>NC_139522.1:18842113-19457561 GCF_947247035.1 Vipera ursinii
AGAGCTGTTGGAGGTCCAGCAGATCCGAATCTGACTGAACACAGCTAAGAACTTATCTTAAGTTATACTTTCTTCCTCTTCTGTGGTGAATTCAAACCATTAACATTCCAGGTTAGAAGTTTTGTCGCCATCTTTCGCGACCTGAAGCTTTTGGAGCGCCTCTTCCAAAATCACCTGCACACTCTCGGGTCGTTCTCCTCCCACTGCTTCACTGTAGGTAGGTTTTGGAGGTGCCGTCACAACTCTCTGATGCTCTTGCTCTTGTCTCATTTGTCTAGCTGCAGCACGTGTCATTCTTTGTTCTCTAGCGTCCTCCGGTACTGATATCTGATCCACTCTTGTACCTTTCTGAGATTCTCCATCTTTCAGCTGTATAACTCCTTCCTCACCTTGTGAACTCTCACTTTGTGGTTTGTGCGCTCCTTCACCATTCTTCTTGTTAGATTCCAAAAGTGGTATAGGAACAGCTTTTAAAACATTAGCATAAAAATCACGTGCCTGTAGAACAGTGAGAAGACGATGTCTCATGCCTGCATACATCACCACCATGCCCACTGGAATCTCCCATCTGAACTGAATATCCCGTCTTCTTATCCCATTTGCCAGAAAAGCAAACTCCTTCCTTCTCCTTAGAATTCTTGGAGGGATCTCTTTTAAAATTAAGACTTCTTGTTCTGCAATTGCAAATTTGTTATTATAAAAAGCTTGAATAGCCTCATTTCTAATTGCTCTCTTTGTGAAGTAAACCACCACATCTCTGGGTAGTTTCCTTTGTCTTGCAATCCACGAATTAACGCGAAATATTTTATCTATATCTTCCATAATTTCTTCTGCTGAACGCTCCAAAACACCTTCCAAAGCCTCTGAAACTATTTTTTTCAAATTTCCCTTAGAATCCTCTTTTAACCCTCTAATTCTCACAGCGAACTCCATCTCTCTATACTGTACCAAGGTCAAGTCGTCGTCAATCTTATCCACCACATTTTCAGTCTCCGTCATTTTAGCATCTAATCTAATATTATTTTGGCTGAGATCTTCCACTCTCTCGTCCAGACGCTCTATACAAACAGCCATGCCTTGAAATGCAAGTAAAATGTCTGCCCTCATTTCTGTAAGCTTCTCCTCCATAAGTTCAGCTAATTGTTGAGATTGCTTTTTCAAAGCCTCTTGCAAAACATCCTGCAAGTCTTTTACTGTCAAAGCTGGTGCAGGTGCTGGTGTAGGGGGGTCATTAAAGCTTGTAACAAAGATTGCTGCACCGGGGAAGCCCCCGCGCTTCTAGGAACTTTAGAAGATTTGGCAGCCATTTTCACCCACTTGAAATTGTTGCGCACTTTCACTTTTAACAAGCTCCACAAAGTCCACTGAGTTAAAGATCATATACTTGCTTTAACATGATTCTCCTGTACCGCTCTGCCTGCATCCAAGTAATCCGAAGTTAACTCTCCCTGGCAGGGATGGTTGCTATGCCCTGCTCTGCTCCAAAGCCCTGGAGCAGAGGCGTCCCGAGGTCTGGAGCAAACTCAGGCTTCGGGGGGGGCTCAATCCTTCAGCCACCAGAGTTTCAACTCTGGCGGCCCGGGAGAGCTCTATCCCTGCCTGAGCGCTCACCCCCTCCTCTTCTCCCGAGGAGGGGGCTTCCGAGCCACCAAAACAGCTGATTGGTGCTGTATTTGGCGATTCTATGGAGCGTCGTGGCTGACAGCCTAAATGGCTGCCGCCGGCGGAGCCTTGCCACCCGGAAGTCAATATTTAAAGCAATTTAAAAACTATGTTATTTGTTTACAGGAAACACATATCAGAGTGTCGGATCAAAAGTACTTGGCTAATTTGAGGTTGGGCACACCGTTTATTGCTTCAGCGATTGACAAGAAAAATGGAGTGGTTATTTATGTTAGGAACACTTTGACAGCATCTTTTATTGAAGCAGATAAACAAGGAAGATATGTTATGATTGAACTGTTAATAGAAGGCAAGAAAACGCTTTTGGTTGGACTATATGCACCTAATCAACAACAAGGAGATTTTTACAGTTTATTACATAACAAGATTATTCAGTGGGATTATAAATCTTGTATTTTTATGGGAGACTGGAATGGCGTTTTGGATGTACAAATGGACAAGGGGGTTTTTTTTAAAGCACCCCAAGTCATGCTAAACTGCCTAAATCTTTTTTTGAGATGAAGGATGACTTGGAACTGCGAGATATTTGGAGAGAAAGGAATTTACAAGAAAAGGATTATACTTTTTTCTCCGACAGGCATCAATCTTTTTTTAGGATTGATTTTGTTTTGATTACTAATAATTTTTTTTCTAGGATCAAGAAGATCAAGATTTGTCCAAGAACTATATCTGATCATAGCCCAGTATGGTTAGAGATAGAAAAAGATAATAGGGATAGACGGTCTTGGCGCTTAAATGAAAACTTGTTTAGATATCAGGAAAATGTGGAAGAGTGTAAAAAACAGATGAAGGAATTTTTTAAAATTAATATGCATAAAGGTACTTCTATTGACATGGTTTGGGATGCAAGTAAAGCTTACATGAGAGGTGTATTAATATATTTGAATAATAAACATAGACGTAAAATGGAATTTAGGAGGAAAGAGTTAGAGGATGAAATTAAGGAAAAAGAAAAGGCTTTAATTTTGAACCCATCTGACAGGAAGATTAAAGAGGTAATTACTTTACTTAGGGGTCACTTTGATAAGTTAATGGCAGATCAAGTTGCTATTAATTTGCGGTATGCTAGACATAATACTTTTTGTAATGCTAATAAACCAGGTAGATGGTTAGCTTATTTGTTAAGAAAGAAGCAAAGGGCTGCTAATATAGATAGAATAGAGCATAAGGGGAAAATAGTGTATCGGCAGAGTCTTATTAAAAAGACTTTTGCTGATTTTTATTCTAAGTTATATGTTAGAGATAAGATTAGAGATGCAGATATTGATGATTATTTGAGAAGAGCTAATATTCCCGTGCTTACGCAAGAACAAAAGGAAGGGATGAATGAGTTGATAACTGATGAAGAATTTTTTTTAGCAATCAAACAATTGAAAGTGGGTAAAGCGCCGGGTACTGACGGATTGACTGCTGTGTATTATAAAAATTTGCAGATGGAAATGGTGAAGCCTTTAAGGGAATTATTCAAGACAATCCAAATGGGAGGAGGGGTGCCCCCATCTTGGAAGACTGCTTTTATTTCTTTGATTCCGAAGGAAGATCAGGATGTCACCCAAGTTAAAAATTATAGGCCAATATCACTTTTGAATACTGACTACAAGATATTTGCAAAAATTTTAGCTAATAGGTTAATGATGGTAATACAACAAGTAATTCATGGTGATCAAACTGGATTTATAAGTGGTAGACAAATGAAGCATAATGTGAGACATATTGTAGACTTATTGGAATTTTTGGAAAGAAACAATCAGATCCCTGCAGCGCTGATCTTTTTGGATGCTGAAAAAGCCTTTGATCAATTGGATTGGCAATTTCTGATAAAAGTACTAGAAAAAATGGAATTTGGGGATAAATTTTTACAATCAATTAGGGCTATTTATCAAAAGCAAACAGCTCGTATAATAGTTAATAATAGTTTGACTGAACTATGTAATATTGAAAAAGGTACAAGACAGGGGTGCCCGTTGTCACCTCTATTATTTGTTTTAACATTGGAAATACTACTGATTAAAATACGTAATTCGGATAAAATTAGGGGAATCTAAATAAGAGATCAGGATTACAGATTGAGGGTGTTTGCAGATGATCTGGTTGTTACATTAACTCAGCCTGATTATTCAGTTGTAGAATTGATGGAGATAATAATGCAATATGGAAGAGTTTCTGGATTTAAGATTAACATACAAAAAACTAAAATACTAACTAAAAATATGACAGTATCTCAAAAGGCTGTTTTAGAAGAATTAACGGGATTTGAAATAGTTAAAAGGGTTAAATATTTGGGGATATATTTGTCAGCCTCAAATGTGAAGTTATATAAAAATAATTATGAAAAGCTATGGGGAAAAGTACAAAAAGAACTAGATAGTTGGAAAAAACTACAATTATCTTTATTGGGAAGAATTGCAGCAGTGAAAATGAATGTTTTGCCAAAATTTTTATTTTTATTTCAAATGACACCTATACTTAAAAAGGATTTAAACTTGGAGGAATGGCAAAAAGGAGTTAATAAATTTGTTTGGTCAGGGAAAAAGCCACGAGTTAAATTTAAGATAATGCAAGATATGCGTGAAAGAGGCGGTCTTAAAATGCCTAATTTTAAATTATATTATGAGGCTGCTGCTTTATCAGCGATAAGTGACTGGTTTAATTTAACACAAGCGAGATTATTAAATCTTGAGGGTTATGATTTTTTATTTGGATGGCATGCATATTTATTGTATGATAAGAAGGTGGATAATGTGTTTAAGATACATATTTTAAGGTATGCTCTGTTGCGAGTCTGGAAAAAGTATAGACATAAGTTAAATTATAAGATACCTATTTGGGCAATACCTAAACACGCAATAGAAAATATAAATGTGGGATTTAAACATGATGTGACTACATATAAGGAAATTTTAAGTTTTGAGAGGAATGTATGGCAATTAAAGTCATATAGTATTTTAAAAGAAGAAAAGATTGTACAAACTTGGTTTCAGTATGAGCAACTACAGGCTAGATGGAAAGAGGACCAGAAAACTGGTTTTTCAATGATTGATGAAAATTTGGTAAAGCAAATTAGAGATCAAGGTCAAGGACATATAAAAAGGATATATACTGCATTGATAGAAATTGATTCAGAGACAGAACTTGTTAAAGATTGTATGATAAAGTGGGCTCAGAATTTTCAAGAAGTTATAACAATGGATACCTGGGAAAAGATCTGGGTTAGAAATGTAAAATTTACACAGGCCCAAAATTTAAGAGAGAACTTTTATAAAATGTTTTATAGATGGCATTTAGATCCAAAAAAATTAGCAAGTATGTACCCGAACTGTCAGCCCAAATGTTGGAGGTGTGGCTGTGAGGATGCAACGTATTTTCATATATGGTGGACTTGCAAAAAGGTTAAAGCTTTTTGGATTAAAATTTGGTGGAATATGCAAAAAATATTTAAGAAAAGGATAAAGTTTTCTCCGCAACTGTTTTTATTGGGTATTATTACAGATTTCACCGTTATAGAGATTAAGTTGATGTTGAATTTAATTACGGCAGCGAGACTTTTAGTAGCGCAATATTGGAAGAAGGAAGAACTGCCGACTATAGAAGAATGGACTTTGAAAGTTTCTAACTTGGCGGAGATGGCAATGTTGTGATTCAGGGTCAGCCTGTGGGTTCGGCAGTTGGGTCGGATGACTCAGATGAGGGGGAGGAGGGGGGTGTTGAAGAACTTGCTGATGATGGCTTTGAGGCTCCGCAGAGCCCCCAGCCAGGCCCCTCCTATCTGGTGGAGACCCAGACCCAGCTGTGTGAGCCTGACAGTGTGGATGAAGATGACCCACAGCTGGCCCTGTTCAAGGACGTCCGACGCAGGAGGCAGTCAAGTAGGAGCAAGCAGAGGAAGGCTGTGGGACTTCTCGGAAGGAGGCAAAGAGAGGCCACGCCCTGAACTATTTATAAAGGGAATGTTTGGGGGAGGGCTGGTTTGCTGAAAGCAACCGCTCCGATAGTGTTTCAAAGCTCCGGTACCTTGTTTCATGTTTTGTTTGTTTTTGTAATAAATTTGGCAGACGTGTTCCAGCCTTTTGCCGTCTGTAAAGGGGTTGCCTTTTCTGCAAGGCCGGTAGCAGGCTGGTACAGAACAGGCAAAGATTTCAGCCTATCTGAAAGATCATTCGCAACAGAGATACACTGTGGAGTGGAAGAGATGGATTGATTATATCCAGAATAAATATGGGACTAAAAAGTTTCATTTAGCATTTGAATAAGTAACAGATTTATATGATGTATAATTAGCTTGTAGTTATTTTATTAAGAGTTAAAGTGCGATAGAATTTAATATTTTATTGTTGTTTGCATATTTTAGATTATGTTTGTGTGTATTTTTATACCCTGTATTTAGCTCTGGGAAGTCGGGGAGGGGGAGGGGAGGGGAGGGTTGGGGAGGGTTGGGGGGAGGGGAGGGGGAGGGGGGGAGGGGGGGTTGTATTCTAAAATGTATCTTAAAACTTTTCAATTAAAAAAAAAGAACTTATCTTAAGTCTTACCTAGTGGCGATGGAAGCGGCAAAGCGTGTTTACTTTTCTGTTCTCATTGCGTCCGCAGATAACCGCCCAGCCGCCCTGTTTAGAGTGACCCGCTCACTGCTTAATCAGCAACCGAGGGATGACCCCTTGCAGGGTAGGGCTGAGGAATTTGTACAGTATCTGCAGGACAAAATCGCTCAGATCCGGACTGGTTTGGACTCCGACTGGGTGGAATCCGGCGGAGTGGAGAGGACAGGTCTTGTTTATACCATTTGTGGTGAGTTTGACCCTGTGTCTTTGGATGATGTGGACAGGATTATGCATAGACTGAGCGCTACAACTTGTCTATTGGACCCATGTCCCTCCTGGCTGGTTTCGGCTGCCGGGGAGGTGACCGGGGGATGGCTCCAGTCAGTTCTCAATGCTTCATTGATGGAGGGTGTCTACCCCTCCACCTTAAAACAGGCGGTGGTGAGGTCCCTTCTCAAGAAGCCTGCCCTGGACCCAGCCTCCTTGAATAACTATCGTCCTGTCTCCAACCTTCGCTTTGTAGCGAAGGTTGTTGAGAGTGTTGTGGCGCGTCATCTCCCGCAATTCCTGGATGAAGCGGACTATCTGGACCCGCACCAGTCCGGTTTCAGGCCCGGTTACAGCACAGAAATGGCATTGGTCGCACTGGTAGATGATCTCTGGCGGGCCCGGGACAGGGGTTGTTCCTCTATCTTGGTCCTACTTGACCTCTCAGCGGCTTTTGATACCATCGACCATGGTATCCTGCTGCAACGGCTCGAGGGGTTGGGAGTGGGAGGCACTGTTCCACGGTGGTTCTCCTCCTACCTCTTGGGCCGCTCGCAGTTTGTATTGACAGGGGGACAGAGATCTACCCCAAGGCCCCTCACTTGTGGGGTGCCTCAGGGGTCGGTTCTCTCCCCCCTCCTGTTTAACATCTATATGAAGCCGCTGGGTGAGATCATCCGTGGTTTTGGGGTGAGGTATCATCAATATGCCGATGATACCCAGCTCTTTATCTCCACCCCGAACCAAACACCTTCAACTCTACGTGGGAAAAAACCCGAATGACCAAAGATCCACATACAAACACCCGCGAAAACCTCAGAAAACAAATAAATTACCAATTTAATCCGAAGAGAGACACCCACAAAAACCCAAGACAGAGAACAAGAAAATGGCAAATCCCTCCTCCCATACTTAAAAGGGACCACAGACAGAATCAGCAAGATCCTCCAAAAACACAACATCAAAACAGCATTCTACACAGACAGAAAAATATCCACCATCCTAAGAAACCCCAAAGACATAATTGGGTTAGAAAACCAAGGAGTATACGAAATCCCATGCACCACCTGCCCCACCACATACATCGGACAGACCAACAGAAGAATAAGTGCACGCATTGAAGAGCACAGGAACTCACTCAGAAAGGGAGAACAAACTTCATCCCTGGTCCAACACTTTGAAGCCACGGGACATGAAATTGATTTTTAAAAAACCAAAACTATCGCCAAAATTGAACATTTTAACAACAGAATAATCAGAGAAGCCATTGAGATAGAAAAACGCCCCCACAGCATGAACAAACGAGATGATACCTCTCGCCTACCAGCCATTTGGAAACCTGTCTTGATTGACAGACGAGTCCCAACCACCAAGAATGATACCAGACCCAAACTCATGATAACATCACATGACATCACCACCACACAACCATTCAAAAAGCAAATCCGAACCCACAATGATAACGACGCACAACCACAAAACAGAAACCTAACTACAGCTGCAACATCAGCCACTTTAAACCCCTCCAAACCACACAATAAGCAAACTGACACCCATGATAAAAACATGGCACCACCACAAACACGAAGCCGAACAAAAGCAGCACAACTCACCAGCTCAGGTCTAGGGCTGGCAGCTGAGACCAGCCCATCCACTCAAAACACACCCCCACCCAATCAGAACACACATCCCATTCAAAACACACTCCCACCCAATCAGAACACACCTAATCCCCCACCCAATAAGAGCACACCTCCACCCACAGAACACACCCCCTCTGGCAGTTTAAAAAAGAGGAACAAAAAGCCACTACCACATGCTTCTCCCAGAAGAAGGAAGCTGAAGCCACCAGCCTGATGATGACGGATGGGATTTCGTCGAAACGTTGCTCTTACACCTTCAATTCTACATGGGAAAAAACCCGAATGACCAAAGATCCACATACAAACACCCACGAAAACCTCAGAAAACAAATATCTTACCTCTACGGGGAGGAAATCCACCAGCTAACTAGGACCTACGAAAAACTCGAAGTACGAAGAGCTTCCATTCTGTGTGACCTCACATTCCTACGCAACTGCCGAGATCAAAATTTAATCCCCACATCCTTCCAATTGAAATTCCACTCCAACTCTGCAGCCATCAAACGCATCCTGATAAGAACTGAACTGGCCCTAATCAGAAATGAACTCCACACAAAAAGATTCCTCCTGGACCGAATCAACAGAGACCTCCTCACACTTCACCTCAAACTCAGCAACAAGATCCACCCCACACTTTGGGACAAATTCAACAAATCGCTGTCTGGAGAGCTGAAACAGAGATTGCCTACAAAACAGACACACACACCAATAAACTCCGAAGACTAAAGGAACACCAGAAACAAACCCCTCCTCTCTCACAGCAACACATGAAACAAACTGTGCACAACATCTCAGATAGGATTCTCACCAAAGCCGAAACAAACGTCCTGTCTAAAGGATTTAATTTTGCAGTCGCTCCCAAACACATTCCCACGGAAACCATTATATGCGGAGTCGAATCCAGCCTGACCAAAATTAACCCTGATGACGCCAACAAAATCAGACTCGAAGTTACCAACATCCTCTGCACCAGCAAACCACCCAAAAGCAACTTACCCAAAGAGGAACAGACAGCACTACTTAACCTAAAAAATGACACCAGCATAATCATTCTGCCAGCAGACAAAGGCAACGCCACGGTGGTAATGAACTCATCTGACTACCATACCAAATTATCCAACCTACTCCGAGACTCCACATACAAACTCCTCAAGACAGATCCCACCACCTACCTGGAGAAAACCACAAAATCAAAAATAAAAGCCACCCCCATCAGTGAAGAGATCCAGAAAACAATCATTCCCAGAGAAAAATCATCCAGATGTCCTAAGCTCTATGGTCTGCCCAAGATACACAAAGAAGGAACCCCACTCAGACCCATAGTCAGCTCCATAGGCTCACCTCTACAAAATCTAGCCAAATTTCTTGCCAAACAACTACAGCCTTATGCAAATTCCATCACCTCACACGTACAAAACTCATTCCAATTCATAGAGATCATAAGTAAACTAAACTTACAGCCCTGTGACCTACTTGTGAGCTTCGATGTCGTATCCCTCTTCACCCAAGTGCCAATCAAAGAAGCCTTGACAGCTATCCTAAATAAATACAACCCCCCAAAACACATCCTAGATCTGACCAACCACTGCCTATCTAACACATACTTCATCTACAATGGACAAAGATACAAACAAATGGAAGGAGCACCCATGGGATCACCCCTTTCACCTGTTATCGCAAACCTCTACATGGAACACTTTGAAACCCTCGCTCTAGAAAAATCCAACCACAAACCCAAACTCTGGCTCAGATACGTAGATGACACCTTCGTAATCTGGCCACACGGCAAAGAAAAACTGGATGACTTCCTCATACACCTCAATAGCCTACACCCCAAAATACAATTCACCATGGAAACAGAAGCTAACAATCAACTCCCCTTCCTTGATGTCTTAGTCTACAAGAAATCCAATGGCTCCCTAGGACACACTATCTACCATAAAAAAACACACACAAACCGCTATCTGAACGCACTCTCACACCACCACCCAGCACAGATCAACTCCGTAGCCAAGACACTCATCTCCAGAACAAAACACCTAGCTGACGAACAACACCTAAAAACCGAACTACACACTCTCACTAATGTACTAACAGCCAATGGATTCCAAAGAAACACGATTACCAACTTAATCCGAAGAGAGACACCCACAAAAACCCAAGACAGAGAACAAGAAAATGGCAAATCCCTCCTCCCATACTTAAAAGGGACCACTGACAGAATCAGCAAGATCCTCCAAAAACAAAACATCAAAACAGCATTCTACACAGACAGAAAAATATCCACCATCCTAAGAAACCCCAAGGACATAATTGGGTTAGAAAACCAAGGAGTATACGAAATCCCATGCACCACCTGCCCCACCACATACATCGGACAGACCAACAGAAGAATAAGTGCACGCATTGAAGAGCACAAAAACTCACTCAGAAAGGGAGAACAAACTTCATCCCTGGTCCAACACTTTGAAGCCACGGGACATGAAATTGATTTTTAAAAAACCGAAACTATCGCCAAAATTGAACATTTTAACAACAGAATAATCAGAGAAGCCATTGAGATAGAAAAACGCCCCCACAGCATGAACAAACGAGATGATACCTCTCGCCTACCAGCCATTTGGAAACCCGCCTTGATTGACAGACGAGTCCCAACCACCAAGAATGATACCAGACCCAAACTCATGATAACATCACATGACATCACCACCACACAACCATTCAAAAAGCAAATCCGAACCCACAATGATAAAGACACACAACCACAAAACAGAAACCTAACTACAGCTGCAACATCAGCCACTTTAAACCCCTCCAAACCACACAATAAGCAAACTGACACCCACAATAAAAACATGGCACCACCACAAACACGAAGCCGAACAAAAGCAGCACAACTCACCAGCTCAGGTCTAGGGCTGGCAGCTGAGACCAGCCCATCCACTCAAAACACACCCCCACCCAATCAGAACACACACCCCATTCAAAACACACTCCCACCCAATCAGAACACACCTAATCCCCCACCCAATCAGAGCACACCTCCACCCACAGAACACACCCCCTCTGGCAGTTTAAAAAAGAGGAACAAACAGCCACTACCACATGCTTCTCCCAGAAGAAGGAAGCTGAAGCCACCAGCCTGAGGATGACGGATGGGATTCCATCGAAACGTTGCTCCTACACCTTCAATTCTATGCGGGGAAAAAACCCGAATGACCAAAGATCCACAAATATATATATATTTGTTTTCTGAGGTTTTCGCGGGTGTTTGTATGTGGATCTTTGGTTATTCGGGTTTTTCCCCGCGTAGAACTAAAGGTGTAGGCGCAACGTTTCGACGGAATCCCATCCGTCATCATCAGGCTGGTGGCTTTAGCTTCCTTCTTCTGGGAGAAGCATGTGGCTGTTTGTTCCTCTTTTTTTTTTAAACTGCCAGAGGGGGTGTGTTCTGTGGAGGTGTGCTCTGATTGGTTGGGGACCAAGTGTGTTCTGATTGGGTGGGAGTGTGTTTTGAATGGTGGGTGTGTTCTGATTGGGTGGGGGTGTGTTTTGAGTGGATGGGCTGGTCTCAGCTGCCAGCTCCAGACCTGAGCTGGTGAGTTGTGCTGCTTTTGTTCGGCTTTGTGTTTGTGGTGGTGCCATGTTTTTATAGTGGGTGTCAGTTTGCTTATTGTGTGGTTTGGAGGGGTTTAAAGTGGAACACACCCCCACCCAATCAGAACACACCCACCATTCAAAACACACTCCCACCCAATCAGAACACACTTGGTCCCCCACCCAATCAGAGCACACCTCCACAGAACACACCCCCTCTGGCAGTTTTAAAAAAAAAAGAGGAACAAACAGCCACATGCTTCTCCCAGAAGAAGGAAGTTAAAGCCACCAGCCTGATGATGACGGATGGGATTCCGTCGAAACGTTGCGCCTACACCTTTAGTTCTACGCGGGGAAAAACCCGAATAACCAAAGATCCACATACAAACACCCGCGAAAACCTCAGAAAACATATATATATATATGAGGCACTTGACCGGGTTGTACCCTTGCGGCCCCTGACCCGGCGCAGATCCCAGCGAGCTCCATGGTTCTCCGCGGAGCTCCGGGAGATGAAGCGTCGGAAACGGGGCCTAGAGAGCTGTTGGAGGTCGAGCCGATCCGAACCCGATCGGTTGCGGTTAAGAACCTATATTAGGTCTTATCTCGCAGCGATGAGGGTGGCGAGGTGTAATTACTTCTCTACCCTCATTGCGTCCGCAGATAATCGCCCGGCCGCCCTGTTTAGGGTGACTCGCTCACTTCTCAATCAGGAGGTGAGGGAGGATCCCTTGCAGGGTCGTGCCGAGGAATTTAGTCAACATCTGTCGGATAAAATCGCTCGGATTCGGACCGGTTTGGACTCCAGCTGGGCAGAGTCAGGCGATCAGGACACGGACGGTCTTGTCAATGTTATCTGGGAAGAGTTTGATTCTGTGACCCCTGATGAAGTGGACAGGATTATGGGGAGGCTGAGCTCCTCCACATGTTTGTTGGATCCGTGCCCTTCCTGGCTGGTTTATGCAGCTAGGGAGAGGACACGAGGCTGGCTCCAGGCGGTTATATCTGCTTCTTTGAGTGAGGGTTATTTCCCCACCGTCTTGAAGGAGGCGGTGGTGAGACCTCTCCTCAAGAAGCCTGCCTTGGACCCAGCTGTATTGAACAACTTTCGTCCAGTCTCCAACCTTCGCTTTCTTGCGAAGGTTGTTGAGAGTGTGGTGGCGCATCAGCTCCCTCTGGTCCTGGATGAAGCGGATTATCTGGACCCCTACCAATCGGGTTTCAGGCCCGGGTACAGCACGGAGACGGCATTGGTCGCTCTGGTGAATGATCTCTGGAGGGCTCGGGACAGGGGATATTCCTCTGTCCTAGTCCTATTAGACCTCTCGGCGGCTTTCGATACCATCGACCATGGTATCTTGCTGCGGCGTCTCAGGGGATTGGGAGTGGGAGGCACGGTTCTTCGGTGGTTCTCCTCCTATCTCCTGGGACGTTCGCAGTCGGTGTTGGCAGGGGGGCAGAGATCGGCCCCGAGGTCTCTCGTTTGTGGAGTTCCTCAGGGGTCGGTTCTCTCGCCTCTCCTGTTCAACATCTACATGAAACCGCTGGGTGAGATCATTCGTGGTTTTGGAGTTGGGTATCATCAATATGCCGATGATACCCAACTTTTCTTTTCGACCCCAAACCACCCCAGTGATGCCCTCGCTGTGATGTCCCGTTGCCTGGAGGCGGTTCGGGTCTGGATGGGGAGGAACAGACTTCAGCTCAACCCTGACAAGACTGAGTGGCTGTGCATTCCGGCATCCCGGGACATTCAAAATGTTCCATCTCTTTCTATGGGGGGTGAGCTCTTACCCCCCGTGGATAGGGCTCGCAACTTGGGAGTCCTCCTAGATTCACGGCTTACCCTAGAAGATCATGTAGTGGCCGTGACTAGGGGGGCTTTTGCCCAGGTTCGCCTGGAGCACCAGTTGCGGCCCTATCTGGACCGGGATGCCCTGTGCACGGTCACTCATGCGCTCGTGACCTCTCGCCTTGACTACTGTAATGCTCTCTACATGGGGCTTCCCTTGAAGACCACTCGAAGGCTCCAACTGGTACAGAATGCGGCCGCGAGAGTTGTCTTGGGAGTTTCCCGGTACTCCCATGTTACACCTTTGCTCCGCGAGCTGCATTGGTTACCAGTTGTCTTCCGGGTGAGGTTCAAGGTCTTAGTTATGATCTTTAAGTCCCTACATGGCATGGGTCCGGGGTACCTCGGGGACCACCTGCTGCCGGCTTCAACTCCCCTCCGCCCTGTGCGTTCCCACAGAGAGGGCCTCCTCAGGGTGCCTCCGGTCAGGGAATGCCGACTGGCGGCCCCCAGGGGGAGAGCCTTCTCTGTGGGTGCCCCGGCTTTGTGGAACCAACTGCCGGTGGAGCTCCGGACGGCATCGGACCTCCGAACTTTCCGTCGTGGTCTGAAGACCCATTTGTTTGAATTGGCCGGTCTGGCCTGATGGGGGAGCTGGGTTTTAAATTGTTATTTTAGATTGCATTATTGTTTTTAATTGGGCACTGATTTAATCTTTGTTTTAACTTTTGTATAGTATTGTATTTGTATTTATATGCCCTGTGAACCGCCCTGAGTCCCCAGGGAGTAGGGCGGTATATAAATTAAATAAAACATAAACAAACATAAACATATATATATATATATATATATATATATATATATATATATATATATATATATATATATATATATATATATATATATATATATATATATTCGAACCCGGGCTGATTATATATCAGGCAGTGTTTTAACCTCCTGAACCTCCTGAATCTCAGATAAAGGGTATGACTAACTGATGAGAACATAAAAGAGTTCGAAATGATCATCTTAGCCTCCCAAATTCTTTATTAGCAATTTGAATAATTTGCACAAATAATGAGCTGTCATAAGTTGACTAGTTCCTGTGGATAAGCCCTGAGCCAGGCCAAAACAGGAATGGAAGAGTTAATTAGAAAGGTCCATTCAAAAAGCCTTGACAAATACTTAAACATACATTTGCCTTGCCTTCCAGCTAATATAAGAGAGACAGAACCTGTGGCTCAGGAGGTTAAAACACTGCCTGATATATAATCAGCCCGGGTTCGAATCTCAGATAAAGGGTATGACTAACTGATGAGAACATAAAAGAGTTCGAAATGATCATCTTAGCCTCCCAAATTCTTTATTAGCAATTTGAATAATTTGCATATATATATATATATATATCTGCAGGGATGCGGTGGCTCAGTGGGTTAGGACGCTGAGCTTGTCGATCGGAAGGTCGGCAGTTTGGCGGGTCGAATCCTGAGTGCCGCATAACAGAGTGAGCGCCTGTTACTCGTCCCAGCTTCTGCCAACCTAGCAGTTCGAAAGCACGTAAAAATGCAAGTAGAAAAATAGGGACCACTACGGTGGGAAGGTAACAGCGTTCCGTGCGCCTTTGGTGTCTGGTCATGCCGGCCACATGACCACGGAGACGTCCTTGGACAAGCGCTGGCTCTTCGGCTTTGAAACGGAGATGAGCACCGGCCCCTAGAGTCGGAAACGACTAGCACGCATGTGCGGGGGAACCTTTACCTTTACCTTTATATATATATATATATGTGTGTGTGTGTGTGTGTGTGTGTAAATTATTCAAATTGCTAATAAAGAATTTGGGAGGCTGAGATCATCATTTCGAACTTATTATGTTCTCATCAGTCAGTCATACCCTTTATCTGAGATTCGAACCTGGGCTGATTATATATTAGGCAGTTGTTTTAACTTCCTGAGCCACAGGTTCTTTCTCTCTTTATTCCTAATCCTAAACCTATAAAAACTATATATATAGTTTTTATAGGTTTAGGATTAGGAATAAGGTGGGGTCGGGATTGGGGTTGGGATTAGGGTTAGGGTTTTTTTAAAATAACATTCTCAATATTTAGCAAACAGCATAATGTCGAGGTTCATGTATTTTTTAAAAAAATGAGTAGTAGTTAATTATCATAAACAATATGTTAATTAATCGCTCGATGGTCTTCTTCTTGCTAATATATATTCAGAATTACATATCACATTCCTTTCTCTCTAACTCATTTTTCTAGCCATCGATAAAATTTATCCCATGTTCTAAAATACACTGAGTCTTCTTTCTCTTTTATTTTTAAAGTCAATCTGTCCATTTCTGCACACTCTAAAATTTTCTTAATTAATTCTTCAGTTGGTAATTTTTCATTTTTCCAATGTTGGGCAAATACAATTCTTGCTGCAGTTAGTACGTGTAGAATTAAATATATACAGTCTTTCTCATAATTTGCTCCTATTATCCCTAACAAAAATAATTCTAGTTTAAAGTCTATTTGTTTTTTAGTCATTTTCTCCAACCATAAATGTATTTTTAACCAAAATCTTTTTGCTTCAGGGCGTGTCCACCAGATATGGTAATAAGTACCTGGTCTTTGTTTGCATTTCTAACACTTGCTTGAAGTATTTTTAAACATTTTTGCTAATCTCACTGGTGTCATATGCCATCTGTAAAACATTTTATATAAGTTTTCTTTATATGCCACTGCTTTCGTTAATTTAGCATTTCTTTCCCATAACTTTTGCCAGTTTTCTAATTCTATATTATATCCAAAGTTCTTTGCCCATATTATCATTGTTTCTTTTACTTGTTCTTCCTCCATCTTTAAGCTTAACAGATATTTATAGAGTTTCTTAATCAACTTTTCATCTGTTTTTAACAGTATCTGGTCAAATTCTGTCTGTTCTTTATAAAATCCCATTTGTCATGGTTCCGATAGATGAAACCCTTCAAAAGAACTTTGAGGCATGTTTTCCTTAAAGAATCTTTTTATTCGGGAAACAAAGTATTGGCACTACATAGTTGAACCCAAAAATTAAATTCCCTTCCCCTGATACAAAGTAACAAAGTGCAATTCCCATCCCCAATAAACCATCATAAATCACATTCCCCAATTAGCTTAAAGCACAGGCTTTCTCTTTAGCTCCACAGCCTGCCAAAACGTTATCAGCTTGTCCTTGGGTTTCCACCACAGCATTATGTTATGGCTAGCTAAGCTCACATTCCAACCCCCCTCCCCTCTGCTGCACCTAATTTCTAAAGCAAGAAAAAGCATGTTAAAGAAATACAGAAAATGGCTGCATTTTCATCAGTTGTCAAAGCAGGAACATCCAACGTTAGCAGCATTGGCACCATTGTTTTAAATGTTTTTCATATCTCATATAGATTTGCAAATATGGCCACCATGATAGATCAATACCTTGTTCTTCTAAATCTTGTCTGTTTTTCAATTTTCCTTCATTGTCCAAAATATCTTTATAGGTCACAACTTTATTGTAATTAATTAAATTTGGGTAAGCAAATGCTTCCATTGTTGAAAGCCATCCAGGTATCTTGATATAAATTTTCACTTTTATTTTCTTCCATTCTAAAAGAAGTGCATTTCTTATAAAGTGGTTTTGAAAGTATCATGTATTTTATTCTTCACATACCACAGAAAGGCATGCCAACCAATTTGTAGGTCATGCCCCTCTAGATATAATAGTCTTTTGTCTCTAAGCATTATCCATTCTTTAAGCCATGTTAAAATAGTTGCTTGGTAGTATAAAACAGGGCTTTTCACAACCCAGAAAAAAGTGATAAAGTACAGGTAGTCCTCACCCCCCTTTATATCCTCTCTTCTCTCACCCCCCCTTTTATATCCTCTCTTCTCTCACCCCCTTTATATCCTCTCTTCTCTCACCCCCTTTAATATCCTCTCTTCTCTCACCCCCTTTAATATCCTCTCTTCTCTTCCCTTCTTTTATAGCGTCTCCACTCCCCCCCTTTTCTCTTCCTTTTTTTGAATAAATTTTTATTGAATAAACATTTAAAAACAGGTTGAACACAGTGTGTCAGAATCCATTTATATCACATTTCATAAATGTATAGGTAGAACAATGTGCTTATTCTGGGGATTCTGCCATCTCTCCGAGGGGGGGGGGAGGATAGACTTTAGGCATCTTCAAACAACAGGGAACATTTGAACAAAAAAGGAAGCAATAACCATAAAACCAAGGAGAGTTCCCTTTCCCATGGAAGGGCCTGACATCTGACCAAATGGATGAGGGGAGGGGCTGAAATGGGAATGCTTTATATAGGATTGAAATGTAACTTTGTTAGATTCCGTCTTGTATTGCCACAATCGATTCCATCCTAGTAAACATTTTCCTTTTGGACTAAACTTGCATCCAAGAGTTCTTATTTCCTAAGATGTGGATTGAGGTGGGTCCTGACAGTAGACGGAATCTGCTTTAAGAGTCAACCTGGAAGGGAAAACCTTACCGGGGGACTTTGCAACAAATACAATGTCTGGCGACGAAGCAAGAGAGGAGGGAAGCCCCATGGAGGGGGAGTCTTCCCCCCAAATGGAATCCCAGAGACGATGGGAAGCTGAAGCAGCATATTCCCCCGGGGAAGAAGCGGTGGAGCAGTACGACCGAAAACCCCGATGGGCGATGGGCGTTGGAAGGAAAAGTGAATGGGAAAAAGGCTTCGGGAGAAGCGACCCTGAGGCAGAGTAACCACCAACCGGAATGGAGGCAAGAGATGGAGAGTTCCCTGCACACCAGTGAGGAGGAGCGGATCCTGGAAAAGGCCATTGATCTGATGAAAGCAACCCTGAGCTCACTGAGGGAGGAGAGAGCTGAAAATCGCAACCGAGGCAGCGCCTGGGGACGTAACTGGAAAGGTAACAGAGGGGATCCAACACCTGAAACCCCGGGGCCGTCCAATGGAACAGGAATTGCTGCCTCAGCAGTACCCACCCACCCCAAAACCACAGACGGGGACCAGGATGAGGAGCAATACCGGCCCCGGCGCAGACAACACCCGCCCCTGGAAGTCAAATTCAAGGGGCAGCCATCACGACTGGGATTTTTCCTAACCCAAGTCCTCAGCTACATGGAATAGTACGGACGGGACATCCCCAGTGACAAAGCACGCATCCGAATTGTGCAATCTGCCCTGGACGGGATGGCTGCAGACTGGGTGGTGAACTTGCATGACTCCAACGCCCCAGAACTCAACGACTTCAACCGATTCATGTCATCTTTGAGGCGGCGGTTCGAGGATCCTTTGGCTGACCGTAAGGCCCGGGAGAGAATCAAAACGGTGAGGCAGGGAAGGCGAGCAGTGGCTGATTATACCCAAGAATTCCGAGCCATTGCCAGCAAGCTGAACTGGCCAGAAGACATCCTCCTCAGCCACTTCAAAGACGGTCTAAACTACGACCTGTATGACGCTTGCCTGCCTCAAGGTGACCCACCCCATCTCGATGACTGGTACATCCTGGCGGATAAATAAAAGCTCTGATAGACTCTGGGTGCATCCGCTGCCTTATCAGCCCAACGCTGGTGGAGAGATTGAGCATCCCAGTGAGGAAGCTAAAACAACCAATCTCTTTTAGTCAATTAGATGGGACAATAGCAGAGGGAGGACCAGCCACCCTAGCCACTTTACCAATCCACCTATCACTGGGGCCCCATGAGGAGGACATAACGTTTATAGTGGCCCCAGGCATGGAATGCCCAATGATTCTAGGGCTGGAATGGCTGAAGAAATGGAACCCGGGGATAAACTGGAGGACAGCAGAACTCAATTTCCCAAAGGGGGGGCAGAAGAACTTAGACTCCAAAAGCACCCCCCCAACCCAGAGGGAGGAGACAGCAGCGGTGAGGAAAGAGAAGGGGTTACCAGAGTTACCGGAAGAATACAGGGACCTGGCTGAGGTTTTCAGTGAGGAAAGAGCAGATGAGCTTCCCCCCCCACCGGCCCACAGATTGCACCATAGAATTCAAACCTGGGGCAAAACTCCCAAAACCCAGGATGTATGCCATGAGCCCAAGGGAAATGGCAGAAATGGAAAGATTCATAAAGAAAAACTTAGAAAGAGGATTTATTGAGCCTGCCAAACCCAAAGTGGCCGCCCCGGTTCTGTTCAGGGAGAAGAAGGATGGGTCTTTTCGCTTGGTTGTGGACTATAGAAATTTGAACACAATTAGTGAATGTAATCTGTACCCCCTTCCCCTAATGAAGGATATGCTATCCCACCTATCGAAAGGAAAGATTTTTACCAAACTAGACCTGAGGGAAGCATACTACCGTATTAGGATTAAGGAAGGAGACGAATGGAAGACTGCATTCAACTGCCCAATGGGGTGCTATCAGTTCAAAGTATTGCCATTCGGACTGCAAGGGACCCCCGCAGTCTTTATGCAATTAATTAATGACGTGCTGAGAGAGCACCTATATAAGGGGGTCCTGGTTTATCTCGATGACATCCTTATCTTCACAGAAACCAAAGAGGAACAAACAAGAGGACCCAGATTGTTGGGGGCAATTAAATTAAGCTGACTTTGTAATAATGCCACTTGGGGTGTGTGTGAAAGCCCTAATAAGCAGGCATATACATAGAATGAAGGCTACTGCTAAGCTTGTAAGCCGCCCTGAGTCTTCAGAGAAGGGCGGGATATAAATGGAATTAAAATAAATAAAATAAAAAAAATAAATATCAAACTAGTCAGAGCAGTCCTGAAGAAGTTGCGAGCTGCCCATTTATATGCTAAATTATCGAAGTGTGAATTCCATCAGGAAAAAATCGACTACCTGGGGTATCGCATATCTCCAGAGGGCATCGAAATGGACCCTGAGAAGGTCAGGGCAGTACTAGAGTGGGCACCCCCCCGCACACGGAAGCAATTACAAAGTTTCCTGGGGTTTGCAAATTTCTACCGCCAATTCATCCCCGCATTTGGCCAAATAGCCATGCCCCTCACAAATTTGTTGAAAATGAAGGGGGGGTCACCCGTGAAACCCAGCCAGCCTCTGAAATGGTCAATGGAATGTCAAGCAGCATTTGAGAGGCTAAAGAGACTTTTTTCTGCTGAACCTGTCCTAAAACACCCAGATCCCGACAAACCTTTTGTAATACAGGCAGATGCGAGTGATGTAGCGGTAGGAGCCGTACTATTACAAGAAAATGATGGGGGGACGTTGCAACCATGCGCATACACATCCAGAAAACTCACAGAAACAGAACAACACTGGCCAATATGGGAAAAAGAGGCATTCTCGTTGAGGTGGGCATTACTAAAATGGCGCCAATTTTTAGAAGGAAATAAAATACCTTTCCAGGTCTGGACAGACCACAAGAATTTGGAAGCACTAAAAACGCCCAGGAAGCTCACTCCTAAGCAAGCCCGCTGGTCCCAACATTTTCACCGATTCAATTTCACTCTCAAACACTTACCGGGGGGAAAGAACTTCCTGGCAGATGCATTATTCCGCATGCCCCAATATAACAGCACAAGAGTTACTGACTTTAAACCACTTGTACCGGAACAACTGGCAGCACCAGTCACCACCAGGGCACAAGAAAAAATGAAGCCGAAGGTAGATAGCCAAACTGGAATAGAATTCAGGAAGTCTTTGGAAAGTGATGAATGGTTCCAGAAAAATAGACATGTGTGCACAAATAAAGATGGACTGCCATGGGTGGGGGAGAAGCTATATATACCTGCCACACAGAGAATCAATTTCATGCAACTGTGCCATGATACAAAATCAGCAGGACACTTTGGCTTTGTAAAAACCCTACACTTAACTAAAAGGCAATTTTGGTGGCCATCTATGAAAAAGGACATAGAAAGCTATGTGGGTAGCTGTCAAATTTGCGCGATGGCCAAAAGACTGCAAGGGAAACCGCCAGGTCTGTTACAACCAGTGGCAAACCCCTCAGCCCCATGGAAAGAAATAGCCATGGATTTTATCGTAGAACTGCCAGAAAGTAATGGAAACACCATAGTCTGGACTGTCACAGATCTGTTCTCTAAGCAAGTACATTTCATACCTTGCCAAAAAATCCCGACCGCAAAAGCATTAGCAAAACTTTTTGTACAGCATATTTACAGATTGCACGGGGTACCACAACGCATCATATCTGACAGAGGGGTGCAATTTACGTCGGCATTTTGGAAAGAATTTTTATCCCTCTTAGGAACCACCCAAGGACTGTCATCTAGTCACCATCCTCAGACAGACGGAGCTTCTGAAAGACTTAATAATATACTGGAACAATATCTGAGATGCTTTATTAATTTTCAGCAGTCCGACTGGGCGGACCTACTGCCTTTTGCAGAAGTAGCATATAATAATGCAGTCCACTCAAGCACAGGTTACACTCCTTTTCAAGTAGCTACAGGCCAGAGTTTCAACCCAATACCAGAACTAACCCCAAAAGAACCGGTTATCCCTGATCTGAAGGAATGGATTGCTCAATTACAAAATACATGGCCAATCATTAGGAAAGCGTTGGAAGATGCCAGAAAAGCATACAAGACACAGGCAGACAAAAAAAGAACCGATCCCACACCATTTAGGGTAGGAGAGATGGTATATTTATCCACAAAATACCTGAAATCACTCCAACCCTGTAAAAAACTAGGACCAAAATATATTGGACCCTTTCCAATTAAAAGAATCATAAACCCAGTAACAGTTGAATTAGAACTACCCAAAAATCTTAGACGAATACACCCAACCTTCCACTGCAGTCTATTAAAGAGAGAACAACAATCACCACTACGAGCAAAAATCCCACCACCACCACCACCCATCATGGTGGAAGGAGAACAACATTTTGAAGTGAAAGAAATCTTAGATTCCAGAAAACACCATGGAACGATACAATATTTAGTGGCATGGAAACACCTCCCCTCCTCAGAAAATGAGTGGGTTAACAAACTCCATGTTAAAGCACCTAAGTTGCTTAAGAGGTTTCATAAAGAATATCCGAACAAACCAGGCTAACGTTTATATGTTTTCTTTCCCCACAGATGGACTCATCTTTTTTCTGAAAGGAGAGCCGAATGTCAGAATCCATTTATATCACATTTCATAAATGTATAGGTAGAACAATGTGCTTATTCTGGGGATTCTGCCATCTCTCCGAAGGGGGGGGAGAGGATAGACTTTAGGCATCTTCAAACAACAGGGAACATTTGAACAAAAAAGGAAGCAATAACCATAAAACCAAGGAGAGTTCCCTTTCCCATGGAAGGGCCTGAAATCTGACCAAATGGATGAGGGGAGGGGCTGAAATGGGAATGCTTTATATAGGATTGAAATGTAACTTTGTTAGATTCCGTCTTGTATTGCCACAATCGATTCCATCCCAGTAAACATTTTCCTTTTGGACTAAACTTGCATCCAAGAGTTCTTATTTCCTAAGATGTGGATTGAGGTGGGTCCTGACACAGTGTGACTTTTCTGGCTGTTATTTTGCCATACATACTATACCATATACCATATTATCTCCCTAGTCATTGATATTTTATACCATTTACATATTGCATTTTATACTATTCACATATTTTTATATTTACATACATATTTATGTCTATTTACAACATAATTTCCATTTCCATTCTTATTTCATATTCTTTCTGATCTCTATCTTACACTCACTTTGGGGTTGAAAATCTACACTTTCTCTCTTCTAGATGAGCTTTCTTTGTTCTGACTTTTTCTCCTCAAGTCTAACCAATAATACATCTTATCTCAAACTTCGTAATACTCTGTTTCATCCTTGTCTTTAATTTCTAAGGTTAGTCTATCCATCTCTGCACATATCAATTTTTTTTAATTAATGCACTCTCCACCAGGGAGTTTCCGTTTTTCCAGTTCTGGGCATACACCAACCTTGTAGATATGTCTCTTCTTTGTTAAACTTCCCATCTATCATTCCCAATAAAAACAATTCTGGTCTAAGATTTATCTTCAGTCTCAACATTTCCTCCAACCAAGTCTTTATTAACCGCCAAAATTCTTTTGCTTTGGAACAAGTCCACCACATATGATAATAAGTCCCTAACACTTTCTTGCACTTCCAACATTGTGGTGATATAACTTTTCTCATCTTTGCCAGTCTTGTTGGGGAGAAGTGCCACCTGTAAAACATTTTGTACAGATTCTCTTTATATGAGGTAGCCAAGGTTAACTTTCTATTTCTTTCCCATAACGTTTGCCATTTGTCTAAATCAATATTATATCCGAAATTTTGGGCCCATGTTATCATCACTTCTTTTACCTGCTCCTCTTCCATTTTATATTCCAATAAATATTTATAAGTTCTTTCGATTGCTTTCTCCTCCGTTCCTAATAGTATTTTATCTAGTGTTGTCAGATCCCTCTGTGTACCCCATTCCTTTTTGTCTTTCTTATAATGTGACTGGATTTGCAGGTACACCCACCATTCCAATTGTACCCTGTTTTCTTTTAATTCTTGTCTAGATTTAAGTTCCCCTTGTTCATTTAAAATATCTCTGTACGTAACTACTTTTCCCAAGTTCATGAAATTTGGATGCACTAGCGCTTCCAGTGTTCAGAGCCATACCGGTGTTTCTATATAGTTCTGTTGTTTAACTTTAATCCACACATTAAGTAATGCTGCTCTGATATGGTGTCTCTGGAAATATTGATGAACGTTATATCTATCATCCCACAAAAATGCGTGCCATCCAGATTGTAAATCATGACCCTCTAGAGTTAATAGCCTTCTGTCTTTTAAATTTATCCAATCCTGCACCCAGGTGAGTATTGCAGCTTGGTAGTACAGCTCCCAGTCAGGTAGTCCGAATCCCCCTCTCTCTTTGGCTTCTTGTAGTAGTTTTAATTTAATTCTAGATTTCTTCCCCTGCCAAATAAATTTTAATATTATTTTATTCAAATTTACAAAATATTTTTTCTCTAATTTTATGGGGACGTTCTGAAATAAAAAGAGTAATTTAGGTAAAATGTTCATCTTTACTGCTGCAATTCTCCCCATGAAGGAGAGTTGCAAATTTTTCCATCTTTCTAAATCTTTCTTTATCTGATTGTTTAAATTAATATAATTATCTTCTTTAATTGTAATACACCTTGCTGTTAGCTGTACTCCCAAGTATTTAACTTTCTTCACTATTTGGATATTTACTTTCTCCACCAGGTCATTTTTCTGTGTACTAGTCATATTTTTAACTATCATTTTCATTTTGTCTTTTTTTTGAAAAGTTTTTATTAGTTTTTATAGGGTTAAAGAGGGGGGTAAGGGAATGGGAATTTGGGATAGGGTACAGGAGAGGTTGGGGGTAATGGTTGAGGTTTCCCCCAATAACATTCAATATTTGGCAAACAGTATATTGTCTGCCAACAGTATATTGCTTCTGCCAACCTAGCAGTTCGAAAGCACGTAAAAATGCAAGTAGAAAAATAGGGACCACTACGGTGGGAAGGTAACAGCGTTTCATGCGCCTTTGGCGTCTAGTCATGCCGGCCACATGACCACGGAGACGTCCTCGGACAAGCGCTGGCTCTTCGGAAACGACTAGCACGCATGTGCGGGGGAACCTTTACCTTTACCTTTATATTGTCTGGGTAAATATATATAAATAAAAGTAATAAAGCTAATAATTAATAACAATGGTAGGTATAATAGCTTATCATAAACAATACTAAGTTTTCAATGTATGATATTTTTCTTACTCAAATAAATTCAAAATTACATGTCACATTCCTTTCTCTCCAACTCACTTATCTAGCCATTGATAGAATTTATTCCAAATTCTATAGTAAACTGAATGTTCTTTCTCTTTAATCTCTAAAGTTAATCTATCCATTTCTGCACAATCCAATATTTTCTTAATTAATACTTCTTCAGTCAGTAACTTTTCATTTTTCCAATATTGGGCATACATAATTCTCGCTGCTGTCAATACATGTAACATTAAGCATCCACTCTCCTTGTCATGGTTGGGGCCTATCATTCCTAACAGAAACAATTCTGGTTTAAATTCTATTTTTTTTAATCATCTTCTCCAACCATAAATGTATCTTAAGCCAAAACCTTTTTGCTTTGGGACATGACCACCAGATATGGTAATAAGTACCTGATCTTTGGTTACATTTCCAACAGACATTTGAAGTATTTTTAAACATTTTGGCTAGTCTCACTGGTGTCATGTGCCATCTATAAAACATTTTATACAATTTTTTTTTATATGGTACAGCTTTGGTTAATCTAATATTTCAATCCCATAACTTTTCCCATTCTTCAAGCTCTATGGTATGTCCAACGTTTTTTGCCCATATTATCATTGTTTCTTTAACTTGTTCCTCCTCCATCTTTAAGTTAAGCAGTAATCTATAAAGTTTTTTAATCAGCTTTTCATCTGTTTTTAGCAATGTAAGATCAAGTTCTGTCTGACGTAATAGAGTCCTCTTGTTTTCACGTCTTTTTCATATCTTGATTGGATTTGTAGGTATGGCCACCATGATAGGTCAATACCTTGTTGTTGTAAGTCTGGTCTAGATTTCAATCTTCCCTCATTGTCCAGTAAGTCTTTATATGTTACAAGTTTCTCATAGTTAATTAAGTTTGGGTAAGCAAAGGCTTCCATTGTTGAAAGCCATTCAGGTATCTTAGTTTAATTTTTTTTTATTTTTTCCCATTCTAAGAGAAGTGCATTTCTTATAGCATGGTTCTGAAAATATCTATGTGCTTTATTCTTCCCATACCACAGAAAGGCATGCCAGCCAATCTGCAGGTCATGCCCCTCTAGGTCAGGGCTTTTCAACTGGTGGTACGCGTACCATTGGTGGTACATGAGCACCTGGCTGGTGGTACGCGGTGTCATCTTCCTCCCCCCGCCTCCCCCCGCTCCGCTCCTTCCCAGCTCACTTGCTGCGGGAAAACATGCTGCTTGGCGGCGGCCTGCAGGAACCCTACCAAGGGGGCGCGAAGAGCACAGGCGCAGAGCGAGGCCCCGCCCTCCCCAGGGACTCATTATGCAGCAACCGGATTGAACTCTTCTTGTGCAGGATCCGTGTCATCCCTCCCCTCCTCTTCTTACTTCAGAAGCAAGCACGAGCCTGAAGGGGACACAGCCATCCACTCTCTGGGCAGGTAAGTGTTTGAGACCACTTGTGTTGCGGCCCTGAGCACCAACCTCACAACTGCCACCTCCTTCTTTCCCCCCTTGTCTCTCTTTCTCTTTTGTGGCCTCACTCTCTTCCATCTTCTTTTCCTCTTCCCACCACTGCAAGCTTGCGAGACTCTTCATGGCCCTCACGTTGCCTCCCAGGGCTCGAGACTTTTCCCCCTCTCCTCTTCCTGAGGTGCCCAACTTTACGAAGGAGAAAGCAAAGCCACCAGATGGTGCACGCCCTCCCCAAGGACTCATCCTGCAGCAGCAGGTGGGAATCGAGGGCCACATTTGTTTTGCTGATGCGCGCCAGGCAAATCCATCAGAATGCGGGTGTGGGGGTAAAAACGTGCCCACCTGACTCCCTCCCCCCCACTGTTGGTGACTCCCTACAGCCAGCCCCAACCTCCGCTGACAGGGTCCAGTCCATGAAGAGCTCCCAGAGGGTCAATGCAGCAAGGCCAGTGCATGGACGCAACGCCGTGTGCCCGGGAGGCCACATCCAGGGCTGCCGATCAGCTGGCGACTTCGTACGGACAGCCATGACCTCTGCCAATGGTCTCCAGTGACTAGAGCCCATCGGCAGAGGTTGGAGCCGGCCGTACGGAGTTGGCGGCCCCAGATGCTGCCTCCCGGGTGCACGGCATTGCGCTGACCCTCTGAGAGCTCTCTGTGGGTCAGGGCAATGCTGTGCATCTAGGAGGCCGATCAGCTGGTGACTCCGTACGGCCACCCCCGACCTCCGCCGATGGGCTCCAGTCCACAGAGAGATCCTGGCGGGAGGAAGGAAGGAACAAAGAGGGAAGGAAGGAAGGAAAGGGAAGGAGGGTGGAAGGAAGGAAGGAAGGAAGGGACAAAAAGGGAGGGAAGGAAGGAAGGAAGGAAGGAAGGAAGGAAGGAAGGAAGGAAAGAAGAAATGACAAAACCCCAGATGTGGGGCAAGCCAGGGAAAGAGTGTGTGTGTGTGTGGGGAGAAATCCCCAGCTGCAATTCCTGTGCAAGATTTCCTGCCTGCAAAAGGAAGGGACAAAGAGGGAGGGAAGGAAGGAAGAAAGGAAGGAAAGAAGAAAGGTAGGGAGAGTGGGAGGGAAGGAAGGAAGGGACAAAGAAGGAGGGAAGAAAGGAAGGAAAGAAGGAAGGAAGGGACAATGGGAGAGAGGGAGGAAAGGAGATCACCCACCCCAGTCCCACCCCCCTACACCAGAGACCCATGGATTCCCCCCCACACAGGCACCCTGCAACCTGAGTGATGAGCTGCCCCGCTCCCCCCAGCCATTGACTTCACTTGTCAAAAAGTTGCAAAAGGTGATCACATGACCCTGGGACACTGTGACCGTCATAAGTATGAATCAGTTGCCAAGCATTTAAATGTAACTCACATGACCCTGGGGATGCTGCAACAGTCATAAGTGTAAAAATGGTCATAAGTCACTTTTTTCAGTGCCGTTGTAACTTCGAACAGTCACTAAGCGAATTGTTGTAAGTTGAGGACTACCTGTACTTTATCATTTTTTTCCTCTTTTTTGGTCAAGTTTTTGACACCTTGCTGGGTGACTGGTGGTACTCAGATATTGCCTTATCCTAAAAGTGGTACAATGGGTGAAAATGTTGAAAAGCCCTGCTCTTGGTATAATAATCTTTTGTCTCTAAGTGTTATCCATTCTTTAATCCATGTTAAGATAGCTGCTTGGTAATATAACTTCCAATCTGGGAGTCCAAATCCTCCCCTTTAACGTCTTGTAGCAATTTCACATTAATTCGTGCTTTTTTCCCTTGCCAAATAAATTTCAATATTATGGTATTCAGTTCATCAAAGAAGGCTTTTTCTAATTTTACCGGAATAGTTTGAAATAAAAAAAGTATTTTCAGTAAGATATTAATTTTAATTGTCACTATTCTCCCCAGTATTGACAGTTGGAAATTTTTCCACTTTTCTAAGTCCAGTTTTATTTGTTTTAATAATTTTATATAGTTGTCTTCTTTTACTGTTACATATCTGCTAAGCTTGTAAGCCGCCCTGAGTCTTCGGAGAAGGGCGGGATATAAATGGAATTAAAATAAAATAAATAAAAAATCTTGCTGTTAAGTAAATTCCCAAGTACTTAACTTTTTTAACTATTTGAAGATTTGTTTTTCTTGCAAGTTGTGTTTTCTGTTTTTCTGTTAAGTTCTTTGTCAAAACTTTAGTCTTTTCTCTATTTACTATCAGGCCTGCAACCTCACCATAGTGTTCTATTGTGGCCAACAATTTTGTGCTTGTTTCCAGAGGTTCTTCCAATATAAAGACCAAGTCATCCGCAAATGCCTGCAATTTATATTTTCACCCTTTATCTCCAGTCCTTTAATCTCAGAGTCTTTTTTTTAATTGAAAAGTTTTACAGTACATATTATTTTTAACAAAACAAAACAAAACCCCTCCCAACACCCTCCCCTCTTCCCAACCCTCCCCAACACCTCCCTCCCTCCCCCTCCCCCCTCCTCGACTTCCCAGAGCTAAATACAAGGTATAAAAGTACAAACAATCATAGTCTACCATATGCAAACAACAATAAACTATTAAATCTATCGCACTTTAACTCTTATAAAATAACTACAAGCAATATAAATATCACATCAATACTTATTCAAATGCTAAGTGAAACTTTTTAGTCCCATATTTATTCTGGATATAATCAATCCATTTTTTCCACTCCACAATATATCTCTGTTGCGAATGGTCTTTCAAGTACGCTGAGATCTTTGCCATTTCCGCCAGGTTGGAAACTTTTAAAGTCCATTCTTCTATAGTCGGCAGTTCTTCCTTCTTCCAATATTGCCCTACTAAAAGTCTCGCTGCCGTAATTAAATTCAACATCAACTTAGTGTCCACAACAGTAGTGTCAGTAATAATGCCCAGTAAAAACAATTGCGGACAAAACTTTATCCTTTTCTTAAATATCTTTTGCATATTCCACCAAATTTTAATCCAAAATGCTTTAACCTTTTTACAGATCCACCATATATGAAAATACGTTGCATCTTCACCACCACACCTCCAACATTTAGGCTGGCAGTTCGGATACATACTTGCAAGTTTTTTAGGATCTAAATGCCACCTATAAAAAATTTTATAAAAGTTCTCTCTTAAATTTTGAGCTTGCGTAAATTTTACATTTCTCACCCAAATCTTTTCCCAAGTATCCATTGTAATGACTTCTTGAAAATTCTGAGCCCACTTTATCATACAGTCTTTAACAAGTTCTGTCTCTGAATCAATTTCTATCAGTGCAAGATATATCCGTTTGATATGTGCTTGACCTTGATCTCTAATTTGCTTTACCAAATTTTCATCAGTCATTGAAAAACCAATTTTCTGATCTTCTTTCCACCTGGCCTGTAATTGCCCATACTGAAACCAAGTTTGTACAATCTTTTCTTCTCGTAAGATATTATACGGCTTCAAATACCATACATTCCTTTCCAAACTTAAAATTTCCTTATTTGTAGTCACATCATGTTTAAACCCAACACTTATATTTTCTATTGCGTGTTTCGGGATTGCCCATATAGGTATCTTATAATTTAGCTTATGTCTATACTTTTTCCAAACTCGCAACAGAGCATGTCTTAAAATATGCACCTTGAACACATTGTCCACCTTCTTATCATACAATAAATATGCATGCCAACCGAATAGCAAATCATGACCTTCAAGATTTAATAATCTCACTTGTGTTAAATTAATCCAATCACTTATCGCTGACAAAGCAGCAGCTTCATAGTATAGTTTAAGATTAGGCATTTTAAGACCATCTCTGTCACGCGTATCCTGCATAATCTTAAATTTAACTCGTGGCCTTTTCCCTGCCCAGACAAATTTATTAATACCCTTTTGCCATTCCTCCAAGTTTGAATCCTTTTTAAGAATAGGTATCATTTGAAATAAAAATAGAAATTTCGGCAAAACATTCATTTTCACTGCTGCGATTCTTCCCAGTAATGACAATTGTAACTTTTTCCAGCTGTCCAATTCTTTTTGAACTTTAACCCATAACTTTTCATAATTATTTTTATATAACATTGCATTTGAGGGTGACAAATAAACCCCCAAATATTTAACCCTTTTAACAATTTCAAATCCAGTTAACCCTTCTAAGACAGCCTTTTGTAATACTGTCATTTTTTTAGCCAATATTTTAGTTTTTTGTACATTAACCTTAAATCCAGAAACTTTCCCATATTGCATTATTATCTCCATCAGTTCTACAACTGAATCTTCTGGCTGAGTCACCGTAACAACCAGATCGTCTGCAAACGCCCTCAGTCTGTAATCCTGATCTCTTATTTGAATTCCCCTAATTTTTTCCGAATCCCGTATTTTAGTCAGTAATATCTCCAATGTTAAAACAAATAGTAAAGGTGACAACGGGCACCCCTACCTTGTGCCCTTTTCAATGTTACATACTTCGGTCAAACTATTATTTACTATTATACGGGCTGTTTGCGTTTGATATAGTGCCCTAATTGGTTGTAAAAATTTATCCCCAAAATTCATTTTATCTAATACTTTCAACAAAAATTGCCAATCCAATTGATCAAAGGCTTTTTCAGCATCCAAAAAGATCAACGCTGCAGGGATCTGATTGTTTCTTTCCAGAAATTCCAACAAATCAACTATATGCCTCACATTATTCTTCATTTGTCTACCACTTATAAACCCAGTTTGGTCACCATGAATTACTTGTTGCAGTACCCTCATTAATCTGTTAGCTAAAACCTTAGCAAATATCTTGTAGTCCGTATTCAAAAGTGATATTGGTCTATAATTTTTTGCTTGGGTGACATCCTGATCTTCCTTCGGAATCAGAGAAATAAAAGCAGTTTTCCAAGACAGGAGCACCCCCCCTCCCATTTGAATTGTCTGAAACAATTCCCTTAATGGCTTTACCATCTCTAACTGTAAATTTTTATAATACACAGCAGTCAATCCATCCGTACCTGGCGCCTTGCCCACTTTCAATTGTTTAATTGCTGAAAAAATTTCTTCCTCAGTTATCAATTGATACATCTCTTCCTTTTGTTCTTGTGTGGGAACAGGAATATTAGCATTCATCAAATATACATCAATATCTGCCTCGCTAATCTTATCTCTAGCATATAACTTAGAGTAAAAATCAACAAAAGTTTTCTTAATAAGACTCTGCTGATACACTACCTTACCCTTATGTTCTATTCTATCTATATTAGAAGCCCTTTGCTTCTTCCTTAACAAATAAGCTAACCATGTACCTGGTTTATTGGCATTGCAAAAAGTATTATGTCTAGCATACCGTACGTTAGTTGCCACTTGATCAGCCATCAACTTATCGAACTGTCCCCTTAATAAATTAATTGCCTCTTTAATCTTCACATCCGATGGATTCAAAATTAAAGCCTTTTCTTTTTCCCTAATTTCATTCTCTAATTCCTTCCTCCTGAGTTCCAGATTGCGTCTATATTTGTTATTCAAATATATTAATACACCTCTCATATAAGCTTTACTAGCATCCCAGACCATTTCAATAGAAGTACCCTTATGCATATTAATTTTAAAAAAATCCTTCATCTGTTTTTTACATTCTTCCACATTTTCCTGATTTCTAAACAGGTTCTCATTTAGACGCCAGGAGTGCCTATCTCTATTATCCTTGTCTATCTCTAACCAGACTGGACTATGATCAGACATAGTTCTTGGACAAATCTTAATCTTCTTAATCCTGGAAAAGAGATCATTGGTAATTAGTATAAAGTCAATCCTAGAAAAAGATTGATGTCTATCGGAAAAAAAGTATAGTCCTTTTCTTGCAGATTTCTTTCTCTCCAAATATCTCGCAGTTCCAAATCATCCTTCATTTCAAAAAAGGATTTAGGCAGTTTAGCATGACTTGGAACACTTTTAAAAGAACCTCTCTTGTCCATTTGTACATCCAAAACACCGTTCCAGTCTCCCATAAAAATAAAAGATTTATAATCCCACTGAGTAATCTTGCTGTGTAATAAACTATAAAAGTCTGCTTGTTGTTGATTAGGAGCATATAATCCAACCAGAAGTGTTTTCTTGCCTTCTATTAACAGTTCAATTATAACATATCTTCCTTGTTTATCTGCTTCAATTAACTCCGCTGTCAAGGTATTCTTAACATAAACAACCACTCCATTATTCTTGTCCGTTGCAGAGGCAATAAATTGTGTACCCAGTCTTGAATTTAATAAGTACTTTTGATCCGTAACTCTAATATGTGTTTCTTGTAAACAAATAACATCATTCTTAAATTGTTTTAAATATTGAAAAACTTTCTTTCTCTTCTGCGGTGAATTTAAACCATTAACATTCCAAGTTAGAAACTTTGTCGCCATCCTTCGCGACCCGAAGCTTTTGGAGCACTTCTTCCAGGATCACCTACACTTTCTTAGGTCGCGCTCCTCCCACAGCTTCACTATAAGTAAGTTTTGGGGGTGCCATCATGACTTTCTGCTGGTCTTGTTCTTGCTCTCGTCTCATTCGTCTCGAAGCAGCACACGTCATCCTCTGGTCTCTGGCCTCCTCCAATGATACTGAAATTTGATCCACTCCTGTAGCTTTCTCATCTATCTGCGTTGTTCCTTCAGCACCTTGTAAATTCTCACTGCGTAGTTGAGGCTCTCCCTCACCATTCTTCTTTGTAGATTCCAAAAGTGGTATGGGGGTTGCTTTTAAAACAATACTGTAAAAATCACGTGCCTGCAACACTGTAGTAAGACGATGTCTCATGCCTTCATGCATCACCACCATACCCACTGGTATCTCCCATCTGAACTTAATATCACGTCGTCTTAATTCTTGTGCCAAAAAGGCAAATTCCTTCCTTCTCCTTAGGATTCTTGGAGCGATCTCTTTTAAGACCAAGACTTCTTGCTCAGCAATTGCAAATTTGGTATTGTAAGAGGCTTGAATAACCTCATTTCTAATTGCTCTCTTTGTAAAATAAACCACCACATCTCTGGGTAATTTCCTTTGTCTTGCAATCCACGAATTAACACGGAAAAATTTTTCTATATCTTCCATAATTGCATCTGCTGGTCACCCCAGCACCCCTTCCAAAGCCTCAGAAACTATTTTCTTCAAATTTTCTTTAGGATCCTCTTTTAAGCCTCTGATTCTCACAGCAAACTCCATCTCATGGTACTGTACCAAGGTCAAATCACTATCAATTTTCTCCACCACATTTTCAGTCTCTGTCATTTTTGCATCTAATCTGATATTATTTTGGCTGAGATCTTCCACTCTTTCGTCCAAGCACTCAATACATATAGCCATGCCTTGAAATGCAAGTAAGATGTCTGCCCTTATTTCTGTTAACTTCTCATCCAGAAGCTCTGTAAACTTTTCATCCATAATCTCAGCTAATTGTTGCGATTGCTTTTCCATAGCCTCTTGCAACACATTCTGCAGGTCTTTAACTGTAAAAGTTGGTGCAGGTGCAGGTGCAGGGGGAGGGGGCAATAAAGCCTGTAACAAAGACTGCTGCACCGGAGAAGCCCCCGCGCTTCTAAGAACTTTAGAAGATTTAGCCGCCATTTTCACCCACTATTGCCTGCTACGCACTTTCACTTTCAAACTCCGCAAAGTCCATTGAGTTAAAGATCATAAATTCACTTTCACCTGGATCTCCTGTATCGCTCTGCCTGCATCCAGGTTCTCAAAGGTTCTCTCTTGCTGGCAGGGATGGTTGCTGACGCCCTGCTCTGCTCCAAAAAGCCCGGAGCAGAGGCGCCCCGCAGTCCGGAGCAAACCCAGGCTTCGGGGGGGCTCAATCCTTCAGCCGCCAAAACGTTTAGCTCTGGCGGCCCCGGAGAGCTCTACCCCTACCTGGGCGCTCAGCCCCTCCTCTTCTCCCGAGGAGTGGGCTTCCAAGCCGCCAAAACAGCAGATCAGTGCTGTTTTCGGCGGCTCTACAGAGCCGGCGGGGCTGACAGCCAGAATGGCTGCCTGCGGCGACGCCTTGCCACCCTTTAATCTCAGAGTCTTGTCTAATATTTTGGTTCAATGCTTCCAATGTTAATATAAATAGCAATGGGGATAAAGGACATCCTTGTCTTCTGCCCTTTTTAATATTAAAGTTTTCTGTGTAGTCTCCATTTACAATTATTCTAGCAGTCTGTTTATCATATATTGCATGAATTGCATTCATAAAGTTTTCCCCAAAATCCATTTCCACAAGTTGCTGAAACATAAATTGCCAATTTAAGTTATCAAACACCTTTTGTGCATCAAGAAATATCAAAGTCATCTGTTTGCCTGGATGAGCTTCATAGTACTCTAGAACATCCAAGATTGTTCTTAAATTATTTTTTATCTGCCTTTTAGGCAGAAAGCCATTTTGATCTGTGTGTATAAATTCAATCAAGAATTTCTTAATTCTTTCTGCCATTATCCAGGCAAAGATTTTTTTTTTTATTTTTATTTTAATCCCATTTATATCCCGCCCTTCTCCGAAGACTCAGGGTGGCTTACAATTTAAGTACAAACCAATGTGCTTAGCAATAGCCTTCATTCTATGTATATGCCTGCTTATTAGGGCTTTTGCCCCCCCCCAAGCGGCATTATTACAAAGTCAGCTTATTGCCCCCAACAATCTGGGTCCTCATTTTACCTACCTCGGAAGGATGGAAGGCTGAGTCAACCTTGAGCCTGGTGGGATGCTCTCCACACAGGGCCAAGAGGCTGAGCCGGGTGGCATGAATCTGAAGAGAAGCGCAACACTGCCCAGCCCCTAGCCTGCCCGAAGTAGGCAGGGTCATGTGCTGGCCACTTCCAGGCTATGGTGCATTTCTTCATTCCTCACAAAGGGTGATACCTCCCCAGCATGCACCCAGGTGGCAGTGCCGAAGCGGCAGGGGCTGGTCCCTTGCTGTTTCCAGACGGCCTTGTGCAGCTAAGACTGAATGTATTTCAGCATAGATGGCCACCACGAAATTGTACATTAGCCCCCGGCCGGCCTGGGCCAGGGCCAAGGCAGCGGGGGCCGTTCCCTCACTGTTTCCAGGATGGGTTCGCGGGCCACATGAAACCACTTTGCGGGCCAGATCCGGCCCCCGGGCCTTGTGTTTGACATGTCTGCATTAGATTAAAACAATTCTCATTATTTTAATTAACAACAATTAAGTATATAATTTCAACAATCCTATTTGTCATTTTAATTGTCTTATCGTAAATCCTGTTACCGTGTTTATTTCAGCTTATTTCTCCCCCCAAATTCTAAATATTCTTACTAGTGGCAATTTTTTCAACAGTTAATTATATTTACATTGGTGGATTTAATTCTGTTTTTTCAATATGAGCCCTCTCATAATTTTATATTTCTTAATCAATAAGTAAAAAAGTAGAAAAAGAAAAGAAAAGAAAAGAGGAGCGAGACAAAAAAGAAGAAAGAAAAGAAAAACAAGAAAGAAAAGGGAAAAAAGAAAAAAAGACAAGAGCACTGAGATACAAAAAATAACATACAACTTAAAATATGTATCCCTCCTAATTTAATATACTGTATATTTATTCCCTCAATTTCTTATTCTTTTTGACCATAGCTAGGAATGTATTTAATCTATTTAAACTTTAAGCATTCCATTCAATAGTTCTAATCATCTAATCCTTTAACTCTCATTCAAAACACATTTTTATGCTTTTCTTATTGTCACATTTAAATAACTAAAACATTTGCTTTGTTTAAATCATTTCAACTTTTTTTAACAGAAAGAAAAAAAAACATATTATATTAATTAAGAAAAAAAGGAAAAAATCATCCCTCTAAGACAGACATGTCAAACACAAGGCCCGGGGGCCGGATCCGGCCCGCAAAGTGGTTTCATGCGGCCCGCGAAGCCATCCTGGAAAGAGTGAGGGAACGGCCCCCACTGCCTTGGCCCTGGCCCAGAGACCCTCCTCCTGCCAGAGACCCTCAGATCTGTCCCACTCCTGCCCAGGCCCCCATAGGCACCCTTGATGCGAACGATGTAGAGCTGGCCACGCCCACCCAGTAGGCCATACGCACTCTAGCCACACCCACCCAGCAGGCCATGCCCACCCTGGCCATACCCACCCGGCCCCCTGAGGGCAACCGCAATGCTGATGCGGCCCTCAATGAAATTGAGTTTGACACCCCTGCTCTAAGAGTAATATATTTCAAAGTTTTTCCATTTCTTTAGCCATATTCAAACAAATGTTTCTTTTTTAACTATTCTCTCTGATAAATTCCATCATCTATTTTCTTGGTTTTCATTTTAATCTTTTTTCTCTGGCCATTGCCTCTTAATCAGTGTATTTTGCTGCATCATTCGTTTCTCTGTAAAGAATTTTTTCTCATTCTTTTCCTTATCTTCAAAATTGCTTGGACGTGTTGAAATATTTCCCATTTGGATTAAATCATGATTTTTTTTAATTTTATACGGTTCCATCTTTAAGTCTCTATCCTCAAAATTATGTTCAGTCATCTCTACTGTATTTTCCTGGGAAATTTCTTGGAGTGAAATTAAGTTGGAAATAAGTTGATTCATGCTCTCAAGGTTATTCTGCATTTCTTTGTATTTTAAAGCCATTGTCCTTTGAAATTGTTGCTGCTTATCATATGTTTCCTTTTGTGAAGTATTCATTGCTTCAGCTTTGTTACTCTCACTTTGTTTACACAGCTGCATTTTCTAAAAACTTTGAGGGTCAGAGGAAAAAAAATCCTCACCCACCAGCAGGTGTCAGCGTTTGCTCATTTTTCAGGTCTTTCTAGTCTTTTCTCTCTCTCTAAAGGGTAAGTTTCGCTGCTTCCGATAACCAAAAGGAGGGAGCAGAATCCTCCTCCCCCTTTCCTTCTTTGGAGATCTTTTATTTTGGGGACTTTCTTCTTCAGGAAAATAAGTAGGATAGAGAAAATCAATATTATTACCCAGATTCAAGCATGCTGTTTTAAATCCGCTTAATTTAAAAGCTTATGACTTCTGTTGTCTCCAATGTATGGCTGAACATGCAGTTAGTCAGCCTATTCTTCTGTTGGTTTCTGGGAGGCTTCCCCTGAACCATTCGGAGAGACCGCCATCTCTCCTAAGTCCCTTGGATTTCCTTCATTCATTCCACCCCTTCAGGGTGGGTTCTGGCCCCTTAGGGTCCCCAACAAAAAGAAATTCCAGCTGAAGTGTTTGGCATTCCAAATCTTCAGACTGCTCGCTGGAAAACAGGAACAGGAAGAGGTCTATAATTTTTTATATGTGTCAAATCTGTATCTTCTTTAGGTATTAAAGTGATATTAGCTTCAGTCCATGTCTTTGGTATTTTGGTTTTCAAGAGAGTTTCATTACAAAATTCTTTCAGGATTGGAGTAAGCACGTCTTGTAACGCAGTGTAGAATTCTGCAGGTAGTCCATCTGGCCCCGGAGTCTTGCCCTTTTTTGCCTTTTTATAGCTACTATAGTCTCCATCATTGATATTGGTTCGTTCAATATATTTCAGATATTCTGGGGAATTTTTGGTAAATTTGCAGTAAAAATACTGCTCTATTTTTTCCTTAGAGATTTCCTTTGCCTTATAAAGTGTCTCATAATATTCTTTCACAATTTTTTTCATTGCATTGTTTTGAAACTGTATTTCTCCTTTTGCATCCTGGAGTTTCTTATTATTTTCTTTTCTTTTTCCTTTCTCAATCTATATGCTAGCCATCTTCCTGGCTTGTTAGCGTTTTCAAAGAAGTTCTGTTTAACCCGTTTAATCTGTTGAGCCATTAATTCCATCTCAGCTAAGGTTAATTTGTGCTTTATTATTTCCATTTGTTTCTTGAGTATTACTTTATCTGGATCTATTTGCAATTCTAATTCTGGTTTTCTAAGTTCCTCCCTCAACTTTAATTGTAGTTGTTTCTTTTCTTTGTTCTTCTTAGCAATATAAGTTATGGCCAGGCCTCTAAAATATGCTTTGGCAGTGTCCCAAACATTTTGAAGTGATGCTTCTTCCTTCTTGTTTATTTTAAAGAAAAATTCCATTTCCTTCATTGCTAATTGTAGGAATGCTTTGTCCTTCAATATCAATTTATTTATTGATATTGATAGGTTTCTTCTTAATTCCTTTCCAAATCATTTTTATTGGATTGTGGTCTGCCCAGTCATTGGTTTCAATTTCCGCCTCTTGAATCATCAGTTTCAAGTCCAACAAAATCCATATCATGTCAATTCTTGATCATGATTTGTGTCTATTGTATATTGTATATTGTAGTTTCTCTGGGTTTTTCTCTCGCCATATATCTAGAATACTGAATTCTTCTATCATTTTTGAAAATGCTTTAGGTAGTAAATTTCCTCCTTTCCATCCTTGTTTAGCACTTTTATAGTCCATTATTGCATTAAAGTCTCCCATTATACAAACGTTTTGGTAGTTTAAGTCTAATATTTTCTTATATAGTTCAAGATAAAATTGTTCTTGTTTATCATTAAGTGCATATATTCCAGTCATTAATATTTGCTTTTGGTCCATCATGATTTCAACCATTAGAATTCTCCACTCATCATCTGCATAAATTTGTTTAGGCATCATCTTTTCTTTAATATAAAAGGCTACTCCTCTTCTCTTTTGAGATGACGATGCAAAGTAGAGTTTGCCGATTTTTGGTTGTTCTAAAATTTTGATATGTTGCCTCTTAATATGGGTTTCTTGAAGACAAATTACCATATTTTCCGGCATATAAGACGACTTTTTAACCCATGAAAACCTTCTCAAAAGTCGGGGGTCATCTTATACGCCGGGTGTTAGGGTTAGGGGCGGTTTTATTGTTTGATGTTACAGGAAAAACCAGAGGCAACACCCCTCCACACATACACACACGCAGGCAACCTCGGCAGCTCATTGATAGGGGGGAGGAAGGGGGAGAGAATCACAAAATTGCTGTCTGTTGTTGAGCCCTGCGGGCCCGACACTACGCAGGGGGTCTCGTTCCAAAAACAAGCCCTGCTTCACCTACTCACCCCCCCCCACTGCACACGGCTCGCTCCATGACCTGGCGCTCCGACAAACAAGGGAGGAGGTCGCCCGTAATCAGCAAGCACGACTATCAGCTGATCGCCAGTTCCTGGCTCTGCAAACCCGACGACAAGCTGCTTCACGGTGTTTGCACGCGCCTGCATCACAGGGCTTTGTTGAGGACCCCGCAGGCACTCAGGAGGACAGCCCAGTCTGCCTTGCCGTACAGGGAGCCTGGGCACTACAAAACATGCTAGCTGTTCCCTTGCCTGCCCACAGACCTGTGCCGGGACTGCATGCTATAGCCTGCGCACTGGAGGCAAGGGCCGGCTGTTTTCCGTCGGTGTCAGATGGACCGGAGCCAGGGACTGCTGGAGGGCAGCACTGGGACGTGTGGAGGAGCCCGCTGGAGCCAGATACGGATGAGGGGGGGCAGTTGGTTGGAGAGGGATAGGCACACACTGGGAGCACGTTAGCATTTTCACCCGGGTTGGGGTAGAGGGGGTTTGGAGAAGAGTCACCCAGGATACTAACAGTAGCAAGGTTTACAACGCTGAAGTTTATTTATTTATTTATTTATTAAATTTTTATACCGCCCTTCTCCCGAAGGACTCAGGGCGGTGTACAGGGCAATAAATATCAAAAGTGTAAATACAAAAGTTAAAAAAGAGATTAAAAAAAATTAAATAATTATGCCCAAGAATACAATACTAAAAATGTGTTAAGAACTTATTTAAATCCAACCCCAAACCCATCAGACCAGGCCAGATTGTTCAAATAGATAAGTTTTTAAATCACGCCGGAAAGAGTGCATGTCGGGGGCCATCCGGAGCTCAACCGGAAGGCGGTTCCACAGGTCTGGCACGCCCACAGAGAACGCCCTCCCCCTGGGGGCCACCAATCGACATTCTTTGATCGGAGGCACCCTGAGGAGGCCCTCTCTGTGGGAGCGCACTGGACGGAGGGAAGTTGATGCCGGCAGCAGGTGCTGCCGTAGGTAATCCGGACCCATGCCATGTAGGGCTTTGTAAGTCATAACCAGCACCTTGAATCTCACCTGGAGGGCAACCGGCAGCCAATGCAGCTCAGGAGCAGAGGTGTAACATGGGAGTATCGGGAGACCCCAACACAACTCGCGCGGCTGCATTCTGCACCAGTTGAAGCCTCCGGGTGGTCCTCAAGGGCAGCCCCATGTAGAGAGCGTTGCAGTAGTCCAAACGGGAGGTCACGAGCGCATCACTGGGGTGGTTTGGGGTCAAAATAAAAAGCTGGGTATCATCAGCGTACTGATGATAACCAACTCCAAAACCACGAATGATCTCACCCAGAGGCTTCATGTAGATGTTGAACAGGAGAGGCGAGAGGACCGATCCCTGAGGAACTCCACAAACAAGGGGCCTCAAGGTCGACCTCTGCCCTCCTGCCAACACCGACTGCGAACGCCCCAGAAGGTAGGAGGAGAACCACTGAAGAACTGTGCCTCCCACTCCCAACCCCCTGAGGCGCCGCAGCAGGATACCATGGTCGATGGTATCGAAAGCCGCTGAGAGGTCTAAAAGGACTAGGACAGAGGAACAGCCCCTGTCCCGTGCCCGCCAGAGATCATTCACCAGCGTCTCCGTGCTGTACCCGGGCCTGAAGCCCGATTGGTACGGGTCTAGATAATCAGTTTCCTCCAGGAACAGAGGGAGCTGATGCACTACCACACTCTCAACAACCTTCGCAAGAAAGCGAAGGTTGGAGACCGGACGAAAGTTATTTAATACAGCTGGGTCCAGGGCAGGCTTCTTGAGGAGGGGTCTCACCACCGCCTCCTTCAAGGCGGCGGGAAAACTACCCTCCCTCAGAGAAGCAGTTATCACTGCCTGGAGCCAGCCTCGTGTCCCGTCCCGGGCTGCATAAACCAGCCAGGAGGGGCACGGGTCCAACAAACACGTGGTGGAGCTCAGCTTCCCCATGATCCTGTCCACGTCTTCAGGAGTCACAGGATCGAACTCCTCCCAGATAACATCAACAAGACTGCCTGTATCCTCATCATCAGACTGTGTCCAGTCGGAGTCCAGACCGGTCCGGATCTGAGCGATTTTGTCCGACAGATATCGACTAAACTCCTTGGCACGACCCTGCAAGGGCTCCTCCCTCACCTCCTGATTAAGGAGGGAGCGAGTTACTCTAAACAAGGCGGCCGGGCGATTATCTGCGGACGCGATGATAAAGTTGTCGAGAGTCGGAAGCATGTGGAGGTTAAAGAAACGCAGGCAGGCTCTGGATGCCAGAAGTGTACTTTGTACGTTGCTAAGCACATTGATTTGTGCTTTAGATTGTAAGCTGCCCTGAGTCTTTGGAGAAGGGCGGGATATAAATGGGATTTTTTTAAAAAAATTGCGTCTTGGAGACAGGGAGGGCTGGGCAGGCAGGGAGGGAGGGAGAGCTGACCCACCCAATCCTAGCAGACTTTGTATGCATTGGGGTAGTCTTATACGGCGAGTATAGCCCAAACCCTATAATTTAACAGGAAAAGTAGGGGGTCGTCTTATACGCCCAGTCGTCTTATACGCCGGAAAATACGGTATGTCCATTTTTAATTTTTGTAAGCGTGTAAAAATTTTCCTCCTTTTTGAGGGGGAGTTTAAGCCATTGATGTTTATTGATAAAATCCCAATTTCCTCCATCTTTTTCAGTTATATCTAGGTCTTAATCTTCTAGTCGATCTTATCTGTCTCTGATCTCTTGGTCTTGCGCCCTCTTCTGAATAAGAGTATGTAGTTTTAGTTTCTTTAGTCTCTTCTCTTACTCTTTGGTCGGTCTCACCTTCCACTTGCACTTCATCTTGGTTTTTGGGTTCTGAATCATCTCTCTCCAGAAAGGCTCTGTGGCTATCAAAGAACTCCAATGCTTTAAGCGGTGTATCCAGTCTGTATCTTTTCGTATCCCAGTAGATTAAGATCCCTTCTGGAATCAACCATCTAAAGTTCACTCCTTTTTCAACAAGTTTCTTAGTTCGAAATTGGTAGTCTCTTCAAGCCTCTCTTATCCTTCTAGGGATTTGCCTAAGAACCACAATTTCTTTTTCTTTATATTTTAATGGTTCACTTTTCTCAGGATCTCGTCTCTTGTAGCTCTTTTTAAAAAACTGACATGCACTTCTCTGGGGACCTTGTTTCTTCTAGCATAGTTGGAGTTAATGCGAAACACCTGATCGACCTCTCCTTCAATTTGTGACTTCCACTATCCTAATACGTCTGCCAGCAACTCTGTTATCAATTTTAAGAGATCTTCTTTCTTGTCTTCTTGTATGTTTTGGAATCTTAAAAAGTATGATGCCCGCTCCATTTCTATGATGGCCAAAGAATCTTCCAGTTCTCCATTTATTTGCATCAGTTTTTGGTTTTCATCTTTCAGGTCTTCCAGTTTCTGGTCAACCTCCGTTGACTTATGTTCCATTTTTTGGATTCTTTGTTGATTTTCTGCAATCATCTTTTTGAGGTTTTCCAGTTGGGAGTCTATATTATTAATTCTTTGGTTCATTTTATCTAAGTCACTTTTCAACTCTTCATGATTTTTAGTTGCTGTAGCAGACTGGGCAGTGTTAGCATCTTAGATTGCTTGTAGAATTGCTTGGATTTCCTTCTGTTGGGTATCGGTCTTCTCCTGTTGTAACATTGTAGTAATTGGTTTCTGATAGACTGGGCTTGCAGAGGTTGAAGCAGGGGCAGAAGAGCCTTTTTTCCAAGTTTGGATAAATTAGAGGTGCTCATCTTTGTCTTTAAGTCGTATGGTGTCTCTGCCAAATGGCCAAATTTTGTAATCCAATAGGCTCCTAATGGTTAGGAGAGGAGAACCATCAAAGTAGTAAAAATAGTAAAAAATATAAAGATCCACAAAATAAATATCCCCCCTCCCCCAAAAAATGGAAGGGGAGCCAAAAAAAGAAAAAGAAAAAAAGAGAGAGAGACCAGGCAAAAATAAAAAGAGCAAAATAGGAGGTATCTGGAAAAATAGTAGGGAAAAAGAAAAAGGTTACCCCAAAAAGCATAAAAAATGAGAAAAGAAAAAGAAAAAAAATGAAGGAGTAAAATGAAAAATAAAAATAAAAAAGATAGAACTAGAAAATGATAGAAGTAGGTGGGAATAAGTAAAATGTAGTAAAAATAAGTAAAATTGTCAAAATTGTAATCCAGGAAATTATATTCAAAAACCAATAATAAGAATTTCAAGCTTCTCTATATTTATAATCCAAGGGAGTCAAATATCTTCAAAGACAAAACTTGTTTAGGCAATAGTGTATCTTAAGAAAAGTAGAAACACACCAGGCAGGCCAAAAGGACAACAGGGAGTCTTTTATTTTTATTTTTTGAAACAAAGTCTCAGAAAACCTTCAAAGTAATGTCTGGGCAAACAGCCAAGTGTCAGGCATAGATAGCTCCGTTCAGGGGAGGTAGATGTAATTTTCAAGTTTTGCCAGTAGATGGCACTAACTATCCATTCCCACCCTTTTTGCCGGGAAAGACGAAATATATATACACTTCCAAGATGTGTCCAATGTCAATAAGTTCCAAGGAAAGGAGAAAAAGAAAAAAGAAAAACTTCCTATTTTAGCCACTAGATGTCCCTCTTGCCCTTTTTTTAACTTTGGCTTCAGATAGAGAATGTGCTGTCACTTTCAAAATGTCCTTTCAAAATTTTTATTTTTTATTTATTTATTATTTATTTTTCTTCCATTTATATCCCGCCCTTCTCCGAAGACTCAGGGCGGCTTACAAGCTTAGCAGTAGCCTTCATTCTATGTATATGCCTGCTTATTACGGCTTTCACACACACACCCAAGCGGCATTATTACAAAGTCAGCTTAATTGCGCCCAACAATCTGGGTCCTCATTTTACCTACCTCGGAAGGATGGAAGGCTGAGTCAACCTTGAGCCTGGTGGGACTCGAACCTGCACTAATTGCAGGCAGCTGGTGTTACTTAAGGAGGCATTAGCCCACTGCTCCACCATGTCAGCCCGTCCTTCCAAATCACCTTCTTTTTCTCTCTTCTACTACCAATTCGATCTCATATAGTTCTCAAAGCTCTCCGGTCTAGGTTCCCTTCTCATTATCGCTGTTCTTTCCCTGCTAGTGCGTCTCTATCTCATTCCAAATTCAATTTTGGGACTTTTTTATTTTTTCCAAACAAGCCTTTCTTGCTGCTTTCACAAGGGGGGGGGGGGAATGGAAAAAAAACTCCCCCTTTTTTTCCTGGGATCCTCCTGACCTGTGCTACCTGGGGAAAACTTCCAAAGGACTCTTTCTTTCCAGTTTCCTCCCGTTCCTCCATCAGAACCAATTCTCAGACAGTTCCAGTCACCTGTTGTTCAGCTACTTCACCGCCTGCATTGTTTGTTTGTTTGTTTTTATCCCATTTATATCCCGCCCTTCTCCAAAGACTCAGGGCGGCTTACAATCTAAGAAGCACAAATCAATGTGCTTACCAATAGCCTTCATTCTTTGTATATGTCTGCTTATTAGGGCTTTCGGGGCCCCCCAAGAGGCATTTTACAAAGTCAGCTTATTGCCCCCAACAATCTGGGTCCTCATTTTACCTACCTCAGAAGGATGGAAGGCTGAGTCAACCTTGAGCCTGGTGGGATGCGAACCTGCACTAATTGCAGGCAGCTGGTGTTACTTAAGGAGGCATTAGCCCACTGCTCCACCAAGGCTCTGTCCCTCTGTCAAGTCTCTATGTTGGCCATTGAGGGCCATCTTATTTCCCGCTTAGTCTGCCAGGCTCTTCCACAGGGATGTCAAACTCAATTTCATTGAGGGCCGCATCAGCATTGTGGTTGCCCTCAGGGGGCTGGGTGTGTGTGGCCAGGGTGGGCGCAGCCTACTGGGTGTGTGTGGCCTACTGGGTGGGCATGGCCAGTTCTACATCATTCGCGTTAAGGGTACCTATGGGGGCCTGGGCAGGAATGGGGCAGATCTGAGGGTCTCTGGCAGAAGGAGATGGGACCGGGGCAAGTGCCAAGGCACGGTCCACTGGAGGAGCCTCATTGTTCTTCTCAGGCCATGCGGGGGGGGGGCTGGACTGTGGCACGGAGGTCAAATGCCCAGCCCAGCCCTCAAGCACCTGTGGCACTAAGCCCAGCCCCACCTCCCCAAGGGGGCACCCAGCTGCACTTACCTCCTCAAGGCTGTTGCTGCTGTGCTTGCTCTCCTTAGCCAGGTTGCTTATGATGGGTATGAGAGCAAAGTCAAGAGGGAGGCCCACTCCCTCTCCATGTGAGGAGACCTGGCTTTGTATCCAAAGCTTCCTTAGCAATAGGATGGGAGACCCCCCCCAGGATAGGCCAGGAGGAGGGGGCAAGGGGATGGTGAAAGGGCAGTAGGGAAGGACTAAGGGAGGACTTCCCTCAGACCCTCCCTCTCCTTCCTTCCTTCCTTCCTTCTTCCTTCCTTCCTTCCTTCCTTCCTTCCTTCCTTCCTTCCTTCCTTCCTTCCTTCCTTCCTTCCTTCCTTCCTTCCTTAGAGTGGTGGGAAAATGTTTGAGATGAGGGAGGGAGAAAAAAAGGCAAGAAACACAGCTGGGGAAGTGTCATCCTTCGTGAGGAATGAAGAAATGCACCATCGCCTGGAAGTGGCCAGCACATGGCCCTCGCCTACTTCACATATCCAGCTTGGTGGGCTCTGGGGGAGGGGATGCCATGAGCAGCATGAAAGTCAATGTTACTTGCACAATGCTGCCCAGCCCCCAGCCCACCTGGTTTTGGCAGGCAGCGGGGTGCTCTCCTCAAAGTGCGGAGAGGCTGAGCTGGGTGGCATGAATCTAAAGAGAAGCGCAATGCTGCCCAGCCCCTAGCCTGCCCGAAGTAGGCAGGGCCATGTGCTGGCCACTTCCAGGCAATGGTGCATTTCTTCATTCCTCACAAAGGGTGATACCTCCCCAGCGTGGGCCCAGGGGGCGGGATTGACGCAGCAGGGGCTGGTACCTCAATGTTTCCAGACGGCCTTGTGAAGTAAGACTGAATGCGTTTCAGCATAGATGGCCACCATGAAATTGTACATTGGCTCCCGGCCAGCCTGGGCTAGGGCCAAGGCAGTGGGGGCCGTTTCCTCACTGTTTCCAGGATGGGTTCGCGGGCCACATGAAACCACTTTGTGGGCCGCATCTGGCCCCCGGGCCTTGTGTTTGACATGTCTGCTCTTCCATGTCATCGCGCTCCGGTCGCCACCTGGATTGCACTGCAGGTCATCCTTCCTTCTCGGCTCCCCTCTGAGAAACTGCGGCTCCAAAAAGCCAGCCCAAGCGGCTGGTAAAACAGTTGTGTATTTCAGCGAGCCGGTATAGAAATCAAATTATTAAATTAAATTAAATTAAACACAACCGGTCAGCTTAACAGCTGCCCCCCTTTCTCTTCCGTGCACCTCTAGCTGATTCCTCTCAAGGCTGCGCTTCTCTGTCTCTCTTTTGCAGTCCCCTTCTCTTTCCCCTGTTCTTTTTTTCTCTCCCTCCCCTGCCCAAACCTCCTTTTATAGCCTCTCCTCTCCCCCCCTTTTCTCTTCCGTGTGCACTGGAAGCGCCAATCCTGGGCTCCTGCCCAGCTCACTTGCTTGTTCTTCGCTGGAAAACACGCTGCTTGCTAACTTAGCAGAAGTGCCAGGATCAGTGCCGGGCTCCAGCTGATCCGTGCTTCTGGATGGCTCAGCAGAAGCATGGATCAGCTGTAGCTGTGCTCCTGGGCTCCTGCCCAGCTCACTCACTCGCTAACTCAACTTTCGCCTGAAAACACATGCTTGTTAAACACACTAGTCACTAACTCAACCTTCGCTTGAAAATACATGCTTGCTCAACACACTGCTCGCTTGCTTGCCCTTCCCCCCAAAACACGCCGCTCGCTCACTCACCCTTCCTCTGAAAACAGTTCACTCGCTTGCTGTTGCTCCAAAAACAGGCCGCTTGCTCTGTCTCTCCTCATTGGATTGGTAAGAAAAGCCTCTTCTCTTCTTGGTCTGCCCCTTTTATACCTTCTCTTCTCTCCACCCTCCCCCTCCTTTTCTCTTCTGGGTGCACCAGAAGCTCCAATTACCATGTCGCCACATGTGCAGATCCTGGGGATTCTGCAAAGCTCTGCAGCTCCAGCTTATCTCCAGGTCTGTACGCATACCACCAGTGGTACTTTGGCACCTGGCAGGTGGTACGCGACTGTCCTAAAGAAGTGGCAGCAGGGGGGAGAGGAATGATTTGAAGCAGTGGCAATGCCACACAAGCCTGAGCGAGAGACAGCTGGAGTTGCAGGGCTATCGGGGCTCGGCAGAAGCCCCAGGATCAGCACCAGGCTCCAGCTGATCAGCACTTTGGAAGCTTGAGGTGCCCTGAAGAGAAAAGGAGGAGGAGGGGAGAGAGAGGAAGAGGATATAAAAGGAGGTTTTGGCAGGAAAGGGCCAGCAAGGGGCTGCCCCCGGCCCACCTCCTGGGCACATGAAGAGGAGGCGGCAAGCACCTGGCATCCCTGCTGACCATCCCTGCTGACCACTGAGGGGGAAAAAAGGCAAAAGAAGCACTTTTGATCACGTGAAGTACTAATACCACTTTACAATGCCTTGGTAAGGCCACACCTGGAATACTGCATCCAGTTTTGGTCACCACGATGTAAAAAAGATGTCGAGACTCTAGAAAGAGTACAGAGAAGAGCAACAAAGATGATTGGGGGACTGGAGGCTAAAACATATAGGGAACGGTTGCTGGAATTGGGTATGTGTAGTTTAATGAAGAGAAGGGTGAGGGGTGACATGATAGCAGTGTTCCAATATCTCAGGGGCCACCACAAAGAAGAGGGAGCCAAGCTATTCTCCAAGGCACCTGAAAGCAGGACAAGAAGCAATGGATGGAAACTAGTCAAGGAGAGAAGCAACCTAGAACTAAGGAGAAACTTCCTGACAGTTAGAACAACTAACTAGTGGAACAACCTGCCTCCAGAAGTGGTGAATGCTCCAACACTGGAAGTTTTTAAGAAGAGACTGGACAGCCATTTGTCTGGAATGGTATAGGGTTTCCTGCCTTAGCAGGGGGTTGGACTAGATGACCTCCAAGGTCCCTTCCATCTTATTATTATTATTATTATTATTATTATTATTATTATTATTATTATTATTATTATTATTATTATTATTATTTCCCTTTCCTCCAAGATGCCAGCGCTTGCGTGCTTGCCACCTTCTCTGTGCACCCCCAGGAAGTAGGGCAGAGATATCGGGGGGGCCTCGCTGGGTCCAGCACTCCTTGTTGGATCTAAGACTGAGTGCATTCCAGCTTTGATGGCCCCCACCAGTCAATCAGCACCATGCCCGCTCGCTCACTGACCTAGCCTTGCAGTGACCAGGCTTCCCTTTCACTGAGACTGCCCCTGCTTGTGTGGGATAGCTATGGCCGGTGCCAGCATGGCCACCGGCAGCACTGGCAATCTCTCCCCCTCCCATAATCCCTTCCTGAGCATGGAGGAAAGAAATGGAAGGAAGGAAGGAAGGAAGGAAGGAAGGAAGGAAGGAAGGAAGGAAGGAAGGAAGGAAGGAGCTAGGAAAGGGACTGCCTTCTGAGCGCTTCTCAGGTTTATTTTTTTTTAGCTCCCTGAGGCTCCAGGCAGGAGGCTTTCCATTTTGACCCCTCCCCCCTGTTGTTCCCTCTGTGCCTGAAGAGCCTCTGCATGGCTCTCAGCTCAGCTCATCTCTCCCAGACCCGTGCACATGTTTGTGCGTGTGCGTGTGCGTGTGTGTGTGTGCATGTGTGGGGGGGTGTCTCACTCCACACTGTGACATTGGGGAGGAAAAAAACAGGAGAGATAAGAGAAGCTGTGATGGGAGCTTCTTGCAGCCTTCCACGAGGCTGGGGGCGGGAGCTGAGTGGGGCAGGGTGTGATACGATCAGTGGCACATTGAGAAAAAGAAACAAGTACTCAAAAATCGCAGCTTTCATTAGTTTGCAGCCTGCCATCGCAGAACGTCTCTGTTGAGGACACGGGGCTGCAAGGGGTGACACCCCTGCCCATGCACACACACACACACACACACACACAGGTCTGGGAGAGGTGAGCTGAGAGCCACACAGAGGCAACAACAGAGGTCAAAATGTGAAGCCTGTGAGAATAAAAGGGGTTGTTTTTTTTCAAGGCTAGGACAGAAAAGGAAGGAAGGAAGGAAGGAAGGAAGGAAGGAAGGAAGGAAGGAAGGAAGGAAGGAAGGAAGGAAGGAAGGAAGAGGCAATTCATTTGGAAATGCCCCAGTTCAAAGGAGAAAGCAATTTTGTGTTCTGTTTCGTCACAAACAGAACTTTGTTGGCAATCCAAGTTAACATTGGTATTCTTGAATTGTGAGCTCTTAGGAAAGTATCCCCTCCTTGTGTGTTGCTAACAGCCATTTCCAGTGGGGAAAACGGGACAAAGCAGAATGGGGAAAAATATTTTCCTTTGCTATATTTCCAGTCTGAATTAGACCAAGGCAGGATCCCTACAAGAAAGCCTTCTTAAGCACTATGTATTAATAGAAAAGCTGTCAACAAATCGTCCACGCAGGAAAACGCAGCCAGAAGAATGACGACGTGGCACGGTTGACTGCAAGAAGTTCTTTACTGAGAAAGTTCGATGCAAATACAAAGTCAGCGTTGGGAGTTACTCACCCCCAACGCACCTTTTAAACTTTGCCTGAAATTGGGCATCAGCCCCACCCATTAGCCCCACCCTTCCCCTGCGCAGACCAGCATCCGCCCGAGCTGTGTAAAACCCCACCCCCCTTACCCGTCTTCCCACACCCTGCTTCTTCCCCTGGCGCCGAGGTCCATACAGCGTGGAGGTAGGTGTATGCCCAGCACCCCCTATTCCCATGCCCCAAGGACCTAGACGTGCTCCCCTCCACCATCCTAACACCCTGCGCCACAACCGCAGCCCCCTGGCAGCCCCCGTTGTCCCAGCGGGGCTGTAGAGCGCCCGGCGCTGCCGCCGTCATGCAAGCCGCTGAAACGTTTGGGGGGATGAGGCAGCCACCCTTTCGCACGCCCACGCGTGCCTCCGGCGGCTCCGTTGGCACGGCCGCCGTATGACCACCCGCTTCGTGAAGCTGCAGCCGTGTGTCTCGCACGGGCTCGACAACACAAGGGGACTCGGGGGAGCACCACAAGCGGTGTCCGCGCGGGACGGGCGGAGGCTCCATCACACCCGCGCCATCAGCTGCGAAGCGGCCGGGAGCGACCACGGGCGGCCGCGCAAGACACACGGCCGCCCGAGGCTGTTTCCGGCCGCTGCACAGCTGATGGTGCGGCCGTGTGTCTTGCGCGGCCTCCCATGGTCGCTCCCGGCTGCTTTGCAGCTGATGGCGCGGGCGTGATGGAGCCTCCGCCCGTCCTGTGCGGACGCCGCTTGTGGTGCTCCCCCGAGTCCCCTTGTGTTGTCGAGCCCGAAGGGCTCGACATTTGGCCCCTCTTACCAGGGCTCCTCCTGGAAGGCAAGACAGAGAGGTTACACAATCACCAAGGAGAGCGGCGGGTTCCTCCCGACCCCCTCCTGCAGGCTTGCCCGGGTGCTTACGGTGGAAGGCCCTAACCAACCGCGGTGCTTGAACGTTCGGCTCCGCCACCCACGATGCCTCCGTAGTTGGATACCCCTTCCATAACACCAAGTACTGCAGCCTCCCCCTCCACACCCTGGAATCTAGGATGTCCTGTATCTCGTAACGACCATCGCCCACAGGCCCCGGACCCACTGACCCCCCCCAACAGGAACGGGTGCTGGCTTCAACAGGCTCCCGTTGAAAACGGGGTGCACCCTGCCGAGGAACTTGGGCAGTCTAAGATGCACTGTTACCGGGTTGATAACGTGGGTAACCTGGAAGGGGCATATGAATTAAGGGCCTAACTTCTTGCTGGGTATTTGCAGCCGCAGATATTTCATAGACAGGTACACCCAGTCCCCGACCGGTTGGCGTCTCTTGTCCGCTTGGGCCTTGGAGATGCTGGCCTGTTTTTTCAGTGCTTCTTTGGTTGCTGCCCACGCCTTCCTGATTTGTAGCATCCATTCCCTGGGTTGACGGGGGGGTTGCCTCCTGGTCGCACTCGGGAATGGGGGTGAAATCGTAGCCCGACACCACCGTGTATGGAGGGAGGCCAGTGCTACTGTGTACGGCGTTGTTGTGGGCGACCTCCGCGAACGCCAGTAGGTCCGCCCAATCCGTCTGCTGGTACGATACGTAACTACGCAGATACTGTTCCACTGTGGTGTTGGCTCGTTCATCGGCACCGTTAGTGCAGGGATGATACCCGGAACTCAATCCCTGTGACGACCCTACAAACCGGAGGAACTCCTGCCAAAATCTGGCGGTAAATTGAACTCCCCGGTCTGAAATGACGCGCCTAGGTGCCCCGTGTAGACGATACACATGTGTTATAAACAGCCATGCCAAGCGCCGGGCCAATGGCAGACCTTTCAACGGGACAAAGTGGGCCTGTTTGGAGAAAAGGTTGATCACAGTCCAGATGACAGTGAACCCCCGACTCTCTGGCAGGTCCACAATGAAGTCCATACCTATGTCCTGCCATGGTCGGCATGGGTCCGCCACTGCCTGCAAAAGCCCCGCTGGTTTTCCAGGCCGGGGCTTGGCCATGGCACATGTGTGGCAACGCCGGACATAATCATCAATCTGGCGCCTCATACCGGGCCACTAGAACTGGCGCCGGGCGAGGTGCAGGGTCTTCAGGAACCCAAGGTGACCAGCCTGCTTGGCATCATGACATCTATAAAGGACAGTCTCACGGAGGGTTTGTGGCACGTATATCCTGTTTCCGTACCATGCCAGGCCGTCCCAGCGGGTCAGAAGCCGCGGATGCTGCTATAGCCAGACATCCCCCTCAAGAGCAGTTCTCAGACGCCGTACGAGGTCATCAACGGTCTTGGTTTGTACAGCCCGTACTGCCTCTGGGCCGTAAGGAGGTTGTTGTGATTCAGGGTCAGCCTGTGGGTTCGGCAGTTGGGTCGGACGACTCAGAGGAGGAGGAGGGGGGTGTTGAAGAGCTTGCTGAGGGGATTGGACAGCTTGATGAGAGCCCCCAGCAAGGCCCCTCTCATCTGGTCACGATGCAGACCCAGCTGTGTGAGCCTGACAGCGTGGATGAAGATCACCCACAGCTGGCCCTGTTCAAGGACGCCCGACGCAGGAGGCAGTCAGTCAGGAGTAAACAGAGGAAGGCAATGGGGCACCTCGGAAGGAGGCACAGAGAGGCCACGCCCTGAACTGTATTTAAGGGGAATGTGTGGGAGGGCTGGTTTGCTGAAGGCAACCGCTTGGATTGTTCCTGCTTCTTAGCTCGTGTTTTATGGTTGTTGTCTTGTCTTGCTCTGTTTTATGTGAATAAATTTGGCAGGCGTAATTCCAGCCTCTTGCCGTTTGTGAAGGGGTTGTCCCTGCCTTTTCTGCACGGCCGGTAGCAGGCTGGTACAGAACAGTGGGATAAGAGCCTGTACCACCTCCTCCCATTGGTTGTCGTATTGTGGAAGGCGCGAGAGGGCATCAGCCAGGAAGTTTTTTTCCCCCGGGACGTACTTCAGAGTGAATTTGAACCGCCTGAAGTACAGGGCCCACCGCACGTGTTTTGGGGCTAACTTCCATGGTGACTGTAAGGCTTCCAAGTTTTTGTGGTCCGTCCACACCTCAAAGGGCTTCTCCGCCCCCTCCAGGTGATGGCGCCACGTTTCCAGTGCCCACCGAACGGCGTAGGCCTCTTTTTCCCAGATAGCCCAGGCTCGTTCGGTGGCCGACAGCTTCTTTGATGCATAGGCACATGGTTGCAACGCTCCTTTGTTGTTACGCTGTAAAAGAACGGCCCCAACCGCCACGTCACTAGCGTCCGCTTGGACGATGAACGGTGCTGACGGGTCGGGATGCAATAGTACGGGTTCTCTGGTGAATAAGTCTTTTAGAGTCTCGAACACCCGCTGACACTCCGTGGACCACACTACCCGTAACCCTGGACGCGGTTTCACCGTCAATTGCTTGGTTTGCAGCAGGTCTGTCAATGGTAGTGCAACTGCAGCGAACGACGGTATGAACTGTCGGTAAAAATTGGCAAACCCTAGGAAGCTCTACAGCTGCCGTCTGGTTCTCGGGGCTTGCCATTGCTGTATTGCCTCCACCTTCTTTGGGTCCATCGCGATTCCAGCCGCCGAGACCCGGTAGCCCAAGTAGTCCAAGCGAGAAGTATGGAACTTGCATTTCAACAGTTTCACGTAGAGCCGTGCATCGAGAAGCTTCTGTAGGACTTGCCGTACAAGGGCGACGTGTTGGTCCATCGTTTCCGTGTAGATCAAGATGTCATCAAGGTACACGAGAACCCCCCTGTACAGGTGCTCATGCAGAACCTGGTTTATCAACTGCATGAACACAGCGGGGGCCCCCTGGAGCCCAAATGGCATCACACGGAACTGATAACTGCCGAGAGGGCAGTTGAACGCTGTTTTCCACTCATCACCCCTTTTTATAAGTACCCGGTAATAGGCTTCACGTAAATCCAAACGAGTGAACACCTTTCCTTTGCCCAGGTGGGACAGCATGTCCTTCATTAAGGGCAGTGGGTATAAGTGCTCAACGCACACTGCGTTGACCCCCCGCTAGTCTACACAAAGGCGCAGACCACCGTCCTTCTCCCTGAAGAGAACAGGTGCTGCCATCCGCGACCGGGCAGGCTGAATGAACCCCCGTGCGAGGTTTTTATCTATGTAGCGCCGGAGCTCTAACATCTCCCGCGGTGCCATAGCATACATCTGTGGCTTAGGTAGCTTGACCCCTGGCTCCAACTCGATCGCGCAATCCGTGGCCCGATGAGGAGGCAGGAGGTCACATTCCTGTTCGCTGAAGACTTCCAGGAACTCGGCATATTACAGTGGCACCTGTACCTCTGCACCGGCTCTGCAGCTCTCTTCTGCCCACCCCGGCGAACCGGGCTTCCCCGAGTGTTCATGATCAGGGGGCTGGGGCCCGACCCCGAGGTGCAGGTGCTGACAACCCCCCCTCCCACCAGATGGTCGGCCCCCACCTGTCCAACCATGCAAGTCCCAGGATCACCTCCTCCGTCATGGAGGGCACCACGATGAACCGCAATTGTTCCCAGTGCTCCCCCATGTCCAACCGCGTGAGTTTCGTGACGTGTGTGATGGGCACTCCCCCCAGAAGAGACCCATCCACCTGCTGGAAGCGTATCGGTTGCTCCAGCCGCACCACCCCAACACCCAGCTTGGCCACCACCTTCTGGCTGATGAGACACCGCGTGCTGCCGGAGTCAATCAAAGCCTTGAACCCCAGTACCTCACCCGTGTTGGGGTTTGTCAACGTAATCGGGACTGTGAATGGGCTAACCGGGGCACTTACCATAGGATCTTCCTCTGGCCTGTCGCTGCGCCTGTAGACCTCCACGTCCACGTCTGTTGGGCTGTCACCCTCCGTCTGAACACTTCCGCCTGGAGTTGCGTCCACAGCCTGGCGAGAGGCCCAGGAACGCTCTGCAAAGCGCCCAGGAGTTGCGCCCCGTGCTGGGGTTGCCGCTGCCACCACCCGGGACGCGGGTATAGGGCAGGCGGCCACACGGTGCCCTGGCTGGTCGCACCGGAAGCAACGGAGAGCGGACCAGGGCGGTTGGTCTATGGGCCCCGGCGATGACGGCAATGGCTTCTGTACCTGGCCTTGCGGTCTTGGTGGGGCCTGTCATGGGTCCCCCGTGGCCCGCACGCGACGCTGGGAAATCTGCAGGCCGACGTCCAGTTCGATCGCAACTCGCAGCCACTCTTGGAGCCTGGGAGGGATCTCGCGAACAATACAGGCCCTCAGGAGGTATTCGTCCAATCCGGCCCGGAAATGGTGAATTAACATCCTCTTCGGCTACGAGCTGAGCCTACCAGCCACCCCCCTGAAATCCTGCACGTATGCCGTAGCCGGTCGGCCGTTTTGCCGCAGTCCTATTATCTCGGCCTCGGCCCGTTGTATGTGAGTCACATCTTCGAAGCGTACGCGCAAAGCCTCAAGGAAAAGGCCGACGTCACTCAGCTCTCTGGCGCGGTCGCCATATAGGTTCGCCACCCATGCCGCTGCCTCCCCTTGTAGCGCCGTGGTGACGGCCATCACCATCGCCCACTGGGACGCGTACATAGGCCCGTACCTATCCAGGTGGTGGATGACATGTCCAAGGAAAAGGGCCAAACAATCAGGATGGCCATCGAACGTCACAGGCAACGGCGGTGGTCCCCAGGCTGCAGGCCCTCCCCAAGGCCCCGCCGGAGCGCCCGGTCCCTGTGAAAATCCCGGTTGCGGCCACCCCAGTGCTCCTACCGGAAGCTCTGGGCATAGCACAGCGCCTCCAGGCCGCGCACCACCTGGCCCTGTGAGCCCTTGGCTGGGAGCAGCCGCCGGTCCCGGTGGAGGAGGAACAGGCCCCTGCGGGGTAACAGGGCCCTGGGGGACCCGGAAGCGAGGACTCGCTAAACGAAACCGGGTCTGACTCCTTCGCTCAGGGTCGGGCCTGGCCTGGGTCCAACGACCTGTTTCCAGGTTGGAGTCGATGGGGGACCACGGCCGGGGCTCTCCGAACTGGTCTCTCAGGACATCCATGGTGTAGCTTCCTGGAGCCGTGGTGTAGCTCCACTCCTCTCCTCCTTCATCGGTGGCGCGGCGCTCCCTCCATTCCCACAGGGACCCTTTCTGCCGGGGTGGTTGTTCCTGTCCAGTCACCGTCTGGCTCAATACTGGGCTGAGCCACCACTCCCAAGGCTTCTCCTGAACGGCTTTCTCCTGAGCCTCAACGCCCTTCGATGCTGGACACGGGTCCCGGACCTTGAGCCGAACCACCAGTGGGGCCTCTCCCAATTCCCCCACCTCGAGGGGCACAGCAACCCCGGCTGGCTCCTCCCCCGCTGCTACAGGTACACCCCCTTGGGTTCCCTCGGCCATTCCAGCACGTAAAAGTCAAAAGCAGAGCAACGAGGAGCGTTGTGATGAGGGAACGCTGACTTACTGTCAACAAATCATCCACGCCGGAAAACGCAGCCAGAAGAATGACGACATGGCACGGTTGACTGCAAGAAGTTCTTTACTGAGAAAGTTTGATGCAAATACAAAGTCAGCGTTGGGAGTTACTCACCCTCAACGCGCCTTTTAAACTTTGCCTGAAATTGGGCATCAGCCCCACCCATTAGCCCCACCCTTCCCCTGCACAGACCAGCATCCGCCCGAGCTGCGTAAAACCCCACCCCCCTTACCCGTCTTTCCACACCCTGCTTCTTCCCCTGGTGCCGAGGTCCATACAGCGTGGAGGTAGGTGTATGCCCAGCACCCCTATTCCCGTGCCCCAAGGACCTAGACGTGCTCCCCTCCACCATCCTAACACCCCGCGCCACAACCGCAGCCCCCTGGCAGCCCCCGTTGTCCCAGCGCGGCTGTAGAGCACCCGGCGCTGCCGCCGTCATGCAAGCCGCTGAAACATTTGGGGGGATGAGGCAGCCGCCCTTTCGCACGCCCACGCGTGCCTCCGGCGGCTCCGTTGGCACGGCCGCCGTGTGACCACCCGCTCCATGAAGCTGCAGCCGTGTGTCTCGCGCGGCCGCCCGAGGCTGTTTCCGGCCGCTGCACAGCTGATGGTGCGGCCGTGTGTCTTGCGCGGCCACCCGTGGTCGCTCCCGGCCGCTTCGCAGCTGATGGCGCGGGCATGATGGAGCCTCCGCCCGTCCCGCATGGACGCCACTTGTGGTGCTCCCCCGAGTCCCCTTGTGTTGTCGAGCCCGAAGGGCTTGACAAAAGCAACTAAGCTACCTTTGTTCCTAAACACTAAAGCTGTTGCACATAAAAAATGGAGGAGCTCTGATCAACTACCACAGCCACCATTTTGACAGTTTTGCTGTACTGTTGTCTGTGGATGCCCCCACTAAATGCAAGCACAGGATAAACTGAGCCTGGTTTTTCTCAATCTTTTAAGTGGCCACAAACTACTAGCAAAAGTGGCATTTGATGACAAGGCAAGGAGGCATCGAGAAATGTTTCCCCTTTTGCATTTGAGCATCCAAGAAGGGGTAGGAAAAGAGAAAGGGAAAGACAAAGAAAAAGAAGGAAAGAGGGGAAAAGAGCAAGGAAGGAAAAAGAAGGAAAGAGGGGAAGGAAGAAAAAAGGAGAATGAAGAGGGAAGGGAAAAAAAGAAAAGGGAAGAAGGAAGGAAAGAAGAAAGGAAGGAAGTGTTGTGATTCCTCGCCAGTCAGTGGATCCAGCAGCTGAGTCTGAGGAATCAGATGAGGAGGAGGGGCCTGGAGTGACATTAAAAGTCAGAGGAAGGCTCTGAGGAGCTCCAAGACTTACAGTTGAACGAGGAGCCTGGCCCCTCTACTCATGCTCAGGCTGAGACACAGCTGTACTGGGAGCCTGAGTTGGACAGTGATGAAGAACAGCTGGGACAAATCCTAGATGCACGATTGCACAGGCAAGAGAAGTGAGTAGGACAGAGGAATACAATGGGGCAGCTTCAAAGGCAAAGGAGAAGGCATTAGGAAGCCACGCCTTGGCTGAATTATAAAAGGGAAGGTGTGGGAGGTGCTGGTTGCCGAAGGCAACTGTTCATGTTGAGGATAGAGTTTCTGTGAACTGTGTTTGTTTGCCTTGGACATTGACTCAGGTTAATAAAAATTGACTCAGGTCAATAAAAGGGGTTGTTTTTTTCTTGCGGTTCCTCCCTGTTTCTTGGAAGAGGGGTTTCTCCTTTTGAGCATAACAAGGACTCATGTAGGCTAGGACAGAACAGGAAGGAAGGAAGGAAGGAAGGAAGGAAGGAAGGAAGGAAGGAAGGAAGGAAGGAAGGAAGGAAAGAAGGAAGGAAGGAAAGAAGGAAGGAAGGAAGGAAGGAAGGAAGGAAAGAACAGGAAGGAAGGAGATTATAATGAGAGGAAGGGAGGCTCTGAGGGAAGTCCTGCCTTAGCACTTGGCCACCAGCAGCCCTGCTGCCCTTTTGCCATCCCCTTGCCCCCTCCTGGCCTAACCTGGTGGTCTCCCATCCTATTGTGAAGGATGCTTTGGTTACAATGCTGGGTCTCCTCACATGGAGAGGGAGTGGGCGTCCCTCTGACCCATGCACTTTGCCCTCCTGCACCCACCATGAGCAACCTGGCCAAGGAGAGTGAGCACAGCAGCAGCAGCCTGGAGGAGGAGGTAAGCGCAGCCAGCGGCCCCTCAGGAACATGGGGCTGGACTGGGTTGAGCTGCAGGGTCCTGGTGCTCTGGGAGCTCAAGGGCCGGGCTGGGCGCTTGTCCTCCGCTGCCCAGGGCACCAGACACCCCGCACCAGCCTCTCGGAGTCCCCTTCATGGCCCAAGAGGGACGGTGAGGCTTCTCTGGTGGACCATGCCCTAGTGCCCACCCCAGTCCCACCCCCCTCCACTGGAGTCCTCTGGATCCCCCCACAGCCCGCCCCCCCACAAGCGCTTCCAGCCATTGACTTTGCTTGTCAAAAGGTTTCAAAGGGGGATCACATGGCCCTGGGACACTGTGACCATCAGAAATATGAATCAGTTGCCAAGCATCCGAATGTAAATCACATGACCTGGGGGATGCTGCAATGGTCATAAGTGTTAAAAATGGTCATAAGTCACATTTTTCAGTGCCATTATAACTTTGAACACACTAAGTGAACTGTTGTAAGTCGAGGACTCCCTGTACTTTATCTCTCCAAGTTTTATCATGTTTATCAACTGTCCTTTATCAGATTAGTAAGCAGTCCTAGATAATGCTTATCAGTTTTACTGATACCTCTCTCTGTGTGTGTATGTGTATATGTCTGTCTGTGTTGTGATTCAGTGTCAGCCTGTGCTCCAAGCAGCTGAGTCTGATGAATCTGAGGAGGAGGAGGAGGAGTGGTTTGGAGAGCCTTTGGTGTCAGAGGGAGGCTCTGATGCATTGCAGGACTCTCAGCCTGGCCCCTCTAGTCATGTTCCTCATGAGGCTCGATGTCAATGCTGCTAACATCGAATATTATTGCTTGACATGAGATGAAGAAGTAGCTATTTCATGTGTTAAACTTTTGTATTGCTTTAAGACTTGTGTATTGTTTTAGTTAAAAATTGGTGGGAGGGAAGAGTAGGAATGAACTTTGAAGGCCATTTGTCTCTCTAAAGAAGATAAGTGTCAGGACCCACCTCAATCCACATCTTAGGAAATAAGAACTCTTGGATGCAAGTTTAGTCCAAAAGGAAAATGTTTACTAGGATGGAATCGATTGTGGCAATACAAGACAGAATCTAACAAAGTTACATTTCAATCCTATATAAAGCATTCCCATTTCAGCCCCTCCCCTCATCCATTTGGTCAGGCTCTCATCATTTGCTTAGGTGTCAGGTCCTTCCATGGGAAAGGGAACTCTACTTGGTTTTATGGTTATTGCTTTTCTTTTTAGTTGTAAATGAAGATGCAATCCAGATCTGTCTCTCCCCCTCCCTCCCCCAGTTCAAATGTTCCCTGTTGTTTGAAGATCGCCTAAAGTCTATCCTCTCCCCCCCCCTTTGGAGAGATGGCATAATCCCCAGAATAAGCACATTGTTCTACCTATACATTTATGAAATGTGATATAAATGGATTCTGACATTCGGCTCTCCTTTCAGAAAAAAGATGAGTCCATCTGTGGGGAAAGAAAACATATAAATGTTAGCCTGGTTTGTTTGGATATTCTGTATGAAACCTCTTAAGCAACTTAGGTGCTTTAACATGGAGTTTGTTAACCCACTCATTTTCTGAGGAGAGGAGGTGTTTCCATGCCACTAAATATTGTATCGTTCCATGGTGTTTTCTGGAATCTAAGATTTCTTTCACTTCAAAATGTTCTCCTTCCACCATGATGGGGGGTGGTGGTGGTGGGATTTTTGCTCGTAGTGGTGATTGTTGTTCTCTCTTTAATAGACTGCAGTGGAAGGTTGGGTGTATTCGTCTAAGATTTTTGGGTAGTTCTAATTCAACTGTTACTGGGTTTATGATTCTTTTAATTGGAAAGGGTCCAATATATTTTGGTCCTAGTTTTTTACAGGGTTGGAGTGATTTCAGGTATTTTGTGGATAAATATACCATCTCTCCTACCCTAAATGGTGTGGGATCTGGGTGGCGAGGCGACGCCGAAGACAGCCATCTTCAGGCTGTCCGCTCCGCGGCTTTGTAGAACCGCCGAAAACAGCGCCGATCAGCTGTTTCGGTGGTTCGGAAGCCCCCTCCTTGGGAGAAGAGGAGGGGGTGAGTACCCAGGTAGGGGTTGAGCTCTCCGGGGCTGCCTGAGCTTAAAGTTCGGGCGGCTGAAGGATCGAGCCCCCCCGAAGCCTGGGTTTGCTCCGGGCTGCGCAGCGCTTCTGCTCCGTGCTTTTGGGAGCAGAACAAGGCGTTAGCAACCATCCCTGCCAGCAGGAAAGGATTTTGGAGTGCGAGGATGCAGGCAGAACGATACAGGAGATCAAGGTGAAAGTGGACTTTTGTTCTTTAGCTCAAAGGACTTTGTAGACCTTGAAAGTGAAAGTGCGTAGCAAGTAATAGTGGGGGAAAATGGCGGCTAAATCTTCCAAAGTTCTCAGGAGCGCGGGGGCTTCCCCGGTGCAGCAATCTTCGTTGCAAGCTTTATTGCCCCCTGCACCTGCACCTACTCCTGCACTGACAATCAAAGATTTGCAAGATGCTTTGGAAAAGCACTCACATCAAATAGCTGAAATTATAGATGAAAAGTTGGATGAGAAGCTGACAGAAAAGTTAGTTGAAGTTATGGATGAAAAGCTGGATGAGAAGTTAACAGAAATGAGAGCAGACATCTTGCTTGCACTTCAAGGCATGGCAATATGTATTGAACGCTTGGACGAAAGAGTGGAAGATCTTAGTCAAAACAATCTCAGATTAGAAGCAAAAATGTCAGAGACTGAAAATGTGGTGGATAAAATTGACAGCGACTTGACCTTGGTCCAGTACCGTGAGATGGAGTTTGCTATCAGGATCAGGTGCTTAAAAGAGAATCCTAAAGAAGATCTGAAGGAAATAGTCTCTGAGGCTTTGGAAGGGGTACTGGGACGGCCAGCAGCTGAAATTGTGGGAGACATAGATAAAATCTTTTGTGTTAATTCGTGGATTGCAAGACAAAGGAAATTACCTAGAGATGTGGTTGTTTATTTTACAAAGAGAGCAATCAGGAATGAAGTCATCCAAGTTTCTTACAATACAAAGCTTGTAGCTGCTGAGCAAGAAGTCCTGGTTTTAAAAGAGATCCCTCCGAGAATTTTAAGGAGAAGAAAGGACTTTGCTTTTTTAGCACAAGAGCTCAGGAGACGTTATATTAAGTTTAGATGGGAGATACCAGTGGGCATGGTGGTGATGTATGAAGGCACGAGACATCGTCTTATTACAGTGACGCAGGCACGTGATTTTTATAGTAATGTCTTAAAAGCAATCCCCTTACCACTTTTGGAATCTACAAAGAAGAATGGCGAGGGAAAGCCTCAAGGTGCTGAAGGAACAACGCAGACAGATGAGAAAGCGACGGGACTGGATCAAATTACAGTTTCATCGGAAGATGCCAGAGACCAGAGGATGACGCGTGCTGCTCTGAGACGAATAAGACGAGAGCAAGAACAGGACCAGCAGAACGTCATGGAACCTCCAAAGCGTACCTATAGCGAAGCTGTGGGAGGGGCGCGGCCTAAGAACATCAAAGGGATTCTGGAAGACGCGCTCCAAAAGCTTAGGGTCGCCAAGGATGGCGACTAAGTTTTTAACTTGGAATGTTAATGGTTTAAATTCACCACAGAAGAGAAAGAAAATCTTTCAATATTTAAAACAATTTAAGACTGATGTTATTTGCTTACAAGAAACACATATTAGGGCTATGGACCAAAAGTACTTATTGAACTCTAGACTGGGTACACAATTTATCGTCTCTTCAATGAATAAGAAGAATGGAGTGGTTATTTATGTCAAGAATACTATGACAGCAGAGTTAATAGAAGCAGATAAACAAGGAAGATATGTTATAATAGATTTGCTGATAGAAGGCAAAAAAATGCTTTTGGTTGGACTATACGCTCCTAATCAACAACAAGCAGATTTTTATAGTTTATTACACAGCAAGATCACTCAGTTGGATTATAAATCTTTTATTTTTATGGGAGACTGGAATGGTGTCTTGGATGTACAAATGGACAAGAGTAGCTCTTTTAGGAGTACTCCAAGTCATGCTAGATTGCCTAAATCCTTTTTTGAGATGAAGGATGATTTGGAGTTGCGAGACATCTGGAGAGAAAGGAATTTACAAGAAAAGGATTATACCTTTTTTTCTGATAGACATCAATCTTTTTCCAGGATTGACTTTATATTAATCACTAACGATTTTTTTTCTAGAATTAAGAAGACAAAGATTTGTCCAAGAACTATGTCTGACCATAGTCCAGTTTGGTTAGAGATCGATAAGGATAACAGAGATAGGCGCTCTTGGCGTCTAAATGAGAACCTGTTTAGAAATCTGGAAAATGTGGAAGAATGCAAAAAGCAGATGAAGGTTTTTTTTGAAATTAATATGAATAAGGGTACTTCTATGGATATGGTTTGGGATGCTAGTAAGGCTTATATGAGAGGGGTGTTAATATATATGAACAATAAATACAGACGTAATTTGGAATCTAGGAGGAAAGAATTAGAGAATGAAATTAAGGAAAAAGAAAAGGCCTTAACTTTGAATCCATCGGATGCGAAGATTAAAGAGGTTATTAAAGGAACAGTTTGATAAGTTGATGGCTGATCAGGTGGCAACTAACTTACGGTTTGCTAAACATAATACTTTTTGTAATGCCAATAAGCCAGGTACATGGTTAGCTTATATGTTAAGGAAGAAGCAGAGGGCTTCTAATATAGACAAAATAGAACATAAGGGTAAGGTTGTGTATCAACAGAACCTTATTAAGGAAGTTTTTGTTGATTTTTATTCTAAATTATATGCTAGAGATAAGATTAATGAAGTAGATATTGATGCATATTTGAGGGATGCTAATATTCCGGTTCTTATACAAGAGCAAAAGGAAGAGATGAATCAACTGATAACTGAGGAAGAAATTCTTTTGGCAATTAAACAATTGAAAGTGGGCAAAGCGCCAGGCACAGATGGATTGACTGCGGTGTATTATAAAAATTTACAGTCGGAGATGATAAAGCCTCTAAGGGAATTGTTTCAGATAATTCAAAAGGGAGGAGGGGTGCCTCCGTCTTGGAAAACTGCTTTTATCTCTTTGATCCCGAAGGAAGATCAGGATGTCACTCAAGCAAGAAATTATAGACCAATATCACTTTTGAATACGGACTACAAGATATTTGCTAAGGTCTTAGCTAATAGATTAATGAGGGTACTGCAACAGATAATTCATGGTGACCAAACTGGGTTTATTAGCGGTAGACAAATGAAAAATAACGTGAGGCATATAGTTGATTTGTTGGAATTTTTGGAAAGGAACAACCAGATCCCTGCAGCGCTGGTCTTTCTGGACACTGAAAAGCCTTTGACCAACTGGATTGGCAATTCTTGATGAAAGTATTAGATAAAATGAACTTTGGGGATAAATTTTTACAGCCAATTAGGGCATTATATCAAAAGCAAACAGCCCGTATAATTGTAAATAATAGTTTGACTGAAGTATGTAATATTGAAAAGGGCACAAGGCAAGGGTGTCCGTTATCACCTCTATTATTTGTTTTAACATTGGAGATATTACTGATTAAAATACGGAATTCGGAAAAAGTTAAGGGAATTCAAATAAGAGATCAGGATTATAGATTGAGGGCGTTTGCAGATGATCTGGTTGTTACGGTGACCAAGCCAGAAAACTCTGTTGTGGACCTGATGGAGATAATAATGCAATATGGGAAAGTTTCTGGTTTTAAGGTTAATGTACAAAAAACTAAAATATTGGCTAAAAACATGACAGTATTACAAAAGGCTGTCTTAGAAGGGTTAACTGGATTTGAAATTGTTAAAAGGGTTAAATATTTGGGGGTTTATTTGTCACCCTCAAATGCAAAGTTATATAAAAATAATTATGAAAAGTTATGGGTTAAAGTTCAAAAAGAATTGGACAGCTGGAAAAAGTTACAATTGTCATTACTGGGAAGAATCGCAGCAGTGAAAATGAATACTTTGCCGAAATTTCTGTTCTTATTTCAAATGATACCCATTCTTAAAAAGGACTCAAATTTGGAGGAATGGCAAAAGGGTATCAATAAATTTGTATGGGCAGGGAAAAGGCCACGAGTTAAATTTAAGATTATGCAGGATACGCGTGAAAGAGGTGGTCTTAAAATGCCCAACTTTAAATTATATTATGAAGCTGATGCGTTGTCAGCGATAAGTGATTGGATTAATTTAACACAAGGGCGATTATTAAATCTTGAAGGCCACGACTTGTTATTTGGTTGGCATGCATATTTGTTGTATGATAAGAAGGTAGATAATGTGTTTAAGGTGCATATTTTAAGACATGCTTTGTTGCGAGTTTGGAAAAAGTATAGACATAAGTTAAAATACAAGATACCTTTATGGGCAATACCGAAACACGCAATAGAAAACATAAGTGTTGGGTTTAAACATGATGTGATTACATATAAGGAAATCTTAAGCTTAGAGGGGAATGTATGGTGTTTAAAGCCGTATAACTTTTTAAGAGAAGAGAAGATTGTCCAAACCTGGTTTCAATATGGGCAACTACAGGCCAGGTGGAAAGAAGATCAGAAAATTGGTTTTTCAATAATTGATGAAATTCTGGTAAAGCAAATTAGAAATCAGGGTCCAGCACATATCAAACGGATATATCTTGCATTGATAGAAATTGACTCAGAAACAGAACTTGTTAAAGATTGTATGATAAAGTGGGCTCAGAATATTCAAGAAGTTATTACAATGGATACTTGGGAAAAGATCTGGGTGAGAAACGTAAAATTTACGCAAGCTCAAAATTTAAGAGAGAACTTTTATAAAATGTTTTATAGGTGGCATTTAGATCCTAAAAAGCTTGCAAGTATGTATCCGAATTATCAGCCTAAATGTTGGAGGTGTGGTGGTGAAGATGCAACGTATTTTCACATATGGTGGACCTGTAAAAAGGTTAAAGCATTTTGGATTAAGATCTGGTGGAATATGCAGAAGATATTTAAGAAAAGGAAAAAGTTTTGTCTGCAATTGTTTTTACTGGGTATAATTACTGATACTACTGTTGTGGACACTAAGTTGATGTTGAACTTAATTACGGCAGCAAGACTTTTAGTAGGTCAATATTGGAAGAAGGAGGAATTGCCGACTATAGAAGAATGGACTTTAAAAGTTTCTAACCTGGCGGAAATGGCAAAGATCTCGGCGTATTTGAAAGACCACTTGCAACAACGTTATATTATGGAGTGGAAAAAATGGATTGATTGTATCCAGAATAAATATGGGACTAAAAAGTTTCACTTAGCATTTGAATAAGTATTGATGTGATATTTGTATTGCTTGTAGTCACTTTATAAGAGCTAAAGTGCGACAGACTTAATAGTTCATTGATGTTAGCATATGGTTGTTTATGATTGTTTTTACTTTTATACCTTGTATTTAGCTCTGGGAAGTCGGGGAAGGGGAGGGGGGATAAAATGTATTGAAAAACTTTTCAATAAAAAAAGTGTAAGGTTTTTTCAAAGCCAAAGTGTCCTGCTGATTTTGTATCATGGCACAGTTGCATGAAATTGATTCTCTGTGTGGCCGGTATATATAGCTTCTCCCCCACCCATGGCAGTGCATCTTTAATTGTGCACACATGTTTATTTTTCTGGAACCATTCATCACTTTCCAAAGATTTCCTGAATTCTATTCCAGTTTGGCTATCTACCTTCGGCTTCATTTTTTCTTGTGCCCTGGTGGTGACTGGTGCTGCCAGTTGTTGTTCCGGTACAAGTGGTTTAAAGTCAGTAACACTTGTGCTGTTATATTGGGGCATGCGGGATAATACATCTGCCAGGAAGTTCTTTCCCCCCGGTAAGTGTTTGAGAGTGAAATTGAATCGGTGAAAATGTTGGGACCAGCGGGCTTGCTTAGGAGTGAGCTTCCTGGGCGTTTTTAGTGCTTCCAAATTCTTGTGGTCTGTCCAGACCTGGAAAGGTATTTTATTTCCTTCTAAAAATTGGCGCCATGTTAGTAATGCCCACCTCAACGAGAATGCCTCTTTTTCCCATATTGGCCAGCGTTGTTCTGTTTCTGTGAGTTTTCTGGATGTTTATGCGCATGGTTGCAACGTCCCCCCATCATTTTCTTGTAATAGTACGGCTCCTACCACTACATCACTCGCATCTGCCTGTATTACAAAAGGTTTGTCGGGATCTGGGTGTTTTAGGACAGGTTCAGCAGAAAAAAGTCTCTTTAGCCTCTCAAATGCTGCTTGACATTCCATTGACCATTTCAGAGGCTGGCTGGGTTTCACGGGTGACCCCCCCTTCATTTTCAACAAATTTGTGAGGGGCATGGCTATTTGGCCAAATGCGGGGATGAATTGGCGGTAGAAATTTGCAAACCCCAGGAAACTTTGCAATTGCTTCCGTGTGCGGGGGGATGCCCACTCTAGTACTGCCCTGACCTTCTCAGGGTCCATTTCGATGCCCTCTGGAGATATGCTATATCCCAGGTAGTCGATTTTTTCCTGATGGAATTCACATTTCAATAATTTAGCATATAAATGGGCAGCTCGCAACTTCTTCAGGACTGCTCTGACTAGTTTGATATGTTCCTCTTTGGTTTCTGTGAAGATAAGGATGTCATCGAGGTAAACCAGGACCCCCTTTTATAGGTGCTCTCTCAGCACGTAATTAATTAATTGCATAAAGACTGCGGGGGGCCCTTGCAGTCTGAATGGCAATACTTTGAATTGATAGCACCCCATTGGGCAGTTGAATGCAGTCTTCCATTCGTCTCCTTCCTTAATCCTAATATGGTAGTATGCTTCCCTCAGGTCTAGTTTGGTAAAAATCTTTCCTTACGATAGGTGGGATAGCATATCCTTCATTAGGGGAAGGGGGTACAGATTACATTCACTAATTGTATTTAGGTTCCGGTAATCCACGCACAAGCGGAAAGAACCATCCTTCTTCTCCCTGAACAGAACCGGGGCGGCCACTTTGGGTTTGGCAGGCTCAATAAATCCTCTTTCTAAGTTTTTCTTTATGAATCTTTCCATTTCTGCCATTTCCCTTGGGCTCATGGCATACATCCTGGGTTTTGGGAGTTTTGCCCCAGGTTTGAATTCTATGGTGCAGTCTGTGGGGCGGTGGGGGGGAAGCTCATCTGCTCTTTCCTCGCTGAAAACCTCAGCCAGGTCCCTGTATTCCTCCGGTATCTCTGGTAACCCCTTCTCTTTCCCCACTGCTGCTGTCTCCTCCCTCTGGGTTGGGGGGGTGCTTTTGGAGTCTAAGTTCTTCTGCCCCCCCTTTGGGAAATTGAGTTCTGCTGTCCTCCAGTTTATCCCCGGGTTCCATTTCTTCAGCCATTCCAGCCCTAGAATCATTGGGCATTCCATGCCTGGGGCCACTATAAACGTTATGTCCTCCTCATGGGGCCCCAGTGATAGGTGGATTGGTAAAGTGGCTAGGGTGGCTGGTCCTCCCTCTGCTATTGTCCCATCTAATTGACTAAAAGAGATTGGTTGTTTTAGCTTCCTCACTGGGATGCTCAATCTCTCCACCAGCGTTGGGCTGATAAGGCAGCGGATGCACCCAGAGTCTATCAGAGCTTTTATTTTGGCTGCTTCAGGCATAGGGGAAGCTAATATAGTCACTGTCTTAAGTATGGGTGGAAGGGGTCCATTTACCAATGGTTCTCCCTCTGAGCTGTCTTCCGAGTTGTCCACCGTCCCTGCGGTGCAGGCCGGAGTCCAATCCCAGTTCCTGGCAGGAATTGTGGACTCTACAGCCTGTGTCCCCCTTCATGGAAGATTCTTTTGTGTTGCCTTGGGGCTTCCCCGGCTTCTTGGAGGATGATGCCTCTGGTTTTCGTGGGGGGGCTTTTGAACGACATTCTGCAGCATGGTGGCCCTCTCTCCCGCAGTTGAAACAACCCATTGATTTTTTGGCTGTGGCTGGTGGTTTTTCCCCCTCGCGTGTTTGCTCGGGTGGCAGGCGGCCCCATGGTTTTCCTCTGCAGTGTCTCTTCAGTAGGTCTATTTCCACTTCCTCCGCCAGGATGTACCAGGCGTCGAGATGGGGTGGGTCACCTCGAGGCAGGCAAGCGTCATACAGGTCATAGTTTAGACCGTCTTTGAAGTGGCTAAAGAGTATGTCTTCTGGCCAGTTCAGCTTGCTGGCAATGGCTCGGAATTCTTGGGTATAATCAGCCACTGCTCGCCTGCCCTGCCTCACCATTTTGATTCTCTCCCGGGCCTTACGGTCAGCCAAAGGATCCTCGAACCGCCGCCTCAAAGATGACATGAATCGGTTGAAGTCGTTGAGTTCTGGGGCGTTGGAGTCATGCAAGTTCACCACCCAGTCTGCTGTTCGCATGAGAGCCTGTGTTGCTGCATCCCAACCCCAACGCACTGTTCATCATGCAGGTGGATGCTAGCGACGTGGCGGTGGGGGCTGTTTTGCTTCAACGGAACACCAGTGGGTGTTTACAGCCATGTGCGTACGCTTCCAACAAATTAACAATCACAGAACAGGCCTGGGCCATTTGGGAAAAGGAGGCCTTCGCTGTTCAGTGGGCGTTGGAGACGTGGCGCCATCATTTGGAAGGGGCGGCCCACCTGTTCGAGGTGTGGACTGACCACAAAAACTTGAGGGTCTTGCAGTCACCTAGGAGATTGGCGCCCAAACATGTCTGGTGGGCGCTGTACTTTTGCCGCTTCAGGTTTACCTTGAAATATGTACCGGGGGGAAACTTTCTAGCGGACGCACTATCGCACTTACCGCAATATGACAACCAGAGGGAGGACGTGGTGCAAGCACTCGTACCCCCCTGTGAACCTGAGGAGACGACAAATACAATCTGTGGAGCAACTGACGACCTGCCTGGTGGGCTACGTGAAGCGCTCAAGGAGGACAATTGGTTACGGAGTCACCCGCATCTTCTGACGTTGAAGGATGGATTGGCCTGGCATGGGGATAGGATGTATGTACCGTGGCCACTCAGAACCACTGTACTGTATAGGTGCCATGACACTAAGCAGGCCGGCCATTTCGGTTTTCTAAAAACATTGCATCTGGCACGATGACAGTTCTGGTGGCCACGCATGAAAAAGGACATTGAAGAGTATGTTAGGAACTGCCATGTCTGTGCCACTACAAAACCCCACGCAGAAAAACCGTTAGGGCTCCTTCAGCCAGTAGCTGATCCCGTCAGACCGTGGCAAGATATAGCTATGGACTTCGTCGTGGAGTTACCAGAAAGCCGTGGCTACAACGTTATATGGACAGTCATGGACCTGTTTTCAAAACAGGCCCATTTCGTGCCATGTAAAGGACTGCCATCAGCCCAGCGGTTGGCCTGGATGTTTTCAACTCATATTTACCGTTTGCATGGAGTGCCTCGGCGTATTATTTTCGACCGTGGAGTACAGTTCACAGCCCGGTTTTGGCGGGAATTCGTCCAGTTTATCGGCTCATCTCAGGGTCTGAGTTCAGGATACCATCCCTGTACCAATGGAGCAGCTGAGCGAGCCAACGCCATGGTGGAACGGTACCTGCGTAGCTATGTGACATACCAGCAGACGGACTGGGTGGACCTGTTGGCGTTCGCCGAGGTGGCACACAACAACACGGTCCACAGTAGCACTGGTCTCACTCCCTTCAGGGTGGTATTGGGCTACGACTTTCTTCCTATCCCTGAGTATAGCCAAGGGACGCCCCTCCCCTGTCAGCCCAGGGAGTGGATGGAGCAAATGGGGGGGTATGGAAGGTGGCTATAGAGGCACTAGAAAAAGCAACAATCTCAATGAAGGAACAGGTGGACAAAAAGCGAAAACCGTTTGAGACCCCTAAGGTAGGGGACTGGGTGTATCTGTCCACCAAGTATCTACAACTACAGACGCCAAGCAGGAAACTGGGTCCCAAGTTCATAGGCCCATTTCAAGTAGTTCAGGTAATCAATCCTGTAACAGTGCAACTCAGGTTACCCAAATTCCTTGGAAAGGTACACCCGGTCTTCCATAGTAGCCTGCTAAAACCAGGTCGTACAGCGACCGGGGTGGGGGAAAAGGAAACTCCCGGACCTGTTCATAATGGGCATTATGAAGTACAGGAGGTCCTCGATTCCAGAATACAGAGGGGGAAAGTACAGTACCTGCTGCTATGGAAGGGATACCCAGCGATGGAAGCTTCATGGGTGGCGGAGGGGGACATACAAGCACCCCGGTTAGTGCGGGCCTTCCACCGTAAATATCCAGGGAAGCCTGGGGGCGGGCATGCAGAACCTGTAACTCAAGTGGATATACACTTACCATCCTCCTCTTGTCTTCCAGGTGGAGCCCTGGTAGAGGGAGCCACCTGTCAAGCCCCATGGGCCCGACACCACAAGGGGCCTCTGGTTGCAAGCACAGGGCCCACACTACTTACCTATCCTGACACTACGCTCACAGCACCTGCTGGCCTCATGTTGGAGGCTGCCGGTGTGTAACAGACCCGATGGCCAGCTGCTCTTCAGCTCCCAGCCACGCCCGCATGGAAGGACCCCATTGAAGGCCCTTCAGGCATCCAGAGGGACAGCCCGGACTGCCTGGATTATTCGCCTGCTGGAAAGTCCGGGTCAGGCGTTCCTCCAAAGGGCTGGCCATTCTGTCTGACTACAGAGAGGCCCTCGCTGGACATGTTTGTCGCTTGCCACACAGGAACCCAGCAGGACAGACCTGCCAACGCTGTTGCCTGTGCGTCGGGAGAGGCGTCCGGCTGTACTCCAGTGACGATGCCTCTGGGCATATTGGAGCTGAAAGCCAGTGAGCCCGCGTTGTGGGATTTACAGACCAGCTCGTTGAGGCAAGGTGGGGGTGAGGGGGGTCAGTCGATCGGGCAGGGATGTTTGCCCATTGGGAACACGTCTGTACACACCCGGGTCAGGGCTATAGGAGGTGGGGGGGTTACTTATGGTACACATTTCATGGAGGGTGGTTCACAGGGCCTCGTTGGTGCGGGTGCACACATGGGTGCCGGGCAAAGGGGAGGGCTGTTTATAGGTGCATAGCCGGATGCTGGCTTGTATGGGAAGGGGTGGGGCCGGTGTGTTATGGCTATAAAACATGCGTTGGGAGCGTGTGGCTTCCAACTCTGACTTTGTACTTGTTTTGGGATTTGTGAATAAACGTGTCATCTTTGTTAACTGTTCCATGGCTGCTCGTCTGTGTTCTCATCGAGGACAGCTTAACAGATTTCAGATTCCAGCTTCCTTCGAGCAAGCATTTGCCAGTGTATTAGGCTAATAAAGGACTTTTAAGGTGAACAATGCCTCAGAGTCACTTGAAAAGCCCATATGTCAGAAACTTGACACTCAGCTGTGTGAATACGAGGTGTTGGACTTAGAGGAGTCACAGCTGAATCTGTTCAGAGACGCTAGAAGCAGAAGGCAATCCAGCAGAGCAGAGAAAATCAATGAGGCAACTCAGTGAGAGGAGAAGGCAATGAGAAGCCACGCCTTGGGACTGATAATAAAAGGGGAAGGTGTGGGCAGGGCTGGTTGCTGAAGGAGATTTGGAGACATTCTAAGAGAATCCTGGTCTGTTCTTGATACTTCTGTTTAACTCTTGTTTGTTGACTCTTGTTTGATATTTTGATTCAGTTATTGAAGGAAATATTCTGTTGCTTTTTTGTTTGAACTGTAAATAAATTTGGGTTGGGTTTTTCAAGCCTATTGACTGTAAAAAGGAAAAAGGGGTTGTCCCTGATACACAAACAGGGCCGGTCGTAGGCTGGAACAGAACAGTGTGTGTGTGTACACACACATATATATATACGGAATTTCTTATCTCATTGTATTAAACTAGGGGGATCAAGGACAGGAACAATACTAAATAATATTTTATAGACCATAGTAGTTTAGGGAAATTTTGTCTAATTCTATTAATGGGTATTAGAAGCTGCTGCATAACTTAATGTTTTTTCTCTACTTTTGGTCTTAATGAGAAATAACTTTTATTAATTTTTAATTTTTAATTCTTTAATTGTAAATGCTTTTCTTTTTTTCCTTACCCTGGAAATGTTCAATAAAAGGACTAAATCTTCTTTAACTTTGATCAAAAGCTGATTAACACATTGCTAAGGAATGAAAATTTATATTTTATATTTATATTTATTTGATTTATATACCGCCCTTCTCCCGAAGGACTCAGGGCGGTGTACAGGGCAATAAATATCAAAAATACAAGATACAAAAGTTTTTTAAAAAATTAAATAATTGTGACCGATGCAATAAATTAATTAAAATCAATATTAAAACCCCAAACCCATCAGACCAGGCTGGCTTGTTCGAATAAATAAGTTTTTAGATCACGGTGGAACAAGCGAAGGTCGGGAGCCATCCGAAGCTCAACCGGTAAGCGGTTCCAAAGGTCTGGCGCGCCCACAGAGAACGCCCTCCCCCTGGGGGTCACCAGTCAACATTCTCTGACCGGTGGCACCCTGAGGAGGCCCTCTCTGTGGGAGCGCACAGAGTTGACGCCGGCAGCAGGTGCTCCCATAGGTAATCCAGACCCATGCCATGTAGGGCTTTATAGGTCATCACCAGCACCTTGAATCTCACCCGGAGGGCAACTGGAAGCCAATGCAGCTCACGGAGCAGAAGTGTAACATGGGAGTATCGGGAGATCCCCAACACAACTCGCGCGGCTGCATTCTGCACCAGCTGAAGCCTCTGAGTGGTCCTCAAGGGCAGCCCCATGTAGAGAGCATTGCAGTAGTCTAAACGAGAGGTCACGAGCGCATGAGTTACTGTACGCAAGGCATCCCAGTCCAGATAGGGCCGCAACTGGCGCACTAGGCGAACCTGGGCGAAGGCCCCCCTAGTCACTGCTCCTATATGATATTCTAAGGAGAGCTGTGAATCTAGGAGGACACCCAAGTTACGAGCCCTATCTACAGGGGGTAATAACTCACCCCCCATAGTAAGAGGTGGAATAATCTAAATTTCCCGAGATGCCGGCACGCACAGCCACTCAGTCTTGTCAGGGTTGAGCCAAAGCCTGTTCCTCCCCATCCAGATAGAATTATGTTGCAGAAAAGAAACACTTTGGGTTTTTTAAATAGCTTAAAAATGGTGCTTACTTTGTGTTATCACAATTGTATTTTACATTATACAGTGCATTTGACCTTATGAGTGATTTGTCCTTCTGGTTCATAGTGAGTCTTTCAGATTTATCCACCATTTTATCAAGTTACACCCCATTAAATGATTTCTAGACAGTAAGCTATTACAAAAGCTAGACCTTACAGAGTGTCTCTTCCATTGATTTTGCTTGCAAATGCTCGCTCCTTGGAACCAAAAATGGATTACTTGAGGCTGGATTTAACAACTAACCAGGAGGTGAGAAATTGCTGTGTTATCAATTGCAACAGAAACATGGTTAAAGCCCTCTGTCCCAGATAGTGCTGTTAGCTTGATGGGATTTTCAATATTTCGGCTGGACAGGAGTTTTACTCTTAGTGGCAAATCCCGGGGAGGGGGTGTCTGTTTTTATATATAAATGACAGATGGTGTAATAATGCCAAGGTGGTTTCAAGTCTGTGCTCCCCAGATGTGGAGCTTCTGACCATCAAATGCAGACCCTTCTATCTGCCTCGAGAATTCTCTGTTACCATTATCACACAATCTGACCGATTGCGACTAAGATCTTTTACTAGGTCTTTTCTCGCGGTGATGAGGATGGCGAAGGCTAATTACTTCGCTGCCCTCATCGCATCCGCAGATAATCGCCCGGCCGTCCTGTTTAGGGTAACTCGTGCCCTCCTTAATCGGGAGGTGAGGGAGGAGCCCTTACAGGGGCGGGCCGAGGAGTTCAGCCAGCATCTGGCGGACAAAATCGCTCAGATTCAGACCGGTTTGGACTCTGACTGGGCAGCGTCTGATGCGGAGGAATCGAGCGGTCTTGAGAGTAGTATTATCTGGACTGAGTTTGATCCTGTGACTCCTGAGGAGGTGGACAGGATTATGGGGAGGCTGAGCTCTACCACCTGTTTATTGGACCCGTGCCCCTCCTGGCTGGTTTATTCAGCTTGGGAGGAGACACGAGGCTGGTTCCAGGCAGTGATATCTGCTTCTTTGAGTGAGGGTGTCTTCCTTGCCACCTTGAAGGAGGCGGTGGTGAGACCCCTTCTCAAGAAGCCTGTCCTGGATCCAGCTATTTTGAATAACTATCGTCCGGTCTCCAACCGTCGCTTTTTGGCAAAGGTTGTTGAGAGTGTGGTAGCGCATCAGCTTCCTCTGTTCCTGGGTACAGCACGGAGTACAGGCCCGGGTACAGCACAGAGACGGCATTGGTCGCGCTGATGAATGATGTCTGGCGGGCCCGGGACAGGGGTTGCTCCTCTGTCCTAGTCCTATTAGATCTCTCAGCGGCTTTTGATACCATCGACCATGGTATCCTGCTGTGACGTCTCAGGGGGTTGGGAGTGGGGGGCACTGTTTACGGTGGTTCTCCTCCTACCTCCTGGGCTGTTCGCAGTCGGTGTTGACGGGAGGGCAGAAGTCTGCTCTGAGGCCTCTCGTTTGTGGAGTTCCTCAGGGGTCAGTCCTCTCTCCCCTCCTGTTCAACATCTATATGAAGCCACTGGGTGAGATCATTCGTGGTTTCGGGGTGGGGTATCATCAGTACGCTGATGATACCCAACTTTTTCTTTCCACCCCAAACCAACTCAGTGATGCCCTCGACGTGATGTCCCGTTGCCTAGAGGCGGTTCGGGTTTGGATGGGGTGAAACAGGCTCCGACTCAATCCTGCCAAGACTGAGTGGCTGTGCATACTGGCATCTCGAGTGAACCATTCTTCTCCATCTTTAATGATGGGGATGAGGTGTTACCCCCCTTCAATAGGGCTCGTAACTTGGGCGTCCTCCTGGATTCACGGCTCAGTTTGGAAGATCATATAGGAGCCGTGACCAGGGGGGCTTTCGCCCAGGTTCACCTGGTGTACCAGTTGCGGCCCTATCTGGACCAAGATGCCCTACGCACAGTCACTCATGCGCTCGTGACCTCCCAGTTAGACTACTGCAATGCTCTCTACATGGGGCTGCCCTTGAGGACCACTCAGAGGCTTCAGCTGGTGCAGAATGCAGCTGCGCGAGTAGTAATGGGAGTTTCCCGATACTCTCATGTAACACCTCTTCTCCGCGAGCTGCATTGGCTTCCAGTTGCCCTCCGGGTGAGATTCAAGGTGCTGGTGATGACCTATAAAGCCCTAAATGGCATGGGTCCGGATTACCTTAGGGAGCACCTGCTGCCAGCATCAGCTTCCCATCATCCTGTGCGCGCCCACAGGGAGGGCCTCCTTAGGGTTCCGCCGGTTAGAGATTGCCGGCGGGTGATTCCTAGGGGGAGGGCGTTCTCTGTGGGTGCACCCGCCCTTTGGAACGAACTGCCGATGGAACTTCGGACTGCCCCCGACCTTCGCTCGTTTCGCCGGGACTTAAAAACCTAGTTGTTTGGGCTTCCGGATGGCAAGGCGACGCCGGAGGCAGCCATTTCTTGGCTGTCAGCCTCGCAGCTCCATAGAGCTGCCGAAAACAGCGTCGATCAGCTGTTCGGCGGCTTGGAAGCCCCCACCTCGGGAGAAGAGGAGGGGGTGAGCGTCCAGGTAGGGGTAGAGCTCTCCAGGGCCACCAGAACTTAGAGTTTTGGTGGCGGAAGGATTGAGCCCCCCCAAAGCCTGGGCATGCTCCGGACTGCAAGGCGTCTCTGCTCCATGTTTTTTGGAGCAGAACAGGGTGTTCGCAACCATCCCTGCTAGCAAGGAAGAGCTTATGAGAAAGAGGACGCAGGCAGAGCAATGCAGGAGATTTTGGTGAAGATGATGTTTTGATCTTTAACTCAATGGACTTTGCTGAATCTGCATGTGAAAGTGAGTAGTTAACAATAGAGGGTGAAAATGGCGACTATATCTTCTAAAGTTCCTGCCCTGAGGCAGCAGTCTTCGGCGAAAACTTTATTGTCCTTTGCATCTGAATCTGTATCAGCTTTTACAGTAAAAGATTTGCAGAGTTCGCTCCAAGAAACTATGGAAAAGCAAATGCAACAATTTGTTGAGATAAAGTTACAGGAGTGGGTCAAATTTCATCACCACGGGAGAAGGCCAGAAATTGGAAGAGGTGTGCTGTTTCTGGAAGAATGAAGCAAACCTGAGGATTTAGTTGCATAATTGCAAGAGATAACAATGTAATAAGGATGCTAGAAGGATTAAGTATGTGGGGATTCATTTTTCACCCTTATAAAATAATTATATAATATTTTGTGTTGCTTTAGTTTGAAGATGATTATGAAAATTTAACTGGGAAGATTTGTAGTAGTGTTTATTGATATTCTGTAGGTTATGCTTTGTTATTTGGATGGAAAGTTTTAAGCCTGGAAGGTAGTGTAAGTTGTATAATATATTAGGAGAAGGAAAGGTTGTATTAATTTGGTTTTAGTATGTTAAAGTCTAGTTGGATAGAAGAATAGTTTTATAAAACTGATATAAATTGTTTTATGTGTGATTGAAATTAATTTGTAATACTTTTATGGGCAATATTGGAGTAGGTAATAGAATATAAGAATATAAGAATGATGTGATTATTAAAAAAAATAAGTTTGGAAGTAATCTATGGTATTTTAATTTGTATAATATATTAGGATAATATGAATTTAAGGTATTATTTTGTATTTGAATAATCACTGATATGATATATATATGTATGTTTGGAATTTACCTATATGAGTTAAAGTTTGATAGTTTGAATAGCTTAGGATTGTTTGCGTAAGTTAGATCATGATTGTTTGTTTGTATTTTTATACCCTGTGTTTTGGTATTAGATTGGAAAGTATTATTTTGTATTTGTATAATTATTGATATGATATATATATATATATATATATATATATATATATATATATATATATATATATATATATATATATATATATATATATATATATATATATATATATATATATATATATATATGTTTGGAGTTTTCTTTTTTTTATTTTTTTTTATTTAAAGAGTTTTACAATACATTTTGACTTTAATCCCCCCCTCCCCCACCCCTATCCCTCTCCCCCACTCCCTCCTCCCCCCCCCGACTTCCCAGAGCTAAATACAGGGCATAAAATCAAAAAACAAACATAAACACCCCTATATTATCAACAATAAAGTATAAATTCTATCTCTCTCTAGCTCATATAAAATGAATACAAACAATATTAATATTACAAATAAAGTAGAGAAGAAAAAGAGGAAAACAAAAAAAGATCTTTACTCAAAATAAATTTTCTTAATCCCAGTCCTTATTCATATTAATTTCAAAAAAAAAGGGAAAAGAAAAAAAAACTTTCACCTGCTATTTGCATTCTCCCACCTTTCTCTAATTTCCAAACAAATTCTCAGTTACGCACCAAAAGCGCTTATCTCTGTTAATCTTAATAATCTCCAACCAAACTAAACTATAATCTAAAATAGTTCTTTGTATCACGCCAAATGTCTCACAGTTCCAAATCATCCTTAAGTTCAAATAAAAGTTCAAATAAAAAGAGTATATATATAAAAAAAAATTTTAAGCAATCTCTAAGACAACTTGTTATTAATTAGGTGCTTACATACCCACTCTTAGTTCAACACATACTTTAAATCTGTAACCCTAATATACTTTTCTAGCAAGCAAATAACATCAATCTTAAATTATATAAAATATTAAAAAAAAGAAAAAAAACTTTCTTTCTCCTCTATAATAATTTTACTCCATTGACAATCTAATCTAAAAATTTAATCAGCAATCTTAACGCCCCAAAACTTTTGGAGCACCTCTGTCATGACCCCCAAAACTTCTTTAGACCGATCTCCTCCTACATCTTCATTGTAAGCACACTTTGAAGATTCCATAACTTTCCGCTGGTCTTGCTCTTGCTCTCGTCTCGCTCTTCTTAGGGCGGCACGCGTCATCTTCTGGCCTCCTGCAGCAACCGATGAGACTGTAGCTTGATCCCCTCCACCACCATTGTCCTCTGTCTGTCTATCTGCAACATCTTGAAACTTTCCCACACCGTGTCCTTTTGCAGCTTCCAAAAATGATAGGGGGGTTGCTTTTAACACATTACTATAAAAATCACGTGCCTGAGCCACAGTAACCAAACGATGTCTTTTACCTTCGTGCGTTGTCACCAACCCAACTGGGATCTCCCATCTGAACTTAATATCACGTTTCTTAAGTTCCTGTACTAGAAATGCAAAATCTTTCCTTCTCCTTAGGATCTTCGGAGGAATCTCTTTTAAAACCAAAACTTCTTGCTCAGCCACTACCAAATTAGTATCATAAGCAGCTTGAATGACTTCATCTCTAATTACTCTCTTTGTAAAATAGACCACCACATCTCTGGGTAACTTCCTCTGTCTTGCAATCCATGAATTTACACGAAAAACTTTGTCCATATTTCCCTCAATTTCAGATGCTGACTGGCCCAGTACCCCTTCCAGAGCCTCAGAAATCAGCTGCTTTAAATCTTCTTTACCATTCTCCTTTAAACCCCTAATTCTAATAGCATTCTGCATCTGATTATACTGAGCACGGCTCAATTCTTCATCCATTTTATCCCTTATATTTTCATTTTCTAATACCTTTGCTTCTAATATAGAGTTCTTTTGACTGAGATCCTCCACTTTTACATCCAGCTGTTGCTCACATTCAGCTACGGATACAACCTTAGACAAGATGTCCACCCTCATTGCTCTCAGCTTCTCTTCCATCTTCTTCTCCAATTTCTCCATTTTCTCCTCCATTTTCTCCTCCAATTTCTCCTCCAGCTTTTTCAACTTTTCATCCATCATATCAGACATCAGTTGTGCGTGCTTTCCAAGAGCGTCTTGTAAATCCTTAAGCGTCAATACCGGAGGAGATGCAGGAGGAAGCAAAGCTTGCAGTGAGGTCTCTTGCACCAGGGAAGACCCCGCATTCCGAAGAGCTTTAGAAGTTTTAGCCGCCATCTTCCCCCACTTTCACTTATTACGCACTTCCACTTTAAAGCTATAAAATCCATTGAGCTAGAGAGTAAAAATAAAGAGTCCACTTCACCTTGACCTCCTGTACCGCTCTGCCTGCATCTTGATAATCAAAAGTATTTCCTTTTGGCAGGGGTGGTTGCTAACGCCTGGCTCTGCTCCAAGAATCCCAGAGCAGAGGCGCTGCGCAGCTCGGAGCAACCCAGGCTTCGGGGGGGCTCATCCTTCAGCCGCCCAAGCTCTCAGCTCAGGCGGCCCCAGAGAGCTCAACCCCTACCTGGGGCCTCACCCCCTCCTCTTCTCCCGAGGAGGGGGCTTCAAATCCATCTAAACAGCTGATAGACGCTGTTTACGATGGAAAAACACAGCTGCGGAGCGGGCAGCCCGAAAACGGCTGTCTTTCGACGTCGCGTCGCCACCGGAAGTCTGGAGTTTTCTTATATGAGTTAAAGTTCGGTAGTTTAAATAGTTTAGGATTGTTTGCGTAAGTTAGATTATGATTGTATTTTTATACCCTGTATTTTGCTCTGGGAAGCTGGGGGGGGAGGGGAAAGGGAGGGAGGGGTGGGGGAGGGTGGGGGAGGGGGAAGAGGGTGGGGGGGAGGGGGTTGGGAGGGTTTTTTTCTTTTTTGGTTTGTTAAAGATAAAATGTATTATAAAACTTTTTAATAAAAAAAAACCTGGTTGTTTGAATTGTCTGGCCTGGAGTGAGGGATTTTAAATTATATTAAATTAAATTAAATTAAATTATTTTTAATTTTTAATTTTAATGTTATCTTAATTTTGTGGGCTTGTATTAATTTAATTTAATTTTATTCTCTCTTTTTGTATTGTTTTTAACTTGCCCTGTTAACCGCCCTGAGTCCTTCGGGAATAGGGCGGTATATAAATTCAATTAATTAATAAATAAATAATAAATAAATAAATCACAGCTGTGTATATCCCCCCTGATGCAAACAGAGAAGAGGCCCTGAAGGCTCTCTGTCATACCATCAGTGACCTACAAACTACTCACCCAGAGGGCGCATTTATTGCAGTGGGAGACTTTAACCAAGTGGATTTGAAAGCTACCCTGCCACATTTCCATCAATATGTGGACTTTGCAACCAGAGGGCACAATACACAAGATCTTGCTTATTCCAACATCAAGAAGGCTTTCAAAGCTATCCCCCACCTTCACCTGGGCTCCTCTGACCATCTCTCAGTGCTGCTTATTCCAGCATATAAATCTTTATTAGTCAGAGTGAAACCTACAGTAAAGCAGGTGAGGGTTTGGACAGAGGGAGCTATAGAAGCATTACAAGACTGCTTTGAGTGCACAGATTGGGGCATGTTTAAGGAAGCAGCTACTGATAACCAACATACAAATGTTGAGGAGTATGCCACCACAGTGTCTGCATATATCCAAAAGTGCATAGAAGATGTCTGTATCCTGAAAAGCATTGTTGTGAAGGCGAATGAAAAACCATGGCTGACTTATGAGGTCCGCAAGATGCTGAAAGCACGGAATGTGGCTTTTAAATCTAGTGACATGCTAGCACTTAGAACAGCCAGAGCAAATCTGAAAAGTGCCATAAAAGGTGCTAAGCAAGCCCATTGCCAGAAAATTCAGAACTTTTTTCAGGACCCAACAAACACCAGGTGAATTTGGCAAGGGATCCAGGCCATTAGGGATTACAAGGTGACTCCATCGAGATGCAAGGATGACACAGACTTCCTAAACAAACTGAATACATTTTTGGAAGATTTGAGGCATCAAATAGCACTCCTGCTAGGAAAGCTGTGCCCCATCCTGACGAGGAAGTGCTAAGCTTTGATGTCACCTCTGTCCAGAAGACACTGCAGAAAGTTAACATTCGGAAAGCAGCAGGCCCAGAGAACATTCCTGGATGTGTCCTTAGGGAATGCACAGATGAGCTGGCTTGTGTGCTCACAGATATTTTCAATCTCTCATTGCAGCAGGCAGTGGTCCCATTGTGCTTTAAGACGGCCATCATCTTGCCAGTGCCAAAAAAGTCCATAATTACAGGCCTCAATTATTACCGTCCAGTTGCACTGATATCCACCATTATGAAATGCTTTGAGAAGCTGATAAAAGACATTATCGTTATTATGTCGTGGGCTCTGATGAGCAGGACCGAAGACACGCAGATGAGTATAGAGAAACTCATTCTTTAAGCAGAAACTGTACTGAGGAATTGGAGTCACCCTGCCTCAATATATAGCCAGACCCTATGATAGCAACCAATCGGATTGAACCCATGTTTGCCACCCAAAGTTGACCAATTGCAGGACCGGAGACGTCCTGTCTGAGTTGCTGGAGAACCGTTAGTTCCAGCAACGCACGTGGTAATATTCCAAAAGCCCAGTACATAACACCCCTCCCTCCTAAGATCAGGCTATAATACCCTTGACAATACAGGTGAAACTCAAAAAATTAGAATATCGTGCAAAAGTTCATTTATTTCAGTAATGCAACTTAAAAGGGGAAACTAATATATGCGATAGACTCATTACATGCAAAGCAAAATAGTTCAAGCCGTGATTTGTCATAATTGTGACGATTATGGCTTACAGATCATGAGAACCCCAAATCCACAATCTCAGAAAATTAGAATATTGTGAAAATGTGCAATATTCTAGGCTCAATGTGTCCCACTCTAATCAGCTAATTAAGCCATAACACCTGCAAAGGGTTCCTGAGCCTTTAAATGGTCTCTCAGTCTAGTTCAGTAGGAATCACAATCATGGGGAAGACTGCTGACATGACAGTTGTGCAGAAAACCATCATTGACACCCTCCATAAGAAGCGAAAGCCTCAAAAGGTAATTGCAAAAGAGGTTGGATGTTCCCAAAGTGTTGTATCAAAGCACATTAATAGAAAGTTATGTGGAAGGGAAAAGTGTGGAAGAAAAAGGTGCACAAGCAGCAGGGATGACCACAGCCTGGAGAGGATTGTCAGGAAAAGGCCAGTCAAAAGTGTTGGGGACTTTCACAAGGAGTGGACTGAGGCTGGAGTCAGAGCATCAAGAGCCACCACACACAGACAGATCCTGGACATGGGCTTCAAATGTCGTATTCCTCTTGTCAAGCCGCTCCTGAACAACAAACAAGGTCAGAAGCGTCTTACCTGGGCTAAAGAAAAACAGACCTGGTCTGTTGCTCAGTGGTCCAATGTCCTCTTTTCTGATGAGAGCAACCTTTGCATCTCATTTGGAAACCAAGGACCCAGAGTCTGGAGGAAGAATGGAGAGGCACACACTGCAAGATGCTTGAAGTCCAGTGTGAAGTTTCCACAGTCTGTGTTGATTTGGGGAGCCATGTCATCTGCTAGTGTTGGTCCACTGTGCTTCATTAAGTCCAGGGCCAACGCAGCCATGTACCAGGAGATTTTGGAGCACTTCATGCTTCCTTCCGCAGACGAGCTTTATGGGGATGCTGACTTCATTTTCCAGCAGGACTTGGCACCTGCCTACTCTGCCAAAAGCACCAAAACCTGGTTCAATGACCGTGGGATTACTGTGCTTGATTGGCCAGCAAACTCGCCTGACCTGAACCCCATAGAGAATCTATGGGGCATTGCCAACAGAAAGATGAGAGACATGAGACCGAACAATGCAGAAGAGCTGAAGGCCGCTATTGAAGCATCCTGGTCTTCCATAACACCTCAGCAGTGCCACAGGCTGATAGCTTCCATGCCAGGCCACATTGAGGCAGTAATTGCTGCAAAAGGGCCCCAGACCAAGTACTGAGTACATATACATGCTTATACTTTTCAGAGGTCCGATATTGTTCTATGTATACTCCTTGTTTTATTGATTGCATGTAATATTCTAATTTTCTGAGATTGTGGATTTGGGGTTTTCATGAGCTATACGCCATAATCATCACAATTATGACAAATCACAGCTTGAACTATCTTGCTTTGCATGTAATGAGTTTATCTCGTATATTAGTTTCCCCTTTTAAGTTGCATTACTGAAATAAATGAACTTTTGCACGATATTCTAATTTTTTGAGTTTCACCTGTACAAAGAGATAAAACAAGGTCTCAGTGAACATGCTTGACAGCAGTTACATTTTACCCCCAATGTCTGTAGGTAGTGGTACAATGTCATACATTATACATCATTTTATTTTACAACATAGTCTGTAAGATATGCTGGGGGTTTATGTGGTCTGGACGAACGCCTTGGGGTTACAGTCACTTTGTGGTCTACCAGCTTACTCAGTGGGCTGGGTAGACCCATGTCCCCTTGTGCTCCTGTGTACAGGGGAGTTGAATTGCTCTGGCTGGCCTCTCCAGGTTGGCCCACCCCAGAGTCTGACTGTTTAGCAGAGTAGGCACAGCGGTCGCTGAGATTCGGCTGGTTCATCTGGTCAGGGGGGTCCCATGTTGCACTTCTGAGCTTCCATGTTCCTCTTCTGAATCAAGTTCCACTGAGAAAGGAAAACCCTGGTGGTTCTGGTGTGAGCTGGCTTGGGTGCCATCTTGAGGACCTCGGGAGGGACTTGTGTCATAGTCCTCACTTAGTGACCATTCTGGAAACCTTTTCCTAAGTTGGTCAATGTGTCTTCTGACCAGTCGCCCTCCCTCCAACCCCACTTTATAAGATAGGGATCCGGATTCTTTGATCACCTGACCAGGAACCCACAAATTTCCAGGCCCATAGTTCTTGGCCCAAACCCAATCACCTATTTGCAGCCCCCTCGGGGGTTTTGGTTTAGAGGCTTCGGATGCCACTCTGTCTGGATGCAACCTGTCCAGTTTAGTAATTAAGCACCTTCCCCAATGAAGCTCAGCAGGAATTTTACCTGTAGCTCTGCAGGGTGTAGTGTGTTGACAGATCAAGAAATCTGCCAGTCTATGATGCCAGTCACCTGTGATGATGTGCTTGAGCGCCTCCTTTGTTGTCCTCACCATGCGTTCGGCTTGTCTATTTGTAGAGGGGTGAAATGGTGCAGACGTAGCATGTCTGATGAGGTTAGCTCTGAGAAAAGCCTGAAACTCAGCAGCAGTGAATTGAGCCCCATTATCAGAAACCAAAACATCAGGCAACCCATGTGTTGCAAAGAGTTTTCTCAGCACCTGGATGGTCCTAGCAGTAGTCATATTAGGGACTGGAACTAGTTCCAGCCATTTTGAGTGGCTATCCACTACTACCATAAAAAGCTGTCCTTGGAAAGGCCCAGCGTTGTCTATATGAACCCTAGACCAGGGGGTATGTGTTTCTTCCCACCTATCAACTGGGGCCTGTGGTATTTCAGGCCTAGACCTCTGGCAGGTATAACAACCATGGACTTGATCCTCCACAGCCTTATCCAGGCCAGGCCACCAAAGGTAGCTTATAGCTAAGGCTTTCATCCGTACAATGCCTGGATGGCCTTCATGTAAGGAATGTAAGACTCTGTCCCTCAATGATGTGGGGATAATGACTCTGTTCCCCGACAGTCCACTTCCAAGGGGCTTTTTTATCAAGTAGCCTGTGGAGGGGCTCAGTTATTGCAGCCTTATGAGGTAGAAATGTGTGATAAAAATTCAGGAGGCCCAAAATTGCTTGCAGCTCTGCTTTTGATTTTGGCCTAGGAGCCATTTTGATGGCCTTAACTTTTGACTCAGCGGGGTGAATCCCACTAGCATCGATACGGAACCCCAAGAATTCTGTTGAAGAAACCCCGATACTACATTTGTTTTTCTTTAACTTGAGGCCCACATCGCGGAGCCTTTGTAACACAGCCCTGAGCCTATTAGCCAATACTTCTGGGGATTCCCCGGCAATGAGAACATCATCAAAATAAGGACAGACACCCTGAATTCCTTTAAGTATGCGTTCCATAATCCCTTGGAAAATACCCGGTGCAACGCTGACTCCAAACTGCAAGTGTTTGACTTTGAATGCCCCTCTATGAGTCACTATTGTTTGAGCTGCGGCTGTGGCCTCGCCTACCGGCAGTTGTTCATACACCTACGCTAAATCAAGTTTAGCAAAAATGGTTCCCCCTTGCAAAGAGGCTAGAATATGGCTGCCTATCAGGACTGGGTATGCATGTTAATTTAAGGCTTTATTTAATGTGCATTTGTAGTCTGCGCAAATGCAAACCTCCCCATTGGGCTTTAGTGGGGTGACAATAGGAGTTTCCCACTCCCCCCCCATCAACAGGCTGTAATACACCCTGCTCTACTAACCTATCGATTTCTGAATCGATTTTGTGTTTTAAGGCGAAAGGAACTCTGCGAGGCTTGACCCTTATCAGTACAATGTTCGGCTCTAATTTAAAGGAAATTGGTGACCCAGTATAAGTTCCCAGTTTTGACTCAAAAACATCCGCAAATTCCTCACAAACAGCCATAAGTTCTGCTGTCTGTGTCCGATTAATGCCTGTTATTTGAATGCCCAAAGCCTCAAACCAATCAAGTCCTATAAGACTTGTTCTTTGGCCCTCTACTACTATGACATCCAGGAGCCCCAAAAACCCTTTAAATTTCACCAATAAGGTGGCTTCACCCTTAACTTTAACCTGAGCATTCTGAAAATCTGTTAAGATAATATCTGAGGGTCTTAGTTTAGCCCACTGGTTGCTGCGTCTGCACACAAGGTTGAATGTGTCATGTGAGATGATTGAGACCGCCAAGCCGGAGTCCAATTCCATTTTGCATGGAATTCCTTGTAGCTCCACTGAGAGCTTAAGTTTAGGCTTAAGGGGACGATGAGCCCCAGTGCGACAAATGCATCTCTGGCTCTTGAAGAACCCTACACTGACTGGACCCAGGGCCCCAGTACCTTTCCTAGTCGGTTCCTCCGACTGGTGGTTGGGTGGCCTATCTCTCTGGCGAGCTCTGCACACCACCGCGATGTGACTGGTCCTTCCGCAAGCTCTACACGTGGCCAAACGAAATCTGCAATTTGTGCGGGTGTGGTTGCCTCCGCACCCCTTAAATCTAGGTAAGAGAACTGCCCTGTAATTGTTCTCTCTTTGCTGATTGCCGCGGTTTTGCGTGCTTTGCTGTCTCTGGAGCTTGTTTATTTCGGGTTCTTTGTCTTCTGACGATTCTCTGCCGCATTTGGCAACCTCGTGGTGGACGGAATCTTCTATCTTTGGAGATTTGGTGGGCTGCACTGTTTGTACTGCACCTCCGGCTGCTTCGTCAGCCATGACCTCGTCTTGTGCTTCGGCGAATGTGAGATTTGGTCTGGCAAACAATCTCTGCTGCAGGGTTCTGTCTCTCAGGCCACAGACGAGTCGGTCTCTCAGACGCTCCTCTAAATTCGAAAACTTGCAGAGACATGCAGCCTGCCTTAGGCCCGCGATAAACTCTGATGCTGTCTCACTGGGAAGCTGCACTCATTGGTCAAATTTTAAACGCCATGCCATTTCCGACATTTTGGGCTGAAAATGCCCGGTCAGCTTCTTCTTAAGGTCAGCAAATGATACTGCTTCAATGAGCGTTGGCGCGAAGAGGTTTTCTGCTAGATCGAAAGTCGCTGGCCCGCACACGCACAGCAACATCGCAGCTTTTAGGCTTTCCTCTGCAATCTGGTTAGCTCATAGGTAATTCTCCACTTTTGAGAGGTAAGACGGCCAATCTTCTGGATGTTTAATGTTGAACTCTCTGAGTTTGCTGACCTTTGGCATCTTTCCTCAATTTCTGCGCTGTTGTTGGATCCTGCTTCTTAGGCTCAGGGAACGCGTCCTCTGAGCACGCGGCCGCTAGTGTAGCTTTGCTAGCCAGTTAGAGGGGGGGAAGATGCCTCTTCCCTCCAGCGAGTAATGCCATCCCCTCGTGACTTCAGCCCTTAGGCGGTGAAGCAGGATCCCATCCTCGTTGCCACTATTATGTCGTGGGCTCTGATGAGCAGGAATGAAGACACGCAGGTGAGTACAGAGAAACCCATTCTTTATTTAAGCAGAAACTGTACTAAGGAATTGGAGTCACCCTGCCTCAATATATAGGCAGACCCTATGGTAGCAACCAATCGGATTGAACCCATGTTTGCCACCCAAAGTTGACCAATTGCAGGACCGGAGACGTCCTGTCTGAGTTGCTGGAGAACCATTAGTTCTCCAGCAACGCACGTGGTGATATTCCAAAAGCCCAATACATAACAATCGTATCCAGCCTCCCAACAGCATTTGACCCACTTCAGTTTGCCTACCGACCAAAGCACTCTACGGAGGATGCTATTTCTTCTGTTCTCCATCTAAGCTTGAAGCACTTAGAGGAAAGAAATACGTGTGTTTGTTGTTTGTAGACTTCAGTTCAGTGTTTAACACAATCATTCCCCAGCCTCTAGTAGACAAACTAGGCCTTTTAGGCTTAAACACTCCTTTGTGCAACTGGATTCTTGATTTTCTTACCAACAGGCCCCAATATGTGCAAGTTGGAACAAATACCTCTAATACCATTTTCTTGAGCACAGGTTCTCCTCAGGGCTGCATCCTAAGTCCGCTGCTGTTGACCCTGTTGACCCATGACTGTTGTGCTAGGTTTGCCACCAACCATATTGTGAAGTTCGCAGATGATACTACAACAGTAGTGGGCCTTATTCATGATGACAAGGTGGAAGCTTACCGCAAGGAGGTTGAGGTGTTGGTGAACTGTTGTAGGAAAACAGCCTACTTTAAAATGCTGGAAAACCAAAGAGATCATTGTTGATTTCAGAAAAGGCAGGCACAGCCACACATCTCTGTGCATAAATGATTCACCTGTGGAGATGGTTACCAGCATCAAATTCCTGGGTGTGCAGCTAACAAGTAGGCTGGCTTGGTTGCTCAACAGTGAGAAACTGTTGAAGCGGGCACAGCAACGCCTGCATTTTCTACGTTGCATGAGAAAAGCACATCTTCCTTCCCTGTCCTGACCACTTTCTACAGGGGAACGATTGAGAGCATCCTGTCATACAGCATCACAGTCTGGTTTGGAAGCATCACTGCTTCAGACAGGAAGGCGGTGCAGAGAGTGGTGAGGATGGCCGAAAAGATCATTGGCAGTTCCCTCCCCTCTATCCAGGACATAGCACAGAAGCATTGCTTGAGCAGGCTCTGTAAGATTATCTGGGACAGTACACATCCTCTTCATGACCTGTTTTCCTTGTTACCTTCTGGGAGGAGGCTCCATGGTATCCGCAGCAGAACATCCAGATTCAGCCATAGTTTCATTCCATACAGCACAAACCTTGTGAACTCTCAAGCTTCCTCCTTCCATTATATATTCAAGATGGACAGTATTTAATATTTATTTGTTATGTATATGTAGGGGTGTGGGTCTATACATATGTGTATATAGTATGATTAGGTGTGTGTCATGTATGTGTTCCACTTTAAGAGCGGGCAACTAAATTTCATTTTTGATTTGTGCCGTTGTGCCCACAGTAAAAAAGTGACAACAAAGGTTATCTTATTATTTTATTATCTTATTCTTTGGATATATAGGCTCTTAGATTAAACAATGTAACTTTTATTCTATTATGTTTGCAATAGCAACAACCCTTGGCTATATACTAAGAAAAGTTAATTATGTTTGTTCTGTAGACTCATAGCTACAATGTTATGCAAATGGATATGCCTTGAACAAACCCAGGACTCTTTAGTGAGTCCATGAGCCTAGTTTGTTGGTTGCACTAAGTGGCTTCAAAATGGTGTTCTCTTCATTATTAGGTGATTGGCTTTAATTTTTAGCCCAATGTTTACAATAGTGGCACACTCCTTTTGTGAAGAATCAAAGTGATTCAGCTTGTAGCAATGCCCAAACAGAGATGTAAAATTCAAGGAAGTTTTAAAGCAAGTGGGGGAAAAAATCTTTGTTTTAAAGGGTAAAAGTTAAATATTATAGAGCAGGGCTTTTCAACCTTTTCAACCATTGTACCACTTTTAGGATAAGGCAATATCTGAGTACCACCAGTCACCCAGCAAGGTGTCAAAAACTTGACCAAAAAAAGGAAAAAAAATGATAAAGTACAGGTAGTCCTCGACTTACAACAATTCACTTAGTGACTGTTCGAAGTTACAACGGCACTGGAAAAAGTGACTTATGACCATTTTTACACTTATGACTGTTGCAGCATCCCCAGGGTCATGTGAGTTACATTCGAATGCTTGGCAACTGTTTCATACTTATGACGGTCACAGTGTCCCAGGGTCATGTGATCACCTTTTGCAACTTTTTGACAAGTGAAGTCAATGGCTGGGGGGGAGGGGGGCAGCTCATCACTCAGGTTGCAGGGTGCCTGTGTGGGGGGAATCCATGGGTCTGGTGGAGAGGGGTGGGACTGGGGTGGGTGATCTCCTTCCCTCCCTCTCTCCCATTGTCCCTTCCTTCCTTCTTTCCTTCCTTTCTTCCCTCCTTCTTTGTCCCTTCCTTCCTTCCCTCCCACTCTCCCTACCTTTCTTCTTTCCTTTCTTTCTTCCTTCCCTCCCTCTTTGTCCTTTTCTTACTTCTTCCCTCCCTCCCTTACCTTCCTTCCCTCTTTGTCCCTTCCCTCCTTCCCTCCCATTGTCCCTACCTTTCTTCTTTCCTTCCTTCCTTCCTTCCTTCCTTCCTTCCTTCCTTCCTTCCTTCCTTCCTTCCTTCCTTCCTTTCCTTCCTTTCCTTCCTTCCTTCCTTCCTTCCTTCCTTCCTTCCTTCCTTCCTTCCTTCCTTCCCTCCCTCTTTTTCCCTTCCTTTTGCAAGCAGGAAATCTTGCACAGGAATTGCAGCCTGGGATTTCTCCCCCCCCACACACACACATACACACACTCTTTCCCTGGCTTGCCCCGCATCTGGGGTTTCCTCATTTCTTCTTTCCTTTCTTCCTTCCTTTCCTCCCTCTTTGTCCCTCCCTTTCCTTCCTTCCTTCCCTCTTTGTTCTCTGTGAACTGGAGCCCATCGGCGGAGGTCGGGGGTGGCCGTACGGAGTTGCGAGCTGATCAGCGAACCCAGATGCGGCCTTCTGGATGCACGGCATTGCCCCAACCCAAAGAGAGCTCTCAGCGAATCAGCTTGATGCCGTGCACCCGGGAGGCAGCATCTGGGGCCACCAACTCCATACGGCCGGCTCCAACCTCTGCCGACGGGCTCTGGTCACTGGAGACCATTGGCAGAGGTCAGGGCTGGCCGTACGAAGTCGCCAGCTGATCGGCAGCCCTGGATGTGGCCTCCTGGGCACACGGCGTTGCGTCCATGCACTGGCCTTGCTGCATCGACCCTCTGGGAGCTCTTCATGGACTGGACCCTGTCAGCGGAGGTTGGGGCTGGCTGTAGGGAGTCACCAACAGTGGGGGGGGAGGGAGTCAGGTGGGCACGTTTTTACCCCCACACCCGCACTCTGATGGATTTGCCTGGCGCGCATCAGCAAAACAAATGTGGCCCTCGATTCCCACCTGCTGCTGCGGGATGAGTCCTTGGGGAGGGCGTGCACCATCTGGTGGCTTTGCTTTCTCCTCCATAAAGTTGGGCACCTCAGGAAGAGGAGAGGGGGAAAAGTCTCGAGCTCTGGGAGGCAACGTGAGGGCCGTGAGGGGTCTCGCAAGCTCGCAGGGGGGAGAGGAAAAGAAGATGGAAGAGAGTGAGGCCACAAAAGAGAGAGAGAGAGACAAGGGGGGGAAAGAAGGAGGTGGCGGTTGTGAGGTTGGCGCTCAGGGCTGCAACACAAGTGGTCTCAAACACCTACCTGCCCAGAGAGTGGATGGCTGTGTCCCCTTCAGGCTCGCGCTTGCTTCTGAAGTAAGAAGAGGGGGGGAGGGATGACACGGATCCTGCACAAGAAGAGTTCAATCCGGTTGCTGCATAATGAGTCCCTGGGGAGGGCGGGGCCTCGCTCTGCGCCTGTGCTCTTCACGCCCCCTTGGTAGGGTTCCTGCAGGTCGCCGCCAAGCAGCATGTTTTCCAGCAGCAAGTGAGCTGGGAAGGAGCGGAGCGGGGAGGAAGATGACACCGCGTACCACCAGCCATGTGCTCGCGTACCACCAGTGGTATGCGTACCACCAGTTGAAAAGCCCTGTTATAGAGTACTTCTCTTTTATAAAGCAACAATGGTGTTATATTAGTAAATGGTGTTATATTAGTTATATTTAGTTAGAGCCTTGGTGGAGCAGTGGGCTAATGCCTCCTTAAGTAACACCAGCTGCCTGCAATCAGTGCAGGTTCGCATCCCACCAGGCTCAACGTTGACTCAGCCTTCCATCCTTCCGAGGTAGGTAAAATGAGGACCCAGATTGTTGGGGGCAATTAAGCTGACTTTGTAATAATGCCGCTTGGGGGGGTGTATGAAAGCCCTAATAAGCAGGCATATACATAGAATGAAGGCTACTGCTAAGCTTGTAAGCCGCCCTGAGTCTTCGGAGAAGGGCGGGATATAAATGGAATTAAAATAAAAATTAAAAAAAAATATTTCTCAGCAGTTTGGCTTGCTGATAAAAGAATATTTACAACACTGACAGGCATTGTTTTACAGTCAGTTAGGAAGATGTTGATTTGACTCTTTAAAAATAGTTTAAATTATTGCTGTAGGTGGAGCTGTGTATACCAAGGGATGTAGTAACCCTTCACCTTTGCCAGGTCAGCAAGAACAGGCAGGTGCAAAAAGAGTCATGAAAAGAGGAATAAACAAGAAGTTAGGTATCTTGGATTTTGTCCTCCACTCTACCTAAATACATATTGTCTCTGGTTTGTTATGTAGAGCAGGGCTTTTCAACCGCTAGTACGCGTACCACTGGTGGTACGTCGGCACCTGGCAGGTGGTATGCTTACAAGGAGAAGGAACCAGAGGGGCGCGGTGGCTGGGCTGCCTTCTGGCCCACTGGATTCGGGGTTTTCCTTTGATTGGGGGCATATGGCCTGACCCTGGCTGAAATGCAAATCCCTCTCTAAGCAGGGATTGGAAGGCTGAAGGCCTCTACCTTTGTGGCCATGCATTTCTGAAATTGATGGGCTGCTGCTGGGGAGGAGAATCAAAATAGGGCAAAACAAGCATAGTCCACCATGGTTTATTGATTGCAAAGTTGTCCTTGGGTTTTCCTATCCCTTCCTGGGCTATTAAAATCACATTGGCAAGGTCTGTACTGAACACCTGGCTGCAAACTACTCAACCGGGTTTTAGCCTAGCCCCTTGTGCAATCCCAGGCCACATTCTGGAGGTAAGAGGATGTAGTAACAGGAGAGAGCTGCAAAATTGATTCATTATTTATTCTTGCCTTCACCAGCAATAACTACATTCTTTGACGACTTTGCTAGCAACCTGCAGGCTTTGATCTTTCCTTTCCCACTTGGGAAAAGAATTCAGGAGTGCTAGATTTGTTTTTCCTGCTAATTACAGTATACCTTGTGGGTTTTTTAAGGAGCTTATGAGAAAAATATGTGTCTGAAAATTAAAGGATGTATTGATTGAGTTGTGAGACAGGAAAGAGAAGTACATGGACTTACGCACTTCCAGTTGCTGACAGATGTGCCACTAATATTCTGACTGGACACCTGCATGTTCTCAGGTCCAAAAGATTATCTTCATTCTTCATAGGGCGCTATTGTGGATTAACTAAATTTTTCTGGGTTCTGATTTTAAGGTGAGTATCCTGAGCTATGGAGGCCTTTGATCTTGTTAAATACATAATAAACTAATGAGAACTAAAGGCTCAAAGGGAAGGCAGATTAGAAAGAACAAGACCTTTTGGGGGTCTTCAATTCCCTTCCTGTTAAGAGTTTCTTAATAAGGTTTGCTCTTCCTTCCTAACATCAATAAAGGTGGTTTTTCCAGAAAATATGTGAAGAGCTGCAATTAGTGATTTAACTATGTTTTCTTTTTGGCTGTTTTAATTTATATATAATGTATGTGGAAGGTTTTACACTTAGCCTCACAATTGCCCCAGCATTACTCAGGAATTTAAGAGCCAAAGAAACTCCTGAGCCGAGGTTTCAGCAAGCAAAGAACTTTCATTTTGATGAAAATAGAGTTGTGTGGCCACATCTCTCTTCATGGCTGGTAGAGAGATGAAGGCAACAACCAGGAAAGATGTCTTCCACCTTTTATACCTTTCCAGAACAAAGAGATCTGGTCTTGGTACTAGGAACCAAAAGGTACAGAAAAATAATTCCTAGATGATGACTCATACACAGCAACCCAGGATCCACCATAACTCCTTTTCCCCCTCCCCTTACCATTCCAGTTGCTGACAGATGTGCCACTAATATTCTGACTGGACACCTGCATGTTCTCAGGTCCAAAAGATTATCTTCATTCTTCATAGGGCGCTATTGTGGATTAACTAAATTTTTCTGGGTTCTGATTTTAAGGTGAGTATCCTGAGCTATGGAGGCCTTTGATCTTGTTAAATACATAATAAACTAATGAGAACTAAAGGCTCAAAGGGAAGGCAGATTAGAAAGAACAAGACCTTTTGGGGTCTTCAATTCCCTTCCTGTTAAGAGTTTCTTAATAAGGTTTGCTCTTCCTTCCTAACATCAATAAAGGTGGTTTTTCCAGAAAATATGTGAAGAGCTGCAATTAGTGATTTAACTATGTTTTCTTTTTGGCTGTTTTAATTTATATATAATGTATGTGCAAGGTTTTACACTTAGCCTCACAATTGCCCCAGCATTACTCAGGAATTTAAGAGCCAAAGAAACTCCTGAGCCGAGGTTTCAGCAAGCAAAGAACTTTTATTTTGATGAAAATAGAGTTGTGTGGCCACATCTCTCTTCATGGCTGGTAGAGAGATGAAGGCAACAACCAGGAAAGATGTCTTCCACCTTTTATACCTTTCCAGAACAAAGAGATCTGGTCTTGGTACTAGGAACCAAAAGGTACAGAAAAATAATTCCTAGATGATGACTCATACACAGCAACCCAGGATCCACCATAACTCCTTTTCCCCCTCCCCTTACCATGCTCTTTTCATGTAAGCAATCCCCTGTACCTAAAGCATGAAACATTTGCTTTTATATAACTAATTTCCCAATATAAAGCACCTACAAAGCTGCTTGCACATAAACAAAGATATCTATCTATCTACCTATCTATCTATCTATCTATCTATCTATCTATCTATCTATCTATCTATCTATCTATCTCTATATCTATATCTATCTATATCTATCTATCTCTATCTCTATCTCTATCTCTCTCTATATCTATCTATCTATCTATCTATCTATCTATCTATCTATCTATCTATCTATCTATCTACGTATATGATTACAAAGTATCACTACTAATATCAACCTTAAGCATAATAAAATCCCTTCATATGTTTAATTGAGGAGGGCTTGGAAAGGTAGAAGTGGCCAATATGGAGGCTGCACCTTGCCCTCCAGGTCTCTGTCTCCCCTGCAGATCTCTGGAGAGGAGGAGGGGGTGGCAGGGGAGCTGTGTGAGGGAAGGCTGCCCCAACAAGCCAGCATCCTTACCACTCACAATTGGAAATGGGAATTCCCTTTTGAGAAGGGCCAGCCTCCCTTGTGCAGGATCCAAGAGAGCTGCTCCCCTGCCACCTCCTCTCGCTCTTCAGAAATCTGTCAAGATAGAAGTTGGACTTGGAGGAAACTGCTTCCTACTTTGCCCAGAGGGAGCACCGGACAGAGAAATACCAACAATGTATGGGATTGGGAAAAGGACATCTCTTTAGCGTGCTATACACACACATACACACACACACATTCCAAGCTTGGAGACTTGTATCCACATCTGAGCTAGCAGATCTGAGCTAGCAGCCTGGGCTTGTATCCACATCTGAGCTAGCAGATCTGAGCTAGCAGCCTGGGCTTGGGGAGAAGGCTCTCTCCTTCCTCTGTGGATAAAAGTCCCCAAACCTGGAATGCGGTGTGTGTGCATGCACATGCGCTTGACTGCTAGCAGTTTGGGGAGGTGAGGAGACTGTGGGGCACCGAGGTGTCCCCACATCAAGTTAGCAGGTGTAACTTGTTCTGTTCCAACCCAGCTGTCTCGAGTCAGCTGTGTCCAGTGAGTGGCGTCAAGCAGCCCACACCCACCTGCTAGGTGACTGGTGGTACTCGAATATTGCCATATCCTAAGAGTGGTACAATCTCTGAAAAGGTTGAAAAGCCCTGCACTAGAATATAAATTGAGAGCAAACTCCATTTCTTACTAGCACTGATGATGATGTTACCTAGTTTGTGTAATGAACCATCTGAAAGAAAACAACCAAGCTCAGAGAGCACCAAGGACTCCTCATTTCTCATCTATGTAGCTTCCAAGCCCAGAGGAAGCCAGCAGGCTAAAAATAAGTAAAGATGACATTAGATGATATTAGGGAAATTTTTTTGTCTATGGTCAATGAATCTAATAAAACTAATAAGGAAACAAACTTGATTCTATTGTCTCCTAAAACCATCTGGCTTCAACAGATCACTTCTCTTTTACTCTCCTTCAATGTTTGTCATAAGCAGCATTGTAAATATGTCCAATAGCAAATATGGGGGAGGGCTGGATTGCCCCTTCCCCTCCCCCTTAGCTGTGCATCACTGTTGTGTCTACATGTTGCATTAATCCAACCATTGTGATGGTGTGATGTCAGAACCCAACCATTTCAATTTGTCAATCATACTTATTGCCTTAGCATTAACTTCTTTATCAATCCATGGTTGGTTGCAATGTTATGTATCCAATCTGTAGATTAGGTAATTTGCTCTCATTTGTGTGTTGATATATTGCCCTATAGAATGGTTTGTATTTAGGTGCTGTTGTGTACATTAAGCAGAGGATGTTTGTTTTTGTCTTCATATACTCCCGATGAACTGATTGATTGAAATGTTTCCAAGTTGATGTCAGATAAGATTGTTGACCTCCCACAATTCTACTCAGCCTGGACTTTGCTACAGGTAGTCCTTGACTTACAACTATAATGCATTAAATTATTAATTGGTTTTATCTTAGTTTGCTGTGGAACCTAGTCAATTATGGTTAAGTCATTAAAACATGGTTACACAAGCCATAGCTTAGCCTGTGCTTTGTACCTCCTAAGCTGCCCAGAGTTGTGACTGTGATTATTGGCATGCTCCTGAATTGCACCCAACCTTGTGGTTAGAAAATGTAACATGACCCCCTCTTCTTGGTGGCAGCCCCTCAAATACTGGAATACTGCTATCATGTCTCCCCTATTTCTACTTTTCTTTAGACTAGCCAAACCCAAGTCCTGCAGCCGTTCTTCATATGTTTTAGTCTCCAGGCCTTTACTCATCTTAATTGCTCTTCACTGAATTTTTTCCAAACTCTCAACATCTTTTTTGTGATATGGTGATCAAGATTGGTTGCAGTGTTCCAGGTGTGGTCTTACTAGGGTTTTATAAAGCGGTACTAATACTTCATGTGATCTTGATTCTATGCCTCTGTTTATACAACCCAGGAATGTATTAGCTTTTTTGGCTGCTGGTGTACACTGCTGGCTCATCCACTAGGACTCCAAGGTCCCTCTCACATTTACTGTTTTTAAGCCAGGTCTCACCCAATTTGTACTTGTACCTTTGATTTTTCCTGGCTAAATGTAAAACTTTGCTTTTGTCAACATTGAAACTCATTTTGTTGGATAGGGCCCATTGTTCAAGTTTGTCAAGATCTTTTTGGATCCTGAGTTTGTCTTCTGGGGTGTTGGATACTCCTGCCATTTTGGTGTCATCTGCAAATTTGATGAGTTGCCCTTCAATTCCCTCATCTAAGTCATTGATGAACATATTGAAGAGTACTGGGCCTAAGATGGAACCTTGTGGTACCCCACTGCTTACTTCTCTCCATGTATTGGGTGAAAGGGAGATTTAAAAAAAACCCAAACATTCAATTATTTTAATTTATAGATTAAATAGCAAGAAGGCAGCTTATAGTAACCATGCTTGGAAGAAGGTTCTGGCTAAGTATTTTGTTATGAGGTTAAAAAGAAGCCATGGACCATACAAATTACATGTATATACAGATGGGGAATTAAGTAATTTTGCTATGTTTACATCCTCAAATTTCCATGACCCACCTACCCAATCAATCCAAGTCATTTAGATATATCTTGATACATCTAATATACAAATGATATTATAGATCCAAGCAATTTGGCCATGTAGTATCATGTGATGAAGGAAAATGAATTTTGACTGCCTAAATGTAAATAGGATTCTTATTTTATACCACACAAACACATTATTTCCAGACAATGAAAGACATGTACTGTTCACAAGGCCAGCTATTATTTGTTGTAATGGAGATCTAGGGATCATAATATGTTGACAAGGATCTGTTTCCCAAAGCTGTTCATTGTGAACCTATTCTTTTCAATCATTACAGAATGCTATTTGTAATGCAATAGACATAAATAGCACAGGTCAGACAGAAAAGTCAACCACTTTTCCCATTGGGATAAATAAATGTAAAATAAAAACCAAAAGCCCAACCCTGAATGTTTCACAGCTGTATGATCTAGGTAAATTTATAATTCAATTCCATTCTCATTAGACACAAATGGAAATATGTTAAGGTTCTATTGGGGTTATTTCAGAAATCAAAAAATGTCCATGATGGCTATTTTTAAAAAATAACAATATTGTTTATACCTTAAAAGTCTTTGAATAAACATGCTAAAGCCAGGACAGGAAGAGATGAAAAGGCCCCACTGTATTACTATTTCTTCAACATTTCTAGTAAGAATCTGCTTCTCTTTTATTAATTAAGACTGATTTCTCTAGTGGGAGTTTCTAAGTAGGGTGCTTTATATATTGAAAATTCAACAAATCTGTGGTGCACAAGCATAATAGTGCAACTTTAGTGTATTTTAACTGTTATCTCATTTGCTAAGTGAGAATAGCTGTAAGAAATATATGCACCAGGAACCTGGGCAGGATCAAATAGAACAACAAAAGGATATCATCTGGGGAAATCAGAATCCATTTTAATATGGTGCCTTGGCCTATTTCTTCTTCTGTTCCTCCTTCAGCTTCTTCCACTTGCTGACTTCTTTGTGACCTGAGGAGACATGGCTTGTAAACATTGTTCATATAGGAGGACTACCCCTATGTAAAGACTGTTCCCTCAGAATGTGAGCAGATCTTCTGAAAAGAGGCATAAGCAGATTTCCTAGACAAGTACAAGTTTATCTGATCTACAGTGTTGCCTTCTACTCAAAGAGGAACATCCTTGCTGCAATGCTATAGGACCTTCAGACACCATTAGACATTCCAACATCAGTACAGGCATTCCTGACAAAGAAATCCCTTCAATCTTTTTAAGAAGCCATGTTGTAAGGCCTCTGCTGTATGTTAAAAACCAGCTTTTAGCATGGACCTTTTCATGGAAAATTAATTGAACAACCCACTCTAAATCTTTGCCAATAGATTTACACTATGAATTAGGTACAACTTACAATATGTCCAGAATAATTTGAGCCATTGAAAAGGGAAAGGACAGGAGTGAAAACTTCTTGTTTAGCCATTCTTGTCCTTTCCTTGATATTGAAGGAAACAATACAGGTTATTCTTTTATAAATTGTATAAAATGTAACACCAATGTGTGAGGTTATCTGTTTCCTGCCCAAGCAGAGTGACTCATAAATGATAATTAGCAAGGACTTGCGAAGGGCTTCCGAGAGACAAGAACATCGGCCCAAGGTGCAAAGTACAAGTAAAGATAGTGACGGAAATGGTCAGAATGATCTTCTAGGGATGTGAAACAACTTCAAAAAAGATCTTCTAGGGATGTGAAACAACTTCAAAGATGATCTTCTAGGGATGTGAAACAACTTCAAAAAAAGATATTCTAGGGATGTGAAACAACTTCAAGAATGACTTAAGCTTCTTAGGGGTGGTGTATATCATGAAAGAGTATAAAAATGTATGGCTGAAAACTGCTCAGAATATTTTGAATCCTCTCTAAAAGCAGCAGGTGAAAAAAGCACATGAAATACTAGCTCTAAATCAGGATGCAGCCCCATAATTTCTTTTGGTTCTTCAACCTCTCTCTTGAATCTTTTTTCTCTGATTTTCCCACCAGTTGTCATTTATGTACCAGTTTCTCATGCCCTGTTTTGTGCATACCTGATGAATACAAGGGACTTTCCCAACTGGTCATCACCAAGTCGTCATCGTCATCATTATTACAGTGAAAGACATGCTTGGGGTAGGTGGTGGGCTTCAGGGACTTTGGAGAATGGACATTAGCCAGCTGGAAAGGCAAGGCATTTTGTCCTCTGCGGGTGCATTCTTCTGCAAAACGTTTGTCATCGGGGACACCTGAGGAAGGGAATAAAACAAGACCATTCAAGAGAGGAAGGAGCTAGCCACCAGGTGGGCTGTGTGTGTCATGGAAAATAAAATAAAAGCAAAGAAGCATCTAAGCAGGGTGTCCTCAGGATCTGGTAAAAAAGGTATCTAAGCAGAGGTGTCCATAGGGTATGGTAAAAAAGGTTGAGATGCATTGTACATAAACAAGATTTTATTGCACCATCAACTTGACCATCATGACTTTCATCATGACTTTTGGACTATACCCTGTGGACACTTCTGCATCTAAGTCTGTAACCCAACCTTGAGAGTTGAAAGGAGCAAGTCACTTAAGTTTTTTGTGCTTCAGTTTCTCTATGTGTAACCAACCAAGCAGTATAGCTCTATCTCAAGATACTCACTGTGACTGGGAAACTGCACTAGAACATTTGGAACAATGGGGAGGAAACAAAGAGAAGGAAGACACTGCAGGTTGGTTCCTGATGAAGCTTCCTATGAACACACAATAATAGTGACCAATGTTGTATCACCATGTTTCATCTTCATAGTCAGTTCCTTCAAGTGTGTGGGCAGACTGATGAAAAGGTATAGTAGAGGCCACAAAGGGTAGTTCCTACAGACTGCCACAGCTTGAAAACAGCCTCCAAGTGGAATAATAAAACCCATATTAGAAAATCCCCTTAAAATCTACAAGTTGTGATGTGCCAAGTAGTTCAGATGTGTTTTGCTAAGTACCCAGTATTGTAAAATATGAACAAAAGGGTCAACAATCTAATTTGGGTGTCTTTATATTGTCAGTGCAAAAATATGTCAATGTTTGCAGCATTGACAAAAGATTATCAGAAACCCTACTAGTGATGAACAGCCAACTCTAGTGCAAAAGAAAACCAGAATCTTTAGTACACAGATTAAAAAACTGATGCAAACAGAGAAGATTGGTGGAAAGAGCCAAAGAATCCTTATTTTCTTATAAAGTTTTATTGATTTTTTAAAACAGAATTCAGTAATCATCATTCAACAAAAACGTGTTGTCTGAGTATTTTATTCACTAATACAAATTAAATTCCTAATCCCTAAATCTTTTCTCTAACAATCGATAAAATAGGTCCCAAGTTTGAAAATATTCTGTTTCTTCTTTTTCTTTCAACCTTAAAGTAAGTCTGTCCATTTTCACACAGTCTAGTATTTTTTTAATTACAGGTGAAAGTCGAAAAATTAGAATATCGTGCAAAAGTTCATTTATTTCAGTAATGCAACTTAAAAGGGGAAACTAATATATGAGATAGATGAGTTACATGCAAAGCAAGATAGTTCAAGCCATGATTTGTCATAATTGTGATGATTATGGCGTACAGCTCATGAAAACCCCAAATCCACAATCTCAGAAAATTAGAATATTGTGAAAAGGTGCAATATTCTAGGCTCAAAGTGTCCCACTCTAATCAGCTAATTAAGCCATAACACCTGCAAAGGGTTCCTGAGCCTTTAAATGGTCTCTCAGTCTGGTTCAGTAGGAATCACAATCATGGGGAAGACTGCTGACATGACAGTTGTGCAGAAAACCATCATTGACACCCTCCATAAGGAGCGAAAGCCTCAAAAGGTAATTGCAAAAGAGGTTGGATGTTCCCAAAGTGCTGTATCAAAGCACATTAATAGAAAGTTATGTGGAAGGGAAAAGTGTGGAAGAAAAAGGTGCACAAGCAGCAGGGATGACCGCAGCCTGGAGAGGATTGTCAGGAAAAGGCCATTCAAAAGTGTTGGGGACTTTCACAAGGAGTGGACTGAGGCTGGAGCCAGTGCATCAAGAGCCACCACACACAGACGGATCCTGGACATGGGCTTCACGGAGGGCCACATCAATATTTGGGATTGCGCCCTCGCTATCTCCAAGCGGTGGCGCGCTCCAACCCTCCGGTTAGCACCCTTTTGCCTGGGGATGAGGGTGATCAGGTCCCTGAGCTTAGGCTGGTGTATTTTAATGCCAGATCCGTTGTTAATAAGGCTCCCCTTGTTCATGATTTGATCGAGGAGGAATGCACGGATCTGGCATGCATTATGGAAAACTGTTTGGGCTCGGAGGGAGGGGTCCCTCTGACTGAGCTATGCCCCCCAGGTTTCTGTGTGCTACACCAGCCACGGGCTCAGGGTAGGGGCGGTGGGGTGGCGGTGGTTATTTGGGAGACTTTATGTCTGTGGGAGACCACCATTGTCCAGATAGGCGGGTGTGAGTCCCTCCTCCTGAGATTTGGCCCTCGGGTCCAGATGGGCTTGTTGCTCACATACCTGGCACTCAGCTGTGTGGCAACAGCCCTGCCTGGGCTGCTCGACACCCTCTCAGGGTTGGCGGTGGAGTTCCCCAGGCTTATAGTGCTGGGTGACTTCAACCTGCCTTCCCTGGGAGGGTTGTCAGAGTTAGCTCGGGAGTTCATGGCTTCCATGACGGCCATGGACCTGACCCAGGTAATTCAGGGCCCGACTCATGTGGGGGGGTCACACTCTCGACCTGGTGTTTTTATCTGGGCAGTGGTTGGATGATCTGGGAGGGGGTTTGCCAGCCATTTTCCCCCTGTCATGGTCCGATCATTATCTCCTGCGGCTGGTCTTCCATTATGCCACCCCCCGCCGCTGGGCTGCGGAACCGACTAGCTGGTTCCGCCCCAGGTGCCTAATGGACCCAGAACGGTTTCAGATGGTGCTTGGGTCTATACCCATCGCCCTCATTCACAGCCTGGCCGATGCCTTGGTGGATGCCTGGGAAAGGGAGTTGTGATGGGGGTTTCCCGTTACTCCCATGTAACACCTCTGCTCCGCGAGCTGCATTGGCTTCCGGTTGCCCTCTGGGTGAGATTCAAGGTGCTGGTGATGACCTATAAAGCCCTAAATGGCTTGGGTCCAGAATATCTGAGGGAACACCTGCTGCCGGCATCAAGTTCCCTTCGTCCGGTGCGCTCCCACAGGGAGGGCCTTCTCAGGGTGCCGCCAGTAAAAGAATGCCGGTGGATAACACCCAGGGGAGGGCCTTCTCTGTGGGGGCGCCTGCCCTTTGGAACCAGCTGCCCATGGAGCTTAGGACTGCCCCTGACCTTCGATCATTTCGCCGAGACCTGAAGACCTGGCTCTTCAAGCTTTCCAGCCCAGGCTGAGTTTTAATTGGGGTTTTAATTGGGGTTTTATATTTTTTACGGATTTAATTTAATCTTTTTAAATTGTTCTTAATTTTTGTATCGATGTTTTATATACCCTGTAAACCACCCTGAGTCCTACAGGAAAGGGCGGTATATAAATTCAATAAATTCAAATTCAAATGTCGTATTCCTCTTGTCAAGCCGCTCCTGAACAACAAACAACGTCAGAAGCGTCTTACCTGGGCTAAAGAAAAACAGACCTGGTCTTTTGCTCAGTGGTCCAAAGTCCTCTTTTCTGATGAGAGCAACTTTTGCATCTCATTTGGAAACCAAGGACCCAGAGTCTGGAGGAAGAATGGAGAGGCACACACTGCAAGATGCTTGAAGTCCAGTGTGAAGTTTCCACAGTCTGTGTTGATTTGGGGAGCCATGTCATCTGCTGGTGCTGGTCCACTGTGCTTCATTAAGTCCAGGGTCAACGCAGCCGTCTACCAGGAGATTTTGGAGCACTTCATGCTTCCTTCCGTAGACGAGCTTTATGGGGATGCTGACTTCATTTTCCAGCAGGACATGGCACCTGCCCACACTGCCAAAAGCACCAAAACCTGGTTCAATGACTGTGGGATTACTGTGCTTGATTGGCCAGCAAACTCACTTGACCTGAACCCCATAGAGAATCTATGGGGCATTGCCAAGAGAAAGATTGTGGGAACGGCCAGAATTTGGCCTCCCAAGAATTTGGCCTCTCAGCCTTCAGCTTTCCCAAACCCCCTTATTGGCCTCCACATGAGTTACAGTGATGAGCATACTCTCCTGGCTCACAGGCTGGCATGTGGGATGTTTGGGAAACGCTATGATAGAGCTTTCACATATATCTTTTAGTATCTTGTTTTTGTAATGATCTCATAGGCACCTGAGAAGCTCTCACTATGTATCCAATTATCTCTATGTATCCTATTTTGTATGAGATTGATGGAGTTTTTGTAATGTTGGTATTCAGAAGATGGAAGTGAATAAAAGTTCAGCGGGCAGTTGCTCAGGAGGTTTTTTTGGTGAGACGAGGCTGCCTGGCTGGTTCAGAGCATCTCTATCGACCCAGGTCTGAATTCTTTTCCCTTCATCTGGTGCCCCGTGTGAGGCCATGAGGCAAACTGTAACTTCTGGCTTACCTTCACTCGGCAGGAGCTAAACGAATGCGTTCAACTATTCATTCCGTTTAAGGAATCAACGAGGTAAGTATGGGGACATCTCTTTCAACAGGACAGAAAAAAACAGGTATCTGACCTTTGCAATTTGTTGACAAGGACTACGCAAACAGTTAAAGTCTATAAAGAGGATGTGGAAGAGCTGGTTAAGATGATTGGTAAGTTATGCCCTTGGTATCCTGCAGATGGGTCTCTTAGTCCCTATGATTGGCAAGAAATTGGGCAAGATTTGCATCGGGCTGCAACCACTCCAGTATCAGTACTACACACTTGGCAACTCTGCTGTAAAGCTATTATTGAGTTGTCCAATCCTCTCTTGTTCCCTCCAAAATTAATAATTCCTGAGGCACCAATCCTGTACCCCCCAGACCCTCAGCCACCGCTGTCTTATAATAATTCTTCACGGCAGTGGAGCTCTGAGAGTCAGAAAAATTTGGACCTTCAACAGCCTCAAACACAGACTGCTATTCAGCAAATGGTGCGGTCTGCATTGGCCTCTGGAAATTCAGAGGACGTCCAGGAGGCATTGCCATTAATGGCTGTCTGCCCCGTGGTCCGAAATGCTCAAAATCAGCGAGTCCATGAGTCTGTCCCATTTGCAGTTTACAAAGAGCTAAAAAGAAGTGTTACAGAAATTGCAAAGCAATTTCACCCGAGAGCTTTTCCCTGAGAAGGTTCAAAATGAAACTGCTGCTGACGTTCTGATGAAACAATTGGCATATGAAAATACTAATCAGGACTGCAAAACAGCCCTGAAAGCAACTTATTCCAAACCTGAGACTACCATTGCTCCGATCATTAAATTGTGTCAGAACATTGGAACTGAATCTCATAAGACAGAACTTTTGGCTACAGCTCTTGCAGCTGTAGTTCATCCAGCCAAAGACAAAAAATGTTTTGCTTCTCATTTTACTCTGGTACAATTGCAAAGTTTTTTGGGTCATCTTAATTGGGCTAGACCATTTTTAGGGTTAACTACTGCTTTGTTGCATCCACTTTTTATTGCCTTGCAAGGTCATTTAACCCCTGACGCACGGATTCCAGTCTCCATGGCGATGCGACATTGCCTTCATCAAATCAATTCTGCCCTTCGCAAAGTTATGGTTAACAGAGATCCTCTTTTAGGATCATTGTCAGCAGCCCTCTTCCATACTCCTTTACAGCCAACTGCTATCTTATTTTTTCCTGAAACGCTTAAATCTACAGTATATGCATTGTAGAATGGTTGTATTTGCCACACACACCAGCTAAAAATGTGTCTTCCATTGATGCGTTATATTCTGATCTCTTAATGAAGGTACGGCATCGTGTGCTCCAGTTAACTGGCTTTGATCCTTTAGTCATTCATTTGCCTTGCACCAAGGATCAGCATGATTTTTTTATGCAAATGTCTAATGCTTATGCGATTGCCTTTGTAGATTATGTGGGAGCTGTGTTGTTTAACCCCCCCCCCAAGGACCAACGTTTGGTTTTATTACAGGAATTGCCTTTTGTTTTTCAGTCTGCACAGGTTTCTACCCCTCTTCCTAATGCTATTACATTATTCACAGATGGGTCTCGTACCCGTGGGGTGGTTGTTTGGCAAGTTAATGGCAAATGGCAAACTAAGTTTACAGCTTCTCAGACATCCACCCAGCGTGCTGAACTTGCTGCAGTGATTTTAGCCTTTAAATTACATGATACAATTCCTTTTAATCTTATTGTGGCCTCACAATATGTTTACAATCCTTTTAACCATATTGCATTTGCTTATTTATCCCCACTTTTGGACCGTAACTTGCTTTCTCTATTCCTTACTTTTCAAACTCTTCTGCGTGACCGTACTACCCCATTTTTTGTTGCTCACATTCGCTCCCGTACAGGTTTTTCTGATACTATTTCTGATGGCAACCATAGAGCAGATGCAGCTCTCCACTCTTTTAAGGTGGTTTCACTTTTTACTGACCCTTTGACTAGCCATTCCTATTTTCACCAGAATGCTAAATCTCTTCGTGCTACCTTTAACATTCCAGTTTCTCAGGCTCGTGATATTATCTCAGCCTGTCCTTCTTGCTCCTCCTCCCCCCTCTCTTTTCCTTTTTTTTTTTATTGAAAAGTTTTAAAAATACAGTTTTCCTTTAAAAAAACCCCCTTCCCCCTCCCTCCTCCCCTCCCTACCTCCCCCCTTCCCCCCCTCCCCCCCTCCCTCCTCCCCCCCCACCTCCCCCCAACCCCCCTCCCCCCCCGGACTTCCCAGAGCTAAATACAAGGTATATATATATAAAAAAGCAATCATAAACAACCATATACTAACAACTATAAATTCTAAAATCCATCACTCTCTAACTTATATAGGATCAAACAAAACTTAGCATTATTAAATATATATAGAAGACAAAATAAAAAAAGAAAAAAGAAAACGAAAGAAGACTTATTCAAATGCTAGATAAAACTTCTTGACCCTATACTTATTCTGGATAAACTCAATCCATTTTCTCCATTCCATAATATAATGTTCTTGCGAGTAATCTTTCAAATAGGCCGAAATCTTCGCCATCTCTGCTAAGTCGGAAACCTTTAAAATCCACTCTTGTATAGTCGGCAGTTCCTCTTTCTTCCAATATTGACCTATCAAAAGTCTTGCTGCCGTAACTAAATTCAACATCAACTTAGAGTCCACAACTGTAGCGTCAACAATTATTCCCAACAAAAAAAATTGCGGACAAAACTTTATCCTCCGTTTAAAAATCTTCTGCATATTCCACCAGACTTTTATCCAAAAAGCCTTGACCTTTTTACATGTCCACCATATGTGAAAATATGTTGCCTCTTCATCACCACACCTCCAACATTTAGGCTGATAATTCGGATACATACTTGCAAGCTTTTTAGGATCTAGATGCCATCTATAAAACATTTTGTAAAAGTTCTCTCTTAGACTTTGAGCTTGAGTGAATTTTACATTCCTCACCCAGATCTTTTCCCACATGTCCATTGTAATAACTTCCTGAATGTTTTGGGCCCATTTTATCATACAATCCTTAACAAGCTCTGTTTCTGAATCGATCTCTATCAATGCAAGATATATCCGTTTAATATGTGCTGGTCCTTGATTTCTAATTTGCTTTATCAAATTTTCATCAGTCGTTGCAAATCCATTTTTTTGGTCTTCTTTCCACCTGGCCTGTAACTGAATATATTGAAACCAAGTCTGAACAACCTTCTCTTCTCGCAAGAAACTATATGATTTCAAGCACCAAATATTCCTTTCCAAACTTAAAATTTCCTTGTAAGTAGTCTCATCATGTTTGAAACCAGCATGTATATTTTCTATTGCGTGTTTTGGGATTGCCCACAATGGTATCTTGCTGCTTAACTTATGTCTATACTTCTTCCAAACTCTCAGCAATGCCTGTCTTAAAATATGCATCCTAAACACAGTATCTACCTTCTTATCATACAACAAATATGCATGCCAGCCAAACAACAGATCATGGCCCTCAAGATTTAATAACCTCGATTGTGTCAAATTAATCCAATCACTTATTCCTACTAGTGCAGCAGCTTCATAATATAATTTAAAATTAGGCATTTTAAGGCCACCTCTCTCACGAGTATCCTGCATAATCTTAAGTTTAACTCGTGGCTTTTTCCCTGCCCACACAAATTTATTGATACCACGCTGCCATTCCTCCAAGTTAGAGTCTTTCTTAAGAATCGGTATCATTTGAAATAAGAATAAAAATTTGGGCAGGACATTCATTTTCACTGCTGCAATCCGTCCCAACAAAGACAATTGCAATTTTTCCCAACTCTCCAGTTCTTTTTGAATTTTCCCCCATAACTTTTCATAATTATTTTTATATAGCTTTGTATTAGAGGGCGACAAAATCACCCCCAAATATTTAACCCTTTTAACAATCTCAAATCCAGTTAATCCTTCTAGGAGAGCCTTCTGCGAAACTGTCATATTTCTAGCCAAAATTTTAGTTTTCTGTATATTTACTTTAAATCCAGAAACCTTCCCATATTGTGTTATTATCTCCATCAGGTCCACAACAGAGTTCTCTGGCTGGGTCACTGTAACAACCAGATCATCTGCAAATGCTCTCAATCTGTAATCCTGATCTCCAACTTGTATCCCCTTAATTTTTTCCGAATTCCGAATCTTAACCAATAATATCTCTAATGTTAATATAAATAACAAGGGCGATAGCGGACACCCTTGCCTTGTGCCCTTCTCAATATTACATACTGTTGTCAAACTATTGTTAACTATAATTCGGGCAGTTTGTTTTTGGTATAATGCCCTAATCGGTTGTAAAAAATTTTCCCCAAAATCCATTTTGTCTAAAACTTTCAACAAAAATTGCCAGTTCAATTGATCAAAAGCCTTTTCAGCATCTAAAAAGATTAGCGCAGCAGAGATCTGGTTGTGCCTTTCCAAAAACTCTAACACATCAACTATATGTCTCACATTAGTTTTCATTTGTCTTCCACTAATAAACCCCGTTTGGTCCCCATGAATCACCTGTTGCAGAACCCTCATCAGTCTATTAGCCAAAACCTTAGCAAATATCTTATAATCTGTATTTAAAAGCGATATCGGTCTGTAATTTTTAACTAAAGTAGCATCCTGGTCTTCCTTTGGAATCAAAGAGATAAAAGCTGTTCTCCAAGACGGGGGCACCTTTCCCCCCCTCTGGATTGTCTGGAACAGTTCCTTTAACGGTTTTATCATCTCTAATTGTAAGTTTTTATAATAGGCCGCAGTCAAGCCATCAGTGCCTGGTGCTTTATCCACCTTCAGTTCCTTAATAGCTGTAAAAATTTCTTCTTCTGTAATCAGTTGGTTAATCCCCTCTTTTTGTACTTGCGTAAGAACCGGGATGCTAGCCTTCTCCAAATACGTATCAATATCTTTTGCATTAATGTCCTCTTTAGTATATAATTTCGAATAAAAATCCACAAAGGCATCCTTAATAAGATTCTGTTGATACACAACCCTTCCTTTATACTCAATCTTATCTATATTAGATGCCCTTTGTTTTTTCCTCAGTCTATAAGCCAACCATCTGCCTGGCTTATTAGCATTGCAAAAAGTATTATGCCTAGCAAACCGCAGATTGGTCGCCACTTGATCAGCCATTAATTTATCAAATTGTCCTCGTAACAGTCTAATAGCCTCCTTGATCTTCACCTCCTCTGGGTTCAAAATCAAAGCCTTTTCTTTTTCCTTTATTTCATTCTCCAGTTCTTTCCTTCTAGTTTCCACTGCACGTCTATGTCTATTATTCATATATATCAACACCCCTCTCATATAGGCCTTGCTAGCATCCCAAACCATATCCATAGAGGTACCCTTATTCATATTCATCTCAAAAAATCCTTCATCCGCTGTTTGCATTCTTCCACATTTCTCTGATTTCTAAACAAATTCTCATTTACGCGCCATGAGCGTCTATCTCCTCTTTCCTTATCAATCTCCAACCACACTGGACTGTGATCAGAGATAATTCTTGCGCAGATTTTCACCTTTTTAGTTCTCAAAAGAAGATCATTAGTCAACAAAATAAAATCAATCCTCGAAAAAGATTGGTGTCTATCAGAATAAAATGTATAATCCTTCTCCCGCAAATGTCTCTCACGCCAAATATCTCGCAATTCCAGGTCATCCTTCATTTCAAAAAAAGATTTAGGCAGTCTAGCGTGACTTGGAATGCGTTTAAAGGCTCCAGCCTTATCCAACTGTACATCCATAACTCCATTCCAGTCCCCCATAAAAATAAAAGATTTATAATCCAACTGGGTAAGCTTTGTATGAAGTAAACTAAAAAAGTCAGCTTGTTGTTGATTTGGAGCATATAATCCAACTAAAAGCGTCTTTTTACCTTCAAACAACAGCTCGATCATAACATATCTTCCATGCTTATCTGCTTCAATTAGGTCCGCTGTTAAGGCACTTTTAACATAAACAACCACTCCATTTTTCTTATTCTCTGCAGAAGCAACAAATTGCGTACCCAGCCTCGAGTTCAATAAATACTTTTGATCCAAAACTCTAATATGCGTTTCTTGCAGGCATATAACATCTATCTTAAATTGTTTTAAATATTGAAAAACTTTCTTCCTCTTCTGCGGTGAGTTTAGTCCATTAACATTCCAGGTTAAAAATTTAGTTGCCATGTATATCCCCGAAAAGCTCTTGGACCACAGCTTTGATAGGACTGGTTACTTTAGGCCGTACTCCTCCCACAGCTTGGCTATGAATGCGTTGTGAAGAATCTGAAGACTTTTGCTGATCATGTTCTTTTATTTTCTTTGCTCGTTTTAAAGCAGCACGCGTCACTCTTTGCTCTCTAGGATCATCCAAAGAGATTGTAGCTTGATCTCCTCCAGCACCATTTTCCTCTGTTTCCTCCTCTTGTTGTTCTTCTTCTCCAGATCCCTTTCCAGCTTCCAGGAGCGTTAATGGGGTTGCTTTTAAGACATTATTGTAGAAATCACGTGCTTGTTTCACAGTAATCAGCCTATACCTTTTACCTTCATACATCACCATCAGCCCCTCTGGAATCTCCCATCTGAACCTTATATCTCTTTGCTTGAGCTCTTGCACAAGAAATGTATAGTCCTTTCTTCCCCTTAAAATCCTTGGAGGAATTTCTTTTAAAACCAAGACTTCTTGTTCAGCAATCACAACCTTAGCATCATAGGCAGCTTGTATAACTTGATCTCTAATTTCTCTTTTTGCAAAATAAACCACCACATCTCTAGGCAACTTTCTCTGTCTGGCAATCCATGAATTCACCCGAAACACTTTATCCATAGCTGCTCTTATTTCAGATGCTGGCTGGTTCAATACCCCTTCGAGAGCCTCAGAGATCAGCTGCTTTAAATCTTCTTTAACATTCTCTTTTAAGCCTCTAATTCTGACAGCAAACTGCATCTGGTAATATTGGGCATGGCTTAACTCCCTTTCCAACTTGCCTCTTTCAATTTCATTCTCCCGTGCTTTTACTTCTAGTATAGCATTCCTTTGAGCCAAATCATCCACTTTTTCATCTAAATCTTCCACACATTCCGCCACTTTATGCACTGAAGTCAAAATGTCTACCTTCATCACGCTGTACTTCTGTTCCATCCTCTCTTCCATTCTTTCCTCAAATTTCTCAAATTTCTCCTCCATCTGTGCAAATTTATCAGCAATTGATTGATTAATTGATTCCAAAAGTACCTGGGCATGTTTATCCAAGGCATCTCGCAAATCCTTCGATGTCAGCACTTCAGGAGGGTGCAATGCCTGTAGTGATGATTGTTGCACCGGCGAGGATCCTCCACTCCGAAGAGTTTTAGAGGGAGGTTTAGCCGCCATCTTTTAATCCTCAATTATGACGCACTTTCAATTAAAGTTTAAAAAGTCCAACAAGTTAGAGAGTACAGTAAAATAGTCCTCTTCACCTTTTCCTCTTGTACCGCTCTGCCTGCTCCTTTAAATCATAGTCCTTTCTTCAGGCAGGGATGGTTCGCAGACGCCTGGCTCTGCTCCAGGAAGTTCGGAGCAGAGACGACGGCCAGCTGGGAGCAACCCAGGCTTCGGGGGAGTTCAATCCTTCAGCCGCCCAAGCTCGAAGCTCAGGCGGCCTCGGAGAACTCTACCCCTACCTGGGGCCTCACCCCCTCCTCTTCTCCCGAGGAGGGGGCTTCAATTTCGCCCGAACAGCTGATCGGCGCTGTTTCGGGCGAAAAAACAAACAGCTGAGCCGCGGGCAGCCAGGGGAGGCTGTCTTCGGCGCCGCGCCGCCAGCGGAAGTCCCCCTCTCTTTTCCTTTTGATGCTGTTAATCCAAGAGGAACTGAGGCCAATGCCCTCTGGCAGATGGATGTTACTCACGTTCCGCAATTTTCTCCAGCTTCCTATCTTCATGTTTGCATAGATACTTATTCTGGCTATGTGTGGGTTACCCCTCTTCACGGCGAAACTGCCTCTCATGTTATTCAGCACCTTCTCGCTGCCATGGCTGTCATGGGACGACCACTTGTCTTAAAGACAGACAACGCTCCTGCGTATACTTCTAATGCTTTTTCTCAATTTTGCAGCACTTGGGATATTTCTCTCCAACATGGCATTCCGTACAATAGTTCAGGCCAAGCTATAGTGGAACATGCACATCATACATTTAAAGCTTTGTTGTTTAAACATTTAAAAGACCCGTTCCAATCAGGTTTCAGGCTCGGGTACAGCACGGAGACGGCATTGGTCGCTCTGGTGAATGATCTCTGGAGGGCTCGGGACAGAGGACATTCCTCTGTCCTTGTCCTATTAGACCTCTCGGCGGCTTTCGATACCATCGACCATGGTATCCTGCTGCGGCATCTCAGGGGATTGGGAGTGGGAGGCACAGTTCTTCAGTGGCTCTCCTCCTATCTCCTGGGACGCTCGCAGTCGGTGTTGGCAGGGGGGCAGAGGTCGACACCTCGGACTCTCGTTTGTGGAGTTCCTCAGGGGTCGGTCCTCTCGCCTCTCCTGTTCAACATCTACATGAAACCGCTGGGTGAGATCATTCGTGGTTTTGGAGTTGGGTATCATCAGTATGCCGATGATACCCAACTTTTCATTTCGACCCCAAACCACCCCAGTGATGCCCTCGATGTGATGTCCCGTTGCCTGGAGGCGGTTCGGGCCTGGATGGGGAGGAACAGACTTCAGCTCAACCCTGACAAGACTGAGTGGCTATGCATTCCGGCATCCCGGGACATTCAAAATATTCCACCTCTTCTTATAGGGGGTGAGTCCTTACCCCCCGTGGATAGGGCTCGCAACTTGGGAGTCCTCCTAGATTCACGGCTTACTCTGGAAGACCATATAGTAGCCGTGACTAGGGGGGCTTTCGCCCAGGTTCGCCTGGTGCGCCAGTTGCGGCCCTATCTGGACCGGGATGCCCTGTGTACGGTCAATCATGCGCTCGTGACCTCTCGCCTGGACTACTGCAATGCTCTTTACATGGGGCTTCCCTTGAAGACCACTCGGAGGCTCCAACTGGTACATAATGCGGCCGCGAGAGTTGTCTTGGGAGTTTCCCGGTACTCCCATGTTACACCTTTGCTCCGCGAGCTACATTGGTTACCAGTTGTCTTCCGGGTGAGATTCAAGGTTTTGGTTATGATCTTCAAGTCCTTACATGGCATGGGTCCGGGGTACCTCGAGGACCACCTGATGCCGGCGTCAACTCCCCTCCGCCCTGTGCGTTCCCACAGAGAGGGCCTCCTCAGGGTGCCTCCGGTCAGGGAATGTCGACTGGTGGCCCCCAGGGGGAGGGCCTTCTCTGTGGGCGCTCCGGCGCTATGGAACCAACTGCCGGTTGAGCTCCGGATGGCATCAGACCTTCGCTCCTTCCGGCGCGGTCTGAAGACCCACTTATTTGAACTAGCTGGTCTGGCCTGATGGGGAACGTTAGGGTTTTTAATGGGTCTTTTATTGTTATTGTAATTTTAATTGGGCACTTGTTTAATTCCTTTTTAATTTTTGTATTGTTATTTATATATGCCCTGTTAACCGCCCTGAGTCCTTCGGGAGAAGGGCGGTATACAAATTTAATAATAAAAAAAAAAGAAAAAAGAAAGGGGAATTACTCCCTCAGATCTTAAAACTTTGATTCTAGTATTGTTATTTACTTTGAATCATTTAACGATCACTAATCAAGCTTATACTCCTGCAGAGAGACATTTTAGGAAGGAGCTTCCCCTGGAACGACCACAAGTGCTATATAAGGAGCTGCCCGAGCCAACCTGGAAGGGACCAGCGGAATTGATTACTTGGGGAAGGGGGTATGCATCTGTTCTTACTCCTACAGGACCGGTGTGGGTGCCTGCCAGGTGTGTGAAGCCATTCCGAGCCAAACATGAGCTGGCACCAGAGGCTCAGCAGTCTGCTCCCAGAGTTCAATCCAGCTCTGACATTGAACCCGAACCCGATGGGTGAAACACCACGAAGGCGTAAAAGACCTTCGCGGCCAGCAGGAACTCGGCCACCAGTAACATGGGGAATGTTAAAAACACTCAGTGCAGATGCCCTTCGTGACCTTACTACTGCGCAGCTAGAGCCGACCCCAGAACTATTCCTGTCAGCAATTATCGCACGACTTAACACCAATTCAGCACTTGGACTGTTGCTGTGTTTTTTGGTTTTTATTCCTTCAGCTGTAGGAATTCATGAAGATTTAGCAAATAGGGGACAATTCAATTTGTGGCTACAACTGGCCAATATTTCTGGTCAGAGTAATTTTTGCTTAAAAATGTCTGCCTCTGCTCATGAAGTTACTAGCTATTGCATTGTTCCTGTCTGTGCTCCAGCTACTACTATTCAAAATTATACTCTTTTTGCCAATTTTAATATATCTACCAGATTTAGCTTGGCTTAAACATTTATTTGTTTATGGTATCTTAACTATAATTATATTGATTAGTTTGTGTTGCTGTATCCAATGTATTCCCTCTTTGCTAGCATTGTGCTGCTCACTTAGACGATCCCACACCTCTGCCTTCAACGGCAAAGATTTACACGTTATGCAAGCTTATCTCGAACATTCTGCTTCTGTCATTAAACAAAAAAAGGGGACATGTGGGAACGGCCAGAATTTGGCCTCCCAAGAATTTGGCCTCTCAGCCTTCAGCTTTCCCAAACCCCCTTATTGGCCTCCACGTGAGTTACAGTGATAATAATAATAATAATTTAATTTCTATACTGCCCTTCTCCCAAAGGACTCAGGGCGGTGTACAGGGCAATAAATACAATAGAAATACAATGTACAAAAGTTAATAAAGAATTAAACATTGTAGCCCAATTACAGTAAAAATAATAAAATTAATATCAAAACACCCCAAACCCATCAGACCAGGCCGGCTTGTTCAAATAAGTAAGTTTTTAGGTCACGGCGGAAGGAGCGAAGGTCAGGAGCCATCCGGAGCTCAACTGGTAAACGGTTCCAAAGGTCTGGCGCGCGCACAGAGAACGCCCGCCCCCTGGGGGCCGCCAGTCGACACTCTCTGACCAACAGCACCCTGAGGAAGCCCTCTCTGTGGGAGCGCACTGGACGAAGGGAAGTTGATGCCGGCAGCAGGTGCTCCCGTAAGTAATCTGGACCCATGCCATTTAGGGCTTTATAGGCCATCACTAGCACCTTGAATCTCACCCGGAGGGCAACCGGAAGCCAATGCAGCTTGCGGAGTAGAGGTGTTACATGGGAGTATTGGGAAACCCCCACCACCACTCGCGCAGCTGCATTCTGCACCAGCTGAAGCCTCCGAGTAGTCCTCAAGGGCAGCCCCATGTAGAGAGCATTGCAGTAGTCTAAACGAGAGGTCACGAGCAGATGAATGACTGTACGTAAGGCATCCCGGTCCAGATAGGGCCGCAACTGGCGCACCAGGTGAACCTGGGCAAAGGCCCCCCTAGTCACAGCTCCTATATGATCTTCCAAGGAGAGTTGTGAATCTAGGAGGACACCCAAGTTGCGAGCCCTATCTACGGGGGGTAATAACTCACCCCCCATAATTAGAGATGGAGTAATCTGAATTTCCCGAGATGCCGGCACGTACAACCACTCAGTCTTGTCGGGGTTGAGCCGAAGCCTGTTCCTCCCCATCCAGACCTGAACCGCCTCCAGGCAACGGGACATCACATCGAGGGCATCACTGGGGTGGTTTGGGGTAGAGATGAAAAGCTGGGTATCATAAGCATATTGATGATACCCAACCCCAAAACCACGAATGATCTCGCCCAGTGGCTTCATATAGATGTTGAACAGGAGAGGCGAGAGGACCGACGCCTGAGGAACTCCACAAACGAGAGGCCTCAAGGCCGACCTCATCCCTCCTGATGAGTATACTCTCCTGGCTCACAGGCTGGCATGTGGGAGGTTTGGGAAACGCTATGATAGAGCTTTCACATATATCTTTTAGTATCTTGTTTTTGTAATGATCTCATAGGCACCTGAGAAGTTCTCACTATGTATCCAATTATCTCTATGTATCCTATTTTGTATGAGATTGATGGAGTTTTTGTAATGTTGGTATTCAGAAGAGGGAGGTGAATAAAAGTTCAGCGGGCAGTTGCTCAGGAGGTTTTTTGGTGAGACGAGGCTGCCTGGCTGGTTCAGAGCATCTCTATCGACCCGGGTCTGAATTCTTTTCCCTTCAAAAGATGAGAGACATGAGACCAAACAATACAGAAGAGCTGAAGGCTGCTTATTGAAGCATCCTGGTCTTCCATAACTCCTCAGCAGTGTCACAGGCTGATAGCTTCCATGCCATGTTCTTCTTATTGGATTATATGCTCCAAATCAACAACAGCAAAAGTTTTTCAAATTTTTACATCAGAGACTAATTGAATTGGATTACAAATCTGTTATTATGATGGGGGACTGGAATGGAGTTTTGGACCCATCTGAAGACAAGAAGGGATCCTTCAAAAACTTTTCTAATTCGAAATTGCCCAAAGCTTTTTTTGATTTGAAGGAGGATCTGGAATTAAGAGATGTATGGCGGGAAAGGAATATAAAGACAGAGATTTTACTTTTTTTAAGGATAGACATAAATCTTTCTCCAGGATTGACTTTATTTTAATTACTACTGATCTTTTCTCTAGGGTTAAGAACTTTAAGATTTTTCCTAGGACATTGTCGGATCATAGTCCTGTTTGGTTGGAGTTTTTTTTGCTGAAGATGGTAGTAGAAGATCCTGGAGACTGAATGAAAATTTATTTACAAAGGAGGTGTTCTTGCAGAAATGTAGAGAACATGTGAAAGAATTTTTTGTAATAAATATGCGTAAAGGTACATCGATGGGAATGGTTTGGGACGCCAGTAAAGCTTATATGAGAGGGGTCTTGATTTATATGAACAATGCTTATAGGCGTAAGCAAATGCAAAAACGTATAGATATTGAGGAAGAGATTAAACCTAAGGAGAAAGACTTTATTTTGAATCCATTGGATAATAATTTAAGGATTTCGATACATTTATTGAAAGAACAATTTAGTATGCTATTGGCTGACCAAGTAGCAACTAATTTGCATTATGCTAGACATAATACTTTTTGTAACGCTAATAAGCCTGGTAGGTGGTTGGCTTACCAATTAAGGAAGAAACAGAAATTACGTATTATAGATAAAATAGAATATAAAGGAAAAGAAGTCTATCAACAAAAGCTGATTAAGAGGAGTTTTTTAGATTTCTATTCGAAATTATATTCTAGAGAAAACATACAAGCTTTAGATATAGATAAGTATTTACAGGAAGCTCATTTTCCGAGACTTTCAAAAGAACAACAACTTGAGATGAATCGCTTAATAACATGAGAGGAAATCTCTTTAGCTATTAAACAGTTGAAAGTGGGCAAGGCCCCAGGAACAGATGGATTAACAGCAATTTATTATAAAATGTTGTTGGTTGAAATGATTGAACCTTTAAAAATCTTGTTTAATGAAATTCAGACTGGAGGAGCAGTTCCTCCATCTTGGAGGACAGCTTTTGTATCATTGATTCCAAAGGAGGATCAAGACCTTACTCAACCTAAAAATTATAGACCTATATCGCTTTTGAATACAGATTATAAGATTTTTGCTAAAGTATTGGCTAATAGATTAATGCAAGTTTTAAAACAAATGATTCATAGTGATCAATCGGGATTTATATCTGGAAGGTATATGAAATATAATGTAAGACAAATTGTAAATTTGCTTGAATATTTGGATAAGAACAACCAAGTCCCTGCAGCATTGATATTTTTGGATGCAGAGAAAGCTTTTGATCGATTGAATTGGCAATTGTTATTGAGAGTTCTTGAGGAAATGAATTTTGGAGAAGCATTCCTACATTCTATTAAAGCTATATATCAACAACAAACTGCACAAATTATAATTAATGGGGGGCTAATAGAGACGTTTAAAATTGAAAAAGGTACAAGACAGGGATGCCCCCTATCACCATTATTGTTTGTTTTAACGTTAGAGATTTTATTAATTAAAATTTGAGAGTCCTCTATGATAAAGGGAATTAAAATAAAACAGAATGATTATAGATTGAGAGCTTTTGCTGATGACTTGGTTGTGACAGTATCTCAACCGATACAATCGGTTATAGATTTGATGGAAATTATAACTCAGTATGGTAAGGTTTCTGGGTTTAAGGTGAATAGTAATAAGTCTAAGATATTATCTAAGAATATATCTATGAGTGAAAGGGAAATGTTAATTAAATTAACAGGTTTTGAAATAGTAAAAAAGGTTAAGTATTTGGGAGTGTATATTGCAGCTTCAATTGTAAAATTATATAAGAATAACTATGAAACATTATGGTTGAAGATACAAAAGGATTTAAAAGAGCCTTGGTGGAGCAGTGGGCTAATGCCTCCTTAAGTAACACCAGCTGCCTGCAATTAGTGCAGGTTCGCATCCCACCAGGCTCAAGGTTGACTCAGCCTTCCATCCTTCCGAGGTAGGTAAAATGAGGACCCAGATTGTTGGGGGCAATAAACTGACTTTGTAATAATGCCGCTTGGGGGTGTGTGAAAGCCCTAATAAGCAGGCATATACATAGAATGAAGGCTACTGCTAAGCTTGTAAGCCGCCCTGAGTCTTCGGAGAAGGGCGGGATATAAATGGAATTAAAAATAAATAAATAAATAATTGAAAAAAAATTACAATTATCTTTACTGGGAAGAATCGCAGTTGTTAAAATGAATGTTCTGCCGAATTTTCTCTTTTTGTTTCAAATGATACCTATATTGAAAAAGGATGCCAACCTTGATCAATGGCAGAAGGGTATTAATAAATTTATCTGGGCGGGGAAAAAACCAAGAGTTAAATTTAAGATTTTACAAGATGCTAGGGAAAGAGGGGGACTCAAGGCGCCGAATTTGAAACTGTATTATGATGCGGTGGTCTTGACACGGGTTAGCGATTGGCTTAATTTAACTAATAAGAGAATACTTCACCTTGAGGGTTGGGATTTGGTATATGGATGGTATGCATATTTGCTTTATGATTAAAAAGGTGGATAGGGCTTTTAAATCTCATATTCTTAGAAGTGCCTTGTTACGTGTCTGGAAAAAGTATTATTATAAGTTAAATTATAAAATACTGATTTGGGGAATTCCTGGACACGCGATAGAGGGCGTATCTATGGGAGTGAGTTTCTCTTTTTGTTTCAAATGATACCTATATTGAAAAAGGATGCCAAGCTTGATGAATGGCAGAAGGGTATTAATAAATTTATTTGGGCGGGGAAAAAACCAAGAGTTAAATTTAAGATTTTACAAGATGCTAGGGAAAGAGGGGGACTCAAGGCGCCGAATTTGAAATTGTATTATGATGCGGTTGCCTTGACGTGGGTTAGTGATTGGCTTAATTTAACTAATAAGAGAATACTTCATCTTGAGGGATGGGATTTGGTATATGGATGGCATGCATATTTGCTTTACGATAAGAAGGTGGACAGGGCTTTTAAATCCCATATTCTTAGAAGTGCTTTATTGCATGTCTGGAAAAAGTATTATTATAAGTTAAATTATAAAATACCGATTTGGGGAATTCCTGGACACGCGATAGAGGGTGTATCTATGGGAGTGAGTATGGATATGGTTTCTTATAAGGAACTACTTAGATTGCAAGGGACTGATTGGCAACTTAAATCATTAGAGGACTTAAGACAAGAAAACATAAGTTACTCTTGGTTTCAATATACCCAATTGAAAGCTAGGTGGAAGTTGGATCAGAAGGTTGGCATCACAATTACAGATGAAAATTTAGTAAAACAAATTAGAGATTTAAATTGTGCACATATAAAGAGGATATATAATGTTTTAATTGAATTGGATTCGGAAATGGAATTAGTTAAAGATTGTATGATAAAGTGGACACAAAATATCCAGGAAACAATTCCGTTGGATACTTGGGAGGTAATTTGGGTTAGAAATGTTAAATTTACTCAGGCTCAAAATTTAAGAGAAAATTTTTATAAAATGTTTTATAGATGGCATCTAGATCCCCAAAAGTTGTCTAACATGTATCCTAACTTACAGTCTAAATGCTGGAGATGTGGTAGTTTAGAAGCCACCTAGTTTCATATGTGGTGGACTTGCAGAAATATAAAAGCTTTTTGGGTTAAAATTTGGTGGAACATTCAAAAGATTTTTAAGAGAAAGATAAAGTTCTCTCCGCAATTGTTTTTATTGGGCATTGTTGTAGATTGTGATGTTAAAGAAACCAATTTGATGTTGAATTTGATAACAGCAGCACGGTTACTGGTGGGACAATACTGGAAGAAGGATAGTTTGCCTACCATAGAAGAATGGGTGTTTAAAGTATCGAATCTTGCAGAAATGTCTAAGATTTCTGCTTATTTGAAGGATCATTCACAAGAAAGATATATTTCAGTTTGGAGGAGATGGATAGATTATATTCAGAATAAATATGGGACTAAAAAGTTCCATTTAGCTTATGAGTAGATTTTAGAGGGATAGTGTTATTAATTTTAGTGTTAGTACTTTGTATGTATCTATGTTAAAGGGGAGTTAAAGCACATTATGAATTTGGTTAATTTTATATTATGGATAATTTTTAGTTAGAATATGATTATTATATCTATAACCCTGTATTTAGCTCTGGGAAGCGGGGGGGGGGGAAGGGGGTGGTTTGGGGTGGGTGGGTTTTGGGGATATGTATTGAAAAAAATTTTTTTTGTAAAACTCTTTAATAAAAAAAAACCACCTAGGGAAACAGATGGCATTAATATTTCTTGTTGCGTAAAAAGCTTTTGATAATCTAAACTGGCAATTTATGTTCCAGCAGTTGGTGGAAATGGACTTTGGAAAAAACTTTATAAATGCAATTAAAACAATCTAACATAAACAAAAGGCTAGAATAATTTTAAATGGAGATTATACAGAAAACTATGATATCGAAAAAGGTACAAGACAGGGATGTCCATTATCCCCATTGTTATTTATACTAACATTGGAAGTATTGACTAGAAATATTAAATAAGATATAGAAATCAAAGGATTGAAGATAAAAGATCAAGAATATAAATTACAAGCTTTTGCAGATGATTTGGTTTTTTATCTTGGAGGAGCCACTGGAAACAACTACCAAATTGTTGGAGAAAATAGCAAAGTTTGGAGAAGTGGCACGCTTGAAAATAAATACAGAAAAGACTAAGGTATTAACAAAGTATTTAATAGAAAAACAGAAAAGTCAACTTACAAAAAAGACAAATCTGCAAATAACTAAAAAAGTTAAGTACCTAGGAATCTAATTAACAGCAAGATGTGTAACATTAAAAGAAGACAACTATGAAAGACTGCTAAAACAAATAAAATTTGATCTGGAAAAGTGGAAAAATCTTCAACTGTCATTGTTAGGAACAATAGCTACAGTGAAAATGAATATTTTACCGAAAATACTCTTCTTATTTCAAACGATTCCTGTAAAATTGGGAAAGGTCTTTTTTGACGAGCTAAACACAATAGTAATGAGATTCATTTGGCAAGGGAAAAAAACCACGAATTAAAGTGAAAATGGTAAAGTTAGTGATGGATTTGGACTCCCGGATTGGAGACTATATTATCAAGCAGCTATTTTGCTATGGCTTAAAGAATGGATAATGCTGAGAAATAAAAGGCTATTGTACCTTGAGGGACATGACTTACAAATTGGTTGGCATGCCTTCCTATGGTACGGGAAGAATAAAACACACAGATATTTTCAAAGCCATTTTATAAGGAATGTACTTCTTCTAGAATGGGAAAGAATAAAGAAAATTTATATTAAGCTACCTGAATGGCTTTCAACAATGGAAGCTTTTGCTTACCCAAATTTAATGAACTATGACAAAGTCGTGACTTATAAAGATATCTTGGATAATGAAGGGAAATTAAAAGATAGACAAGTTGTACAACGACAAGGCATTGATTTAGCACAGTGGCCACATTTGCAGATTCAAACGAGATATGAAAAAGATCTAAAGACAATGGGATTCTATAAAGAACAGACAGAATTTGATCAGACTTTGTTCAAAACAGATGAAAATTTTATTAGGAAACTCTATAGATTTCTGCTAAATTTAAAGACAGAAGAAGAACAAGTAAAAGAAACAATGATAACATGGGCAAAAAACTTTGGATATTCTATAGATTTGGAACACTGGCAGAAACTATGGGATAGAAATATCAGATTGACTAAAGCAGTCTCATAAAAAGAAAACTTGTATAAAATGTTTTATAGATGGCATATGACATCAGTAAGATTAGCGAAAATGTTTAAAAATACTTCGAATAATTGCTGGAAATCTAAACAAAGGCCAGGTACTTACTATCATATCTGGTGGACATGCCCTAAAGCAAAAATGTTAAGATACATATATGGTTGGAAAAGGTGACTAAAAGACAGATAGAATTTAAGCCAGAATTGTTCTTGTTAGGAATATTAGGACCTAATTATGAGAAGGGGACTGAATACTTAATATTGCATGTACTGACAGCAGTGAGAATAGCATTTGCCCAATACTGGAAAAATGAAAACTTACCAACTGAAGAGGTTTTAATTAAGAAAATCTTAGAATGTGCAGAAATGGATAGACTGACGTTAGAGATTAAAGAGAAAGAAGATTCAATTTGTTATAGAACATGGAATAATTTTTACCAATGGTTAAGAAAACCAACTAGTGAGAAATGAATGTGATATGTTATCTTGAATATATATTAGAAAGAAGAATGATATGTATTGATTAACTGATACTGTTTTTGATTATTGTTTATTACATTTTCTACAGTTATCTATTACTATATTAACTATTGTTAATTGAACATATGTACCCGGACAATAGCCTGTTTGCTAAATAATGAAAGTTTTATTGGGTGATAACCCCAATGTTGATCCTAAACCTGTCCTAATCCCAACCCCAATCCTTATCCTAACCCCACCCTAAACCCTAATCCCTAACCTGATCCTATTTTATCCCTAACCCTATAAAATTCAATAAAATCCTTTTAAAAAAAGAATTTTTGGTAATATATTCATTTTCACTGTAGCAATTCGTCCTAACATCGACAGTTGCAGATTCTTCCATTTTTCCAAATCAAGCTTTATTTTATTTTTTAGGACTTCCGAGTGGCAAGGCTCCATCGAAGGCGGTCATTTCTGACCGTCAGCACTGTTGCTCCGTTTAAATCGCAAAAACAGCAACAATCAGCTGTTTTGCAGTTTGGGAATCCCTCCCTTGGGAGGGGGGGGTGAGCATTCAGGTAGAGGTAGAGCTCCCCTAGACCCCCAGAATTATCACTCTGGGGGTCGAAGGGTGAGAGCTCACTCAGAGCCTGAATTAGCTCCAGACTCGGGGACTCCTCTGTTTCAAGGCTTTGAAACAGAACAGGACACTGCAACCATCCCTGCTCCCAATATTGTACTTTGGATTACTTGGATGCAGGCAGAGCCGAGCAGGAGAATATTGAAACAGCCAGTATATGATCTTTAACTCCGGTTTAACTTAAAAGAAGGGGAGGAAGATGGCGCCGGAATAAATCTTTAGAGAAAGTGGGAAGAACAAAGAATAAGGAAAATAAAATAAAAGAAGGAGGAAGATATAAAGTGGATTTTTAAAGTTGTAAAAGACTCTGTTAAAAACATTTGAAGTTGGCTCAAAAGTGATTTAAAAGACTTGGATAATTAACAGTGAAGCAACAAAGTTGCAATTTGGGTGGAAAAGTGAAAGTGAGAAATGAAAGTTAATTGGGTGTTAAAATGGAGTTAAAAAGAAGTTAATCAAAATAATTTGATATTGGAAGCTAAAATCAGTGAAGCTGAGAATAAAATGGATAAAATTGATGATGAGGTGGTATGATACAATATAGGGATATGGAGTTTGCCTTGAGGATCAGAGGTCTGAAAGAAAATCCACAAGAAAACCTGGAAGAGATATTGGCAAAAGCTGTGGCGCCTATTTTGGGTTGGCGAGCTGAAGATTTTATACTGGAAATAGACAAAATATTTCGTGTCAGTTCCTGGATTGCTAGGCAAAGAAAACTACCAAGAGATGTGGTTGTTTACTTCACAAAGAGAAAAATCAGAAATGCGATCATACAAGCCTTTTATAACAACAGATTTAAAGTGGCTATCAAGAGGTTTTAATTTTGAAAGAAATACCACCAAGAATTTTAAGAAATAGGAAAGAATTTGTTTTTCTGGCAGATGAATTAAAAAAATGACAGATTCAGTTTAGATGGGAGATACCAACTGGGATAGTGGTGAATTATGTTGGTACAAGATATCGTCTTAATACAGTTCTGAAGGCACGAGATTTTTATGGTAACATATTGAAGGCAGACTCACCGACATCCCCAGAAATTAAAAGAAGAAAGGAAAAAGAAGCGCGACAGACACAATTGGAAGATACACAGCGAGATGAAGAAATTATCTCGCTGATTTCAAAAGAAGCACAGCAAACTTTGGAAATTGCGCAGCCCTTGGCTCCATTAGAAGAATCAAGGGCTCAAAGAGTGACACGGGCTGCAACCAGACGAAAGGAACAACAACAACAACAACAACAACAACAACAACAACAACAGAAACAATATACTACAATTACAACTCAAGAATCTACTTATACTGAAGCAGTGGGAGGAGCGAGACCAAAGAAGCAGATGCTTGTGGATCTACAAGATATGCTCCGAAAGCTTCAAGTCACAAAAACTGGCGACAAAGTTTCTAACATGGAATGTTAATGGTTTAAATTCACCGCAAAAGAGAAAGAAAATATTTCAGTACTTGAAACAATTTAAAAATGATGTTATATGCTTGCAGGAAACGCATATCAGTGTATCTGATCAAAAATATTTGATAAACTCTAGATTGGGTATGCAGTTTATTGCATCTGCTCCAGAAAAGAAAAATGGTGTAGTCATTTATGTGAAGAAGAATTTAATAGCTAACTTAATTGAAGCAGATAAACAAGGAAGATATATTATAATTGAACTTTTAATAGAAGGGAAGAAAATACTTTTAATTGGATTATATGCACCTAATCAACAGCAAGGAGAATTTTATAAACTTCTACATAATAAAATAATTCAATGGGATTATAAATCGTGTATTTTAATGGGAGACTGGAATGGAGTATTGGACACACAAAAAGATAAAAAGGACCTTTTAAAAGCACTCCAAATCATGCTAGACTGCCTAAATCTTTTTTTGACATGAAAGACGATCTGGAACTGAGAGATTTTTGGAGAGAACGAAATGTGGAAGAAAGGGATTTTACTTTTTTTTCTGACAGACATCAATCTTTCTCCAGGATTGACTTTGTATTAACTACTAATGATTTTTTTCTAGGGTTAAGAAGATCAAGATATGTCCAAGAATCTTATCAGACCATAGTCCAGTATGGATGGAATTGGACAAGGGGAAGGGAGATAGGAGATCTTGGAGATTAAATGAAAATCTGTTTAGATATGAAGAAAATGTGGAAGAATGTAAAAAACAAATGAAAGAATTTTTACTATAAACATGCACAAGGGTACTCCAATTGAAATGGTTTGGGATGCAAGTAAAGCTTATATGAGAGGAGTTTTAATATATTTGAATAATAAATATAGACGTAGATTGGAATATAAGCGTAAAGAATTAGAGGAGGAAATAAAGATGAAAGAGAGGGCTTTTATCTTGAACTCATCGAATAAGAGGTTGAAAGAAGCAATTAATTTGTTAAGAGGGCAGTTTGATATGTTGATGGCAGATCAAGTGGCAACTAACCTACGATATGTCAAACATAATACTTTTTACAATGCTAATAAGGTAGGTAGAAGGTTAGCTTATTTGTTAAGGAAAAAATAAAAGTCATGTTACTTAGACAAGATAGAATATAAGGGTAAAGAGGTGTTTCAACAAAATCTTATTAAAAAGGCTTTTGTTGAATTTTATTCTAAATTATATGCAAGAGATATAACTCAAGGTTTAGATATAGATAGGTATTTACAAGAAGTGAATATCCCTACACTTACACAAGAACAGAAGGAAGGGATGAATCAACCGATAACTGCTAAAGAAATTATTTTAGCAATTAAACAATTAAAAGTGGGTAAGACACCTGGAACAGATGGTTTGACAGCCACTTATTATAAAAATTTACAATTAGAGTTGGTGGAACCTTTGAAAGAATTATTTAGGACAATTCAGTCTGGAGGGGAAGTGCCTCCATCGTGGAGAACAGCATTTATAACATTGATTCCAAAGGAAGATCAAGATCTTACCCAATCAAAAAAATTACAGACCTATATCGCTTCTAAATACGGATTATAAGATATTTGCAAAGATCTTAGCAAATAGATTAATGAAGGTTATGCAGCAAATGATTTATAGTGATCAAACAGGATTTATAAGTGGTAGACAAATTAAAAGTAATGTGAGACATATTGTAAACCTATTAGAATATTTGGAAAGAAATGATCAAGTCCCTGCAGCATTTATTTTTTTGGATGCTGAAAAGGTCTTTGATCAATTGAATTGGCAATTTTTATTTAAAGTTTTAGAGAAGATGGAGTTTGGTGATAAGGTTTTACAACCTATTAGGGCAATATATCAGAAACAAACAGCTCAAATAATAATTAATGGTAGTTTAACAGAAGCTTGTAAAATTGAAAAGGGCACAAGACAGGGATGTCCATTGTCACCATTGCTGTTTATTTTAACATTGGAAATATTATTGATTAAGATACGTGACTCAAATAAAATAAAGGGAATTAAAATTAAAGATCAAGATTATAGATTGAGAGTGTTTGCAGATGACTTGGTTATTACATTAAGTCAACCGTCTCAGTCGGTTATAGATTTAATGGAAATAATTCTGCAATATGGACAAGTTTCTGGATTTAAGGTTAATAGGCAAAAAACTAAAATTTTGTCTAAAAATATGACTACAGAACAAAAGGTAGTTTTAGAAAAATTAACAGGATTTGAAATAGCTAAAAAGATTAAATATTTGGGGGTATATCTTTCAGATTCAAATGTGAAATTATACAAAAATAATTATGAATTGTTATGGTTAAAAATACAAAAAGAATTAGATACTTGGAAAAAATTACCACTGTCTTTATTGGGAAGAATTGCAGCAGTTAAAATGAATGTTTTACCAAAATTTTTAGTTTTGTTTCAAATGATACCTATACTTAAAAAAGATTCAAATTTGGAGGAATGGCAGAAAGGTATTAATAAATTTATTTGGGCAGGGAAAAGACCGAGAGTAAAACTTAAGATAATACAAGATATACGTGAAAGAGGTTGTCTTAAAATGCCTAATTTTAAATTATATTATGAGGCTGCAGCTTTATCATGAATTAGTAATTGGTTTAATTTAACAGAAGGAAGATTATTGAATATTGAGGGATGTGATTTATTATATGGTTGGCATGCATATTTATTGTATGATGAAAAGGTGGATAATATCTTTAAGACGCATATATTAAGGTATGCTCTGTTGCGAGTTTGGAAAAAATAGCGGTACAAGTTAAATTATAAAACACCAATTTGGGCAATACCTAAACATGTGATAGAAAATATAAGTCTGGGATTTAAACATGATGTGACCACATATAAAGATATTCTCAGACTGGAAAGGAATGTATGGCAATTAAAGCCATTTAATACTTTAAAAGAAGGGAAAATAGTACAAACTTGGTTTCAGTATGGCCAGATACAAGCTAGATGGAAAGAAGATCAGAAAATTGGCATTTCAACAACAGATGAAAATCTGGTAAAACAAATTAGAGATCAAAGCCAAGCACATATAAGAAGGATATATAATGCATTGATAGAAATAGATTCAGAAACGGAACTTGTTAAAGATTGTATGATAAAATGGGCCCAGAATATTCCCAAACTATGGATGTTTGGGAAAAAATTTGGGTCAGAAACGTAAAATTTAGCCAGGCACAAAACTTAAGAGAGACTTTTTATAAAATGTTTTATAGATGGCACTTAGATCCTAAAATAGTAGCAAGTATGTATCCAAATTATCAGCCTAAATGTTGGAGGTGTGGTTGTGAGGATGCAACGTATTACCATATGTGGTGGACTTGTTAAAAAGTTAAAGCTTTCTGGATTAAAATTTGGTGGAATATGCAGAAGATATTTAAGAAAAAGATAAGGTTTACTCCACAGTTATTTTTACTGGGTATTATTACTGATTGTACTGTTATAGAAACTAAATTGATGTTGAATTTAATAACGGCAGCAAGACTTTTGCTTTCGCAATATTGGAAGAAGGAGGAACTGCCTACTATAGAAGAGTGGACTCTAAAAGTTTCAAACTTGGCAGAAATGGCAAAAATTTCGGCATATTTGAAAGAAGAATCGCAACAGAGATATATCTCGGAATGGAGAAGATGGATTGATTATATTCAGAATAAATATGGGACTAAAAAATTTCACCTAGCATATGAATGGAATATTAGAATTATAAGATGTATTATTATTTACTTATGTTTAAGGGGAGTTAAAGTGCGATAGGATTTAAAGTGTATTTATAGTTGGTTAGCATATTTTAGCTTAAGTTTGTTAGAGGCAATACCTGTATTCAGTTCTGGGAAGTCGGGGGGGAGGGAGGGGGTGTGGGGGTGAGGGGGAGGGAAGGAGTATATGTTTAAAATGTACTGTAAAACTTTTCAATGTTTTTAAAAAAGCTTTATTTAACAATTTAATATAGTTATCTTCTTTTATTGTTGAACATCTTGCTGTCAAATATATTCCCAAGTATTTGATCTTTTTGACTATTTGCAATTCTATTTTTTCTGTTAATTGCTTTTTGTGTTTATCTGTAAGATTTTTCAATCCTTTAACTTCTGGATCTTGCCTAATGTTTCTATTTAAAACTTCCAAAGTTAAGATAAATAGCAGTGTCTTGTGCCTTTTCATATATCAAAATTCTCTGTATAATCCCCATTTACAATCACTTTTGTTGTTTGTTTCTGATATATTGTCTGAATTGTATTTATAAAGTTTTGACCAAAGTCCATTGTTTTTAGTTGTTGAATCATAAATTGCCAAGAAACATTACCAAATGCCTTTTGGGCATCTAAAAATACTAATGCCAGTTGTTTTCCTGGATGCAGTTCATAATATTCCAATATATCTAATATTACTCTCAAATTATTTTTTATTTGTCTCTTTGGCAAAAATCCATTTTGGTCTGGATGTATAAATTCAGTCAAAAATCTTTTCAGCCTGTCAGCTATTATTGAAGTGAAGATTTTGTAGTCCACATTTAATAGTGATGTTGGTCTATAGTTTTTTATCTGGGTCAAATCTGAATCCTCTTTTGGTATCAAAGTAACATTTGCTTCTGTCCATGTATTTGGGAGTTTTGCCTCCAAGTTCATTACATATATCTTTCAATGGTAAACTTAATGTATCTTGTAAGCATTTATAAAACTCTGCCGGGAGTCCATCTAGTCCCGGTGTTTTTTTCATTTTTTTGTCTTTTTATTGCCTCTGTCAGTTCCATCATTATTATTTTTTAATTTAACATAGTCTTGAAATTTTCTGGAATTTTTGGTAAATTATTTTCTTCCATATATTGACTCATTTTCTCCCATGGAGTTTCTTCCTTAACATACAGTTTCTCATAGTATTCTTTAATTATCTTTTTATTACTTCATTTTTAAAATTGTAAACAGCCTTTTTCATCTAGTAAATTGTTTATCTTTTTTTTTCTCATGTTTTTTAAGTTTATAAACTAACCATCTTCCTGGTTTATTTGCATTTTCAAAAAAGTTTTGCTTTGCCCTTTTAAGTTGTTGTGCCAGTTTTTTCTGATTCTATTAAATTTAATTATGTTTTATTATTTCCATTTGTCTTTTCAATATCTTCTTTTGTGGATTTATTTGTAGTTCAAATTCTAATTTTTTAAATTCTTCTCTTAACAACTGACTTTGTTGCCTCTTTTCTTTATTTTTTTTCACCATGTATGTTATTGCTGTGCCTCGAAAATATACTTTGGCTGTATCCCATACATTTTGTAATGATGTATCTTCTTTTTTATTTTCTATGAAGAAAAAATCCATTTCTTTTGTTGCTAATTCTATAAATTCTTTCTCTTGTAATATAGATTGGTTCAAAGTCCATCTTAATTTTTTCTGCATTCCTTTCCACACCATTTTTAAAGGATTATGATCTGCCCAAGTACCTAATTCTATTTCAATTTCCTGCATATTGACCCTTAATTCAGGCATCATCCAAATCATATCAATTTTAGACCAGGATTTATTTTTTTATAAGATTTTATTAATTTTTTTCCATACATACAATAATAATTTTTCAACCAATGTCCTGTCTGAGTTTAAATAAGCTAATACATATTTAATTCCTAAACCTTTATTCTTTCCTCTAACCATCAGTAAAGTAAGTCCCAAGTTTGATAATATTCTGTTTCTTCTTTTTCTTTCAGTCTCATAGTCAATCTGTCCATCTCTGTGCATTCCAGTATTTTTTTAATTATTTCTTCATCTGGTGATATTCCTTCATTTTTCCAATATTGTGCAAATATTATTCTTGCCACTGTTGTGACGTGTAAAATCACATATAGGCTTTGTTTGTTAGTCTTTTCTGGCATTATTCCTAGTAAAAAAAAGTTCAGGTTTAAAATCTACATATTCTCCCAACATCTTTTCTAACCAAGTATGTATATTTCTCCAATAATTCTTTACTTTATCACATGTCCACCAAACATGATAATATGTGCCTGAGTTATGTTTACATTTCCAACATCTATCTGACATATTTTTAAGCATTTTTGCTAATCTTGCTGGTGGCAAGTGCCATCTATAAAACATTTTATATAATTTTTTCTTTATAAGAAGTTGACATTGTCAGTTTATAATTTCTTTCCCATAAATTTTGCCATTTTTCTAATTCTATATTATATCCAAACTTTTTTGCCCATCTTATTGTTTTTTTAACTTGTTTGCTTTCCATTTCCAAAATTAATAAACAATTATACATTTTCTTAATTAGTTTCTCATCTGAAGTTAACAAAGTCAAACATTGTCTGGTCTTTATAAAATCCATAGTTTAACATCTTTTTCATATCTAGTTTGCATTTGTAAATGTGCCCACCACAACAAGTTGATACCCTGATTTTCCATTTCTTGCTTAGATTTTAAATTCCCTTCAGGATTTAGAATATCTCTATATGTCCAGATTTTTTCAAAGTCCACCAAATTTGGGTGTACAAATGCTTCCATAGTTGACAAGCACCCTGGAATTTTCAAATATATTTTACTTTTTTTTCCCCATACTGTTAACAATGCATTTCTTATATAGTGGTTTTGGGAATACTTATGAATTTTATTTTTCCCATACCATAAAAAAGCGTGCCACCCCAATTGTAAATCATGCCCCTCCAGATATAACAACCTTTTATTTCTAAGAGTTATCCATTCTTTTACCCATGTTAAAACAGATGCTTGATAATACAAAGCCCACTCCAGTAAACCAAATCCTCCATTTTCCTTAGCATCTGGTAACATTTTCATCTTTAATTCTAGCCTTCTTTCCTTGCCAAAAAAATTTCAAAATTAATGAGTTTAGATCTCAAAAAAAATATCTCGAGTTTTATGGGAATTGTTTGAAATAAAAATAGAATTTTTGGCAATACATTCATTTTCACTGTAGCAATTCTTCCTAATATTGACAGTTGCAGATTTTTCCATTTTTCCAAGTCCAATTTTATTTGATTAAATAGTTTTGTGTAATTATCTTCTTTTATTGTTGAACATCTTACTGTTAAATGTATGCCTAAGTATTTAACCTTTTTCACTATCTGTAATTCTGTTTTTTCTGACAGTTGTTTTTTTTGTTTATCTATAAGATTTTAAACTATTACTTTAGTTTTTTCTCTGTTTATTTTCAGTCCTGCCATTTCTCCATACTTTTCTATCTTCCCCAGTAATTTAGGAATCATCTCCAAAGGTTCTTCTAAGATGAATACCAAGTCATCAGCAAATGCTTGTAATTTATATGTTTCGCCTTTTATTTCCAGTCCTTTGATTTCTGTATCTTGTCTAATATTTCTATTTAAAACTTCCAGAGTGAAAATGAATAACAAGGGAGATAGTGGACATCCTTGCTTTGTACCTTTTCTTATCTCAAAGTTCTCAGTATAATCTCCATTCACGATCACCTTCACTGTTTGTTTGTTCTATATTGTTTTTATCATATTGATAAAGTTCTGTCCAAAGTCCATTATTTGTAATTGCTGAGTCATAAATTGCCAGGAAACATTATCAAATGCCTTTTGAGCATCTAGGAATATTAGTGCCAATTGTTTCCCTGGATGTAATTCATAGTATTCTAATACATCCATTATCACTCTTAAATTGTTTTTAATTTGTCTCTTTGGTAGAAAGCCATTTTGGTCTGGATGTATAAATTCAATTAAGTATTTTTTCAGTCTCTCTGCCATTATTGAAGTAAAAGTTTATAATCCACATTGAGCAGTGATATCGGTCTATAGTTTTTAATCTGTGTCAAATCTGAATCTTCTTTTGGTATTAAAGTAATTTTTGCTTCCATGTGGCTGGGAGTTTAGCCTCCAACAAAAGTCCATTACAAACGACTTTCAATGGTTCACTTAGTGTATCTTGTAGGGTTTTACATAACTCCACCAGTAATCCATCTGGACCCAGTGTTTTTTTTGTTTTTTTGCCTTCTGATATTTCCATCATTGTAATTCTTTCCTCTAACATAGTCTTAAATGTCTCTGGAATTTTTGAAAGATTATTTTCTTTTAGATATTGAATCGTTCTCTCTCTTGGAGTTTCTTCTATGTCATACAGTTTCTTGTAATATTCCTTAATTATCTTTTTTATTTCTTCATTTTTAAATTGTAGACAGCCTTTTTCATCTATTAAGTTATATATCATTTTCTTCTCTTTCTGTTTTTTAAGTTTATAAGCTAACCATCTTCCTGGTTTATTTGCATTTTCAAAAAAAAATCCATTTCTCTTTTCAAAGTCTTTTTCTGTGGATTTTTTTTGTAGTTCTGATTCTTTCAAAAAAAATTAGTAGTACATATTGCTGTCTTCTGTTTATTTTTCTTTGCCATGTATGTTATAGCTATACCTCTAAAATATGCTTTAGCTGTATCCCATACATTTTGCAATGTTGTGCCTTCTTTTTTGTTTTCTCTAAAGAAAAACTCCATTTCTTTTTTCACTAATTCTATAAACTCTTTCTTTTAGTATAGATTGATTTAAAGTCCATCTTGGTCTTTTTTGTATTACTCTCCATGTCACTTTTAAAGGGTTATTGTCTGCCCATGTGCCTATTTCTATCTCAATTTCCTGTATATTCATCCTCAATTCAGACATCATCCAAATCATGTCAATTCTTGTGTCAACTCCTTGTCCGCGACAACAGGAAAAACACACAGCTGGAACGAGAGTTGCTTCCAAAGTAATGCTTTTATTGCAATCCAAGAAATGGTGAAGTCAGCGTTGGCTGCTACCCGCATCCAACGCTCTTACATAGCCGGCTGAAGCACACACCCACAGCCCCGCCCAAACAAGCCGACATCCACCCTCCCCCTATTTACACCCTGCCCTCCCCCGTCAGCTTCCTTTGGCCCTTGCCTCTCCCTCGTTCCCACCGGGCTTCTCTCGCCAGGTACATACCCACCCAGCCCTGAGCTCGCGGCCCCACACCCCACCACCACTGGCCACAATAACCACCTCCCTCCCAAGAACCATCCCTTCGTGACCCCGAACCCCAGACTCCTCGCCAACCCCCATAGTCTTCGGCACCGCCACAGTCCCGGCCCAGCACGCCTGCTCCAACCGTCCGGGCTCCAGCCACACGTCACGAGGCACAGGGACCGGCAGCCGGTCCTCAGGACCGCCGGCAAAGCATCCATGAGCCGCACTTCCCTGCCTCGGGCGAGGCCTCTCGCACGGGCTCCGAGCAGGTGCGCCCTCCGCCGAGGAGGGGTCTTTGGGGCAGGCCAGGAACAGGCGAGGGCCTGCGCGGTGGCGTCGCACAGGCGCGCCTCTCCCGGTCCGCCGGGAGTCCGTGGAACAAGCTGGCGGCAAGCGGGGGCCTGCCCAGCAGTTCTGCACAGGCACACTGTCTTCAGCCTGCAGGGAGCGCACAGGATGGTCCGGCACAGGCACGGCTGCGCGGAGAGAAGCCGGACGTTTGGGCGGTGCTGCTCCCATGGAAACGGTGAGGCCCGCACTCGCCGGCTGTGAGTCCCCTGCCGGGGCCATGGGACGGGCGGAGAAAGCCTGTGGGTGGGGCGTCCCCCTGCCAAATGTTGGGCCTGCGGGGCTCGACATGCCGCCCCCATTACCAAGGCTCCTCCTGCAAGGGAAGAAGGAAAGGGCAAACAGTCATCACCCCAACCCGCCACCTCGGACCATCCCCCACCCGGTTTGCTGGGGTGTTTACGATGGAAGGCCCGGACCAAGCAAGGAGCATGGACATCCCCTCCCGGCACCCACGAGGTCTCCTCCACGGGGTACCCCTTCCACAAAACGAGATACTGCACATTACCCCTCTGCAGCCTCGAGTCTAGGACTTCTTGTACCTCGAACTGTTCGCCGTAAACTGGCCCAGGACCCCCCTCCCCCGCTGCTGTGGCAGCCGCTGCGGCGGGCTTCAACAGACTGCTATGGAAAACCGGGTGGATTTTACCCAGTAGCTTCGGTAGCCGGAGCTGCATCGTCACAGGATTGATCACCTGTATCACACGGAACGGCCCAAGGTATTTGGGGCCCAGTTTCTTACAGGGCACCTGCAGACGAAGGTACTTGGTCGACAAGTACACAAGGTCCCCCACTTTCGGGGTGTCAAACGGCCTTTGTTTTTTGTCCGCCTGCCCCTTATTCGTTGCCGTAGCCCGTTCCAACGCCTTCTTCGTTGCGCCCCAGGCTTCCTCTATTTGTCTCATCCATTCCTGGGGCTGACACGAAGGCCCATCACCCTGCTCACATTCAGTGATGGGGACGAAATCACACCTGGAGACCACTCTGAAGGGAGTGAACCCGGTGCTGCTGTGGACGGCGTTGTTGTACGCCACCTCGGCAAACGCCAGTAGATCCACCCAGTTCATCTGCTGGTAGGACATGTAGCTCCTTAGGTACCGTTCGACAGCGGCGTTGGCGCGTTCCGCTGCTCCATTGGTGCTTGGATGATAGGCCGAGCTAAGGCCCTGGGACGATCCGATATAGCGGACGAACTCCCGCCAGAAACGGGCTGTGAACTGCACCCCTCGGTCCGATATTATGCGCCGGGGCACACCGTGCAAACGGTAGACATGCGTGACAAACAGCCAGGCCAACCGCCGGGCCGATAGTAACCCTTTGCAGGGAACGAAATGCGCCTGTTTTGAGAACAAGTCAACGACCGTCCAGATGACATTGTACCCCTTGCTCTCAGGCAGCTCAACGATGAAATCCATGGCTATGTCCTGCCAGGGCCGGGAGGGGTCGGCTACTTGCTGGAGAAGTCCCAACGGCTTCCCAACAAAGGCACAGACGTGGCACTTCCCCACATAGTCTTCGACAGCGCCCTTCATGTGCGGCCACCAAAACTGCCGGCGCACCAGATGCAGGGTCTTCACAAATACAAAATGTCCTGCCTTTTTGGCATCATGGCAATGATATAGTATCCACCCTCGCATGGACGAGGGCACGTACAGCTATGTCCCGTGCCAGGCTAGTCCGTCCCGTACTGTCAGGAGGTTTGGGTGGGCCCGAAACCACTCGTCCTCCTGGAGAGCATCCTGGAGGTCGTGACGCAGGCTCTCCTCTGCCGCCTGGGCCATCTCCCCTCCACAGGCTTGCGCTCCCGCCGCCGCTGGCACGAGCGCCTGTACTACCTCCTCCCTCTTACTGTCGTATTGCGGCATGTGGGACAAAGCGTCCACCAGAAAGTTCCTTCCACCCGGGACATACCTCAACGTGAAACGAAAACGGCGGAAATACAGCGCCCAGCGGATGTGCTTGGGCGACAATTGATGGGGCGTTTGTAGGGCCTCCAGATTCGTATGGTCCGTCCATACTTCAAACGGGTGGGTGGCCCCCTCCAGGTGATGCTGCCACGTCTCCAAAGCCCAGCGAACCGCGAAGGCCTCCTTCTCCCAGATAGCCCAGGCTCGTTCAGTGGGAGTTAGCTTCTTGGAGGCGTACGCGCACGGCTGGAGCACCCCTTTACTGTTTTGCTGGAGGAGGACGGCCCCAAGAGCAACGTCGCTCGCATCTGCCTGGACTACAAAGGCCAGGTCGGGGTCCGTATGCCGCAGTACAGGTTCCTTGGCGAACAGGGCTTTAAGTGCCTCAAAAGCCCATTGGCACGTTGTGGACCATGCCAGTTTAAGCCCCGGACATGGCTGTACCGCCAGCTGTCATGTGCATAGGAGGTCTGTGAGCGGCAAGGCAATAGCCGCAAAACACGGGATAAACTGCCGGTAGAAGTTAGTGAACCCCAAAAAGCTTTGCAACTGATGACGGGTCCGTGGGGCCTGCCATTGCTGGATGGCCTCCACTTTCTTGGGGTCCATCTCCACTCCGGCTGCAGATATCCTGTACCCCAGGTAATCCAGCTGCATCCTGTGGAATTCGCACTTGGATAACTTGACAAACAGCTGCGCCTCCCGTAACCTGGCCAACACCTGCTGCACCAGAACCACATGGTCCTCCATCCCCATTGTGTAGATGAGGATGTCATCAAGGTAGACCAAGACCCCGCAGTACAGAAAATCATGCAGGACTTGGTTGATCAGCTGCATGAAAACGGCGGGGGCTACCTGCAGGCCAAACGGCATTACCCGAAACTGGAAACTACCGAGGGGACAGTTAAATGCCATTTTCCACTCGTCCCCAGCCCTGATCCTGACCCGGCAATAGGCCTCCCTCAGGTCCAGCTTCGTGAACACCCGACCCTTGGCTGGGTGTGCCAGCAGGTCCTTCATTAAGGGGAGGGGGTAGAGGTGTTCGACACACACCACGTTGACCCCCCGGTAGTCAACACAGATGAAGGGTTCCATCCTTCTTTTCATGGAACAGAATGGGTGCCGCCATCCTGGACCGCGCGGGCTGAATGAACCCCCTTTCCAGGTTCTCGTCGATGTATCTCCGGAGCTCTTGCATCTCCCTTGGGGACATGGCATGCCTGCGGGGTTTGGGCAGCCTGGCGCTGGGCTCCAATTCGATAGCGCAATCCGTGGGATGGTGGGGTGGCAACGTGTTACATTCTCACTCGTTGAACATGTCCATTAGGTCGGCGTATTCCTGAGGCACCTGGACCTCCTGGCCAGAACCGACCCCACAGTCCTTCTCCATTCCCCCCACGTTATCTGGCCCCATGAAGGCATGCGTCAGAGGGGGCTGGGGCCCCAACCCCAAACAGAGGTGTCAACAGCCCCCCTCCCACCAAATCATGGGATCCCACCTGTCCAACCATGTGAGCCCTAGGATAACTGCCTCTGTCATGGAGGGCACTACGACGAACTGCAGGGTTTTCCAATGTTCCCCCATCTCTAATCTGACCGGCTCTGTAACCCAAGAGAGACCCATCCACCTGCTGAAACCGAAGGGGGGTGGCCAGCCGTTTCACCGTAAGCCCTACGTCAGCCACCGCTGCCTGGCTTATGAGGCAGCAGGTACTTCCTGAGTCAACAAGGGCCTTGTACGCCCTCTTCCGCCCCGTCCATGGACTGACTAGCAGCACCGGAAACACAAAAGGGCACACCGGAACACTCACCATCGGGTCCTCCTCCTGCTCCTGTTCCTCGGAGCTCTCATCCTGCGCGGGCTGCACGGTCGCCGGAACAACCACCCGGTGGGGCCCCATCATCCTGGGCATCTCGCTTGATAGCTGGTGTGCGGCTCGTGACCGCTCTATGGTTTTCTTGGGGGTGGACCCCCACGCCGGAGGAGAAGGAGCCGCCCTGGGCGGAGGCAGCAGGCATTCAGCTGCACGATGTCCTGGCTGGTCGCATTTGAAGCACCAAAGTGTAGCCCACGACAGCTGAGCAGGGGGGGTCTTGGATAAGCCACCACAGGCCTTTGCTCCTCTGGCCTTGCCCTCTCAGTAGGCCACCGAACGCCGGGTGTGACCTCAGGCCTTCCTCAAACGTCCTGTAGCCCGACGTCCAGCTTCACAGCCACCCAAAAGCACTCCTGCAACCGGGCTGGGACACCGTGCACCACACACGCCCGGCGTAGTGCTCCATCGAGCCCGGCCCTGAAATGGTGCACGAGGAGACACTCCGGCCATGAGCGCAGCTTTCCGGCCACCTTACGGAACTCTCCGATGTAGTCCACCGCCGGCCTGCCCCGCTGGCGTAGGGTCAACACGTCAGCCTCAGCACGGTGCACCCGGGAAATATCTTCAAACCGGGCTCGTAGAGCCTCCAAGAAGAGACCGACGTCCCCAAGTTCACGAGCGTGGTCGCTGTACAGGTCGGCAGCCCAGGCCGCAGCCTCTCCCTGCAAACAGGCCGTACCCACCACCACCATCGCCCACTGGGACATGTAGGCCTGGGCATACTGGTCCATATGGTTGATTATCTGGCCCAGGAACATCGCCAGACGGTCAGGATGGCTGTCGTATGTCACCGTTAGGGGAGGCGGCCCCCACAACACACCAGGGCCCCAAGGCCCCATCTGTGAACCCAAGGTTCTGATACTCCCAGCCGGTTGCATTGGTTGCTGGTTAGAACCCCCATCCGTTCCTGGCCAGGAACCCGGACCATCCCGCGTTGTGGCCGCCGGGGGTTGGTCCTCTGGGGCCCTCATGTGGGACATGCCCAGGCTGGGCGGGCCTCGGAATCTCAGACTGGCCAACCGGAAACGAGACAGCCTGGACCGCACTGACTGGGTCTCCGCGAGGGACCACCATCCCATGTCCTGTTCAGAGTCAGTGGCCGTCCAAGGCACGGGCTCATGGCCACCAACCTCCCCGAACCAATCTCTAAGGATGTCCATGGTTTGGCTGCCTGGGGCGGTGGAGTAACTCCACTCCTCTCCATCATCGTCCGTCAGGCGCTGCTCCCTCCACTCCAGCAGAGCCCCACTCGGCCGAGCCGCTTGTCCCCAGTCGGGCTCTCTACGCCCCAAGGTGGAGCTCAGCCACCACTCCCCTCTGCGGCTTCCGGTCTCCTGAGGATCAACCGCGGACCCCTCCAGCGGCTGGGTCCTCACCTTCGGCCTTACGGTTGGTAGTGTTGTGATTTAGGGTCAGCCTGTGGGGTCGGCAGTTGGGTCGGACGATTCAGAGGAGGAGGAGGGGGGTGTTGGAGAGGTTTCTGAGGGTGTTGGAGAGCTTGCTGATGAGAGCCCTCAGCAAGGCCCCTCCCACCTGGTTACGACACAGGCCCAGCTGTGTGAGCCTGACAGCGTGGATGAAGATGACCCACAGCTGGCCCTGTTCAAGGACGCCCGACGCAGGAGGCAGTCAATCAGGAGTAAACAGAGAAAGGCAATGGGGCACCTCGGAAGGAGGCAGAGAGAAGCCACGCCCTGAACTGTTTAAAAGGGGAATGCGTGGGAGGGCTGGTTTGCTGAAGGCAACCGTTTGAATAGCTCCTGTTTCATGGTTCGTGTCTTGTTTTTGCTCTGTTTGCTTTTGTGTCCATAAATTTGGCAGGCTTAGTTCCAGCCTGTTGCCTTCTTGTAAAGGGGTTGTCCCTGCCTTATCTGCAGGGCCGGTAGTAGGCTGGTACAGAACAGGTTGGGCCTCCTCCCGCACCTCCACCACCTCAGGAGGCTTTACTGCAGCACCAGCCGCATCCTCCGTGGCAGCCGCTGGAGCGGCCCCTTGCAGCCCCTCTGCCATGTCCGACTCACACTGGAGGGCACACAGCAAAGAGACAACGCTGCTACCCGCATCCAACGCTCCTACATAGCCAGCCAAAGCACACACCCACAGCCCCGCCCAAACAAGCCAACATCCGCCCTCCCCCTATTTACACCCCGCCCTCCCCCGTCAGCTTCCTTTGGCCCTTGCCTCTCCCTCGTTCCCACCGGGCTCCTCTCACCAGGTACGTACCCATCCAGCCTTGGTGGAGCAGTGGGCTAATGCCTCCTTAAGTAACACCAGCTGCCTGCAATTAGTGCAGGTTCGCATCCCACCAGGCTCAAGGTTGACTCAGCCTTCCATCCTTCCGAGGTAGGTAAAATGAGGACCCAGATTGTTGGGGGCAATTAAGCTGACTTTGTAATAATGCCGCTTGGGGGTGTGTGTGAAAGCCCTAATAAGCAGGCATATAAATAGAATGAAGGCTACTGCTAAGCTTGTAAGCTGCCCTGAGTTTTCAGAGAAGGGCGGGATATAAATGGAATTAAAATAAAAATAAAAAAAATAAAATAAATCTTGCGGCCCCACACCCCACCACCACTGGCCACAATAACCACCTCCCTCCCAAGAACCATCCCTTCGTGACCCCGAACCCCAGACTCCTCGCCAACCCCCATAGTCTCCGGCACCGCCACAGTCCCAGCCCAGCAGGCCTGCTCCAACTGTCCGGGCTCCAGCCACACATCATGAGGCACAGGGACTGGCAGCCATTCCTCGTGACCGCCGGCAAAGCGTCCATGAGCCGCACTTCCCTGCCTCGGGCAAGGCCTCTCGCACGGGCTCCGAGCAGGCGTGCCCTCCGCCGAGGAGGGGTCTTCGGGGCAGGCCAGGGACAGGCGAGGGCCTGCACAGTGGTGTCGTGCAGGCGTGCCTCTCCCAGTCCACCGGGAGCCCGTGGAACAAGCTGGCAGTGAGCGGGGGCCTGCCTGGCAGTTCTGCGCAGGCACGCTGTCTTCGGCCTGCAGGGAGCGCACAGGATGGTCCGGCACAGGCACGGCCACGCAGAGAGAAGCCGGATGTTTGGGCAATGCTTCTCCCATGGAAACGGCGAGGCCTGCACTCACTGGCTGTGAGTCCCCTGCCGGGGCCGCGAGACGGGCGGAGAAAGCCTGTGGGTGGGGCTTTCTGGCCGGCCGCCGTCCCCCTGCCGAATGTCGGGCCCGCAGGGCTCGACATCTTGACTAGGATTTGTGACTATTTGAATAAAAAGTATATTGTAGTTTTTCATCTATCATATTAAAAATGTCTTAGGTAGTCTTCTTCCAGTTTTCCATTTTACTGCTTTTATAGTCAATTGTCCCATCTACTATCGCATTAAAGTCTCCTACTAAACAAATATTTTGGTACTCCATTTCTATTATTTTTCTATGGAGGCTTTGGTAAAATTCTTCCTGGTTATTATTTAGTGCATAAATTGCTACTAACAATGTTAGTTTTTGGTGTAAATATATTTCTACCATCACAATTCTTCCTTCTTTATCTGAGTAAACCATTTTAGAATCTATTGTCTCTTTAATATATACAGCAACACCTCTTTTTTTCTGATGCGCTGATGCATAATAAAGTTTCCCAATTTTGGGGTATTCCATCAGTTTATGATGTTTTTTATATGTGTCTCTTGCAAACAAGTTATGTCTATATTTAGTTTCTGTAGTTTGCTAAAAAAATATTTCTTTTTGATGGGGAATTTAGTCCATTTACATTCACTGAAAAAATTCCATTTTCTTTCTCCATTTCTGTTATTTATATTTAGGTCTAGTTGATCTCATGGTCCTCTGTTCTCTGGCAGTTCCTTCACTCTCTTGTTCAAATTTCTCTTTCTGTTCTACTGTTTGTGTAGTTACTTCTTCAACTGTCTCTTCCGTTTGTTTCTGTTCCTTACTCTCCTCTTGCCATTGTTGCACCCCTTCATCTAAAACTGCTCAATTTCTTACTTCGAAGTCTTCTGCTTTGCAGATTGAATCCAGTCGATATCTTGTTTTATTCCAGTTCATTATAATGCCTTCTGGCATTAACCATCTAAAATTTATGCCTTTTGCAATCAGCTTTGTAGTTAAAAAGTGCTAATGTCTTCAAGTACTGTATCTCTTACTCTCTTAGGTATCTGCTTTAAGACCACAATTTCATTTTGTATTGTAATGGCTCATCTCTCACTTTTCTCAGTACTTCATCTCTTGTTGTTTTCTTTATGAATCTCACATGTACTTTTCTAGGTAGTTTATTTTTCCTTGCGTAGCTTTAATTCAGACATGTCAAACTCACAACGTCACATGACGTCGCGCGACGTATCGGAACGTTTTCCCATTGCTGGCAATGGGATGGGGGCGGTTTCTCTGTGACGCTCCAGCCTGCGGGCCGGCAGTTTAACACCCCTGCTTTAATTCATTAGGAATATTTTGTCTATCTCCATTTGCATCTCTGCTCTGTCTGCTTTCAAAGCTTCTGCCAGAAGCTCAATGATCACAACTGCTATGTTTTCTTCTCTGTCTTCAGGGATGTTTTGAAATCTCAAGTAGTGTTCTGCCTTCTCCATTTCCAAGATCACGACCGCTCCTTCTAAATTTTGATTTGCTTGTTCTAATTTTTCATTTTCTTGCAATAGTATTTCCATTTTTTAATCAATATCATCTGATTTATTTTCCATTTTCTAAATTCTTTGTTCATTTTTAGCAATCATTTGATGGTGAACTTCAAATTGTGCCTTTATATCCAAAATTTCTTCGCTTAATTTCTCAAAATTGCTTTTTGTCTCTTCATAATTTCTTTGCATTGATTCTTGAATCAATTTTAGTGTAGTCTACATTTCATTTGGGGCAGTGCTTATTTTCTCACGCTGCAACATTTTTTCAATAGATCCCTGAGTTGTTGGTCTAGGTGTTCCAACAGAGGGTCCAGAAGAAGTCTTCTTCATAAGTCTGGTAATGTTTGATGTACTCATTTTTCAGCCAACAATCTTAGAGTAAAATCCAAAATGTAAAAAGGAGCCAACTACTTTAGGCCAAATACATCTCCTCCAGTCGAGTCTCAGATGTAAAGCATTCGCTGTCCCCAAATAGTTCCTGTTTAGTTCTATCCAGGGTCAACAAATATAGTTATGAGAAATCTTCTCCATTGTAGACTCACGCCAAGGCACTTTACACCAGGTGTTGTCCAAGGTCAAATACTTCCAGATTCTTTTAGTATTTATTCTGTAATTTCTTCTTTCGCCACTTTTGTTGTAAGCTGCGAAGTCGTGTCAGACCCATCGCGACCCTATGGACAACGTTCCTCCAGGCCTTCCTGTCCTCTACCATCTTCTGGAGTCCATTTAAGCTCACGCCTACTGCTTCAGTGACTCCATCCAGCCACCTCATTCTCTGTCGTCCCCTTCTTCTATTGCCCTCAATCTTTCCCAGCATTAGGCTCTTCTCCACTGAGTCCTTCCTTCTCATTAGGTGGCCAAAGTATTTGAGTTTTAGCTTCAGGATCTGGCCTTCTAAAGAGCAGTCAGGATTGATCTCCTCTAGGACTGACCGGTTTGATCGCCTTGCAGTCCAAGGGACTTGCAGGAGTCTTCTCCAGCACCACAATTCAAAGGCCTCAATTCTTTGGCGCTCAGCCTTTCTTATGGTCCAACTTTCACTGCCATACATTGCAACTGGGAAGACCATAGCCTTGACTATTACGCACTTTTGTTGACAGGGTGATATCTCTGCTTTTTAGTGTGCTGTCTAGATTTGCCATGGCTTTCTTCCCGAGGAGCAAGCGTCTTTTAATTTCTTGGCTACAGTCCCCATCTGCAGTGATCTTGGAGCCCAGGAAAATAAAATCTGTCACTACCTCCATTTCTTCCCCATCTATTTGCCAGGAATTGAGAGGGCCGGATGCCATGATCTTGGTTTTCTTAATCTTTCTAGATCTTATCTTGTGGCAATGGAGGTGGCGTGCTCACTTCGCCACCCTCATTGCATCCGCAGATAACCGCCCGGCCGCCCTGTTTAGGGTGACCCGTTCCCTTTTAAATCAGGGGACGGGAGAGGACCCCTTGCAGGGACGGGCCGAGGAGTTTAGTGAGTATCTGGTGGATAAAATCGCTCAGATTCGGGCTGGCTTCGACTCCGACTGGGCAGTATCTGAAGAGGGGGAAACGATGGGTTTGGCCGATAATATCTGGGAAGAGTTTGATCCTGTGACTCTGGATGAAGTGAACAGGATCATGGGGAAATTAAGTGCCACCACGTGTTTGTTGGACCCGTGTCCCTCCTGGCTGTTTTATGCGGCCCGGGAGGTTACACGAGGCTGGCTCCTGGCAGTTATAAATGCTTCCTTGAGTGAGGGGTGCTTCCCTGCCGCCTTGAAGGAGGCGGTGGTAAGGCCCCTCCTCAAGAAACCTGCCTTGGATCCAGCTATTTTAAACAACTTTCGTCCTGTCTCCAACCTTCGCTTTCTTGCGAAGGTTGTTGAGAGCGTGGTGGCACGGCAGCTCCCTTTGGTCCTGGAGGAAACTGAGTATCTAGATCCGTACCAATCAGGTTTCAGGCCCAGGTACAGCATGGAGACGGCATTGGTCGCACTGGTGGATGATCTCTGGCGGGCCCGAGACAGGGGTTATTCCTCTGTCCTGGTCCTTTTAGATCTCTCAGCGGCTTTTGATACCATCGACCATGGTATCTTGCTGCGACGTCTGGCGGGGTTGGGAGTGGGAGGCACCGTTTTACGATGGTTCTCCTCCCACATCTCGGGCCGCTCGCAGACGGTGTTGACAGGAGGGCAGAGGTCAACCCCTAGGCTCCTTAATTGTGGGGTGCCTCAGGGGTCGGTGCTCTCGCACCTCCTGTTCAACATCTATATGAAGCCGCTGGGTAAGATCATCCGTGGTTTTGGGGTGAGGTATCATCAATATGCCGATGATACCCAGCTCTTTATCTACACCCCGAACCAAACCAGTGATGCCCTCGACGTGACGTCCCGTTGCCTGGAAGCGGTATGGATTTGGATGGGGAAGAAAAGGCTCCAGCTCAACCCGGCCAAGACTGAGTGGCTTTACGTACCGGCATCTCGACTCGTCCAAGAGGTTCCATCTTTGGTTATGGGAGGAGAGGTGTTGCCTCCCGTTGATAGGGCACGCAATTTAGGCGTCCTCCTGGACTCACGACTCAGTTTTGAAGATCATATTGGAGTCGTGGCCAGGGGGGCATTTGCCCAGGTTCACCTGGTGCGCCAGTTGCGCCCCTATCTGGACCGAGATGCCCTACGTACGGTCACCCATGCACTTGTTACCTCTCGGATAGATTACTGCAACGCTCTCTACATGGGGCTGCTCTTGAAGACCACCCGGAGGCTTCAGCTGGTGCAGAATGCGGGTAGTGATGGGAGCATCCTGATACTCCCATATTACACCCTTCCTGTGTGAGCTGCATTGGTTACCAGTTGTCTTCCGGGCGAGATTTAAGGTGCTGGTACTTACCTTTAAAGCCCTACATGGCATGGGCCCGGGATACGTGCAGGACCGTCTGCTACCAGGGACGACTTCCCATCGCCCAGTGCGCTCACACAGAGAGGGCCTCCTCAGGGTGCCGTCGGCCAGACAATGTCAGCTGGCGACCCCCAGGGGGAGGGCCTTCTCTGTGGGAGCACCAGCCCTTTGGAGCCAACTTCCCCTTGAGCTTCGGATGGCCCCGGACCTCCGGTCCTTTCGCCGCGACCTCAAAACTTTTCTCTTCCATCAGGCTGACCTGGATTGATGATGGGTTTTTAAATATGTTTTAATTTTTAACTGTAGTTAATTTATTTTGGGGCTGTTATTTAATTCTTTTTTTAATTTTTGTATTGTTGTTTTTATTGTTGTAAGCCGCCCTGAGTCCTTCGGGAGATAGGGCGGCATATAAGTCCCAAAAATAAATAAATAAATAAATAAGTTTCAACCCAGGTTTTGCACTCTCCTTCTTCACCTGCAACAAGAGGCTCTTTAGTTCTTCTTCACTTTCTGCCATTAGAGTGGTATCTGCATATCTTAGGTTGTTGATATTTCTTCCGGCAATCTTAATTCCAACTTTTGATTCATCTAGCCCTGTCTTTCTCATGATGTGCTCTGCATATAAGTTAAATAGGCAGGGTGACAGTATACAGCAGACATGTCAAACACAAGGCCCCGGGGCCGGATCCGGCCCGCGAAGTGGTTTCATGTGGCCCGCAAAGCCATCCTGGAAACAGTGAGGGAACGCCCCCCCCACTGCCTTGGCCCTGGCCCAGAGACCCTCCTTCTGCCAGAGACCCTCAGATCTGTCCCACTCATGCCCAGGCCCCCATAGGCACCCTTGATGCGAATTATGTAGACCTGGCCACACCCACCCAGTAGGTCATATGCACTCTAGCCACGCCCACCCAGTAGGCCACACCCACCCTGGCTAAAATGAGTTTGACAAGCCTGGTATACAGCCTTGCTGGACTCCTTTCCCAATTTTGAACCAATCAGTGGTTTCGTGTCCAGTTTGTTATGATCCACACAATCAAAGGCTTTAGCATAGTCAATGAAGCAGAAGTAGATGTTTTTCTGGAACTCTCTAGCTTTCTCCATGATCCAGTGTATGTTAGCAATTTGATCTCTAGTTCCTCTGCCTCTTCGAAATCCTGCCTGTACTTCTGGTAGTTCTCGATCCACATACTGCTGGAGTCTAGCTTGTAGGATTTTAAGCATAACTTTACTAGCATGAGAAACGAGTGCAATGGTGCGATAGTTTGAACATTCTTTGGCACTGCCTTTCTTTGGAATTGGAATGTAAACTGATCTTTTCCAATCCTGTGTCCACTGTTGAGTTTTCCAAATTTGCTGGCAAATTGAGTGTAGCACTTTTACTGCATCGTCTTTTAAGATTTTGAATAGCTCAGCTGGAATACTGTCACCTCCACTAGCTTTGTTGTTGCTCAGCTTTTCTAAGGCCCACTTCACTTCACATTCTAGGATGTCTGGCTCGAGGTCAGTGACCACCTCATTGTAATTATCAGGGACGTTAAGCTCATTCTTGTATAGTTCTTCTATGTAATTTTGCCACCTCTTCTTAATCTCTTCTGCCTCTGTTAGGTCCCTGCCATTTTGGTCTTTTATCATGCCCATTTTTGCATTAAACGTTTCCTTCATCTCTCCAATTTTCTTGAAAAGATCTCTTGTCCTCCCTACTCTATTGTTTTCTTCTATTTCTTTGCACTGTTTGCACTGTTCATTTAAGAAGGCATTCTTATCTCTTCTAGCTATTCTCTGGAATTCTGCATTCAATTGGGCGTATCTTTCTTTTTCTCCCTTGCCTTTCGCTTCCCTCCTTTCCTCAGCTATTTGCAAAGCTTCCTCAGAAAACCATTTTGCTTTCTTGCATTTCTTTTTCTTTGGGATGGTTTTGGTTGCTACCTGTTGTACAATGTTGCGAACCTCTGTCCATAGTTCTTCAGGCACTCTGTCTATCAGATCTAATTCCTTAAATCTATTTGTCACCTCTACTGTATATTCAACAGGGATAAGTTTTAATTCATACCTGAGTGGCCTAGTGCTTTTCCCTACTTTCTTCAGTTTAAGCCTAAACTTTGCAAGGAGAAGCTCATGGTCTGAGCCACAGTCAGCTCCTGGTCTTGTTTTTACTGACTGTATAGAGCTTCTCCATCTTTGGCTGCAGAGCATATAGTCAATCTGATTTCTGTGTTGACCATCTGGTGATGTCCATGTGTAAAGCCATCTCTTGGGTTGTTGGAAAAGAGTGTTTTCTATGACCATCGTATTCTCTTGACAAAATTCTATCAGCCTGTGCCCTGCTTCATTTTGTACTCCAAGGCCAAACTTGCCTGTTATTCTGGTTATCTTTTGGCTTCCTACTTTAGCATTCCAATCCCCCATGATGATAAGGACATCATTTTTTGGTGTTAGTTCTATAAGGTGCTGTAGGGTTTCATAGAACCGGTCAATTTTATCCTCTTCAGCACCGGTGGTTGGGGCATAGACTTGGACTACTGTGATATTGGTTTGCCTTGGATTCAAACTGAGATCATTCTGTCATTTTGAGGATTGTATCCCAGTATTGCTTTTCCTACTCTTTTATTGACTATGAAGGCTACTCCATTTCTTCTGAGGGATTCTTGCCTGCAGTAGTATACCTGATGGTCATCTGAATTAAATTCACCCATTCCTGCCCATTTTAGTTCGCTGATTCCTAAGATGTCGATGTTCAGTCTTGTCATCTCTTGTTTGACCACGTCCAGCTTTCCTTGATTCATGGATCTTACATTCCAGGTTCCTATGGAGAAACAATCTTTAAGCATCGGACTTTCCTTTCACCACTAGATGTCCTCATACACTCACTTATCAATGTCTGATTTTAGAAAATTTTTACAAAGTTTTTCTTTTAAAATTCTTTATAGGTTATTTACCCTTGAGATTGATGTCAATGCTGCAAATATTGACATGTTTTTGCACTGACAATATAAGAGGCAGCCTTTTGTTTAAACTGCTTCGCTTTGAATCACAGAAGGGAGGGAAATGTCAAACGGCTATTTTGAGAAGGTAAGAAATAGCTGCGCACAGAAAGGGAAGTAAAACTTCATATGTAAAATTGGAAAATGTGATTAATGCCGTGTAAACAAGGGTGGGAATTGTGTGCGATACGATGGGATTAGGGGAGATGTCAGATTCTGGCATCCATCCATGAGTGCCGATGCTGCGTTTCATTATTAAGACTTTTTAGATAAACAATGACTGAATTTTGTTTCAACTGTCTCATTAATCGGAACCATGACAGTTATATCTAGAATATTTTCACCTCCGTAGATTAAGTAGTCAGTCATTCTTTGAATCAATCTGAGTTCAATTTTTAAAAGGTTATTTTTGTATTCTCTCAGACTCATAATGGTGGCTAGGAGACCCCTCTTTCCCTCCTTGGAGCGGCAGCTGTGGCCGGGGGGACTGTGATGGCTGATGATGGACTTAATATCTTGAACAGTCAGTGGATCCGGTTGTGTTTGCTTTCCTTTTTTGTGGGACGGTGTCAACGGCCGAGACATTAGGGCGGCTCGGGGTTTGACCGTGGCCGCAGTTTTACACCTGGAATTGCTCATGGGCATTATTCCACGACGCTACGGCCCTTTCCCCTCCTGAAGCATGTCCCTGGAACATCTCCGCCAATTACCATTTTACCACCTTTGGTTTGGTGTGGCCGGATATGGACATAGTTTATATGCTCCTTCTCCCATGACCTCCTTTAATCAGTCTGGAACGGACCCGAGAATTGACCGTGGTGAGAGGGCGGTTGTTTTTGACCATCAACCCACCCCACTGATGTGAGAGATCAGTTGGGGTGGGTCTATCCTGGCAGTCCACGATCACTCCACCCCGGATTTGACACCCCAACTGTTGTGAGAGGACAGTTGAAGTTCTTTTATCTGGTTGCCAGCTCGGGTGAGAGCGGGGCTGGTATGGTGGATCTGAGATATTTTCTGGACTGAATACTATTTTAACATCATTTAGTATCAATTGACCATTCTGCTGCTCAAATCTGCCCTTGCGGACATTGCTAGTACATGGTTCGGCTGTGTTATTCTAACGCGGACTTGTATTTATTTATTTTATTTTATTTATTATATTTTTATACCGCCCTTCTCCCGAAGGACTCAGGGCGGTGTACAAGGCAATAAATATAAAAACGGAATACAAAAGTTAAAAAACGATTAAATATTATGCCCAAGTTTAAAACAGTAATTAAAAACATATTAAAACCCCAACCCTAACCCATCAAACCAGGTCAGATTGCTCAAATAAATAAGTTTTTAGATCGCGCCGGAAGGAGCGAAGGTCGGGGGCCATCCGGAGCTCAACCGGCAAGCGGTTCCACAGGTCTGGCGCGCCCACAGAGAACGCCCTCCCCCTGGGGGCCACCAATCGACATTCTTTGATCGGAGCCACCCTGAGGAGGCCCTCTCTGTGGGAGTGCACTGGACGGAGGGAAGTTGACGCCGGCCGCAGGTGTTGCCGTAGGTAATCCGGACCCATGCCATGTAGGGCTTTGTAAGTCATTACCAACACCTTGAATCTCATCCGGAGGACAACCAGCAGCCAATGCAGCTCGCGGAGCAGCTCCCCCTTCCTGGGTATGACCTGCCGCTCTTTCTTCTATCTCCCTTAAGGACGGGCCCAATTGTCGGGATCCGTGGTTGGGCATGGACAGGGACCGTTGGCTTAAACGTATTAAGAGGCCCCTGGTATGTTTTTTAGCCGATTGTTTTACGGGGTGAGGGAGGGGGCGGAATGGGAGGGTTGGGAGGGATATGGGATGTATTTTTTCAACTGGCTGTCGGTCCAGGCTGGAGATGGTTCCCGGCGAGATGGGGTTGGGGTTGGGGACCTCCGGTTTCCCCAGCAGTGGGGTGGGGTTTCAAATCCCCACGGCAATTGGGAATGGCAGCAGGTGTCTACACGGAGGGCCATATCAATTTCGGGGATCACGCCCCCGCTGTCTTCAAGCGGTGGTGTGCTCCGACCCTCCGGTTGGTACCCGTTTATCCGGGGGTGAGGGGGATCAGGTCCCTGAGCTCAGGCTGGTGTACTTTAATGCCAGATCCATTGTGAACAAAGCTCCCCTCATCTGTGATTTGATCGAGGAGGAACACGCGGATCTGGCATGCATTACGGAAACCTGGTTGGGTTCGGAGGGAGGTCTCCCTCTGACTGAGCCCTGCCCTCCAGGTTTCTGTGTGCTTCACCGGCCGCGGGCTCAGGGCAGGGGCGAGGGTGTGGCGGTGGTTATTCGGGAGACCTTGTGTCCGCGGGAGACCACTGTTGTACAGGTGGGCGGGAGTGAGTCACTCCTCCTGAGGTGTGGCCCTGGGGCTCAGTTGGGCTTGTTCCTTACATACCTGGTGCCCAGCTGTGTGGCAACGGCCCTGCCCGGGCTTCTCGATGCCCTCTCAGGGTTGGTGGTTGAGTTTCCCAGACTCATGGTTCTGGGCAAATTTAACCTTCCTTCTCTGGGGGGGGTCGTCAGAGTTGGCTCGGGAGTTCATGGCTTCCATGACGGCCATGGACCTGACCCAAATAATCCAGGGCCCGACTCATGGGGGGTCACACTCTCGACCTAGTTTTTCTATCTGGACAGTGGCTTGATGATCTCGGAGGGGGCTCGCCAACGATTACTCCCCTGCCATGGTCTGATCATCATCTCCTACGGTTGGTCTTTCGGTTTGTCGCCCCTCGCTGCTGGGCTGCGGAACCGACCAGGTGGTTCTGCCCCAGGCACCTGATGGACCCGGAATGGTTCCAGACGGCGCTTGGGTCTATACCTATCTCCCCCACTCACAGCTCGGCTGATTCCTTGGTGGATGCCTGGGAAAGGGCTGCCACCGAGGCGCTCGACTGTGTTGTACCCTTGCGACCCCTGATCCGGCACAGATCCCGTTGGGCCCCATGGTTTTCTGTGGAGCTCCGGGAGATGAAGCGTCGGAGACGGGGTCTGGAGAGCAGTTGGAGATTGAGCCCGTCTGAATCTGACCGATTGCGGTTGAGAACCGCTACGAGGCTTTACCTCGCGGCAATGAGGACAGCGAGGTCTAATTACTTCGCTGCCCTCATCACGTCCGCAGATAATCGCCCGGCTGCCCTGTTTAGGGTGACCCGCTCCCTCCTTAATCAGAAGGTGAGGGGGGAGCTCTTACAGGGGCGGGCCGAGGAGTTTAGTCATCATCTTGCGGACAAGATCGCTCAGATTCGGGCCAGTTTGGACTCTGACTGGGCAGAGACTGACGGGGAGGAATCGAGCGGTCTTGAGAATGCCATTTGGACTGAATTCGATCCTGTGACCCCGGACGAAGTGGGCAGGTTCATGAAGAGACTGAGCTCCACCACGTGTTTATTGGACCCGTGCCCCTCCTGGCTGGTGTATGCAGCTTGGGAGGGGACACGAGGCTGGTTCCAGGCAGTAATAACTGCTTCTTTGAGAGAGGGTACCTTCCCTACCTCCTTGAAGGAGGCGGTGGTGAGGCCCCTCCTCAAGAAGCCTGTCCTGGATCCAGCTATTTTGAATAACTATTGTCCGGTCTCCAACCGTCGCTTTTTGGCAAAGGTTGTTGAGAGTGTGGTAGCGCATCAGCTTCCTCTGTTCCTGGGTACAGCACGGAGTACAGGCCCGGGTACAGCACAGAGACGGCATTGGTCGCGCTGATGAATGATGTCTGGCGGGCCCGGGACAGGGGTTGCTCCTCTGTCCTAGTCCTATTAGATCTCTCAGCCCACTTCGTCCTGAATTGACAAGCTATTTTATCTATTGTTTAATCTCATTGTAGTCCATTTTACAAGGCACATCCGTAAAGGTCGCGTAATGTCATTCTAACTACCTTGGCTTAACAAAGTATTACATTTATTATTGTTTTATTATTATTTTAGTATTTTGGTTGTTGGGAGTGATTAATAAGCCTTTACTATTGTCAAGGGTATTATAGCCTGATCTTAGGAGGGAGGGGTGTTATGTACTGGGCTTTTGGAATATCACCATGTGCATTGCTGGAGAACTAACGGTTCTCCAGCAACCCAGACAGGACGTCTCCGGTCCTGCAATTGGTCAACTTTGGACGGCAAACATGGGTTCAATCTGATTGATTGCTATCAGAGGGTCTGGCTATATATTGAGGCAGGGTGACTCCAAATCCTCAGTACAGTTTCAGCTTAAATAAAGAATGAGTTTTTCTGTACTCAACTGCGTGTCTTCATTCCTGCTCATCAGAGCCCACGACATAATATAATCCATCTCTTCTCTTTCTCCTTTTTAATTTTATATGTCAACCATCTCCCTGGTTTGTTTGCATGCTCAATAAAGGTTTGTTTAGCTGCCTTTATTTTCCTTGCCACTTCTTCATTTTCTATTAAGTTCATTTTATGCTTGTTCAACTCCATTAAATTTTTTATCTTTTTGTTTTGTGTATCTTTCTGTAATTCTTTCTCAAGAGTCTTATATTCTTCCTCCAGTTTTTCCCTAATTTATCTTTTCTGTTTATTCTTTTTCCCCATATAAGATATAGCAAGTCCTCTTATGTACGCTTTCGCCGTAAGCCAGACATTTTGAAGTGAGGTATCTTCTGTTTTGTTTTCCTTGAAGAAGAAAGTCATTTCTTTTTCCATATATTGCTGGAAGTCTTTTTCATTCAATACAGTTTGATTTAATGTCCATCTTGTTCTTGTTTTTTGTCCTTTCCATATAATTGTGACTGGGTTGTGGTCCGCCCATGTGTTTGTTTCTATGTTTATATTTTGTGTACTTGTAAATAAGTCTATTGATGTCCATATCATATCTATTCTTGACCAGGACAGGTGTCTGTTAGAATAGAATGTATATTGCTTCTTTTCCGGATATTTTTCTCTCCAAACATCTAATAAATTTAATTCGTCCACCATATTATGAAAAGATTTTGGAAGTGTTCTCCTTAGGGTCTTGGTTTTTTTTGTCGTATTATAATCCAGCACAGCCTTTATGATAGCATTGAAATCTCCAATCATACATATGCTTTCAAATTCCAATTCTATTATTTTCTGGTGTAATTTTGAATAGAAATTTTCTTGGTTTTCATTTGGGGCGTAAATCGCTACCAATAAAGTTTTTTTACAATTCATAATTACTTCCACCATTAAAATTCGCCCTTCTTCATCTGAATATAGCAATGTAGTTTGTATTGTTTTTTGAATATATAATACCACACCTCTTTTACTCTGATCTGCAAATGAGGTATATAATTCTCCCAATTTTGGATATTCTAGTAGATTTTTATGTTGTTTCTTAATATGAACTTCTTGTAAGCAAATTATGTCCATTTTTAATTTCCCCAATTTATTTAGTGTTCTTTTTCTTTTTATAGCCGAATTTAGTCCATTTACGTTTATTGAAATTGCTTTTATGTCTTCTTCCATGATTATTTATTTGAAGTTTTAGTTGCTCTCGTTATTCTCATCTCTCTTTGCTCTTTTCCCTCTTTTGCTCTTGTCCCTTCTCTCAACACCCTTTTCTCCTGTTCTATGCTATACTTACTGTGTTGCTTCTCTGTCTCGTCTCCTTGCTGTCTGATTACTCTTTCCCCTCTCAGCCTTTCTTCTTCTTGCTGCCCAAAGTATTGATCATAGAAAAGTTCTGCTTTCTCTAATGTGTCCAGTCTATGTCTCTGTTCTTGCTAATTTATCATTACTCCTTCTGGTATTAACCATCTAAAATTTATCCCTTTTTAATTAAGCATTTTGTCAGAAATTGATACTCCTTTCTCAGGTCTCTCATTCTTCTTGGGATCTGTTTTAACATCACTATCTCTTCCTTTGTATTTTATTTTAACATTTCTCAGCTTCTGTAGTATATCTGCCCTTAATGCTTTTTTAGTAAATCTTATATGCACCTCCCCTTCATGGATTACTGCCTTGTCGTGGCGAAGGGGCTTGCATAATTCAACGAAGCTATGAGCTATGCCATGCAGGGCCACCCAAGACGGAAAGGTCATAGCAGAGAGTTCTGACAAAACGTGATCTACTGGAGAAGGAAATGGCAACCCACTCCAGTATCTTTGCCATGAAAACCCTATGGACAGTACCAAAAGGCAAAACGATATGACGCTGGAAGATGAGCCCCTCAGGTTGGAAGGCGTCCAATATGCTACTGGGGAAGAGCAGAGGGCTAGTACTAGTAGCGCCAGAAAGAATGAAGCGACTGGGCCAAAGCTGAAAGGATGCTCAGCTGTGGATGTGTCTGGTGGTGAAAGGAAAGTCCGATGCTGTAACGATTTTTTCTCCATAGGAACCTGGAATGTAAGATCCATGAATCAAGGAAAGCTGGACGTGGTCAAACAAGAGATGACAAGACTGCACATCGACATCTTAGGTATCAGCGAATTAAAATGGACAGGAATGGGTGAATTTAATTCAAAGGACCATCAGGTATACTACTGCGGGCAAGAATCCCTCAGAAGAAATGGAGTAGCCTTCATAGTCAATAAAAGAGTAGGAAAAGCAATACTGGGATACAATCCTCAAAATGACAGAATGATCTCAGTTCAAATCCAAGGTAAACCATTCAATATCACAGTAGTCCAAGTCTATGCCCCAACCACCAGTGCTGAAGAGGATGAAATTGACCGGTTCTATGAAGCCCTACAGCACCTTATAGAACTAACACCAAAAAATGATGTCCTTATCATCATGGGGGATTCGAATGCTAAAGTAGGAAGCCAAAAGATAACCAAAATAACAGGCAAGTTTGGCCTTGGAATACAAAATGAAGCAGGGCACAGGCTGATAGAATTTTGTCAAGAGAATACGATGGTCATAGCAAACACTCTTTTCCAACAACCCAAGAGATGGCTCTACACATGGACATCACCAGACGGTCAACACAGAAATCAGATTGACTATATGCTCTGCAGCCAAAGATGGAGAAGCTCTATACAGTCAGTAAAAACAAGACCAGGAGCTGACTGTGGCTCAGACCATGAGCTTCTCGTTGCAAAGTTTAGGCTTAAACTGAAGAAAGTAGGGAAAAGCACTAGGCCACTCAGGTATGAATTAAATCATATCCCTGTTGAATATACAGTAGAGGTGACAAATAGATTTAAGGAATTAGATCTGATAGACAGAGTGCCTGAAGAACTATGGACAGAGGTTCGCAACATTGTACAAAAGGTAGCAACCAAAACCATCCCAAAGAAAAAGAAATGCAAGAAAGCAAAATGGTTGTCTGAGGAAGCTTTGCAAATAGCTGAGGAAAGGAGGGAAGCAAAAGGCAACGGAGAAAAAGAAAGATATGCCCAATTGAATGCAGAATTCCAGAGAATAGCTAGAAGAGATAAGAATGCCTTCTTAAATGAACAGTGTAAAGAAATAGAAGAAAATAATAGAATAGGGAGGACCAGAGATCTTTTCAAGAAAATTGGAGAGATGAAGGGAACGTTTAATGCAAAAATGGGCATGATAAAGGACCAAAATGGTAGGGACCTAACAGAGGCAGAAGAGATTAAGAAGAGATGGCAAAATTACACAGAAGAACTATACAATAATGAGCTTAACATCCCTGATAATCACAATGAGGTGGTCACTGACCTCGATCCAGAGATCCTAGAATTGGAAGTGAAGTTGGCCTTAGAAAAACTGAGCAACAGCAAAGCTAGTGGAGGTGACAGTATTCCAGCTGAGCTATTCAAAATCTTAAAAGATGATGCAGTAACAGTACTACACTCAATTTGCCAGCAAATTTGGAAAACTCAACAGTAGCCACAGGATTGGAAAAGATCAGTTTACATTCCAATTCCAAAGAAAGGCAGTGCCAAAGAATCTTCAAACTATCGCACCATTGCACTCATTTCTCATGCTAGTAAAGTTATGCTTAAAATCCTACAAGCTAGACTCCAGCAGTATGTGGATCGAGAACTACCAGAAGTGCAGGCAGGATTTCGAAGAGGCAGAGGAACTAGAGATCAAATTGCCAACATACGCTGGATCATGGAGAAAGCTAGAGAGTTCCAGAAAAACATCTACTTCTGCTTCATTGACTATGCTAAAGCCTTTGATTGTGTGGATCATAACAAACTGTGGCAAGTTCTTAAAGAGATGGACGTATCAGACTATCTTATTTGTCTCTTGAGAAACCTATATGTGGGCATGGAACCACTGATTGGTTCAAAATTGGGAAAGGAGTCCGGCAAGGCTGTATACTGTCACCCTGCCTATTTAACTTATATGCAGAGCACATCATGAGAAAGGCAGGGCTAGATGAATCAAAAGTTGGAATTAAGATTGCCGGAAGAAATATCAACAACCTAAGATATGCAGATGATACCACTCTAATGGCAGAAAGTGAAGAAGAACTAAAGAGCCTCTTGTTGCGGGTGAAGAAGGAGAGTGCAAAACCTGGGTTGAACCTTAACATTAAGAAAACCAAGATCATGGCGTCCGGCCCTCTCAATTCCTGGCAAATAGATGGGGAAGAAATGGAGGTAGTGACAGATTTTATTTTCCTGGGCTCCAAGATCACTGCAGATGGGGACTGTTGCCAAGAAACTAAAAGACGCTTGCTCCTGGGGAGGAAAGCCATGGCAAATCTAGACAGCACACTAAAAAGCAGAGACATCACCCTGTCAACAAAAGTGTGTATAGTCAAGGCTATGGTCTTCCCAGTTGCAATGTATGGCAGTGAAAGCTGGACCATAAGAAAGGCTGAGCGCCAAAGAATTGAGGCCTTTGAACTCTGGTGCTGGAGAAGACTCCTGCGAGTCCCTTGGACTGCAAGGCGATCAAACCGGTCAGTCCTAGAGGAGATCAACCCTGACTGCTCTTTAGAAGGCCAGATCCTGAAGCTAAAACTCAAATACTTTGGCCACCTAATGAGAAGGAAAGACTCACTGGAGAAGAGCCTAATGCTGGGAAAGATTGATGCCAAAAGAAGTAGGGGACGACAGAGAATGAGGTGGCTGGATGGAGTCACTGAAGCAGTAGGCGTGAGCTTAAATGGACTCCAGAAGATGGTAGAGGACAGGAAGGCCTGGAGGAACGTTGTCCATAGGGTCGCGATGGGTCAGACATGACTTCGCAGCTAACAACAACAATATGCACCTCTCTGGGGAGAGTATTTCTCGTTGCATGTCTAGTATGTATTCTAAATATCTCATCTATATCATTAATTATCTTTTCCTTGCTTTCCTCCAATGCTTCTGCTAATATTCCCGCCATTACATCTGCTAGGTTCTCTCCCTTTTCTTCTTCAACATTTTGGAATCTTAAATAATAATCAGCTCTATCCATCTCTAAAGTGATGATCATTTTTTCCTGATTCCTGTCTGTTAATGTAAGTCGGTTATCAATCTCCTCTAGTCTCTTATCTGTTAATTCAATTCTTTCTTCAGTTTGTTGCAATCTTTGTTCATTTTTCTCCATCAGTTCTTTGACCTCTTTTAGGTCCTCTTCTAGTTTACCAATCGCTTCTTTGAAGTCTGTGTGTAGAGCCAGTATCATATTTTTCAATTCCATGTTAGATCTATCTTGCTGTGTTGTATTGTCCAGTGATTTCTGTGCCACCGGACTCTGTGATATTAGGGCAGCTGTTGCTGGGTGTGTTGTAGTCTTCTTCATTTTCTCCAGTAGTTTGTAATCCAAATGTCGATGGGGTATTATAATCCAAATGTGCTCCAAAAAAAAAAAATACGAAAAGTTTCAGCGACAAGAAAAGGTAAGAACAAAAGGAAAAGGAAAGAAAAAGAGAAGGAAAAAGCCAAATATCCTTATATCTAAAAAAAGAAAAAGAAAAAAAGAAATTAATCCATATAGGTTACGCTCTTTGTTCATTTCAGAATCTCCGTGCCTTAGTCCAAAAGAAGAGAAAATAAAAAATATGGAGACTTCCAGGTGGCGCTTCAGCGGTGTGGATGGTCGGGATCGAAACACCAGCCTTCCGATTTTGTTAAAGCCGCGGAGCAGCCGACGATCAGCTGTTCCGCACCTCGAAAACCCTTCTCCTCGGGTGAAGAGGGGAAGGGGAGACTCTGGGTAGGGGTAGAGCTCCCCTAGAGCCCCAGAATGTTTATTCTGGGGCTTGAAGGGTGAGAGCTCCCCCGAAGCCTGGAAATACTCCGGATCGGAGGACTTTTCTGCTTTTAAGCAGAACAAGACGCTGAATCCACTCCTGCTGGATTTGATTGTTATCTTGAGTAATTGATGCAGGCGGAGCGGATGCGGGAGCAATATAAACAGCAAGTATAAGACTTTAACTCTGGAACCTCAACTTTTTTCCTGTTTGAACAATCGTTTTTAAAAAGAAGGGGAAGATGGCGCCTGAGTGATTCTTTGTAACAAGAATTGAAAGTGTCTGGCTGGTGTTTTTTTTTCTCAAAGTGAAAGTGATTGTTTGGATATTGAGGAGGAATATGCAAAGTGGATTCTCAAAACTTTAAAAGATTTTGTTAAACTTTGGAGCTGTTTAAAAGTGATTATCAGACTTCGATATTTAACAGTTAAATTACAATAGCAAGTGGGGCGGAAAAGTGAAAGTGTGTAACGAAAGTTAATTAGGTGTTAAAATGGCTTCCAAACCGCCTAGAATCCCCGTTCCTAAAAGTCCGGGGGCATCGCCTGTTCAGCAATCTGGAATTCAATCTTTGATGTTACCTTCTGCAGCTGCTGCACCTGTATTGACTTTAAAAGACCTACAAGATTCTTTAAAAGATGCTTTAAAACTTCAGTCTGAAAAAATATCTGAGCAGGTGGCAGAACTTATTGAAGAAAAAAATAAGGAAATACGGGAGGATATTTTGATGGCGTTTCAGGGGCTCTCAGGTTGTATTGAGAGTCTGGATGAACGTGTGGAAGAAGTGAAACAAAATAATCTGATGCTGGAGGCTAAAATGTGTGAAGTTGAAAATAAAATGGATAAAATTGATGATGAAGTGGTGATGACACAATATAGAGACATGGAGTTTGCCCTGAGAATAAGAGGTTTAAAAGAAAATCCACAGGAAAATCTGGAGGAGATGTTGGTGGATGCTCTGGCGCCTATTTTGGGAATTCAACCGGAAGATTTTTTTGTGGAGATAGATAAAGTATTTCGTGTTAATTCTTGGATTGCTAGGCAAAGGAAACTGCCAAGAGATGTGGTTGTATATTTTACAAATAGAAAGATCAGAAATGAGATCATTCAAGCTTTTTACAATAATAGATTTAAAGTGGCTAATCAAGAGATTTTGATTCTGAAAGAGATTCCCCCAAGAATTTTGAGAAAAAGGAAAGATTTTGTTTTTCTGGCAGATGAATTAAAAAAACAACAGCTTCAGTTCAGATCGGAGATACCAATGGGGATTGTGGTGAATTATGTTGGAGTAAGATATTGTCTTAATACAGTCCTGAAGGCATGTGATTTTTATTCTAATGTATTGAAAGCAGGTTCACCGCCATCTTCAGAAGTTAAAGAAGGGAAAGAAGAAGTTAAAGGAGGAAAAGAAGAAGGAGAGCAACAGGTACAAGAAGTACAGCAAATTTCAGAAACTGTGCAACCCCTGGTTTTATTAGAAGAATCTAAGACTCAAAGAGTGACACGGGCTGCATCTAGACATAAGGAACAACAACAACAACAACAGAAACAGTCTTCTATAACTGCAAGTCAGAAATCTACTTCTAGTGAAGCAGTGGGAGGAGCTAGGCCAAAGAGGCAGATGCTTATGGATCTGCAAGAAACGCTCCGAAAGCTTCAAGTCGCAAAAGATGGCAACAAAGTTTCTAACCTGGAATGTTAATGGATTAAATTCACCACAAAAGAGAAAGAAAGTATTTCAGTGTTTGAAACAATTTAAAAATGATGTTATATGTTTGCAAGAAACGCATATTTGCGCATCTGATAAAAAATATTTGATAAATTCTAGACTGGGTATACAATTTATTGCATCTCCTCCAGAGAAGAAAAATGGAGTGGTTATCTATGTAAAGAAAGACTTAACAGCTAATTTAATTGAAGTAGATAAACAAGGAAGATATATTATAATTGAACTATTAATAGAAGGGAAGAAAACACTTTTAATTGGAGTATATGCACCTAATCAACAGCAAGGAGAATTTTATAAACTGTTACATAATAAAATAATTCAATGGGATTATAAATCGTGTATTTTAATGGGAGATTGGAATGGAGTGTTGGATACTCAGAAAGATAAAAAAGGATCTTTTAAAAATACTCCAAGCCATGCTAGATTGCCAAAATCTTTTTTTGATTTTAAAGATGACTTGGAATTGCGAGATGTCTGGAGAGAACGAAATTTGGAAGAAAAGAATTTTACTTTTTTTTCTGATAGACATCAATCTTTTTCTAGGATTGATTTTATATTAACTACTAATGATTTTTTTCTAGGATTAAGAAGATTAAGATATGCCCAAGAACTCTATCAGATCATAGTCCAGTTTGGATGGAATTGGATAAGGGCATGGGGGAAAGAAGATCATGGAGATTAAATGAAAATTTGTTTAGATATGAAGAAAATGTGGTAGAATGTAAAAAGCATATGCGAGAATTTTTTATTATGAATATGCATAAGGGTACTCCCATTGAAATGGTTTGGGATGCAAGTAAAGCTTATATTAGAGGAGTACTAATATATTTGAATAATAAACATAGATATAGTTTGGAATATAAGCGTAAAGAAATAGAGGAGGAAATAAAGTTGAAAGAGAAAGCTCTTATTCTGAACCCATCTGATAAGAGGTTGAAAGAAGTAATTAACTTGCTAAGAGGACAGTTTGATATGTTAATGGCAGATCAAGTGGCAACTAATTTACGATATGCCAAACATAATACTTTTAATAATGCTAATAAGCCAGGTAGATGGTTAGCTTATTTGTTAAGGAAAAATAAAAGTCATGTTACTTAGACAAGATAGAATATAAGGGTAAAGAGGTGTTTCAGCAAAATCTTATTAAAAAAGCTTTTGTTGAATTTTATTCTAAATTATATGCTAGGAATATAAAGCAAGGTTTAGATATGAATAGTTACTTACAGGATGTGAATATCCCAATACTTACACAAGAGCAACAGGAAGGGATGAATCAATTGATAAGTGCTGAAGAAATTATTTTAGCAATTAAACAATTAAAAGTGGGTAAGGCACCCGGTACAGATGGTTTATCAGGTATTTATTTTAAAAATTTAAAATCAGAAATGGTGGAGCCTTTAAAAGAATTATTTAGAACAATTCAATCTGGAGGAGAAGTGCCTCCATCGTGGAAAACAGCATTTATAACTTTGATCCCGAAGGAAGATCAAGATCTTGTTCAACTTAAAAATTATAGGCCTATATCGCTTTTAAATAATGATTATAAAATATTTGCAAAGATTTTAACAAATAGATTAATGAAGGTTATGCAGCAAATGATTCATAGTGATCAAACAGGATTTATAAGTGGTAGACAAATGAAAAATAATGTGAGACATATTGTAAATTTATTAGAATTTTTGGAAAGAAATAATCAAGTCCCCGCAGCGCTGATCTTTTTGGATGCCGAAAAGGCCTTTGATCAATTGAATTGGCAATTTTCATTTAAAGTTTTGGAGAAGATGAAGTTTGGTGATAGGTTTTTACAACCTATTAGGGCAATATATCAAAAACAAACAGCTCAAATAATAATTAATGGTAGTTTAACAGAAGCTTGTAAAATTGAAAAGGGTACAAGACAGGGTTGTCCGCTGTCACCATTATTGTTTGTTTTAACATTGGAAATATTGTTGATCAAGATACGTGATTCAAAGAAAATAAAGGGAATTAAAATTAAAGATCAAGATTATAGATTGAAAGCGTTTGCGGATGACTTGGTAATTACATTAAGTCAACCAACTCAATCGGTTATAGATTTAATGGAAATAATTTTACAATATGGACAACTTTCTGGATTTAAGGTAAATAGGCAAAAAACTAAAATATTGTCTAAAAATATGACTAAAGAACAAAAGGAAGTTTTAGGAAAACTAACGGGATTTGAAATAGTTAAGAAGATCAAATACTTGGGGGTATATCTTTCAGCTTCAAATGCGAAATTATATAAAAATAATTATGAATTGTTGTGGTTAAAAATACAAAAAGAATTAGATAGTTGGAAAAAATTACAATTGTCCTTATTGGGAAGAATTGTAGCTGTGAAAATGAAAGTTTTACCTAAATTCTTATTTTTGTTTCAAATGATACCTATACTTAAAACAGACTCAAATTTGGAGGAATGGCAGAGAGGTATTAATAAATTTATTTGGGCAGGGAAGAGACCGAGAGTTAAACTTAAGATAATGCAAGATGTATGTGAAAGAGGTGGTCTTAAAATGCCCAATTTTAAATTATACTATGAGGCTGCGGCATTATCATCAATTAGTAATTGGTTTAATTTAACACAAGGGAGATTACTGAATATTGAAGGATATGATTTGTTATATGGTTGGCATGCTTATTTATTGTATGATAAAAAAGTGGATAATGTTTTTAAGACACATATATTAAGATATGCCCTGTTGCGAGTTTGGAAAAAATATCGTTATAAGTTGAATTTTAAAATTCCAATTTGGGCAATACCTAAACATGCGATAGAAAATATAAATGTGGGATTTAAGCATGATGTGATTTCATATAAAGAAATTCTTAGATTGGAAAGAAATGTATGCAATTAAAGTCATTTAATATTTTAAAAGAAGAAAAGATAGTACAAATTTGGTTTCAGTATGGGCAGTTACAAGCTAGATGGAAACAGGATCAGAAAATTGGTATTTCCATAGTAGATGAAAATTTGGTTAAACAAATTAGAGATCAAAGTCCTGCACATATAAGAAGGATATATAATGCATTGATAGAAATAGATTCAGAAACGGAACTTGTTAAAGATTGTATGATAAAATGGGCCCAGAATATTCAAGAACCAATAACGATGGATACTTGGGAAACAATCTGGGTCAGAAATGTAAAATTTACACAGGTACAAAATTTAAGAGAGAATTTTTATAAGATGTTTTATAGATGGCATTTAGATCCTAAGAAATTGGCATCTATGTATCCAAATTATCAGCCTAAATGCTGGAGGTGTGGTTGTGATGATGCAACATATTATCATATATGGTGGACTTGTAAAAAAGTTAAAGCTTTTTGGATTAAAATTTGGTGGAATATGCAGAAGATATTTAAGAAAAAGATAAGGTTTACTCCACAGTTATTTTTACTGGGTATTATTACTGATTGTACTGTTATAGAAACTAAATTGATGTTGAATTTAATAACGGCAGCAAGACTTTTGCTTTCACAATATTGGAAGAAGGAGGAACTGCCTACTATAGAAGAGTGGACTTTAAAAGTTTCGAACCTGGCAGAAATGGCAAAAATTTCAGCATATTTGAAAGACCATTCGCAACAAAGATATATCTTGGAATGGAGAAGATGGATTGATTATATTCAGAATAAATATGGGACCAAAAAGTTTCATTTAGCATTTGAATAAGTATTAGATTTATAAGATTTATTATTATTTAGTTACTTTTAAAGTTAAAGTTCGATAGGATTTAAAGTGTTATTATAGTTAGTTAGCATATTATAGTTTAAGATTGTTAGGGTTAATACCCTGTATTACGCTCTGGGAAGTCAGGGGGGAGGGGGAGGGAAGAGAAATTGGGTGGGGGTGGGGGAGTTGTGGGTCTTATGTTTATAATGTATCTGTAAAACTTTTTAATAAAAAAAATATGGTCTCCAAAGTAAAAAACAATCCACCATTCCGCAAACTAAAAAACAGACTCTGTAAACTTCTTATCCGTGAGTCCAGCAGCTGTCATTCAAGGACACTTACTCTCCCTTATTTTTTTCCTAAGCTTCAAGAGTATTCTCAGCCGAGATACTTGATTCATTGCCTTCTTTTGCCTTCCATTGTTATCTGCCACTGAATTTCCAGAAGAGGAGCAGTTTAAAAATCCGCTCCCCCCCACTTCTCCATGGCTTCAAATTCTTCGTATTTCCCCCCCCCCCCACACACACACACAGTTTCCAGCATTGAAGGTTTCTCAATCATCTCACCCAGGCAGTCCTCCAAACCTACTTTCAAGATCTTCCAAGTGGCCGCCCCGGCTTGTGACGGCTTGCAATGGCCGTTTGACAGCTGCTGGTCCGGGAAGCTTCTGTCGGCTCTCCAGGAGGTTGCGATCCCTCCTGTACTGCCAAAACTGCTTCCTTTCTTCACCATCCCTACAGGATGGCTCTGATCTGTCTGAAACTCAGACAGATCCCCCAAACAGCTGAAAAGCGACAATCCTTCGGGAGTTTCCAAAGGATGTGTCATCCCGCCACTGCGCTTTAGGTCTTGTTGATCTTGTAATCCTCTGCTCTCTTACTGTTCCCTCATCTTCTTGATTCATCTTCTCTTTTTCTTCTTCCACTTGTGTAGTTGTTTCCTCTATTGTTTGTTCTGTCTGTTTCTGGCTTTTTCCATCCTCTTGTTGATATTGTGTTCTTTCTCCCAGAAATGCTCTATATCTTTCATCAAAATTCTTTGCCTTCCACACTGAATCCAATCGATATCTTGTATTATCCCAATTGATTAGAATCCCTTCTGGCATCAGCCATCTAAAATTTACTCCTTTTGCAATGAGCTTTGTAGTCAAGAAATGATATTGTCTTTGAGCATCCCTTATTCTCTTGGGAATCTGTTTCAACAGTACTATTTCTTTATCTTTGTATTGTAATGTGTCAGCTGACTCTTCTTAACATCTCATCCCTTATTGCTTTCTTCATAAATTTTACATGGACTTCTCTGGGCAATTTGTGTTTCCTTGTGTAACTTGAATTCATTCTAAATATTTCAGACATTTCTTGCTGCATCTCCGATCTTTCCATTTCTAGGGCCTCTGCTAATAGATTAAAAATCACTTCTGCTATATTTTCCTCTTTATCTTTGGGTATGTTCTGGAATCTCAAATAGTCTACCACTTTCTCCATTTCCAAGGCAGCAACCTCCCCTTCTAAGTTTTGATTTGCTTGTTCTAATCTTTCATTCTCTGTTATTAGTGCTTCAATTTTTTTCCCAGTCTCTTCTGATTGATCTTCCACCTTCTGAATTCTTTGTTCATTTTTAAGAATCATTTGTTGATGCGCCTCAAATTGTGTCTTTATACCAAGCATTTGTTAATTAGGCTTATCAAAATTGCTTTTTGTTTCTTGATGATTCTTCTGCATCATTTCTTGCATTAGTTGTAGAGTTGCGTGCATCTCTTTTTGGAAATTGTTTGCCTTCTCTCATTGTAACATTACTTCAATAGATCCCTGACTTAGTGGACTACATGTTCCAGAAGAGGGTGCAGAAGCAGTTTTTTTTTGTAATTTTAGTAGGATTTGGTGTGCTCATTGTTCAAGCAAGCAAGTTTTGTAAATCCACAGGGAGAAAAGAAAAAAAGAAAAGAAAGAAAAAAACAAAACAAAAAAACAAGCCAACTGCTTTAGGCTATAATCCAGTTTTAGAAAAAGTCCCACTACTTTAGGCTATAATCCAACTGTAAAAAGAGCCAAACGTTTTAGGCTATAATCCAAGTTTAAAAAGGAGCCAACTGCTTTAGGTTATAATCCAGGTTTAAAAGGGAGCCAACTGCTTTAGGCTATAATCCAACATTAAAAAAGAACCAACTGCACAAGTCTAATCCAGATATTTCTGTCAGTTCAAAGATGTAAGAAAAAACCCTCTGTCTCAAATAGTTTTTATAATAGTTATGTCTAGAGTTAAAAGATGTAGTTATAAAAAAACTTTGTTTTTTTTGTAGTCACAGAATGTTCTTTGTTTACCACAGGTGTTGTTTCAAGGTCATCACTCTTCTGATTTTTTCTGTATTATTGTAGTATCTTCCTTCACCACTAGATGTCCTCATTGATTGTAATATCTCTATCTAGTAATAAAACTTTATTTAAAGTACTCTTTCACAATAAAGTAAAAAAATCTTCCCAAATCAAAAAAGTTAGCCAAAATTTTTTTTCCAATCAGTGTCAAATCTTTTCTGCATATTTTTTATATTCCTTAATTATGTTTCCCCATTTCAGAATTCTCGACGCTTTTAACTGTCTTCTTCCTGAGTCTTCCTGGGGTTTTTACTTTTAAAAATTGTCCAATTCAGGGACTTATATTTTAAAAGTGTATAGGGAAGAGAAATAAAGAATAATCTCACAAAGATCGCACACGTTGTTGGCAATCAGCTGTTCAGCAGCGCTGCCAAAGCTCTTTGCTTCTTCCCCAACTGTCTATGGCTTGGGGCCTATACCATTTCAGTCAAATGGTTGTCCAGTCTCTTAAAAACTTCCAGTGTTGGAACATTCACAACTTCTGGAGGCAGGTTGTTTCATTGATTAATTGTTCTGTCAGGAAATTTCTCCTTAGTTCTAGGTTGCTTCTCTATCTTTTTTTTAATATAAATATTTTGTTAATTTTCTATTTTTACAAACAAGTGCTTAATAGACATGTTGACTGGGTCCATTAATAATTCCGTGGTACATACTGTATAAGCTTCTTCAAACTAAAACCAATATTACACCATCCAATACCTCCTCTCTTCTTCTGATAATAAACATTTTTCCACATTAAGCAAATACAATTCTTATTATTATTAATACATATACAGTTGAATATCAGCATTTATTACAGTTTTCTAATAATATCAATGATATCAGTTTAAAATATCTTTTCTAACCAAAACATATCTTAATTGCATTTGCACTCAATATCCATTTATTCAATCAGTATCCTATTTTCGCTTTTTTCAGTTTTAATTTGCCATTCATATGCAAAATATTCCAATCATTTATAGTTTCAAAACAAGTTATATTTGGGTAACCAAAAGCTTCCCTTATTCAAAATTCTTAGCATTTTCTTACTTCCCTTTTCATGCCCAAATATGATATTCTGATTACCAATCTTATCTATCTAGTTATAATATTTCTATTTCTACCAATCTATTCTTAACCATATTCAAACATCAAATTGATAATAATATCCCCTCTAATACATCAAAGCTTCTGTTTTCTTCAGTCTTACTCTAGCTTTCTTCCTTTGCCAACTAACTTTCCAACTCAGTGGATTTGGATCATCAAATAATTCTTCCTCTATTTTTGTGCATATTATTTGTAGCAAAAGAAACAATTTAGTTAAAGTAAATTATATTCATTAAATAGCCTCCCTCCTTCTCCAATTCCCCACAGTTCTGGTAACAGCTCTATCTTCCATTCCATCAGTTTTCCTTCCTTATCCTCCAGTATGCTCTGAAATCTTGGTTGATAATATGTCTTTTCCATTTCCAATATTATCGTTAAGTCTTCTAAGTCTTCATTTGTCTGAGTCTGGTGATTAGTTTTTTCCTTTGGGTACTTTGCTAGTTCCTTCTCTGTAGTTATTTTCTGGGTTTGTAGATTTAAATTAGAAAATTGTTCTTTTATCTCTTTTGTGTTATTTTTAATCTCATCATGAGCTAAGGCAATTGTTTCTTGTATTTCAACATGGAGAGAATTTCTTCCTGTGATTCATCGGTATTTTCTTGGTGGTATATCAAACTGAGGCTTCTAGAGACAGACATTAAGGATGGTTTTTTACCATTTAGAGCTAAATATGGAACATCCATTTTATTTTTTGTAAATGGCCTTTATAAAAATCTGTTTGAAAACTTAGGAAGTTTCAGTTAATTATTATTGGAGCTCCAGATTATCCAACTAATTTATCAATCCTTTCTTAAACCTCCCCTAAGCAAATATAAGTAAAATTCTAATTTTTCTGTCCAATGAGAAATATATCCTTTCTGTCCAGGGAGAAGAAAGAACCATTAAAAGTTGTTTGTCTGTAAAGATTTATAATCCAAAATGTTCCATCATATCAGGCAATAGTGTATATTTCTTCTACAGGAAAATAGTTCCACAATACAGTTCTGAAAGTCAGTATTTGTATTCGTAGTTCAGACAGGCCAATTTTAGAATAGTTTATTGTCTCTGCCACACAGATAAGCAGCCCCCAAGCCTTTTCTTTCTCAGCTGCAATCTTCAAAGGTAAAAGCTTCCAAGACCAGCCAGTCTTATCTAAATCTGGGCTTCGAGCCAGGTTTCTTTTAGGCATAATAAGTTGTAGTGTCATAAATTCACCACTACACATCATTGATGCAGTTTTCTAGTTTGTTTGTTTTTTAAATCCAAAACTTATATTGCACACTTTTCAAGTCTCTCTTTAAAAAAAATGTCTTAAAAGCACTTTATAATATAAATCTGGGGGCTTCCGGTTTTGTGCAGTTAGCGCAGCAGCTGAGGGATCACGGGGCTCCGCGCCCTATGGCTGATTTCTCTCTGTTTGGGGACCCTAAATGGGCCAAAAGCCACCCTGGAGAGGTGGCAAAGAAGGAAGGAAGCCCAGCCGAGCCTGGAGAGACAGCGGTCGATCTGGACATCTGGGGAAAACTCTCCAGAAATCAACAGAAGAAAGGCTAGCATCATTCATGAGTCACTCTAGCCCAAGCTACATGCAGCAGAAGCCAAAAAGCACTAAACTAAGCAATTGTAAACTGCATGATTGAACTGGATAAGAATATTGATTCTCTATCTTCTACCTGACTGATTTCCTGAAAAAAAAGAAAAAACCCCAGAAGTAAAAATCCTCTGAAAGTGAGGGGGTGTGTATCTTTGCTCCACCCTCCTCTAAACGGAAGTGGTGAATTAAATTTATTGGGAATAAAAATACACAGAAATAAAATTAATATAAGATTTAAACTTGGAAAAGGTGAAATCGATGGAATTTATTAAGAGTTTCCTGGAAAAAGATTATTGACAGAGATAAATGGCTTATTTGTTTTGAAAATTGAAATATGGACTGGTGCTGACATCTAGTGGTCGATGGAAATACTGCCTTAAATATACAGCCCAGAAAAAAACTTGTTATTGTGACCTTCAAAGCTTTAACCAAAGAAAGAACAGCTGTAACAAAAGAAAAGAAAACATCGTGGATTATCTCTACAGGTGAAACTCGAAAAATTAGAATATCGTGCAAAAGTTCATTTATTTCAGTAATGCAACTTAAAAGGGGAAACTAATATATGAGATAGACTCATTACATGCAAAGCAAGATAGTTCAAGCCGTGATTTGTCATAATTGTGATGATTATGGTGTACAGCTCATGAAAACCCTAAATCCACAATCTCAGAAAATTAGAATATTACATGCAATCAATAAAACAAGGAGTGTACATAGAACAATATCGGACCTCTGAAAAGTATAAGCATGCATATGTACTCAGTACTTGGTTTGGGCCCCTTTTGCAGCAATTACTGCCTCAATGCGGTGTGGCATGGAAGCTATCAGCCTGTGGCACTGCTGAGGTGTTATGGAAGACCAGGATGCTTCAATAGCGGCCTTCAGCTCTTCTGCATTGTTCGGTCTCATGTCTCTCATCTTTCTCTTGGCAATGCCCCATAGATTCTCTATGGGGTTCAGGTCAGGCGAGTTTGCTGGCCAATCAAGCACAGTAATCCCACGGTCATTGAACCAGGTTTTGGTGCTTTTGGCAGTGTGGGCAGATGCCAAGTTCTGCTGGAAAATGAAGTCAGCATCCCCATAAAGCTCGTCTGCGGAAGGAAGCATGAAGTGCTCCAAAATCTCCTGGTACATGGCTGTGTTGACCCTGGACTTAATGAAGCACAGTGGACCAACACCAGCAGATGACATGGCTCCCCAAATCAACACAGACTGTGGAAACTTCACACTGGACATCAAGCATCTTGCAGTGTGTGCCTCTCCATTCTTCCTCCAGACTCTGGGTCCTTGCTTTCCAAATGAGATGCAAAAGTTGCTCTCATCAGAAAAGAGGACTTTGGACCACTGAGCAACAGACCAGGTCTGTTTTTCTTTAGCCCAGGTAAGACGCTTCTGACATTGTTTGTTGTTCAGGAGCGGCTTGACAAGAGGAATACGACATTTGAAGCCCATGTCCAGGATCCGTCTCTGTGTGGTGGCTCTTGATGCACTGACTCCAGCCTCAGTCCACTCCTTGTAAAAGTCCCCAACACTTTTGAATGGCCTTTTCCTGACAATCCTCTCCAGGCTGCGGTCATCCCTGCTGCTTGTGCACCTTTTCCTTCCACACTTTTCCCTTCCACATAACTTTCTATTAATGTGCTTTGATACAGCACTTGGGGAACATCCAATTACCTTTTGAGGCTTTCCCTCCTTATGGAGGGTGTCAATGATGGTTTTCTGCACAACTGTCAGGTCAGCAGTCTTCCCCATGATTGTGATTCCTACTGAACCAGACTGAGAGACCATTTAAAGGCTCAGGAACCCTTTGCAGGTGTTATGGCTTAATTAGCTGATTAGAGTGGGACACTTTGAGCCTAGAATATTGCACCTTTTCACAATATTCTAATTTTCTGAGATTGTGGATTTGGGCTTTTCATGAGCTGTATGCCATAATCATCACAATTATGACAAATCATGGCTTGAACTATCTTGCTTTGCATGTAATGAGTCTATTTCATATATTAGTTTCCCCTTTTAAGTTGCATTACTGAAATAAATGAACTTTTGCACGATATTCTAATTTTTCAAGTTTCACCTGTATAAAATTTAGAAAAAAATTGACCTTATTTTTTTTTAATTTTAATTCCATTTATATGCCGCCCTTCTCCGAAGACTCAGGGCGGCCTACAAGCTTAGCAGACCTTCCTGGACTATAAATATTTTTTAAACTGTAACTTTAAAGTGATTGGCAGAGAAAGGATTTTTGGGCATTATGGGGCATCAGAGGTCTGCAGAAAGAATATATGAAGGAAAAATAAATACTTTCCAGGAGGAAATGTATGTTCTGTTACAACAAATACAAATGACATTAATTTCAAACCATGAGGAAATTAAAAATGAATTTGAAAATTTAAATGAATGCATTCTTAATTTAACATCACAACAAATGAAGGATCAGAAAACAAAAAAGGAGAGAGATCATATAAAGCAGACAACTGAATATAAACTAGTGGAAAGAAACTTTGAGATGGAATTTAATAATGGAAGGATTCAGATGGACAAAAGCTTCCAGGAAATACTGGACACGGAAATGACAACCTATAGGTCAAGAATTCAAGAATTCGAGAAAAAAGGAGATGGGAGAAACCAAGAGAGAAAGAAAGAAAAAGATCTCTGAGGAATATTTTCACAAAAACTCTTTGACTTAGCTTTTGTTCTGACAACAACATTTGCAAAACCATGGGAAGATCTTGGGATTCAACAGAACATACTGACTAGGAAAAATGTTTGGTAAAAAAAAGGGCTAAAGCCAGAATTAAGAAATTATATGATGGGATTCGTTTGATGGAATCTTTAAAGATTAAACACTTGTTTGAATACGGTTAAAGAAATAAAATTTTGAATACAAATGAATCTCAGCTTAGGAGGGATAGACTTCTTAAGCAATACAGTATTTTTTTTGCCTATGATATGAGAAATATAAAAAAGTGTGGGAAGATTTATATGAGGGAAATGTATTAAATATTTAAATATAATGGATTTTGAAGATTTGAATATGTTTTTTTAAAATGAAACATTGATTATTAGGGTATTTAGTTTAAGAGGGATATGCTTTTTTAGATAGTATATTATTCTTGTCCTTTCTTCTTTCTATTCCAAGATATGAAAAATGTAAGTGTTGGGATGGTTCATATGAGGAAAAAGATTTTAATATATAAGTGTAATTAACTCTAAGAAAATTTTAACAAGTAAAAATGCTTTCTTTTGAATATTGTGGGGAAAATAAATTTAAATGAGAACTCTAAAACAGGATCTATGACAAGGTGATCTAGATGATTAATTAGAAAACAAGCTTAATAATGAAGTGGAGGATGTTCGTAGACATTTGTTATTTTTCAAAATATTACCAAGAAATGTTCTAATTTAAGGTTGATAAAAGAGAATATTATTGGAAGAAGAAAAAATCAAGGAAAATTACTATGTGGAATATGGAACTATAAAAATTAAATGTTATTATTTGTAAATAGAAACCTAGACAACACACTGTTTACCAAATATTAATGGTGATATGTAAAAAAAACAATAAAATATATAGTCTTAGTCTTGTAGTTTTCTCCATTTTCCACAAGTAATTAAATCACTGCTTTTCTTTTCCTGAGGGAATGAGGCAGAAAGTGCTTTGGGCAGTTTTTCAGGAAGAGATCTTAAAATCATAAAGAGAGGATCAGGTCTCACCCAGTTTCATCCATGTTGCTGTAATGTTGCTTGTTGGTGCTTATTGTCTTCCGTTGTCAGCAGGTTAGGACTGGCTACACGAATGTAACCAGTCTTTCCCCTGCCGGTTTGGAGGGCTTCCTTGGATCAAACGGGAAAGCTGCCACCCCTCCATGATCAACGAGGATCCCCTCCTTGCTTGTCGCCTCTACAGGGCAACTTTCGACCCTTTCCAAGGTCCCCCAGCAGGGTGAAATCGAACATGAAAGACGGAGCCACATCTTCCTGCGTTTGTTCTACTGCAACATCAAAACCAGAACTAGGTTGCTTCTCTCTTTCATTAGTTTCCATCCATTGCTTCTTGTCCTGCCTTCAGGTGCTTTGGAGAATAGCTTGACTCCTTCTTCTTTGTGGCAACCCCTGAGATAGTGGAACACTGCTATCATGTCACTCCTAGTCCTTCTCTTCATTAAACTAGACATACCCAATTCCTCATATGTTTTAGCCTCCAGTCCCTTAATCATCTTTGTTGCTCTTCTCTGTACTCTTTTTAGAGTCTCAACATCTTTTTTACATCCATGTAAAAAAGGATGTTTTACATGGTAAAAAGGATGTTGAGACTCTTTATGCAGCCATGCTGGTTTATTTTGAGAGCTGTTTTTCTTCTTCACTGGTATTGTGCTAGACTAGGCTTTTATAAGGGACGCGGTGGCTCAGTGGGTTAAGACGCTGAGTTTGTCGATCAGATGGTCGGCAGTTTGGCGGGTCGAATCCCGAGTGCCACGTAACACAGTGAGCGCCTGTTACTCGTACCAGCGTCTGCCAACCTAGCAGTTCGAAAGCACATAAAAATGCAAGTAGAAAAATAGGGAACACTATGGTGGGAAGGTAACAGTGTTCCGTACGCACCTTGAATCTCACCCGAAGGGCAACCGGAAGCCAATGCAGCTCACGGAGTAGAGGTGTTACATGGGAGTATCGGGAGACCACCATCACGACTCACGCGGCTGCATTCTGCACCAGCTGAAGCCTCCGGGTGGTCCTCAAGGGCAGCCCCATGTAGAGAGCGTTGCAGTAGTCTAAACGGGACTAAATTAGTTTATCTTTCAACTACATATCTATGGTTAAAGTTGCCCAGCAAAAAATTGGGTCCGAAATTCCTTAGTCCTTTCCCCATTATCAGGATCATAAATGCTGTGATGGTGGAGTTAAAACTTCCACGATTGTTGGGGAAAGTTCACCTGGTGTTTCATTGCAGTCTTTTGAAATCTGTGTCAGAATCCACTTTAAGACCTATTCCGAAAGAGCCACCTGGTCCAATGGTGGTAGAGGGAAAGACACATTATGAGATAAAACGTATTCTCAATTCTGGGCTGTACAAGAGAAAGTTACAATACCTTGTCCAGTGGAAAGGTTACCCCCTTTCAGAGGCTACATGGGTGAAATGTAAAAATGTGAAGGCAGATAGGTTGATAACAAAAGTTTTATGATAAATACCCTCACAAGCCCTGAGGGGATACTTAACCTGCTTTTTGCTTCCCCTGCAGGAGACTCTTTCTTTCTGGAGAGGAGCTGTCAACTTTGAAAATGAGCATGGCTGCAGCCATTTTCCCTACTCATTTTCAGTTGACACATAGCAGAGGGAGGCGGATTTACCAGGTGCTTCACTAGACTAAACAGACTTTCTCCTGTGGGAACCAAGGTCATCGGGTGCTCCTGGGACTGCAGGCTGGGTGTTTTGTGAAAAGACCTCCAAGAAGTTGTATTGGGGAATGTAGTAGCTTACATAGCTTTAGGGGTGGGATATCTTAACTTTGTATTGGGGATTGTTACGTGTCTATTCAGACTTGGTTTCACTGTCATGGTTCTGATTAATGAGACAGTTCAAACAAAATTCAGGCATTTGTTTAATCTAAAAAGTCTTAATGAAATGCAGCAGCGGCACTCATGGATGGATGCCAGAATCTGAAATCTCCACCCCTAAGCCCATCGTATCATACACAATTCCCACCCTTATTTACATGTCATTAATCACATTATCCAATTAGTTTTACATATGAAGTTTAACTTCCCTTTCTGTGCACGGCTATTTCTTATCTTCTCAAAATAGCCGTTTGACATTTCCCTCCCTTCTGTGATTCAAAGTGAAGCAGTTTAAACAAAAGGCTGTCTCTTATATTGTCAGTGCAAAAACATGTCAATGTTTGCATCATTGACATCCGCCCCCCCTTACAAAAAGAACAGATCCTGTAATGTAAACGAACACAAGTTAGGAGCTGGCTTTTGGTTTGTTGGGGTGTTTCTCATAAAACTTTTTGATAAGTCTGTCAGCTTTTACATCACTAGATTTCAGCCAATTGGCTTCAGACAATGGGTATCCCTTCCATTGTACCAGGTACTGCAATTTTCCCTTAAAGATTCAAAGAGTCAAGAATACGTTTCACTTCATAATGGGTCTGACCCGCTATTACGAGGGGTCCAGGTACCTACTTAGGGGGAGGTCTTAAAGTGGAGGCCCGAAAAGGTTTCAGTAAGCTACAATGGAAAACCGGGTGAATTTTCCCTCAAAGTCTGGGGAGTTTCAATTTTACTGTGACCGGGTTGATGATTCTCACAATTGGGAAAGGTCCCAATTTCTTCCTGGGTGATTTGAGATGTAAATATTTAGTTGACAGATAAACCTTTTCCCCCACTTGGAATGTTCTTTGGGGAGCCCTCTTTTTATCAGCTTGTTTTTAATAAGTCTCAGAAGTCTTTTTTAACACCGTTTTCGTGTTTCTCCAAACCTCTTCCCACCCTCTCACCCACTGATAAAGTGTCTGGGAAGCGGAGGGCACCTGAGGGTAGTCAGGCATCAGGCTGAACTCTTTTCCTGCGGCTACCCTGAAAGGTGTGTAGCCAGTGCTGCTATGAACAGAATTATTGTAGGCCACCTTGGCGAAAGGGAGGAGGTCAGTCCAGTTTGTCTGTTGGTAGGATACATAGCATCTGAGGTATTGGTCCACCATTTTAATAGGGAATTCTGCAGCCCCACTGGTAGCTGGATGAAAAGAAGATGATAAGCCTTGGGATGATCCAATTAATTGAAGGAAATTCCTCCAAACTTTCGCTGTGAACTATACTCCTCTATCTGAAATTATTCGCTTAGGGGCACCATGCAGTCGGTAGATATGTTTCAGGAACAATTTAATCAGTCGTTGTGCAGATGGGAGTCCTTTACAGGCGATAAAGGGAGCCTGCTTCAAAAACAGATCTATCATGGTCCAGATGACAGTATTTCCTCTACTGTTGGGTAGGTCTACAATAAAGTCCATGTTGTGATTCAGGGTCAGCCTGTGGGTTCGGCAGTTGGGTCAGACGAATCAGAGGAGGAGGGGGGTGTTGAAGACCTTGCTGAGGGGGTTGAAGATCTTGCTGATGATAGCCCTCAGGCAGGCCCCTCCCACTTGGTCACCATGGAGACACAGCTGTGTGAGCCTGACAGTGTGGATGAAGATGACCCACAGCTGGCCCTGTTCAAGGACGCCCGACGCAGGAGGCAGTCAAGTAGGAGTAAACAGAGGAAGGCTGTGGGGCTTCTCGGAAGGAGGCAGAGAGAGGCCACGCCCTGAACTCTTTATAAAGGGAATGTTTGGGGAGGGCTGGTTTGCTGAAAGCAACCGCTCAGATAGTGTTTCAAAGCTCCTGAATCTTGGTTCGTGTCTTGTTTGTTTTTTGTAGTAATAAATTTGGCAGACGTCATTCCAGCCTCTTGCCGTTTATAAAGGGGTTGCCTTTTCTGCAGGGCCGGTAGCAGGCTGGTACAGAACAGTTTGCTTTCAGCCTCCCACCCCTTACTAATATTATGGAGCAGCTACGTGCTGAGAATGCCCAGCTCACCCAGCAACTCACTTTGCTGGCAGCTCAGGTGGCTCAACTGCAAGCTCAGGTTCATGCTGCACCCCCACCATCACCCCCACCCAGGAGAAAATGCCAAGTTGCAATACCGGATAAATTTACAGGCACTCCAGAACTGTTTCCTGCTTTCCTGGGACAATGCCAGCTCTTTATCAGCGTGAGAGCAGCTGATTTCCCCACTGACCGGGATAAGGTGGGGTTTGTGTTAAGCCTTCTTTCAGGTGATGCAGCTCGTTGGGGCACGCCTCTGCTGGCTCAACCTAGCCCATTTTTGGACAATTTTGTGGGGTTTTGTGATCATATGCGTCTGATGTATGAGGACCCTATTAAGACGCAGACTGCTACTCGACGCCTGAAAGCTCTGAGGCAGGGTCAACGCCCCCTACAGGGCTATATCAGCGATTTTTGGCTGCTTAGCCAGGATTCTGCCTGGAATGAGGCTGCGCTTGTGGATGCCTTCCAGGATGGATTGTCGGAGGAGATGTTGGATGAGCTGGCCCGTGTGGATATTCCCTCAGACCTGAATGCCGTGCCACCCCACAGACCCCTGCAGCCCCTGTTGTGCGTGAGCCCCCAGTTCAAAGGGAGGAGCCAATGGAGCTGGGTGCCGCCAGGTCTCGTCTATCGGTGACTGAAATGAACAGACGACGATCGGGGGGGTTGTGTTTTTACTGTGGGGACCCTGGGCATTTGGCTCCTTTTTGCCCAAAGAAGCGACAGCGGGCATCAGTGACCGAGCCTGCCCCGAGAAAGTCCCCTACTTTTCTGTCGGGAAACGCCCCGAGCCCGATCTAGACGGTGTGATAGATCGGGCGTCCCACAACACTGAGCGACGTCTTTCCGATGCTGCCTGTGGACCTCCACGGCATTTGATTTTGGAGGCACGTCTGATCCTTCCTGGCAAGCCAGAGGGGATTCCAGTCCATGCCTTAATTGACTCAGGGGCCACCACAAATTTTATGGACTCAGCATTTGTGGCCAAATGGGCTGTTCCCCAGTGCCCGGTGGATCCGTCCATGTTAGTGGAGACTATCGATGGTCGAGTGCTCCTGTCTGGGCCTATTACGGCCGCCACACAACCATTATGTATGGCCATCAGTTCCCATGTGGAGGCCATCCAGTTCTATATCACCTCAGATCTGCATTTCCCCGTGGTCCTGGGACTGGCGTGGCTCCGGGCGCATGACCCACAGATCTATTGGTCACAGAACTTGGTCACCTTCCCAAGCTTGCAGTGTGTGGACCACTCCCGCCATATCTGTGCCGGCCAGGTGGAGGGTTCCCCAGGGGTTTCCTTGCCTCCTGAACTGTCCGACTTTGCTGATGTGTTCAGCGAGACAGAGGCGGATCAATTACCCCCGCACAGGCCCTATGACTGCCCCATTTATTTAGTCCCTGATGCGCCTCTCCCAGTGGGGCGTTTGTACTCCATGTCGGACCCCGAGTTGGCTGCATTGCGGGACTTTCTGGAGAAGAATTTGGCTCGCGGTTTCATCCGGCCCTCATCCTCACCAGTGTCTGCACCCGTGCTCTTCGTCAAGAAGAAGTCGGGCGAATTACGGCTTTGCTGCGATTATAGGAAACTTAACGCCATCACGGTGCGCAATCGTTCCCCGCTGCCCCTCATCCCCGAACTCTTGGACCGACTCCGGGAGGCTAAGATCTTCACGAAACTGGACCTGCGTGGATCTTACAACCTCGTCAGGGTTCGGCCGGGTGATGAGTGGAAGACGGCGTTTGGACATTTTGAGTACACGGTGATGCCGTTTGGCCTGACCAATGCCCCCGCCGTGTTTCAGCATTTCATGAATGACATTTTCCGGGATTTGTTGGATCAGTTTGTCGTGATCTACTTGGATGACATCCTGATCTACTCCCCGTCGCGTGAGGTGCACCATCAGCATCTCCATCAGGTCCTGCAGCGACTCCGAGAACATCGGCTGTTTGCCAAGTTGGAGAAGTGCCAGTTCTACCGGGTGACCATCGATTTCCTGGGTCACCGCATTTCTCCTGAGGGCATCGCCATGGAGCCGAGTAAGGTTGAGTCTTTGCAGAGTTGGCAACCCCCGCGTCACGTGAAGGATGTTCAGCGACTTCTTGGGTTCGCCAACTATTACCGAACTTTCATCCCTGGGTTTGCTGCCTTGACAGCCCCCCTCACCCGGCTCCTGCAGAAGAAGACTCGGTTCCAGTGGAACGCTCCAGAACAACGGGCTTTCCAGATTTTGAAGGAAGCCTTCATGAAGGAGCCCATCTTGAAGCATCCTGACCCGCAACGGCCGTTTGTCGTGGAGGCGGACGCCTCCGACATTGCCATTGGGGCGGTGTTACTCCAGGCAACGACGCCCAGCGGTACCCACTTCCCTTGCGCGTACCATTCACGAAAACTGAACCCTTCGGAGCGCAATTATACAATCTGGGAGAAGGAGCTGCTGGCCATCAAAGCGGCGTTCGAGGCCTGGAGGCATCATCTGGAGGGAGCGCGGCATCAAATCGAGGTCCGGACGGACCATAAGAATTTGGAAAGCCTGCAGACCGCTCGGAATTTGAACCAACGCCAGATCCGGTGGTCTCTTTTCTTTGCGAGGTTTGACTTCCGGGTTTGGTACATACCTAGCGGGCACAATCAAAGAGTGGATGCTCTGTCCAGGAAGCCCGAATATTCCCGAGTGGAAGACAAGCTTCTGCCCAGGACAGTGATCCCTGTCGAGTCTTTTGCTGCGGTGCGGGAGCCGGTTGATATACGGGCTCGGATCCGGGAGGCACAGCAGCAGGAGGTGTGGGTGGCTCACCGGAAGGAGGAGGTGGGGCCAGATTCTCCTTGGACGGTCACGGATGGACTCTTGTATTATCGTGACCGGCTCTACGTTCCGGGAGGGCCACTCAGGGGACTCATCCTCAGCCAGTGTCACGATAACCCGGCGGCGGGACATTTTGGCCTGTTCAAGACCCTGAACCTGGTCTCCCGTACCTTCTGGTGGCCCCGAGTCCGACACGACGTCCAGTCCTATGTTACCTCCTGCATCCCATGCAGGCAGGCCAAGTCAGCGACAGGGGCCCCGCCTGGATTACTGCAGCCTTTGCCAACACCCAAAAGACCCTGGGGGGCTGTGTCCATGGACTTTCTGACGGATTTACCCCCATCCTCTGGTTTTACGACAGTGTATGTGGTGGTGGACATGCTGACCAAGATGGCGCACTTCATCCCCTGTCACGGCTTACCGTCAGCCCGCGCCACTAGTATGTTCATTCAGCAGGTGTTTCGGCTGCACGGCCTCCCTGATAGAGTCATCTCTGATAGGGGGGCCCAGTTTACAGCCCGCTTCTGGCAGGAGTTGATGCATGTGTTGGATATCAAGATTTGCCTCTCGTCCGCGCATCATCCTCAAACTGACGGGGGAACCGAGAAGGTCATTTGTATCCTGGAACAATATCTGCGCTGCTACGTCAATCTGCAGCAAAACAATTGGGTGGACTATCTGGCCATAGCTGAGTTTGCATTTAACAATTCGCAGCATACCTCCACACAGATGACACCGTTCTTGGCCAATGTGGGATATCACCCCCAGTTTTTCCCCCTTTCTCCCGTGGACTCACCGGAGCCGGCAGCGAACGACTTCATGGCAGAGTTACAGGCGATCCATCGATTGGTGCGACGTCAGTTAGAGAAGGCCAAGGCCGATTACAAAAGATTTGCTGATCGGTCAAGACGGGATACGCCTCCACTATCGGTGGGAGATCGGGTCTGGTTGTCCACCAGGAACCTACCGTCAACACGGCCGGTGAGAAAGTTAGATCACCGATATTTAGGACCGTTCCCAGTCGAGGCTGTCATCAATCCGGTCGCCTATTGCTTAACTCTGCCACGTTCCCTGCGCGTGCACCCAGTCTTTCATCGGTCTCTGTTGGTCCCCGAGCAACCGGCCTGTCCACTCCGCCGAGCGAAACCTCCCCCATCAGGACCTCGTGATGGAGGCAGCACCCCCGAGTACGAGGTCGCCAGCATCAGGGATTCCCGTTGGCTGAAAGGTCGTTTCCAGTACCTGATTGAATGGAAAGGTTACGGACCAGAGGACTTCACCTGGGAAGACGCGACCGCCGTTCATGCCCCTGCGTTGGTGACCGCTTTTCATGAACAATTTCCATCCTGACCGCATCCGGATCGGTTGACCCGGGGGAAGGGCCCTGCGGTGCGGGATAGTGTTGTGATTCAGGGTCAGCCTGTGGGTTCGGCAGTTGGGTCAGACGAATCAGAGGAGGAGGGGGGTGTTGAAGACCTTGCTGAGGGGGTTGAAGATCTTGCTGATGATAGCCCTCAGGCAAGCCCCTCCCACTTGGTCACCATGGAGACCCAGCTGTGTGAGCCTGACAGTGTGGATGAAGATGACCCACAGCTGGCCCTGTTCAAGGACGCCCGACGCAGGAGGCAGTCAAGTAGGAGTAAACAGAGGAAGGCTGTGGGGCTCCTCGGAAGGAGGCAGAGAGAGGCCACGCCCTGAACTCTTTATAAAGGGAATGTTTGGGGAGGGCTGGTTTGCTGAAAGCAACCGCTCAGATAGTGTTTCAAAGCTCCTGAATCTTGGTTCGTGTCTTGTTTGTTTTTTGTAGTAATAAATTTGGCAGACGTCATTCCAGCCTCTTGCCGTTTATAAAGGGGTTGCCTTTTCTGCAGGGCCGGTAGCAGGCTGGTACAGAACAGTCCATAGCTATTTCTTCCCATGGTTGGGAAGGGTCTGCTACCGACTGCAGTAGCCCAGGGGTTTTCCCTGGAATTATTTTCATGGTGGCACATACGGTAGAACTCTTGACATAGTTTTCCATATCTCGTTTTAGCCCCGGCCACCAAAATTGCCAGCGGATGAGGTTTAGAGTTTTTAAATATCCGAAGTGTCCAACCTGTTTTACATCATGGCTGTGTCTGAGAGCATTGAGACGGAGGGTTTCAGGTAGATACAATTTTCTCCCCATGTATGCCAAACCATCCCTGCATGTTAGGGAGGTTTGATTATCATTGAACCATTGATCGGTAAGGAGCTCTCATTTTACCTTCTTCACTCCCAGGTCATCGGGTTTAGGGGTTCTGCGAAGTGTGAGTTGTGCTGCAGGTTATTCTGACCTCGGCTCGGCTTCAGGTAGGAGAGGCTTCTTATAGCGGGCGAGCTGAACATCTAATTTCACCACTGCCTGGTACCATTCATGCAACTGGTCAGGCACAGCTCGGTAGATACATGCCTGAGAAAGGTGGTCGTCTAACCCTTCTCTAAAAAGATGAATTATGGATTCCTCAGGCCATCTCTCTATCCGACCGGCCATCTTTCGAAACTCCCGCACGTACTCCAGGGCAGGCCAGCCAGCTTGTTTTATCTTGTGGATTTGCTCTTCTGCTTTGAGGGCAATGGATGGGTCCTCAAATCTTTCCCTCAGCCCTAGGAGGAAAAGGAGGGGGTCCTCCAAGTCAGGTGCTTGCTCATTATAAATTGTTCCAACCATTCGGATTCTTCTCCTTCTAGGGTGGATGCAAGCACATCGACCATAGCATAGGAGATAGGTCCAGCGATTCAAGTGAGAGCGTACTTGGTTGAGGAAGAAAATCAGTTTCTCTGGGTCCCCATCGAAGCTTGCTCTGAAGGGTGGGCTCATCATTGGTTGCTGGGGCCCCCACTGCTGTTGTTGTGTCTCCAGTTGCTGCTGGCCCCATCCTGGCTGCAGATTTAATGGCTGCCAGGGCCCCCACTGCTGCTGGCCCCACTGTTCCTGCTGTATGTTCAGGGGTTGCATGTTCGGGCCCTGCTGCTGCCACCCTTGCTGTTGTTTTCCTCCCACCAGATTCTAATCTCCAGGCTTCGGCACCACCCCCAGCTGTTGCAAGGCCTCTATTAGCTGTGGCAAGCTCAGAGGTTGTTGGCCTTTCACTTGTGGGGGTTCCCCAACCTCCCATTGCTGCAGAGGCCCCAAACTGGGGTCCTCTGTCCCTGTGGGTCTGGAGGGATTGGCAGGGGACTCCTGGGGCTGGCAGGCTGTCTGGTCTGCAGACAGGATGTTCCACTCACCCAAATTCTCAGTAGCAGATGGCCTGGAATCTCTCCACCATTCTGCTTCTGGGGCCTCTGGCAGCGCAGCCTCAAGGCCTCTGTAGTCTCCACTGGAGTGGTTCCAGCCTGATGACCAGATACGCACACTTAGCTGCTGAGGGTTGGAGATCTGCCCAAACTCATCTTCCCACAGCAAGCTATCTATTACTCGGTCTTCAGAAGTTTCGCCAGCAGCCAGGCTTTCTCTTTCCATCCTGAGGATTCTTCCCTGAATCTTTGCCAGCTTATCTCTCTTACCGGAGACAGCGGTGGGGGCTCAGGACTCCCCTTTGAAAGAAAGTAGATTCTGGCATGATGTCATGGTTCCGATTAATGAGACAGTTCAAACAAAATTCAGGCATTTTTTATCTAAAAAGTCTTAATAATGAAACGCAGCATCAGCACTCATGGATGGATGCCAGAATCTGAAATCTCATCCCCTAAGCCCATCGTATCATACACAATTCACACCCTTATTTACACATCATTAATCACATTATTCAATTAGTTTTACATATGAAGTTTCACTTCCCTTTCTGTGCGCGGCTATTTCTTATCTTCTCAAAATAGCCGTTTGACATTTCCCTCCCTTCTGTGATTCAAAGCGAAGCAGTTTAAACAAAAGGCTGTCTCTTATATTGTCAGTGCAAAAACATGTCAATGTTTGCAGCATTGACATCCACTTTTGTCAAGTTTCCGACGGATGAGCTCTTCAAAGGACTCTGAGGCATTATTTACCTTAAAAGTCTTTTATTAGAGCCCTATAATATCGGCAATGCTTGCTGGAAGCTGGAATCTGAATTCCCCTCCCCTTAGGACAATAATATTAAACACAATTCTCCTTTCATTGCTGTCATTAATCACATTCTACAATTAGTTTGAAGAGTCAGTTTTCCCTTCTGTTAGACAACCCGCCAAATTCTTATCTTCTCTTATTTCAAAACAGCCTTAAGAGACATTCTTCCTCCTCTCCCCAGCATCAACTGATTCTACCTCTAAAAGTAACATACAAGTTTTAAATATGAAATAGCTGCTTCTTCATCTTTTGTCAAAACAAGAACCTCTGATGTTAGCAGCATTGACATCCGGCCCCCCTTACAAAAAGGACAGATTCTGTAAACAAAAAACACAAACTAGAAGCTGGCTATTGGTTTGTTGGGGTGTTTCTCATAAAACCTTTTGATAAGTCTGTCAGCTTTCACATCGATAGATTTCACCCAAGTGGTTTCAGATAATGGGTATCCCTTCCATTGTACTACGTACTGCAAATTTCCCTAAAAGATTCTAGAGTCAAGAATACGTTTCACTTCATAATGGCATGGGTCCGGGTTATTTACGGGAGTACCTTTTGCCGGCGTTAACTTCCCATCGCCCTGTGCGCTCTCACAGAGAGGGCCTCCTCAGGGTGCCGTCGGTCAGGGAATGTCGACTGGCGGCCCCCAGGGGGAGAGCATTCTCTGTGGGCGCGCCTGCCCTCTGGAACCAGCTCCCTGTTGAGCTTCAGATGGCTCCCGACCTTCGCTCCTTTCGCCACGACCTGAAGACTTGGCTATTTGAGCTTGCCGGCCTGGACTGAGGGTTTCGGATTTTAGATTTTAAATTTTAAAAACTTTAAATTTTAGTATGTCTTTATTGTTTAGGGCTATTTAATTTAATCTCATTTTAATTTTTATACATTATGTGTTGTTTATAGTTTTAATTGCCCTGTACACTGCCCCGAGTCCTTCGGAGAGGGGCGGTATATAAATCCAAATAAATAAATAAATAAATAAATAAATAAATAAATAAATAAATAAATAATGGGTCTGAGAGGGGCGGTATATAAATCCAAATAAATAAATAAATAAATAAATAAATAAATAAATAAATAAATAATGGGTCTGACTCGCTACTACAAGGGGTCCGGGTGCCTTCTTAGGGGGAGGTCTTAAAGTGGAGGCCCGAAAAGGTTTCAGTAAGCTACAATGGAAAACCGGGTGAATTTTCCCCAAAGGACTGGGGAGTTTCAATTCTACTGTGACCGGGTTAATGATTTTCACAATGGGGAAAGGCCCCAAGAATTTCAGTCCTAATTTCTTGTTGGGTAGTTTAAGGTGTAAGTATTTGGTCCACAAATAAACCTTTCCCCCAACTTGGAATGTCCTTTGGGGAGCTCTCTTTTTACCAGCCTGCTTTTTGTAGGTCTCAAAAGTCTTTTTTAAGGCCATCTCTGTGTTTTTCCAAACTTCTCCCCAACCCCTCACACATTGGTCAAGTGTCTGGGAAGCGGAGGGTAACTGAGGGTATTCCGGTATGGGGTTGAATTCTTTCCCTGTGGCTACCCGGAAAGGAGTGTACCCGGTGCTGCTGTGTCCTGAATTATTGTAAGCCACCTCTGCGAAAGGGAGGAGGTCAGTCCAGTTTGTTTGTTGGTAAGAAACGTAGCATCTAAGATACTGTTCCACCATTCTATTGGTGGATTCTGTGGCTCCATTAGTAGCCGGGTGAAAAGCAGTTGATAGGCCTTGAGATGATCCAATTAATTTAAGAAAATTCCTCCAAAATTTCACTGTGCACTGCACCCCTCTGTCTGAAATTATTCACTTAGGGGCACCATGTAGCTGGTAGATATGTTTTAGGAACAACATAGTCAGGTGTTGGGCTGATGGGAGTCCTTTGCAGGCGATAAAATGAGCCTGTTTTGAAAACAGGTCTATCACAGTCCAGATGACAGTATTTCCTCTACTGTCAGGTAGGTCTACAATAAAGTCCATAGCTATTTCTTTCCATGGTTGAGAAGGGTCGGCCACCGTTTGCAGTAACCCAGGGGTTTTCCCTGGGATTCTTTTCATGGTGGCACATACAGTACTGCTCCTGACATAGTTTTCCATGTCTCGTTTTAATCCTGGCCACCAAAATTGCCGGCGAATGAGATGTAGAGTTTTTAGATATCCATAGTGTCCAGCCTGTTTGACATCATGGCTGTGTTTGAAAGCGGTAAGATGGAGAGCTTCAGGCAATTACAATTTCCCCCCCTTGTAAGCCAGACCATCCCTACGTGTTAGGGATGTCTGATTGTCTTTGAACCATTGATCGGTGAGGAGTTCTTGTTTTATTTTCTTTATCCCGGGGTCATCAGGATTAGGGGTCCTGTGAGGTGTGAGTTCGGCCACAGTTTGTGGACTGGAGATAATTGCCTTGTTAACTTCTTCTCGTTCACTTTTGTACTGGGGCAATCTCGATAGTGCATCAGCTAGGAAGTTTTTTCTTCCTGGTATGTACTTTAGAGCAGACATGTCAAACACAAGGCCTGGGGCCCAGATGAGGCCCACGAAGTGGTTTCATGTGGCCCGTGAACCCATCCTGGAAACAGTGAGGAAACGGCCCCCACTGCCTTGGCCCTAGCCCAGGCTGGCCGGGAGCCAATGTACAATTTCATGGTGGCCATCTATGCTGAAACGCATTCAGTCTTACTTCACAAGGCCGTCTGGAAACATCGAGGTACCAGCCCCTGCCGCGTCAATCCCGCCCCCTGGGCCCACGCTGGGAGGTATCACCCTTTGTGAGGAATGACGAAATGCACCATTGCCTGGAAGTGGCCAGCACATGGCCCTGCCTACTTTGGGCAGGCTAGGGGCTGGGCAGCATTGCGCTTCTCTTTAGATTCATGCCACCCGGCTCAGCTTCTGCGCACTGTGAGGAGAGCACCCCGCTGCCTGCCAAAACCAGGCAGGCTGGGGGCTGGGCAGCATTGTGCAAGTAACATTGACTTTCATGCTGCTCATGGCATCCCCTCCCCCAGAGCCCACCAAGCTGGATATGTGAACCGTGCCTTGTTTATTATGCCTCCCTTCAGGCAAGCGGTGGCGCAAGTGGTTGCACGCCACCCAGCCAGCGACCTGGTCCAGGAACTGCAGAAGGCCACCCAGGACGATCCCTGGCTGCAGGACCAACTAGCCCTGCTAACAAAAAGGGATGGACTGGCATGGAAGGGTGATAAGTTATATGTCCCACAGGCAGTGAGGATAAGGGCATTGCAAAGATGCCATGATGTAAAGCAGGCAGGACACTTCGGATTCCTCAAGACCCTGCACCTAGCAAGATGCCAATTCTGGTGGCCCCAGATGAAGACGGATATTGAAGCCTACGTACGGGGCTGCCCTGTGTGTGCCACTGCAAAGCCTCGTACCAGGAGGCCACCAGGGCTGCTACAGAAAGTGATGGATCCAACCCAACCATGGGAGGAGATAGCGATGGACTTTGTTATGGAACTGCCAGAGAGCTGTGGTTACACGGTGATCTGGATGGTAGTCAACCTTTTCTCCAAGCAGGCCCATTTTGTACGATGTAAGGGGTTACCATCTGCGTGGAAACTTGCTAAGATGTTCATCGTGCAGGTATACCACCTGCACAGGGTGCCCCGGTGTATAATCTCGGATCAGGGGGTGCAATTTACAGCCCGCTTCTGGCGTGAGTTCATCCGTTCCATCGGGTCATCTCAGGGACTCAGCTCGGCGTACCACCCAAGTACCAACGGAGCAGCAGAACGGGCCAACGCGATGGTGGAGCGATATCTACGGTGCTACATCTCCTATCAGCAGAACAACTGGGCTGACATGCTACCATTCGCAGTAGTGGCATACAATAATGCAGTGCACAGCAGTAGCGGTTTTACCCCCTTCCAGGTGGTACATGGTCTGGACTTCATCCCAATCCCTGAGTGTTCACAGTGAGACCCCTCCCCCTGTCAGCCCCAGGACTGGATAGCCCACATTACGGGGGGTTGGGGGGACGTGAAGAGGGTCTTAGTACAAGTGGAGGAGGCTGCAAAGGTGCAAGCAGACAAGAAAAGGACTCTCCAAAAACCTTTTCAGGTGTGGGACATGGTATATTTATCAACCAAGTACCTCCGCTTGCAGGTGCCATGCAAAATGCTGGGACTGAAATACCTAGGGCCATTCCGGATCACACAGATCGTCAACCCAGTAGCCGTACGGCTACAGCTACCCAGGTTCCTGGGGAAGATACATCCAGTCTTCCATTCTAGCCTGCTGAAATCAGTAGAGGGGACCTCCTTGAGGTCTGTAACAAAAGTCCCAGGGCCCGTTACGGGGGACCATTACAAGGTGCAGGAGATACTGGACTCCCGGCTCCAGCAGGGCCGGTTGCAGTACCTGGTGCGGTAGAAGGGATACCCTGTCACAGAGGCCTCATGAGTGGGGGAAGCAGACATTCAGGCTCCTCGACTGGTGAGGAGGTTCCGCTCTGAAGGGTGGGCTCATCATTGGTTGCTGGGGCCCCCATTGCTGCTGGCCCCACCCTGGTTGTTGGTTCAATGGCTGCCGGGGCCACCACTGCTGCTGGGCCCATCCTGATTGTTGATTCAATGGCTGCCGGGGGCCCCACTGCTGCTGTGGTGCCTCAATCAATTGTGGGCCCCTCAGTGGTTTCTTGGCGCTCGGGGGTGGTGACCAGCCTCCATGGAGTTGTCGTCCTCCAACTAGCTGTTGCTCTCCAGGCATCACGCCAAGCTGTTGCAAGGCCTCTATTAGCTGATTTAGTCCCAGAGGTTGTTGCCCCTCCTTCTGTGGGGGTTGCCATACTCCCCACTGCTGCGGGGGTCCTAGCTTCTCTTCCTCTGTGGGACTGGAGGCCCTAGCAGGGAACTCCAGGGGTTGGAGGGCTGTTAGCTCTGTGAAAGGGGGGCTGGGGGCTTCTCTCAGCAGGAGCTGTTCTGCGCTCCTCACTTCTAGCTCTTCAAACCTTTCTGCTAGATAGTCAATTGATTGGCTATGGGCTGCAGAGGGTATTTCCACTCACCCAAGTATTCAATCTCAGATGGCCTGGCAGCTCCCTACCAGTCTGGGGAATGCGATGTGCAGGAGTCGTCTCTTTGTTGTTGCTCCACTTCCTCTGCCTTTGAAGCCCTTGGGGATGGCAAGGCCGCTTCAGGGCATCTGGAGTCTCTGCTGGGCTTAATCCACTCTGACGACCAGACCAATTCTCCTGGTTGTTTGGGTCTAGCTCCCAGCTGGGAGGATTGCTGAAACTCTTTTCCTACCGGCTTCATCGCTGGTCCTTCCCCCCCGTGGGGTGGCTGCTGGTGCCAGGGAGCTGGCTTCAGCCAATTTTCCCTCGTCCATGATGGAATCTTCCCCAAGTCTTTGTCAGCCTGTCTCGCAAACTTGGAAACAGCGACGGGAGGTCGGGAACCCCTAGTTAGTTTGTAAAGTTGGCAGATTCCAGCTTGATGTCAAGTTTCCGACGGATGAGCTCTTCAAAGGACTCTGAGGCATTATTTACCTTAAAAGTCTTTTATTAGAGCCCTATAACATCGGCAATGCTTGCTGGAAGCTGGAATCTGAATTCCCCTCCCCTTAAAGGTAAAGGTAAAGGTTCCCCCGCACATGCGTGCTAGTCGTTTCTGACTCTAGGGGCCGGTGCTCATCTCTGTTTCAAAGCCGAAGAGCCAGCGCTTGTCCGAGGATGTCTCCGTGGTCATGTGGCCAGCATGACTAGATGCCAAAGGCACACAGAATGCTGTTACCTTCCCACCGTAGTGGTCCCTATTTTTCTACTTGCATTTTTACGTGCTTTCGAAATGCTAGGTTGGCAGAAGCTGGGACAAGTAACAGGTGCTCAATCTGTTACGCGGCACTCAGGATTCGACCCGCCAAACTGCTGACCTTCTGATCGACTAGCTCAGCGTCCTAACCCACTGAGCCACCGCGTTCCTCCCCTCCCCTTAGCACAATAATAATAAACACAATTCTCCTCCTTTCATTGCTGTCATTAATCACATTCTCCAATTAGTTTGAAGGGTCAGTTTTCCCTTCTGTTAAACAACCCTCCAAATTCTTATCTTCTCTTATTTCAAAACAGCCTTGAGAGACATTCTTCCTCCTCCCCCCAGCATCAACTGATTCTAGCTGTAAAAGTAACACACAAGTTTTAAATATGAAATAGCTGCTTCTTCATCTTTTGTCAAAGCAAGAACATCCGATGTTAGCAGCATTGACAGATACTTTGTATCAATAAACATGTTCTTTGAGGAACTTGCAAGCCTGAGAGTTCTGCTTTATTTGTCTCTGTCTGTTGGAACCTTGACATTGGGAATGAGATCAGGGGTCAGAACACGCTACCAATATTGTACAACGGGGCTGTCTTTACCTGTAATGACCTGTCTTCTGGCTCTCATGCCCATTACCACTCTGATGAATTGTCCTGCCCTACATCCCCCAAGGCAATCATTTCCCCTCCTCCCAAGTTCCATTCCCAATTGTAAATTGAGGACTACCTGTACTAAATTATAATATACATTAAGTATATTACCATAGTATTTATACAGGGGGGGTTATTGTTGGGAAATGCCCAGGCAGGGAGGGAGGAGGAATCAAGCAGGGAGTTAGTCTGATCTCTTGTGGCTGCACAATTCAAGGCTAACTCCTTGTTTGATTCCTCCTCTTTGCCCGTCTGGTCATTTCCCAGTAGTTATATAGTAAGAGCCCCTCACCTGGCTTTGTGGCTCAGCATTGAGTGAATGTAGTAACATTAGCAGAGAATTCTAATGCATCTGAAGTGCAAGAAACTGCCATGCAGAGAAACAGAGGGTTTTTATTTAACCATTTTACTGGTGATGGTGATGGCTGCAGTATTAGTGGGGTTGCTCTTGACAATGGAAAGGGGGGTTTAAGACCTCTCGACGCCATCTTGCCACAGCCCTGTTGCCATGGCCACCTTGGCACCACCATCTCAGCGCGGAACAAATTGTCATGGTAAACTTGCCATGGGACAACTCGCTGTGCCCCCTTCAGCATTTCCCTTCATGGGAAGCAGCCTGTTGTGATTCAGCGTCAGCCTGTGGTTTCGGCAGCTGAGTCGGACAATTCTGAAGAGGAGGAGGAGGAGGGGTTTGGAAAGCCTTTGGTTGCAGAGGAAAGTTCTGATGCACCACAGAGCTCTCAGCCAGGCCCCTCCCGTCTTGTTCCTCCTCAGACCCAGCTGTGTGAGCCTGAAACATTGGAAGAAGACGATCCACAGCTGGCTTTGTTCAGGGACGCTCAAAGCAGGAGGCAGACAAGCAGAAGTGAACAAAGAAAAGCAATGAGGCACCTCGGGAGAAGGCAAAGAGAAGCCACGCCTTGAGACTGCTGTTTAAAAGGGGAATGTGTGGGAGGTGCTGGTTGCCGAAGGTAACCGTTTGAAGAGCTTCTGATATAGTCTCGGTCTGTATTTGTTTAACTCTGTTTTGAACTGTTTCGTTTAGTTTTTGCAAATAAATTTGGTTGGCTTAATTCCAGCCTATTGAATATAAAAAAGGGGTTGTCCCTGACATTCCAACAGGGCCGGTCGTAGGCTGGAACAGAACACAGCCATTGACCATGGTGTCATGACAGGTTGTGTCTGCAGACCCAGGTCTGGTCTCCCATGGGCATGGCCAATCGGTCAGGTTGGAGTGCATCTGTTCTGCATGACTGCGGTGTTGTCACTACCCACGCACAAGAAGCGCATCCCACCTGCTGCCCTGTCTCGGTGTTGCGCTGCCCATGTGTGAGAGGCATATTCCGTCCATTTGTTTTTCTCTGCAAGGGCGGAAGGCCTCCCTGGCAGGCAGCAGGCAAGCTGAATCTTCTGCATATTCCACCAAATTTTAATCCAAAAAGCTTTAACTTTTTTACAAGTCCACCATATATGATAATATGTTGCATCCTCACAACCACACCTCCAACATTTGGGCTGGCAGTTCGGATACATACTTGCTAATTTTTTAGGATCTAAATGCCATCTATAAAACATTTTATAAAAATTCTCTTAAATTTTGAGCCTGTGTAAATTTTACATTTCTGACCCATATCTTTTCCCAAGTATTCATTGTTATAACCTCCTGAAAATTCTGGGCGCACTTTATCATACAATCTTTAACAAGTTCCGTTTCTGAGTCAATTTCTATCAGTGCATTATATATCCTTCTTATATGTGCTTGACCTTGATCTCTAATTTGTTTTACCAAATTTCCATCAGTTATCGAAATACCTCTCCGCCTTCAGAGGAAGGCGGCAGCCTGCAAACGGGCCGCGGCAGCTTTCCGAACAAGCAGCGCCGCTGCCCGTTCTAAGAGGTGCACGCGCACCTCTCCGAACGAGCGGAGGTGCGCGCGCACCTCTCCAAACCTTTGGAGAGGTGCGCGCGCACCTCCGCGCGAACAGGCAACGGCGCTTCTCTTTGGGAAAGCTGCCGCGGCACGTTTGCAGGTTGCCGAAGGCGGCAGCTCTGCAAACGGGCCGCGGCAGCTTTCCCAATGAGTGGCGCCACTGCCTGTTTGGGCAGAGGTGCGCGCGCACCTCCGCCCATTCGGAGAGGTGCGCACCCACCTCTCCAAACGGGCGGTCCCACTCTCCATTTGGAGAGGTGCGAGCGCACCACTGCCCGTTCGAAGAGGTGCATGCGCACCGGGCGGCTGGGAGCCGCAGGAGACGGCTCAAAGAGCCGTATGTGGCTCCAGAGCCGCGGGTTGCCGACCCGTGACTTAATGTAATAACCAAGTCATCCGCAAACGCTCTCAATCTATAATCTTGATCTCTTATTTTAATTCCTTTAATTTTATTTGAATCTCGTATCTTAATAATATTTCCAATGTTAAAACATACAACAAAGGTGACAACGGACACCCCTGTCTTGTACCCTTTTCAATATTACATGTTTCTGTCAAACTACCATTATTATTTGAGCTGTTTGCTTCTGATATTTTGCCCTAATAGGTTGTAAAAAATTATCCCCAAACTCCATTTTCTCCAGTACTTTAAATAAAAATTGCCAGTCCAATTGATCAAAAGCTTTTTCTGCATCAAAAAAATCAGCACTGCAGAGACCTGGTTATTTCTTTCCAAAAATTCCAATAAATCTACAATATGTCTCACATTATTCTTCATTTGTCTACCACTTATAAATCCTGTTTGGTCACTATGAATCATTTGCTGCATCACCTTCATTAATCTATTTGCTAAAATTTTTGCAAATATCTTATAATCAGTATTTAAAAGCAATATTGGCCTATAATTTTTGGTTTGGGTAAGATCTTGATCTTCCTTCGGAATCAGGGATATAAAAGCTGTTTTCCATGATGGAGGCACTTCTCCTCCAGATTGAATTGTTCTAAATAATTCTTTTAAAGATTCCACCATTTCTAACTGTAAATCTTTATAGTAAACGGCAGTCAAGCCATCTGTTCCTGGTGCTTTCCCCACCTTTAATTGTTTAATTGCTAAAATAATTTCTTCATCATTTATCAGTTGATTCATCCCTTCCCTTTGCTCTTGTGTAAGAACAGGGATATTAACTTCTTGTAAATATCTATCTATATCTACATCTTGAATCTTTTTTTTTATTGAAAAGTTTTAAAGTACATTTTATCTTTAACAATCCCCCCTCCCCCCACCCCTACCTATCCCTCCCTACCCCTCCCCCCCCATTCCCCCCTCCCCCCCGACTTCCCAGAGCTAAGTACAAGGTATAAAAACAAAGGACAATCATAAACATCCATATGCTAACAACAATAAACTCTTAAATCTATCGCTCTCTAGCTCATATAAGATAACTACAAGCAATATTAATATTACATATAAAAAGAAAGAAAAAAGAAAAAAGAAAGGAAGACTTATTCAAATGCTAAATGAAACTTTTTAGTCCCGTATTTGTTCTGGATATAATCAATCCATTTTTTCCACTCCATAATATAACGTTCTTGCGAATGATCTTTCAAATAAGCCGAGATCTTTGCCAAATAACAAGTCATGGCCCTCAAGATTTAATAATCTCTCTTGTGTCAAATTAATCCAATCACTTATTCCTGATAACGCAGCAGCTTCATAATATAGTTTAAGATTAGGCATTTTAAGACCACCTCTTTCACGAGTATCCTGCATAATCTTAAGTTTAACTCGTGGCCTTTTCCCTGCCCAGACAAATTTATTGATACCCCGTTGCCATTCTTCCAAATTAGAATCTTTTTTAAGAACCGGTATCATTTGAAATGAAAATAGAAATTTAGGCAAGACATTCATTTTCACTGCTGCAATTCTTCCCAGCAAAGACAATTGCAATTTTTCCCAACTCTCCATTTCTTTTTGAATTTTTCCCCATAACTTTTCATAATTATTTTTATATAACTTTGTATTAGAGGGTGACAAAAACACCCCCAAATATTTGACCCTTTTAACAATCTCAAATCCAGTTAATCCTTCTAAAAGGGCCTTTTGCGATACTGTCATATTTTTGGCCAGAATTTTAGTTTTTTGTGCATTAACTTTAAATCCAGAAACCTTCCCATATTGCATTATTATCTCCATCAGGTCCACAACAGAGTTTTCTGGCTGGGTCACCGTAACAACCAGATCATCTGCGAACGCTCTCAGTCTATAATCCTGATCTCTAATTTGTATTCCGTATTTTTACCAATAATATCTCCAATGTTAAAACAAATAATAAAGGTGATAACGGACACCCTTGTCTTGTGCCCTTCTCAATATTACATACTTCAGTCAAACTATTGTTAACTATTATTCGGGCAGTTTGTTTTTGATATAATGCCCTAATTGGTTGCAAAAATTTATCCCCAAAATTCATTTTATCTAAAACTTTCATCAAAAATTGCCAATTCAATTGATCAAAAGCTTTTTCAGCATCTAGAAAAATTAGTGCCGCAGGGATCTGGTTGTTCCTTTCCAAAAACTCCATCACATCAACTATATGCCTCACATTATTTTTCATTTGCCTACCACTAATAAACCCAGTTTGATCCCCATGAATCACCTGTTGCAGAACCCTCATCAATCTGTTAGCTAACACCTTGGCAAATATCTTGTAATCTGTATTTAAAAGCGATATCGGTCTATAGTTTTTTACTTGAGTAGCATCTTGATCTTCCTTCGGAATCAAAGAAATAAAAGCAGTTCTCCAAGACGGAGGCACCTTTTCCCCTCTCTGGATTGTCTGGAACAGTTCCTTTAATGGCTTTAGCAACTCCACTTGTAGATTTTTGTAGTAAGCCGCAGTCAAACCATCCGTGCCTGGCGCTTTGTCCACCTTCAATTCCTTAATTGCTATAAGAATTTCTTCTTCTGTTATCAATTGATTAATCTCCTCCCTTTGTGCTTGCGTAAGAACCGGGATGCTAGCATTCTCCAAATATACATCAATGACTTTTTCATTAATCTTCTCCTTAGCATATAATTTAGAATAAAAATCCACAAAAGCTTCCTTAATAAGATCCTGTTGAAACACAACCTTTCCCTTATGTTCAATTTTATCTATATTAGAAGCCCTTTGCTTTTTCCTTAGTCTGTAAGCTAGCCATCTACCTGGCTTGTTAGCATTGCAAAAAGTATTATGCCTAGCAAACCGTAAATTGGTTGCCACTTGATCAGCCATCAATTTATCAAATTGTCCTCTTAATAGCTTAATAACCTCCTTAGTCTTCACATCCAATGGGTTCAAGATTAGGGCCTTTTCTTTTTCCCTAATTTCATTCTCCAGTTCTTTCCTTCTGACTTCCAAAGTACGTCTGCATTTATTATTCATATATATCAACACCCCTCTCATGTAGGCCTTGCTAGCATCCCAAACCATGTCCATAGAAGTATCCTTATTCATATTAATTTCAAAGAAATCCTTCATCTGCTGTTTACATTCTTCCACATTTTTCTGATTTCTAAACAAATTCTCATTTACGCGCCACGAGCGCCTATCCCTATTGTCCTTATTGATCTCTAACCAAACTGGGCTATGGTCAGAAATAGTTCTTGCACAGATCTTTACCTTCTTAATCCTAGAAAAAAAGTCATTAGTCAGCAAAATAAAATCAATCCTGGAAAAAGATTGATGTCTGTCAGAAAAAAAAGCATAATCCTTTTCGTGTGGATGTGTGTCACGCCAGATATCTCGCAGTTCCAGATCGTCCTTCATTTCAAAAAAAGATTTAGGCAATCTAGCATGACTCGGAACACGCTTAAAAGAACCAGCCTTGTCCATCTGTACGTCTAAAACACCATTCCAGTCCCCCATAAAAATAAACGATTTATAATCCAATTGTGTAACCTTTGTGTGAAGTAAACTAAAAAAATCAGCTTGTTGTTGATTAGGAGCATACACTCCAACTAGAAGCGTTTTTTTAGCTTCTAACAGCAAATCTATCATAACATATCTTCCTTGCTTATCTGCTTCAATTAGTTCCGCTGTTAGGGTACTTTTAACGTAGACAACCACTCCATTTTTCTTGTTCAACGCAGAAGCAACAAATTGCGTGCCCAACCTTGAGTTCGATAAATACTTTTGGTCCATAACCCTAATATGCGTTTCTTGCAAACATATAACATCAATCTTAAATTGTTTTAAATATTGAAAAACTTTCTTTCTCTTCTGTGGTGAGTTTAATCCATTGACATTCCAGGTTAGAAATTTAGTCGCCATGCTTGGCGCCCCGAAGCTTTTGGAGCACATCTTCAATGGCCCCTGCAACTTCCTTGGGCCGCGCTCCTCCCACAGCTTCACTGTAAGTACGCTTTGAAAGTTCCATAAACTTCTGCTGGTCTTGCTCTTGTACTTGTCTTGCTCGTCTTAAAGCGGCACGCGTCAACCTCTGCTGTCCAGCAGCAGCCGATGAAGCTGTAGTTTGATCCCCTCCAGCACCGTCCTCCTCTGTCTGTCCCCCTTCAGCATCTTGAAATTTTCCCTCTCCAGATCCCTTTGCAGCTTCCAAGAGTGATAGAGGGGTTGCTTTTAAAACATTGCTGTAGAAATCACGCGCCTGAGTCATGGTAACCAGACGATATCTTTTACCTTCGTGCATCACCACAAATCTGACTGGAATCTCCCATCTAAACTTGATATCACGTTGCTTAAGTTCCTGTGCAAGAAATGCAAAATCTTTCCTTCTCCTTAAAATCTTTGGAGGAATCTCTTTTAGAACCAGGACTTCTTGCTCAGCAACCACAACTTTAGTATCATAAGCAGCTTGAATAACTTCATGTCTAGTAGCTCTCTTTGTAAAATAGACCACCACATCTCTAGGTAGCTTCCTCTGCCTTGCAATCCATGAATTTACACGAAAGATTTTATCCATACTTCCCTCTATTTCAGATGCTGGCTGGCCCAATACTGCTTCCAAAGCCTCAGAAATCAGCTGCTTTAAGTCTTCTTTAGGATTCTCTTTTAAGCCCCTGATTCTAATAGCATACTGCATCTGATGATACTGGACAAGGCTCAATTCTCCGTCCATTTTATCCCTTAAATTTTCATTCTCCAGTACCTTTACTTCTAATATAGAGTTCTTTTGACTAAGATCCTCCACTTTTTCATCCAAATGTTGCACACATTCAGCCACGCTTTCAATTGTAGACAAAATGTCTACCCTCATTGCACTAAACTTCTCTTCCATCCTCTCCTCCAATTTCTCCAGTTTCTCCTCCAGCTTTGCCATCTTATCATCCATCATTTCTGACATTACCTGGGATTGCTTTGCAAAGGCATCTTGTAAGTCCTTTAGCGTCAATGCCACAGGAGGTGCAGGAGGAAGCAAAGCTTGCAACGATGTCTGTTGCACCGGGGAAGTTCCCGCACTCCGAAGAACTTTAGAGGAAGATTTAGCCGCCATCTTTCCCCACTTTCACTTGTTGCATAATTTCACTTTAAAGCTATAAAGTCCATTGAGCTAGGGAGTAAAAATAAAAATCCACTTCACCTTGACCTCCTGTACCGCTCTGCCTGCTCCTTATTACTCGAAAGTCTTTCCTTCTGGCAGGGGTGGTCGCTAACGCCTGGCTCTGCTCCAAAAATCCCGGAGCAGAGACGCTGAGCAGCTCGGAGCAACCCAGGCTTCGGGGGGGCTCAATCCTTCAGCCGCCCAAACTTTCAGCTCAGGCGGCCTCGGAGAGCTCAACCCCTACCTGGGGCCTCACCCCCTCCTCTTCTCCCGAGGAGGGGGCTTCAAATCCACCTAAACAGCTGATGGGCGCTGTTTTCGGTGGATAAACACAGCTGCGAAGCGGACAGCCCGAAAGCGGCTGTCTTCGGCGCCGCGCCACCACCAGAAGTCCTACATCTTGAATCTTATCCCTAACGTATAACTTAGAATAAAATTCAACAAAGGCCTTTTTAATAAGATTCTGCTGAAACACCTCTTTACCCTTGTAATCTATTCTATCTATATTACATGACCTTTGTTTCTTCCTTAACAAGTAAGCTAACCATCTACCCGGCTTATTAGCATTACAAAAAGTATTATGTTTAACATACCGTAAATTGGTTGCCACTTGATCTGCCATCAACATATTAAACTGACCTCTTAACAAAATAATTGCCTCTTTAATCTTATCAGATGGATTCAAAATTAGAGCCTTCTCTTTCCTCTTAATTTCCTCCTCTAACTCTTTACGCTTATATTCCAGTTTACGCCTATGTTTATTATTCAAATATATTAACACTCCTCTCATATAAGCTTTGCTTGCATCCCAAACCATTTCAATAGAAGTACCCTTATGCATATTTATATTAAAAAATTCTTTCATCTGTTTTTTTACATTCTTCCACATTTTCTTGATATCTGAACAAATTTTAATTCAGTCTCCCAGACCTCCTATCTCCACTCTCTTTTTCCAGTTCCAGCCATACTGGACTATGATCTGGTAGAGTTCTTGGACATATCTTAATCTTCTTAATCCTAGAAAAAATCATTAGTAGTTAATACAAAATCAATCCTAGAAAAGGATTGGTGTCTATCGGAAAAAAAGGTAAAATCTTTTTCTTCCAAATTTCTTTCTCTCCAAACATCTCTCAATTCCAAGTCATCTTTCATCTCAAAAAAAGATTTAGGCAATCTAGCATGATTTGGTATACTTCTGAAAAGACTTTTTTTGTCTTTTTGTGCATCCAGGACACCATTCCAATCTCCCATCAAAATACACGATTTATAATCCCATTGAATTATCTTGCTATGTAAAAGTTTATAAAATTCTCCTTGCTGTTGATTAGGAGCATATAATCCAACCAAAAGTATTTTCTTGCCTTCTATTAACAATTCAATTATAACATATCTTCCTTGTTTGTCTGTTTCAATTAAATTAGCTGTTAAATTCTTCTTCACGTAAATAACTACTCCATTTTTCTTATCTGGAGCAGACGCACTAAACTGTGTACCCAATCTAAAGTTTATCAAATATTTTTGATCAGCTGCTCGAATGTGTGTTTTCTGTAAACAAATAACATCATTTTTAAATTGTTTCAAATACTGAAATACTTTCTCTTGTGCGGGGAATTTAATCCATTAACATTCCAGGTTAGAAACTTTGTCGCCATCTTTTGCGACCTGAAGCTTTCGGAGCGCCTCTTGCAAAACCACCTGCACCTGCCTCTTCGGTTTCGCTCCTCCCACTGCTTCACTATAAGTAGGTTCTTGAGATATGATTGTAGCTTTCTGTTGTTCTTGTTCTTGTCTCATTCGTATTATTGCAGCCCGTGTCATTCTTTGTTCTCTAACCTCTTCTGATGGCATCTGGGACTGCTCAACTTCTGAAATTTGCTGAGATTCTTTATCCTTCTGCAAAGTAACTCCTTCAGCTCCTTGTATTCTCTCCACTCGAGTCTGACGCTCTCCTTCGTCCTTCCTTCCTTTAAATTCTGAAGATGGCGGAGAACCTGCCTTCAATATGTTAGAATAAAAATCTCATGCCTTCAAAACTGTATTAAGACGATATCTCGTGCCAGCATAATTCACCACCAAGCCTACTGGAATCTCCCATATAAACTGAAGCTGCCATTTCTTTAATTCATCTGCCAAAAAAGCAAATTCTTTTCTTCTCCTTAAAATTCTTGGAGGAATCTCTTTCAGAATTAAAACTTCTTGCTCAGCAACTTTAAATCTATTGTTATAAAAGGCTTGGATAATCACATTTCTGATTGATCTCTTTGTAAAGTAAACCACCACATCTCTTTGGGAAAGCTGCCGCGGCACATTTGCAGGCTGCCGAAGGCAGCAGCTCTGCAAACGGGCCGCGGCAGCTTTCCGAACAAGCGGCGCCGCTGCGTGTTCTGAGAGGTGCGCGCGCACCTCTCCGCATGAGCGGAGGTACGCGCGCACCTCCGCACGAACGGGCAGCGGCGCCGCTCTTTGGGAAAGCTGCCGTGGCACGTTTGCAGGCTACCGAAGGTGGCAGTTCTGCAAACGGGCTGCAGCAGCTTTCCGAACAAGCTGCGCCGCTGCCACTGGGAACCGGTTCCATCACACACAAAAAAAGTGCCAACCGCGGGCGTCCGTGCATGCGCAAGAAAAAACATTTTGCACATGCGCAAAACGTTTTTTGTGCATGCGCGTGCATGGACGCACGCATGCGGCTCCCACTTTTTTTTGTGTGTGATGGAACCGGTTCCCAGTGGCTCTTTTCCTTTTTCAGGTTGCCGACCCCTGCATTAAGTCAACTGACTTACTCAGTTGTAGATTTGATGGAGATAATAATGTCATATGGAAAAGTTTCTGGATTTAAGATAAATACGCAAAAAACTAAAATATTGTCTAAAAATATGACCATAGAACAAAAGGCAAGCAAACTCCATATCTCTATATTGTATCATAACTACATCATCATCCATCTTTCCCATCACATTTTCAGCTTCCAACATTTTAGCATCCAATCTCAAATTATTTTGATTCAGCTCTTCCATGCGATCATCCAGACGCTCAATACAGACTGCAAGCCCTTGAAATGCAGCTGAAATGTCTGCTCTTATTTCAGTATTCTTCTCCTCAATAAGTTCAGCTATTTGCTGTATTTTTAAAGCATCTTGTAAATCTTTTATTGTTAACTTTGTATTGTGTCTCTTCAGCTGTGGCCTTGCCCTGCCCTGCCTTTGCCTTGTGGACTTGCCGTTGCCTTTCCTTGCCTTTGCCTGTGGACTTGCCTTTGCTTGGAAATTTGCTTTTGCCTAGTGGGCTGGACTCACCTTTGCATTGAGGACTAGTGTTGGCTTCATTTGAGTACCCTGTGGAACTCATTGAGGTTGAGCTGGTGCTGGCACAGGGAATTGCTGAGGAATACCAATTCAGGCTTGGAAGACTTAATAGAGTCTCCTTACATCTGTGGGGTGTGTGTATGTGAGAGAGAGCTGGACAGCACATATATTTCTGAATCTTTTCCCAGTATTTGCTACTGATGGTTCTTAGGACTCTACATCAATTAACAGAATTTCACCATAAAATGATTCATCTATTTAACTTGTCATATATTTAGCAATATATAAAAGAAATGGCTAAATTTGCTGTGCTTTATTTTTTTCCTCTTCTGTTCAATCATTTCCCATTCTTGGAGACTGCCTGGACAAGTCCATGCAGTTTTCTTGGCAAGGCTTTTGAGAAGTGGTTTGCCATTGCCTCAAAGGGGCTATGAGAAAGTAAGTGGATCCAAACTCAACCAGCTGGCTTTATGCCTAAGGCAGGACTACAAGTCTCCAGGGACTAGAACCCTGTTTCTAGCCTGATACCTTAACCACTGCATGAAAATGGCTCTTACCATGCTCTATACTAAGGAAAAAACAAATAGGACATGATACAGACTATGTCGGAACTTAGTTCTTTAACACAGGAGCAAATAAGCCAATACTTTATTTTGGCTTAAGTCATATTTATTTAGTCATCAGCTTTCAAGTAAAATTACTTTGAAATGCTTTCTCAGTCCCAATTATTTTCAATCATCCTACATGAATACCTGAATTGCCTTTATATCCCTAATTATTGCTCCAAAAGTTTAAAAGAATTATACTTGCCCAAGTGTTTCATGTGAAGTACTAGTAAGAAGCCTCCTGCAAAACCAACAATCTGATGTTTCTGACACCTTCCCAAACCACAGAGGGCTGAGAGGTTTTGCACAATTTACTAATTTTGCTTCCTCTGGAAGAAGTGGTATTCTTCAGGGAACTTTCATAATTTGAAACAATACAGTAATGTATCCCCAGTGAATGTGGAACTCTTCCTTGATCTAGCAGACATTGTACAGACTGCAGATGTCATGTTGTCTGAAAACCCATATTTTTGCTGAACCCAGATACCAGCTGATAAGCAACCAAGTCTTAGCTTGCACCATCTGTCCTCAACACATTCTCACCCTTAAAACATTTTGCAGGATCAGGAAAAACAGTTAAGAACCGCAAACTCATTTCTTTATAACTTGTGCAATTTGCAAGACTAGTCTATTCAGGTTATCTAGAGAGGCCAGAAAACTTACTATTTTGTCCTACTTGAGAGCATCCATTTATTGTACATCCAGCTGTACTCTTTCAGGAATGAGTAAGAGACTCATCTCCTGATTTCCCTGGCGCCTGACAGTTTGGCCAAATTCATGTTCATATTTACTTTTGCACTATATTTTAATTGTTTTATTATTGTTCACTGCCCTGAGTCACTTATCTGAAATGGGCAGCTATAGTAAGTAAATACAGGGGTCTCAACCCAAGTCAGCCTTTTGGAAGGCACTGAATATCTAGCAATTTCCCCAAGCATTTGGGTCAGATGGTAGATGAATTCTGCTGTTATAGATGTGCTTTTGTCTGTTAGTGGGGTTTTATGTTGGGTTTTTTTTTCTGTGTGAGACACTTGTGTGGGATAGGTGGCTACTTCCATCCATCCATCAATCAATCAAATACAGGTAGTCCTCGACTTAAGACCACAACTGAGCTCAACATTTCCATTGCTAAGCAAGACAGTTGTTAAGTGAGTTTTGCCCCATTTTATGACTTTTCTTGCCATGACTTTTAAGTGAATCACTGCAGTTATGTTAGTAGCACAGCTGTTAAGTGAATCTGGCTTCACCATTGACTTTGCTTGTCAGAAAGTCGCAAAAGGTGATCACATGACCCTATGACATTGCAATAGTCATAAATACATGCCAGTTGCCAAGTGCCTGAATTTTGATCATTTGACCATGGGGAAGCTGCAAGGGTCATGTGAAAAATGGTCATAAGTCACTTTTTTCAGTGCCATTGTAACTTTGGTCACTAAACATATGGTTGTAAGTTGAGGACTATCTGTCTTCAGCAGTTTCCAACTGTCATGATAGTTTCAGATTACAAGAAAAAGTGGAAAAAAGGAAACACAAAAATGAAAGGTGCCGTAAAAGGTTCTAATAAGAATTTCTACTCATTTAAGACGTCTGTTCAACACCTGTAAAGCTACCAGATTTGGCCTGCAAAAATCCAGACAAGTAGATGACAGCAAAGGACCAGTTTTTCTATATAGTATTTCTTTGCTTCTACCATGTTTCCCTGAAAATAAGACCCAATCTGTGATGACCCAGGGCACAGCACAGAGGCAAAACAGTCAACTGGCAGTTCAAACTGCCCTTTATTTTCTCCAATATTCCCCAAGTGCTCCCACATTTCTGGCAAGCCACAGAACAAAGTAAGACACACACACCTTCAGCAGCCTCTGGCTGCAAGTAGTTTCACAAGTTTTTAACTCTTCAGACAGGGAGAGTGTGTGTATGGAACAAGCCATCCTCCTTCAGATTTCAACTCACACACAGATTAGAACAGTAACAGCGTCTCCTTAAGTCTCAGTCTCCAGGTGTGCCTTGTGGAGAGGGACGGGGCGCTCTCCTCCCGAGTAGTTGAGCCTGCCTGTGTTGTTCCCTCCTTCTCTTCACTCTCAGTGCTCTAGGATCAGGAGGGGGTGGCCCTTGTTCATTGCCTGAGCTCTGTTTCTCATGTTCATCCTGTCCCAATCCTGAAAGGCCATGGCCTGCCTCGGCCTGCCCTTCCCCACATTCCTCTGAAGCCACAGACACCTCTCCCTCGACCTCCATAGGCTCCAGTTCCAGCTCATTTTCCTCAGCAGATTCAGGCTCCAGCAGAGGCATGACACAACCAGAAAATAAGCCCTAGTATTTTTTTAGCGTGCACCTAATATAAGCCCTACCCCAAAATAAGGCCCAGTGAAGAGCACTTGCAACCGGCCGGCCACCCACTCTGTCCCACCGTCTGGTTGCTCATGGTTGCAACGGGGCAGGGGGCTGCGCAGTGCGCCAGTGCCAGCACAAGGTGAGGCGAGGCAGGTGGCAGGTGGGTGGAGCTGCCCCAAGTGCCCTGTACCCACGCACCTCAGGGCCCCCGCAGCCAGCCCACCCCATCTGCTTTGTCTCATGGCGGCACTAGCAGCAGCCCCGTTGAGCAGGAACCCGCGTGGCCACCCACCCACTCCGTCCCACTGTCTGGCTGCTTGCAGCCACAACAGGGCAGGTAGCAACATAGCACACCAGTGCTGCTGCCACAAGGTGAAGCGAGGCAGGTGGCCTGGGTGCGTGGGTGTGGGGTACAGCTCCACCCCCCCACCTGCCTCACCTCACCTCGTGGTAGCAGCAATGGCGTGCTGCATGGCCTCCTGCCCCATTGCGGCTGTGAGCAACCAGATGGGATGGAGTGGGCGGGAGACTGTGTGGCGCATCCGGCGGGGGCCAGCCCAGCGGTAGCAGCGCTCCCACTCACCTGCATTGCATGGGCTTTGTAGCCACAGAGTGCACCAGCCAAGGGCTCAGCCGGCTGCAGCTGTTGGACACCTTCAGCCCACACATGTTCACCACCTCCCATACATGGAAAAATAAGACATTCCTTGAAAATAAGCCCTAATGGGTCTTTTGGACCAAAAATAAATATAAGACCCGGTCTTATTTTCAGGGAAACAGAGTATCTAGCAATTGTCCAGACTTCTGGAGCTGAAGTCTAATAGTTTGAACTATCCTTAATTAAAAGCAACATGAATATTTCGTAGGATATTACTCTGCTTGGGAACAACTGCTGTAAATATATTAAATCAAGGGTTTTTTTATCATAATCTTATATAACATGATACATTTTATTAAACTCATTAATAGTTTTAAAATTAGTAAAATTATTTTACAGATGAAGAAACTGAAGTTAAACATCTTGTTTAGTTACAAAACATAAAAGAGTTTAAGGAAAGCTGCAAATAAGTCAGCTAACATAAATACTCCAGACATACAGTACATTTGAGCACAATAGCTCAAAACATACACAAAGGCCAAATGTGAATGCAACAATTCTCAACAATGAAAGATTTTTCTATTATACTACTAGCAGAAACAGTCTATGCTCTTCCTTTAAAAAAACACTTTTTAAAAAGATGTTTAGTAATAACTTGTGAGAAATCAATCCCAAGTTACAAAGAGAGAATTCAATCTAGCAACTGGGCAGAAGACAGGTTAATGCAACTCACTCAATATAAAAACTGCACTTTGTTCACAATTTAGACAAAGGAATAGTAGAACTGAGTATCAGAACTAAATGTAGCAAGCTCTACAGGTGAAACTCGAAAAATTAGAATATCGTGCAAAAGTTCATTTATTTCAGTAATGCAACTTAAAAGGGGAAACTAATATATGAGATAGACTCATTATATGCAAAGCAAGATAGTTCAAGCCATGATTTGTCATAATTGTGATGATTATGGTGTACAGCTCATGAAAACCCCAAATCCACAATCTCAGAAAATTAGAATATTACATGCAATCAATAAAACAAGGAGTGTACATAGAACAATATTGGACCTCTGAAAAGTATAAGCATGCATATGTACTCAGTACTTGGTTTGGGCCCCTTCTGCAGCAATTACTGCCTCAATGCGGCGTGGCATGGAAGCTATCAGCCTGTGGCACTGCTGTGGTGTTATGGAAGACCAGGATGCTTCAATAGCGGCCTTCAGCTCTTCTGCATTGTTCGGTCTCATGTCTCTCATCTTTCTCTTGGCAATGCCCCATAGATTCTCTATGGGGTTCAGGTCAGGCGAGTTTGCTGGCCAATCAAGCACAGTAATCCCACGGTCATTGAACCAGGTTTTGGTGCTTTTGGCAGTGTGGGCAGGTGCCAAGTCCTGCTGGAAAATGAAGTCAGCATCCCCATAAAGCTCATCTGCGGAAGGAAGCATGAAGTGCTCCAAAATCTCCTGGTAGACGGCTGCGTTGACCCTGGACTTAATGAAGCACAGTGGACCAACACCAGCAGATGACATGGCTCCCCAAATCAACACAGACTGTGGAAACTTCACACTGGACTTCAAGCGTCTTGCAGTGTGTGCCTCTCCATTCTTCCTCCAGACTGTTGTGACTCAGGGCCAGCCTGTGGTTTCGGCAGCCGGCTCAGATGTGTCGGATGACTCAGATGAGGGGGAGGAGGACCGTGTGGGAGACGAACCGGTTGATGATGGCGTGGAGGCTTGGCAGAGTTCCCAGCCGGGGCCCTCTTCTCAGCTGCGTGAGCCCGATAGTGCGGAAGATGATGACCCACAGCTGGCCCTGTTCAAGGACGCCCAACGCAGGAGGCAGTCGAGCAGGAACAAACAAAGAAAGAATGTGGGACTCCTCGGGAGGAGGCACAGGGAGACCACGCCCTGAGCTCTCTATAAAAGGAGTGTTTGGGGAGGGGCTGGTTGCTGAAAGCAACTTTTCCGCTTGAGAAGACAAGCTCTAGTGTTTTTGTTAACTGCGTAATAAATCTTGGCGGATGCCTTTTAGCCTTGGACGCTCTCCAGTCTCTTCTTTCTAAATAGGGGTTTGCCTTTACAAGGCCAGAAGAGGGCTGGTTCAGAATACAGACTCTGGGTCCTTGGTTTCCAAATGAGATGCAAAAGTTGCTCTCATCAGAAAAGAGGACTTTGGACCACTGAGCAACAGACCAGGCCTGTTTTTCTTTAGCCCAGGTAAGACGCTTCTGATGTTGTTTGTTGATCAGGAGCGGCTTGACAAGAGGAATACGACATTTGAAGCCCATGTCCAGGATCCGTCTGTGTGTGGTGGCTCTTGATGCACTGACTCCACCCTCAGTCCACTCCTTGTGAAAGTCCCCAACACTTTTGAATGGCCTTTTCCTGACAATCCTCTCCAGGCTGCGGTCATCCCTGCTGCTTGTGCACTTTTTTCTTCCACACTTTTCCCTTCCACATAACTTTCTATTAATGTGCTTTGATACAGCACTTTGGGAACATCCAACTTCTTTTGCAATTACCTTTTGAGGCTTTCCCTCCTTATGGAGGGTGTCAATGATGGTTTTCTGCACAACTGTCAGGTCAGCAGTCTTCCCCATGATTGTGATTCCTACTGAACCAGACTGAGACCATTTAAAGGCTCAGGAACCCTTTGCAGGTGTTATGGCTTAATTAGCTGATTAGAGTGGGACACTTTGAGCCTAGAATATTGCACCTTTTCACAATATTCTAATTTTCTGAGATTGTGGATTTGGGGTTTTCATGAGCTGTAAGCCATAATCATCACAATTATGACAAATCACGGCTTGAACTATCTTGCTTTGCATGTAATGAGTCTATCTCATATATTAGTTTCCCCTTTTATGTTGCATTACTGAAATAAATGAACTTTTGCACGATATTCTAATTTTTCGAGTTTCACCTGTACATCTTGCTAAAGTTGATCTCTGCAGCTTTTCTGAAACTTCTATTGAAAATCTCAGTAATACTCTTAACAAATATTCAGTAATAGCCAGCTTAAAACTCAATTTCAAATCAGGTTCCTAACACCCAAAACCTATACTGTAGAAATCTGTTGCGCACTTACCTCCAAAAAAAAGAATTTAGAGGATAGGCAACATGATACCTGTAAATACTATTGTTAGTATTTTTTAGTTTTCTGAGACTTCATTATAGCGATATGCCTGCTAAAAGCTTCCTATTTTGTAAACAAATGTGTCATTTCTTAAAGGGAAGACTGTTTTCTAAAATAAAGTCAGTTTCTTATGGAATTCCTTAGGAAATGGGCAAGCCCTATAAAGTTGCCTGGGTGGCTTAACAAAATGTAAATATGGGAAAACTAAAGTCCTTTTGCTGTTATCCATTGCTTCAGATAAAATGAAAAGCAAATGAATATTCATCCAAAATTCAATAGTACTTTAAAAATTGTTTTTAAGACCACTGTGTTAAAACTGTATTTAAATACAGTACAGGTAGTCCTTGACTTATGACCACAACAGGGACCAGAATTTCTGTTGCTAAGCAAGGTGGTTTTTAAGTTAGTTGCGCCCAATTTTTTGACCTTTTTTTACCAGTTGTTGAGCAAATCACTGCAGATGTTAAGTGAATCATGCAATCCTTAAACGAATCCAGCTTCCCTCATTGACTTTGCTTGTTGGAAGCCAGCTGGGAAGGTCACATCAATGGTGATCACATGACCCCAAGACACTGCAAACATTGTAAATATGTGCCAGTTGCCAAGTGCCCAAATTTTGATCACGTGACCAAGGGGATGCTGTGACAGTCATCACTTTTTTCAAGGCCACTGCAATTTTATCATTCATTCATTCATTTGTAAAATTTATTGGCTGCTTATCTTACCACAGGGTAACTCTGGGCAGCTTACAATATTTGAACAGTTGCTAAACAAACAGTTGTAAGTTGAGGACTACCTGTAATGAATCTATATTTAAGAATGCTATCAGTCCTAAAAATTAATTTTACCACTGACATGTTAAAGTTATTCTCTTATCCTATTTAAAGAAATTACATTTGTGTTAGTTCAGAATGTTGTTTCTGACACTTAAGCGGCATCCAGTTTTTGTATAAAGAATGTTTGCAAAGGAAAAGCTCACAGGAAGAAAGAGCTAAAAGCAAAACATAGTATCCTTCAAGTTACATACTGTACAGTGCATTCAGAAAGTATTCAGACAGACCCCCTTCACTTTTGTCAATTTTGTTTTGCTCCAGCCTGATTCTACAGTTGTTGAAATTCATTTTTTCTTAATAATCTACACTCAGTACCCCATAATGACAAAGTGAAAACAGAATTTTAGAAATGTCTGTAAATTTATTAAAAAGAAAAAACTGAAATATCACATTGGCATAAGTATTTAGACCCTTTGTAACAACACTTGAAATTTAGCTCAGGAGCCTCCCATTTCTCTTAATTGTTGCTGACATATTTCTACACCTTGGAGTCAACCTGTGGTAAATTAAATTGATTGGACATGATTTGGAAAGGCACACACCTCTCTATAGAAGGCCTCACAGCTGACAATGCATACTGTAGCACAGCAAAAGCCATGAGGTCAAAGGAACTGCCTACAGAGCTCAGAGACAGGATTATTACAAGGCACAGATCTGGGGAAGGCTACAATATAATTTCTGCTGCACTGAAGGTTCCTAAGAGCACAATGGCCTCCATAATTCTCAAATGGAAGACGTTTGGCACAACCAGGACTCTTCCAAGGGCTGGTCGCCCGGTCAAACTGAGCAATCAGGGGAGAATGGTCTTAGTAAGAAAGATGACCAAGACCCTGATGTTCACTCTGACTGAGCTCCAGAGATCCTGTGTGGAGATGAGAGATGAGAGTTCCAGAAGGACAACCATCATTGCAGCCCTCCACCAATCTGGGCTTTATGGCAGAGTGGCTAGAGCTAGACAGAAGCCTCTCCTCAGTGCAAAACACACAAAAGTCCGCTTCGAGTTTGCAAAAAAACACCTGAAGGACTCTCAGACTGTGAAGAACAAGGTTCTCTTGTCTGATGAAACCAAGACTGAACTTTTTGGCCTCAATTCTAAATGTTATGTCTGAAGGAAACCAGGCACCGCTCATCACATAACATCCCAACAGTGATGCATGGTGGTGGCAGCATCATGTTCTGGGGTTGCTTTTCAGCAGCAGCGACTGGGAGACTGGTCAGGGTTGAGGGAAAGCTGAATGGAGCAAAATACATGGATATCCTCAATGAAACCTGTTCCACAGCACTCAAGACCTCAGACTGGGCTGAAGGTTCAATTTCCAACATGACAACAATCCTTAAGCACACAGCCAAGTCAACACAGGAGTGGCAAAGGGACAACTCTGTGAATGTTCTAGAGTGGCCCAGCCAGAGCCCTGACTTGAACCCTATTGAACATCTCTGGAGGGACCTGAAAATGGCTGTCGGCCGACAGTCGCCATCCTACCTGACTGAGCTTAAGAGGATTTGCAAGGAAGAATGGCAGAAAATTCCCCAATCCAGGTGTGCAAAGCTTGTCGCGTCATACCCCAGACTCGAGGCTGTAATTGCTGCCAAAGATGCTTCAACCAAGTACTGAGTGAAGGGTCTGAATACTTATGCCAATGTTATATTTCAGGTTTTTTAAAATAACTTTACAGACATTTCTAAAATTCTGTTTTCACTTTGTCTTTATGGGGTAGTGAGTGTAGATTAATGAGAAAAAAATTGAATTTCAACAACTGTAGAATCAGGCTGCAGCAATAACAAAATTGACAAAAGTGAAGGGAGTCTGAATACATACTGAATGCACTGTACAGTATAACTGTACCTTTCATTTTCACCTAATAATCCCAGATAGGCTGTAGAATTTAAGAAGAACTCTAGCAACTGTTTGGGAGTGGGCAAGGATATAGAAATTAAAATCATCAAGATTATTAGGTTCTATAGACAGAGGTCATCAGGCTTGGGTAGATTTGTGTGATCTTTTTTTAAGGGATTCATTCCCTATGAAGTCTGTGTCACTGTGATTTTGAAATAGCCTGAACCGAAGACTAACAGAAAGTTCACTTGGTTTTGTTAGGAATGCCTTTTACAACTAGCTAAGACTGCTGTATTAGCTACAAGTCTTAGATTGCACTGAAAAGAGGCAACTGCAGCAGGCTGAATTTGAAGAACATTCAAAAATTTCAGATACTATAAAATGTAGCAGCCTGGTTGTTTCTGGAGGCCAGATAGTCACAGAAAATAGGAGGAGGAAGACGCATTAGGGATGTTTGCTACCATGAATTTCAACAACTGTAGAATCAGGCAAAATTGACAAAAGTAAAGGGGGTCTGAATACTTTCTGAATGCAGTGTAGGCACACATACAGTAAAACTATTACCCAAAAATGAATGCACCACAATCAGCATTTATTCATTTTTAACCTTTTAGCAAAAATGACAAAATACCTAAGCTGAGTAGTTTTAACTTGTTAGCTTAGGCTTAAACATTATACATTTATGTCAAAGTGTACTAAATTGCCAGCAATCATGCAAACTAGAAAGCACTTAATTTGCTTAAACCAGAAATGCACCATCAGTAACATATTAACATTTTTCACTATTAAATGCTGAACGCTTGTAATTAAATTTGCCTCAGAAATGTAAACTTCACAGTAAAGTATTAATTGGCTCACGTCAACACCTTTAAAAAAAAGCAAAAAACAAGATTCATGCTAACATTAGTGTACAATTCATCCCTAACACTAAAGTAGGGTGTTCATCGAGAATCATTTTTAATATAAAGCAAAGTGCATATAGAAATCTATAACAATTTTAAGGACAAAAAGTGGTCCTATTCATCTGGTCCTGGCAATTAAATGCAAAAAGTCTGACATATGAGCTCTGATGAGCCATTTATAAATACTTCAGATTACAGATAGTATAATGAAAGAGTTCGTCTGAAATCTTCATATATGTTCCTGTTAATCCGCAAAGGGTGCTTTTTTATAGCTTAAAATTTCTGTTAAATGCATGTGATGAATTACTTGTTATCCAAGGGTAGCAGCTGCTCCTTACCATTTATTGTTAAAGACTTTAACAGGCCATCTTCTTCAACTTCTACTCTTTCTTGTCCATTCTCAACAATTCTGCAGGACAAAAATTCATGGACGTGCATGGGTGTTGGTTTTTGTTTTTTAAACAGTAGTAAGATAACACAAGAATTTCTTGTCCATAAAGTGATTCACCACAAGACCTCACTGCAGCAAACTAAACTGGAAAACTTCATTTTATCCACAGGTTTGAAGCAATTAATTCTCTAGTTGTCAAAATCCTTGCAAAATTATGAACTACCTTTTTAACTATGATTCTGAGTCATTTCAGACACACCACATATTTTACTTTATGAAGCGTATCTTGGGCACTTCAGCCACAGGAATGCCAACTTTAGACTTATCCCCAGGACAAAAAATGATACATAACAACATAAAAACGAGTCAAACAAAGAGTTACTATTTGTGTAGTTTTGTTTTCTTTTGAATGGAAAAAAGGGTATTAACAACTTGCTAATAAATTTAAATTTAAATCACTGTACCTCTTTGTAGTGATCTTTCTGCCATTAACTATTTTAGTTGAAGTTGATACAGATTTGAAATTACCCATTCCACTACCACCAAATGATGTGGAGGAGAAAGAAGTAAGGCCTCCATGGCCAAGGGAACCAAATGAAGTACAACCTGTTAAGAAAAAGTGACAGAATGTATTTGGCCCAGGTAAAGGAACCACATTAATTCAAGAACTCAACACCAGCTTCCCACCTATATTTTGGTTTTAGATTAATGGAGAGACTAATGTTTGGAACTATCGGGCCATTTATTTAAGATCATATTTGTTCACTAATGTTGAGAAATATTAAATAATAAATGTTCAAAATACAGTCAAAATAACAAATAAGACCTTCATAAGGTCTTACCTTGCGGCGATGAGGACGGCAAAGGCTAATTATTTCGCTGCCCTCATCGCGTCCGCAGATAATTGCCCGGCCGCCCTGTTTAGGGTGACTCGCTCCCTTCTTAACCAGGAGGCGAGGGAGGATCCCTTGCAGGGTTGGGCCGAGGAGTTTAGTCATCATCTGACGGACAAAATCGCTCAGATACAGACCGGTTTGGACTCGGACTGGGCAGAGTCTGACGTGGAAGAATCGGATGGTCTTGAGCATGTTATCTGGACTGAGTTCGATCCTGTTTCCCCTGATGATGTGGACAGGATTATGGGGAGGCTGAGCTCCACCACCTGTTTATTGGACCCGTGCCCCTCCTGGCTGGTTTTTGCGGCCCGGGAGGAGACACGAGGCTGGTTCCAGGCAGTAATAACTGCTTCCCTGAAGGAGGGTATCTTCCCCGCCGCCTTGAAGGAGGAGGTGGTGAGATCCCTCCTCAAGAAGCCTGCCCTGGACCCGGCTGTTTTAAACAACTATCGTCCGGTCTCCAACCTTCGCTTTTTAGCGAAGGTTGTTGAGAGTGTGGTGGCGCATCAGCTTCCCCTGTTCCTGGAGGAAACTGATTATCTGGACCCATACCAATCGGGTTTCAGGCCCGGGCACAGCACAGAGACGGCATTGGTCGCGCTGGTGAATGATCTCTGGCGGGCTCGGGAGAGGGGTTGTTCCTCTGTCCTAGTCCTATTAGACCTCTCAGCGGCTTTTGATACCATCGACCATGGTATCCTACTGCGGCGTCTCAGGGGGTTGGGAGTGGGAGGCACCATTTTACGGTGGTTCTCCTTCTATCTCCTGGGCCGCTCGCAGTCGGTGTTGATGGGAGGGCAGAGATCCGCCCTGAGGCATCTCGTTTGTGGAGTCCCTCAGGGGTCGGTTCTCTCTCCCCTCCTGTTCAACATCATCTCAATCCTGCCAAGACTGAGTGGCTGTGCATACCGGCATCTCGGCTTAACCAGACTATTCCATCTTTAACGATGGGAGGGTGAGGTGTTACCCCCCCCGTTGATAGGGCTCGCAACTTGGGTGTCCTCCTGGATTCACGGCTCAGTTTTGAAGACCATATAGGAGCCGTGACCAGGGGGGCTTTTGCCCAGGTTCGCCTGGTGCGCCAGTTGCAACCCTATCTGGACCGAGATGCCCTACGCACAATCACTCATGCGCTCATGACCTCCCGTTTAGACTACTGCAATGCTCTCTACATGGGGCTGCCCTTGAGGACCACTCGGAGGCTTCAGCTGGTGCAAAATGCAGCCGCGCGAGTTTTGATGGGGGTTTCCCGTTACTCCCATGTAACACCTCTGCTCTGCGAGCTGCATTGGCTTCCGGTTGCCCTCCGGGTGAGATTCAAGGTGCTGGTGATGACCTATAAAGCCCTAAATGGCTTGGGTTCAGGATATCTGAGGGAACACCTGCTGCCGGCATCAAGTTCCCTTTGTCCTGTGCGCTCCCACAGGGAGGGCCTTCTCAGGGTGCCGCCGGTAAAAGAATGCCAGCGGATAACACCCAGGGGGAGGGCTTTCTCTGTGGGGGCGCCTGCCCTTTGGAACCAGCTGCCCGTGGAGCTTAGGACTACCCCCGACCTTCGATCATTTCGCCGAGACCTGAAAACCTGGCTCTTCGAGCTTTCCGGCCCAGGCTGAGTTTTAATTGGGGTTTTAACTGGGGTTTTATATTTTTTCAGGGATTTAGTTTAATCTTTTTAAATTGCTCTTAATTTTTGTATTGATGTTTTATATACCCTGTAAACTGCCCTGAGTCCTACGGGAAAGGGCAGTATATAAATTCAATAAAATTCAAATTAAAATTCAAAATTCAAATAATAGTGGTTTACACCAAACACAACTACATCTATCCTCACTGCTCAAATATAGATCTACAAACAGTAATCAGGAGAACACTATTTTGTAAAAATGAAAATTATGTGACTAGTTTAGTTTATGTTGTACATACTTTGAAGGGCTAGAAAAGTGGGGAACCTATGGAAATCCAAATATTGCTAATTCCCATGCTTGACAGAGCTGCCAAATGGTATAAATCAGTAATACTCTGGAGCACCAAAGGCTGTTCAAACTTTAAATAAATGTAGAAAGATCAAATTATTGGGCCCACCTAAGCAATTCTTGCTCTTTTAGTTGTCGATTCCTATAATTCTAGCTTGCATACATGGTGTCCAAGGCAGACTCACATTTTGCAGGTCTGCAGTTTAAACCTTGTGTATAAATATGTGAAGTTTTATTCCTTTGATAATTGTCAACATTTTAATATCTACATTGTAATTAAGTTCATCCTACCAGTATCAAAGGAAGAAAAACCGCTCCCAAAGGCAGGAAAAGCACTGAAGGCAGAGAAAAATGAACCACCACCTCTGCTTCTGTTTCCACGTGACCCTCTTCTATTACCAAAAAAGTCATCAAAAGGATCTTCTGCAAATAAAGTTTAAAAGGATTTAGGATTAACACGTGAATTTCCGTATTAATTAAACACAAAGGTTTAAAAATGGACATTTAAATATTAAGATGTATCTCCAGCATAATTTATTTCAATCTTTGATTTGAGAGTATTGTTGTCACATATTTGTTAGTACTACATTATACCCCTGTACGTAAAAGTATTATTCATAGTTTTCAATAGGTCCTTTACCAAAGTCACCCAACTGTCTTCTTCCTTAAGATAGTACTAGAACTCATGTTCTCGTGGTTTCTAGCCTGGAGCCTTTAACCACTGCACTACCCTGGCTCTCTTCAAGAAGTCCTAGTCCCAAGAAAATATGCCCTGAACTTCAGCCTTTAAGTGTAATTTTCTAATATAAGAAAAAAAAAATACAACCTGTGGAAAAGTTAAGTAACTTGTGTTTCACTGCCAACTTAACTACAGTATATCCTTTTGTAGGTGTAGGAACTTGGGAACCTGAACAAAAGTAATTAAGAGTAAAAGTAATTAAGAATCTAAATCTTTTATCATATTACCCTGGTTAGTGAGGTTTTAACCAGACATATATTAAAAAAATCCTGCATGAAGGTATTAGAAACGCTAAATGGAACAATAAAAATACTCTCATTGCTTATGTGGTCTATGTGTTTGTTTACAGAAAAGGGATTTTGCTTTTGTAACAGGTCTTATGGTATATAATGCGTAGAAATTTAATGTTACCTGAAAGCAAAGTGTAAGTTATTAATCAAAACATTTCATCTTCATTAGTCTTAAAATCAAAGTTTACCATTTTATCACGTTATCCAGAACCTGAAAAAATATGTATAAATGAATATATGCAAAAAATTACAATAAAAGGCACTTAAAATAATGTGATCTTCAACATTACATTGAAGAATGACTGTGTCACAGAACTATATAATCAGTCTAGTCTAAGATCCTAGAGAACCCAAAGTACCATAATCTAGGTCAGGGGTCCCCAACTAGCAGACTGCAGCCTGTTCGAAACCAGGCCATGGGAGAAAAGGGCAAGCATGCGCACGTGAAGCTCCATTTGTGCGAGCGTTGGGCAAGATTGTGCAGGTCCACACTTGAGAGCAGAGGGTGCTTGCACTGGTGCATGAAGCTCCATTCCCACGAGTGGAGCTTCGTGCATGAGCACAAGTACCCTGTTTGCACGAAGCTGAATTTGTGTGAGTGGAGGGAGCTTGCGCACGAAGCTCCATTCCCACGAGTGGAGCTTTGTGCGTGAGCGGAAGCACCATCCGCTCACTCACGAAGCTCCATTTGTGTGAGGGGAGGGTGCACACGTGCATTCGCCTGCCACTCACACACACACCCATGGTCGGCTGGGCCAGGCTGCCAAGCTGGAAAGGTTGGGGACCGCTGATCTAGGTGGAGATAATTCGACATGTATGTTTATTTGAAAAACTTTGAAAAAAACAATTTGTTCAATATTTATTTATTTATTTATTTATTATTTAAACTTGTATACCGCCCTATTCCCGTAGGACTCAGGGCGGTTTACAGGGAAAAATTAAAAATACATACATACAAAGTTAAAATCGATTAAAACTAAAATTAAATTAAGTCCCTGAATTTAAACTAAAACCCCATTAATAAATAATTAAAACCCCTCAGTCTGGGCCAGACAGCTCAAAAAGCCAAGTTTTCAAATCCCGGTGAAATGAGCGAAGGTCGGGGGCAGTCCTAAGCTCCGTGGGAAGATGGTTCCAAAGGGCCGGCGCGCCCACAGAGAATGCCCTTCCCCTGGGGATAACCCGCCGGCATTCCTTGACCGGCGGTACCCTAAGAAGGCCCTCCCTGTGGGAGCGCACGGGACGATGGGAAGTTGATGCCGGCAGCAGGTGTTCCCTTAGATAATCCGGACCCAAGCCATTGAGAGCTTTATAGGTCATTACCAGCACCTTGAATTTCACCCGGAGGGCAACCGGAAGCCAATGCAGCTCACGGAGAAGAGGTGTTACACGGGAGTATCGGGAAACTCCCATAACAACTCGCGCAGCTGCATTCTGCACCAGCTGGAGCCTCCGAGTGGTATTCAAGGTCAGCCCCATGTAGAGAGCGTTGCAGTAGTCTAGCCGGGAGGTCACGAGCTCATGGGTGACTGTGCGTAGGGCATCTCGGTCCAGATAGGGCCGCAACTGGTGCACCAGACGAAGCTGGGCAAAAGCCCCCCTGGTCACGGCTCCTATATGATCTTCAAAATTGAGCCGTGAATCCAAGAGGATGCCCAAGTTACGAGCCCTATCGACAGGGGGTAACACCTCACCCCCCATCATTACTGGTGGAACAACCTGGTTTATACGAGATGCCGGTATGTACAGCCACTCAGTCTTGGCAGGATTGAGACGAAGCCTGTTTCTCCCCATCCAAACCCGGACCGCTTCCAGGCAACGGGACATCACGTCGAGTGCATCACTGGGTTGGTTCGGGGTGGAGAGAAAAAGTTGGGTATCATCAGCGTACTGATGATACCCCACCCCGAAACCACGAATGAGCTCGCCCAGCGGTTTCATGTAGATGTTGAACAGGAAGGGAGAGAGAACCGACCCCTGAGGGACTCCACAAACGAGAGACCTCGGGGCGGACCTCTGCCCTCCCGTCAACACCGACTACGAGCGGCCCAGGAGGTAGGAGGAGAACCACGGTAGAACAGTGCCTCCCACTCCTAACCCCCTGAGGCGCCGCAGTAGGATACCATGGTCGATGGTATCGAAAGCCGCTGAGAGATCTAAAAGGACTAGGACAGAGGAACATCCCCTGTCCCGAGCCCGCCAGAGATCATTCACCAGTGCGACCAATGCCGTCTCCGTGCTGTACCCGGGCCTGAAACCTGATTGGTACGGGTCAAGATAATCCGTTTCCTCCAGGAACAGAGGGAACTGATGCGCCACCACACTCTCAACAACCTTCGCCAAAAAGCGAAGGTTGGAGACCGGACGATAGTTATTTAAAACAGCCGGATCCAGGGCAAACTTCTTGAGGAGGGGCCTCACCACCGCCTCCTTCAAAGCAGTGGGAAAGGTACCCTCCTTCAAGGAAGCAGATATTACTGCTTGGAACCAGCCTCGTGTCTCCTCCTGAGCCGCATAGACCAGCCAGGAGGGGCACGGGTCCAGTAAACAGGTGGTGGAACTCAGTCTCCTCATGATCCTGTCCACGTCATCGGGGGAAACAGGGTCGAATTCAGTCCAGGTAACATGCTCAAGACCGCTTGATTCCTCCACGTCAGACTCTGCCCAGTCAGAGTCCAAACCGGTCTGGATCTGAGCGATTTTATCCACCAGATGATGACTAAACTCCTCAGCCCGTCCCTGTAAGGGTTCCTCCCTCGTCTCCCGATTAAGGAGAGAGCGAGTCACCCTAAACAGGGTGGCTGGGCGATTATCTGCGGACGCGATGAGGGCAGCGAAGTAATTAGACTTCGCCGTCCTCATCGCAGCGAGGTAAGACCTTGTAAAGGCTCTTAGTCGCAATCAGTCAGATTCAGACCGGGTGGACCTCCAACCGCTCTCTAGACCCCGTCTCCGATGCTTCATCTCCCGGAGCTCCACGGAAAACCATGGGGCCCAACGGGATCTGTGCCGAGTCTGGGGTCGCAAGGGTACAACACGGTCGAGTGCCTCAGTGGCTGCCCTTTCCCAGGCATCCACCAAGGCATCGACCGGGCTGTGAGTGAGGGAGACAGGTAAGGACCCAAGCGCCATCTGGAACCGTTCTGAGTCCATTAGGCGCCTGGGACGGAACCACCTGGTCGGTTCCACAGCCCAGCAGCGGGGGGGGGTGGCACAATGGAAGACCAGCCGCAGGAGATAATGATCAGACCATGACAGGGGGACAGCAGTTGGCGAGCCCCCTCCCAAATCATCCAACCATTGTCCAAATAGAAAGATTAGGTCAAGGGTGTGACCCGCCCCATGAGTCGGGCCCTGAATTACTTGGGTCATGTCCATGGCCGTCATGGAAGCCATGAACCCCCTGAGCTAACTCTGACGACCCTCCCAGGGAAGGCAGGTTGAAGTCACCCAGATCTATAAGTCTGGGAAACTCCACTGCCAACCCTGAGAGGGTGTCGAGTAGCTCAGGCAGGGCTGTTGCCACACAGCTGGGTGCCAGGTATGTAAGTAACAGGCCCAACTGAGCCCAAGGGCCACATCTCATGAGAAGGGACTCACTCCCGCCTATCTGGACAATGGTGGTCTCCCGCGGACATAAGGTCTCCCGTACGACCACCGCCACCCCACCGCCCCTGCCCTGAGCCCAAGGCTGGTGCAGCACACAGAAACCCGGAGGGCAAAGTTCAACCAGAGGGACACCACCCTCTGGGCCCAACCAGGTCTCTGTAATGCATGCCAGATCCGCGTGTTCCTCCTCGATCAATTCCCGGACGAGGGGAGCCTTGTTCACAATGGATCTGGCATTAAAATACACCAGTCTGAGCTCAGGGTCCTTATCCCCCTCACCCCCGGATACAAGGGTACTAACTGGAGGGTCGGAACACGCCACCACTCGGAGACAGCGGGGGCGCGGTCCCGGATATTGATACGGCCCTCCATGTAACCGCCTGCTGCCATTCCCAATCGTCGTGGGGATTTTTAACCCCACCCCCATACCAACGGAACCAAAAGCCCACGCCCCCAACCCCATCTCACTGGGAACTATTATAGGCCCAGACTGATAGCCGGTTGATGAAGCCCACCCCAATTCCCTCCCCACCCTCCCATTCCCACCACTCCCTAACCCTTTAAAACAACCGGCTAAAAAACATACAAGGGGCCTCTTAATGCATTTCCACCAGAGGCCCCTATTTAAGCCCAGCCACCTCTCGGGGTCCCAACAATTGGGCCCGTCCTTGAGGGAAGTAAGGGACATGGCGACAGGTCGTATCCAGGAGGGAGGAGCCCCCCTGAGAGCATACAATTAGTGCAGGTTCGCATCCCACCAGGCTCAAGGTTGACTCAGCCTTCCATCCTTCCGAGGTAGGTAAATGAGGACCCAAATTGTTGGGGGCAATTAAGCTGACTTTGTAATAATGCCGCTTGGGGTGTGTGTGAAAGCCCTAACAAGCAGGCATATACATAGAATGAAGGCTACTGCTAAGCTTGTAAGCTGCCCTGAGTCTTCGGAGAAGGGTGGGATATAAATGGAATTAAAATAAAAAAAGATAAAATACAAGTCCGTGCCAGAATATTGTATACGAACCATAATAACAGCTGTGTAGGGCAATAAATCAATGAGCAGATAGATAACTAAAGTGATGTTATAAGCCAGGATGTGCATCTTAGCCCCCAGCCCAGTTCAACTCGGCTCTCACCCGAGTCGACCAGGTGGAGCAACCGCAGCCGCTCTCTCACCGCCGCTGAGGAAAGCCCACCAAGGTGGACTAAGTCCAGGGTACCAGAGAAAACCATCCCACTGATCTCTCACATCAGTGGGTGGTTGATGAACAATCCAGCCGCCCTCTCACCACGGTGTGATCCGGTACCATATCAACTGGCAGAAGGAAGTCTTCGGGGTAGGGACAATGTTCATATTCTGCCCTACTCCCGCCAACCGGGCATTAAGAAGGCAGTCCATCGTGCCCAGGATAGTATATGTCAGCTAATCCAAGAAACTCAAGCCAGGGCCTCCCCAACCAAGCAGAACATCAGGGCTATGTCATGGAAGGTCCACACGCCATCAAGCCACCATCAAGCCACCATCTTCAACGGAAAACGCCCGACAGCAGGCCAGACAGCAAGGGCACATCCAAGCCGGCATTTGGCTCAACAGGCCGTCTGAAGCGGAGAAGGGGGGCTTCACGCCACTAAAAAGGGTGCCTGCCCCCTGATCATATCTCCGTAGAGCCAAAGCGTCTAGCAACTGTCCCAGCTGCAAAGTCATTTTCCGGCCGATCTTCGGGCCGAGAGGGCTCCCAAAAAGGAGGAGTCCCAATGCAGCCAGGTACAGCACAGCAACTGCCATTGATGGAAGCGGCAGCAGTCCAAACGACATGGCCACGTGTCTTCGGGCCGAAAAGCCCTCCAAAAGGAGAAGGGAGCCCACCTGCTGTACACAAAAAATGGCAGCACTCCCTGCCGCACGACCACACCTCGGCCGGTCCTCGGGCCGATCTTCGAGCCGGAAGGCCTTCCAAAGAAAGAAGGAAGCCGCCCTGATGAATCTGGAGGCGACAACACTCCAAACGGGGCGGATACACCTCGGGCGATCTTCGGGCTGGGAGGCCTTCAGAGAGAAAAGGGAGCCTACCAGCTGATTTCTCGAAACAGCGACGCCACAACCGGCACTCCACGCTTCGGCCGATCTTCGGGCCAGCGGGATCATGAAAGGACAAAAAGAGCCTTCACGCCGCTCAAAAGCGGCCCCCCGACTGCTGGCAGCCCCTCCAACCTCTCCATCGGGTCGCCGCCACAGTTGTGCCTCCCCCAAAGCTCATTTGAAGCCCCTCGCAGGGAGCACGGAACTCAAGCAACAGCCATCGCCATCTTGAGCAAAAAAAAAATATATCACTTCAACAAAAGGACTCCAGGCACCCCCAGACTAACTACTTCCAAGTTTCCATATTGCCAGGCCTGCTACTTTGTAAAACATCTGGAATTTTTAAAAAAGGATGAGGAACAACAAGATATTCTTCTGCTGTTACGTAAGACTGAGTTGAAACCCTTCAGTTGAATTGTAAGTAGAGTTCAATATATCCTTAATTTTTAGCTGTTTATTTTTAATTTAGAATCTATATGAAGATCAGACCATCTGAGACATATTTGTAGGGCATTATACTTATGTTGTTGGTTCAGTCACTAAGTCATGTCTGACTCTTTGCAATCCCATGGACATCAGTCCACCCTGTCCTCCACTGTCTCCCAGAGTTTGCCCAAATTCATGTTCATTGCATCAATAACACTATCTAACCATCTCATCCTCTGCCATCCCCTTCGCCTTTTGCTTTCAGTCTTTCCCAACACCAGGGTCTTTTCCAATGAGTCCTCTCTTCTCGTTTGGCGGCCGAAGTATTTTAGCTTCAGCTTCAGTATCTGTCCTTCCAAAGAACATTCAGAGTTGATTTCCTTTAGGATTGGCTGATTTGTTCTTGCAGTCCAAGGGACTCTCAAGAGTCTTCTCCAACACCACAATTCAAAAGCATCAATTCTTCAGCGCTCAGCCTTCCTTATGGTCCAACTCTCACAGCCATACATTACTACTGGGAAAACCATAGCTTTGACTATACAGACCTTTGTCAGCAAGGTGATGTCTCTGCTTTTTAATATGCTGCCTAGGTTTGCCATAGCTTTCCTCCAAAGGAGCATGTGTCTTTTAATTTCATGGCTGCAGTCGCCATCTGCAGTGATCTTGGCGCACAAGAGAATAAAATCTGTCACTGCTTCCATTTCTTCCCCTTCCATTTGCCAGGAAGTGAGGGGACCAGATGCCAAAATCATAGTTTTTTTAATGTTGTGTTTCAAGACAATATTTGCACTGGGTCTAGGATCCTTCAGCTCCCACCCTTGGCCACGCCTCCTTCTCCTACCTTCTCCCGCCTCAGCCCATTTGCCTCCAGCATTCCTCATCAGCTGGCCTGCCCCTGGCCAGTCTCCCTGGCGAATGGGCCCCTTTGTCCCGGGCCTTTGGCTGCACAAGACAGATAGCCACCAGCCAATTGGGTGGGTGGCAGGCAGCAGCCATGGTGCTGCAGGGGGGCAGCGTACAATGGGTGATCGCAGGGGCTGTGTCATGGGGCAGCAGGCGAATGACAGGGCTGGCGCGGCTCCTGCCATTGTGTGTGTGGGGGGGAAGCCTGGCGTGGGGCAGGAAGGAGGCAAACGGTGCTGGTGCAACTCCTGCCATTGTTGGGGGGGGGGAATCTGGCATGGGGCAGCAGGCCAACTCCCCGTTCAGTGTGAGGCCAGAGTCCAGGAGCAGAGGCAATGGAGTGGAGGGTGGAAGAAAACATGGAAGCCAGTGCTCTGCAGGCTTTTTTTTTAAGCTGCCAGAGGCTCCGGGCAGAGAGGGCAACAGGTAGGAGAAGGAGGCATGGCCAAGGTTCCCATTCTGCATTTGCACTTTCCTCTTTCACACTCAAGAGGCTCTTTAGTTCCTCTTCACTTTCTAGCATTAGAGTGGTATCATCTGGCTATCTGAGGTTGTTGATATTTCTCCCGGCAATCTTAATTCCAGATTGTGATTCATCCAGCCCGACATTTCACATGATGTACTCTGCATATAAGTTAAATAATCAGGGTGACAATATGCAGCCATGTCATACTTCTTTCCCTATTTTGAACCAATCAGTTGTTCCATGTCCAGTTCTAACTGTTGCTTCTTGGCCCGCATACAGGTTTCTCAAGAGACAGGTAAGGCGGTCTCTATTTCTTCTGCCTCTTCGAAACCCAGCTTGTACTTCTGGTAGTTCTTGGTTCACAAATTGCTGAAGCTTAGGATTGTAGGATTTTGAGCAGGACCTTGCTAGCGTGTGTAATGAGTGCAATTATATGGTAGTTTGAACATTCTTTGGCATTGCCCTTCTTTGGGATTGGAATGTAAACTGACCTTTTCCAACCCAGTGGCCATTGTTGAGTTTTCCAAATTTGCTGGCATATTGAGTGCAGCACTTTAACAGCAACATCTTTTAGCATTTTAAATAGCTCGGCTGGAATACCGTTACCACCTCTAGCTTCATTGTTTTTAATGCTTCTTAAGGTCCACTTGACTTTGCACTACAGGATGTCTGGCTCGAGGTCAGCAATCATACCATTGTGGTTATCAGGAAACATTATGATCTTTCTTGTATTGTTCTTCTGGGTATTCTTGCCACCTGTTCTTAAACTCTTCTGCTTCTATTAGGTCTCTACCATTTTTGTCCTTTATCATGCCCATCTTTGCATGAAACATTCCCTTGTTATGTTATGACCCAGGGTTGGCGAGCAAGCAACACGTTCTAGGCAGAGGCTTGTCAGCGTTTATTCCACCACCATCCCCCAGAATCCCCATAATCCTTCAATTCCTGTTCCGTTCCCAAAGTCTCTGCACTCAATTTACACCTACAGTCCAAGAGCAAGGCTCAAACACACACAAACGCACATACTCCGTGCAACTTCCTAGCAATGGAAGTCCAAGGGAGCAGCAACACTACGGGAGCAAGGTAGGATCTCAACCTCAGCAAAGTTCACGATGGATGACTTGGAACTTTGCGGCATGCAGAGTCCACTGGGAACGCAGCAAAAACCTGGAACAGAGCCGCGTTGCCATTAGCCCGCAGACATCAAGGCAAAGAATCAAACACAAGTCCACAACAGCAAGGATTGTGGAGCAAAGTTCTTCTCGGAGCCGTGGACAGTGTTGCCACAAAATACAATACTCATTCCCGACAAAAGCCCCTCCTCACGGCATCTCCTTAAATGCTACTCTCCAGGTGATTCTCATGAAGAGGGGCGGGTCGCCCTCCTCCCAAGTAGTCGGGTCACCCTGCACTGACTCTGCCTCCTCTCCATTCTCCATGCTCAGGGAATGGGCGGGGGAGGCCTTTGCTCAACTTCGGAGCTCTGTCACTCCTCTGCTCTGCTGTCTGCCCTTTCCATCTCCTCCCCCCTTCCTCAGTCAGCCTGCACCCTCTCTTCCTCTCTGCCTACTCTTCTGAGGCCTGAGGGACCCGGAACTGCCTCGTCCTTGTCCTCAGGTCATTCCTCATGGGCCATAGGGACTGTGCTATCCCCCTCCATTGGCCCCAGCTCCATCTCCTCCTCCTCAGCCCTGGGTTCCGATGGGGCCATGACATGATATTTCCAATTTTCTTGAAGAGATCTCTAGTCTTTCCCATTCTATTGTTTTCCTCTATTTCTTTGCATTGTTCATTTAAGAAAGCCTTATCTCTCCTTGCCGTTCTCTGGAAACCTGCATTCAGTTGGGTATATCTTTCCCTTTCTCCTTTGCCTTTTGCTTTCCTTCTTTCCTCAGCTATTTGTAAGGCCTCATCAGATAGCCACTTCACTTTCTTGCATTTCTTTTTCTTTGGGATGGTTTTAGTTGCTGCCTCCTGTCCATAGTTCATCTATCTATCTATCTATCTATCTATCTATCTATCTATCTATCTATCTATCTATCTATCTATCTATCATTTATTGGCTGCCCATCATGAAAGGTAAAAATATGGATAGATAGATGATAAATTAATAACCTCAAACACAATGATCCAATTACAGATCGGGAGGGCACAGGCAGAGGGAGGTGGGATCTGTTGTTAATCAATCAACCACCTCCACTGTGATGCTCCCCCATTGCGGCCACAAGCTAACTGGCAGAGCTAAGTCTTTAGGCCCTTATGAAAGGTCAGGAGGGTTGGGGCTGACCTCACATGGGGGGGGCACATGAAGGCCTTTACAGGTGATTACCAACACCTTGAATTGCACCAGGAAGCAGACCGGCAGCCAATGCAACTCGTGGAGCAGTGTTGTTACATGGACCTAATCCCTTAAATCTATTCATCACTGGCACTGTATACTCATAAGGGATATGATTTAGGTCACACTGAATGCCCTAGTGCAGCAGACCCCAACCTTTGTGATTTGGCAGCCTGGCCGGGGGGGAGAGGGGAATCGGGGCACGTGAGTGGTGGGCCGGTGCGTGTGCAGCTCAACTTGAGTGAGCAGCAGGCTGGCATGTGCGCACATAGTTCAACTTGTGCAAGTTGCGCTGAGCATGCATGTGCACATGCTCCGGCCTACCACTCACCCAAATTAAGCTGTGTGTGTGTGCATGCTGGCCTGTTGCTCGGGGCCCCCAATTCCAATTAGGCCATGGTCCAGTAGTGGACCGCGGCCTGGGGACCGCTGGCCTAGTGGCTTTTCCTACTTGCAGGTAGTACAGATAGTCCTCGACTTACAACAGTTCGCTTAATGACTGTTTGAAGTTACAATGGCACTGAAAAAAGTGCCCCCCAAGCCACAGCTGAGCAAGACACCTACCTGCCCACCTGGCAGCACTCTTCCTCCTGCCCGAGGTTTTCATTGTTGTAAGCATTTCTGTTGAGGATTGGCAGTGGGGGTGGTGGGGGTGTTTGGTTTTTATTCCTCCCCTCTGCTGGGTGGTTGCAGCAGGTTTTGGTCATTTCACATGACCCTGGGACACTGTGATTGTTATAAATATGAATCAGTTGCCAAGCATCTGAATGTAAATCACAAGACCTTAGGGATGCTGCAACATTCCAGCTGATCGGCGCTTCTTCTGGGCTCAGCAGAAGCGCCAGGATCAGCGCCGAGCTCCAGCTGGAGCCTGGCGCTGATCCTGGCGCTTCCGCTGAGCCCTGACAGCCCTGCAGCTCCAGCCATCTCTTGCTCAGGCTTGTGTGATGCTGCCACAGGTTCAGCTCATTCCCTTCCCCCGCTACAGGTGCCAATTACCACAGGTGGTACCCGTACCACTGGCTGAAAAGCCCTGGTATAGAGCTTCACCATCTTTGGCTGCAAAGTACATAATCAATTGGATTTTGATATTGACCATCTGATGATGTCCATGTGTAGAGTCACCTCTTGGGTTGTTGGAAAAGAATGTTTGCCACAATCAGCATGTTCTCCTGACAAAACTGTTAGCCTTTGCCCTGCTTCATTTTGTACTCCAAGGCCAAACTTTCCTTTTATTGCAGTTACCTCTTGACTTCCTACTTTAGCATTCTAATTCCCTATGAAGAAAAGGACATCATTTTGTGTTAGTTCTAGAAGGTGTTGTAGGTCTTCATAGAACCAGTCAATGTCAGCCTCTTCAGCATCAGTGGTTGGGGCATAGACTTGGATTACTGTGATGTTGAATGGTTTGCCTTGGATTTGGAGATCATTCTGTTGTTTTTGAAATTGTACCCCAGAACAGTACTGTCTTTCCCACTCTTTTATTGACTACAAGAGCTATTCCATTTCTTCTAAGGGATTCTTGTCCAGAGTAGTAGATAAAACAGTCATGTGAATCAAATTCATCCATTCCCATCCACTTTAGTTCACTGATTTCTAAGATGTTGATGTTCAATGTTGCCATCTCATGTTTGACTGCATCCAGCTTACCTTGATTCATAGGTCTTACATTCCAGGTTCCTATGCAATATTGTACTTTACAGCAGTGGACTTTCCTTTCACCACGACACATCCACAGCTGAGTGTCCATTCAGCTTTGGCCCAGACGCTTCACTCTTTCTGGCACTACTTTTAATTGCCCTCTGCTCTTCCCCAGTAGCATATTGGACACCTTCTGACCTGAAGGGCTCATCTTCCAGCATTATATCTTTTAGCCTTTTGGTACTGTCCATAGTGTTTTTTAGTAAGGATACTGGATTGGGTTGCCATTTCCTTCTCCAGAGGACCATGTTTTGTGAGAACTCTCCACTATGACCTGTCTGTCTTGAGTGGCCCTGCATGGCTTAGCTCATAGTTTATTTGAGCTGTGCAAGTCCCTTCACCGGAACAAGGCAGTGATCCATGTGTCATGGTTCTGATTAATGAGACAGTTCAAACAAAATTCAGGATTTTTTTATCTAAAAAGTCTTAATAAAGAAACACAGCATCGGCACTCATGGATGGATGCCAGAATCTGAAATCTCCTCCCCTAAGCCCATCGTATCATACACAATTCCCACCCTTATTTACACATCATAAATCACATTATCCAATTAGTTTTACATATGAAGTTTCACTTCCCTTTCTGTGTGCGGCTATTTCTTATCTTCTCAAAATAGCCGTTTGACATTTCCCTCCCTTCCGTAATTCAAAGCGAAGCAGTTTAAACAAAAGGCTGCTTCTTATATTGCCAGTGAAAAAACATGTCAATGTTTGCAGCATTGACATCCACCCCCCCTTACAAAAAGAACAGATCCTGTAATGTAAAAAAACACAAGTTAGGAGCTGGCTTTTGGTTTCTTGGGGTGTTTCTCATAAAACTTTTTGTTAAGTCTGTCAACTTTCACATCACTAGATTTCACCCAAATGGCTTCAGACAATGGGTATCCCTTCCATTGTACTAGGTACTGCAATTTTCCCTAAAAGATGCTAGAGTCAAGAATACGTTTCACTTCATAATGGGTCTGACCTGCTACTATGAGGGGTCCAGGTGCCTTCTTAGAGGGAGGTCTTAAACTGGAGGCCTGAAAAGGTTTCAGTAAGCTACAATGGAAAACCGGGTGAATTTTTCCCAAAGGTCCCTTCTCTAAAAGGTCCCAATTTCTTCCTGGGTAATTTGAGATGTAAATATTTAGTTGACAGATAAACCTTTTCCCCAACTTGGAATGTTCTTTGGGGAGCCCTCTTTTTATCAGCCTGTTTTTAATAAGTCTCAGAAGTCTTTTTTAACACCATTTTCGTGTTTCTCCAAACCTCTTCCCACCCTCTCACCCACTGATCAAGTGTCTGGGAAGCGGAGGGCACCCATCCTCTGTGGAGCTTCAGTTGGCGGACAGATGGTCGTACGTTTTCCTGCAAAATGTCCTGATAAACTCTGGAATTCATTTTCCCATCAATGACAACAATCCGTCCAGGCCCTGAGGCAGCAAAGCAGCCCCAAACCATGATGCTCCCTCCCCCATGTTTTACAGTGGGGATGAAGTTTTGATGTTGGTGTGCTGTGCCTTTTTTTCTCCACACATAGTGTTGTGTGTTTTTCCCAAACAACTCAATTTTGGTTTCATCTGTCCACAGTATATTTTGCCAGTAGTGCTGTGGAACATCCAGGTGCTCTTTTGCAAACTTCAAACGTGCTGCAATAATTTTTTTGGACAGCAATGGCTTCCTCCGTGGTGTCCTCCCATGTACTCCATTCTTGTTTAATGTTTTCCTTATTGTAGATGTGTCAACAAAAATGTTAGCATGTGCCAGAGATTTCTGTAGGTCTTTAGCTGACACTCTAGGATTCTTCTTTACCTCATTAAGCATTATGCGCTGTGCTCTTGCAGTCATTTTTACAGGACAACCACACCTAGGGAGAGTAGCAACAGTGCTAAACTTTCTCCATTTGTAGACAGTCTGTCTTACCGTGGACACATGAACATCAAGGCTTTTGGAGATACTTTTGTATTCCTTTCCAGCTTCATGCAAGTCAACAATTCTTGATCGTAGGTCTTCTGAGAGCTCTTTTCTGCGAGGCATGGTTCACATCAGACAGTGCTTCTTGAGACCAGTAAACCCAAAACAGGTGTTTTTAAAGGGCAGGACAGCTGTCAGCAACACATCCAATATCATCACACTGGTTGGAGTCAAAGTTGGCTCACTCCTGGCTCCAATTAGCTCTTGGAGAAGTCATTAGGCTAGGGGTTCACATACTTTTTCCACCCTGCACTGTGAATGTTTCCATCTTATGTTCAATTAAAACATGACAACAGCTAATGTTTGTGTAGTATTATTTTAAACAGACTGTGTTTTTCTATTGTTGTGATTTACATGACGTTTAGAGCGCATTTTATGGCCAATTCATGCAAAACTCCACGTAATCCCAAAGGGTTCACATACTTTTTCTTGCAACTGTACATGCCTGAGAAAGGTGGTCGTCTAACCCTTCTCTAAAAAGATGAATTATGGATTGCTCAGGCCATCTCTCTATCCGACTGGCCATGTTTCAAAACTCCTGCACGTACTTTAGGGCAGGCCGGCCAGCTTGTTTTATCTTGTGGATTTGCTCTTCCTCTCTGAGGGCGACGGATGGGTCCTCAAATCTTTCCCTTAGCCCTAGGAGGAAAAGGAGGGGGTCCTCCAATTCAGGGGCCTGCTCGTTATATAAATTGTTCAACCATTCTGATGCTTCTCCCTCTAGGCTGGATGCAATCACATCGACCATGGCACCTGGGTCCGGGCAGAGATGAGCCCAGCGATTCAAGTGAGAGTGTACTTGGTTGAGGAAGAAAATCAGTTTCTCTGGGTCCCCATCGAAGCTTGCTCTGAAGGGTGGGCTCATCATTGGTTGCTGGGGCCCCCACTGCTGTTGTTGTGTCTCCAGTTGCTGCTGGCCCCATCCAGGCTGTTGATTTAACGGCTGCCAGGGCCCCCACTGCTGCTGCCCCCACTGTTCCTGCTGTATGTCCAGGGGTTGCACGTTCGGGCCCTGCTGCTGCCACCCTTGCTGTTGTTTTCCTCCCACCAGATTCTAATCTCCAGGCTTCGGCACCACCCCCAGCTGTTGCAAGGCCTCTATTAGCTGTGGCAAGCTCAGAGGTTGTTGGCCTTTCACTTGTGGGGGTTCCCCAACCTCCCATTGCTGCAGAGGCCCCAAGCTGCGGTCCTCTGTCTCTGTGGGTCTGGAGGGCTTGGCAGAGGACTCCTGGGGCTGGCAGGCTGTCTGGTCTGCAGACAGGATGTTCCACTCACCCAAATTCTCAGTGGCAGATGGCCTGGAATCTCTCCACCATTCTGCTTCTGGGGCCTCTGGCAGCGCAGCCTCAAGGCCTCTGTAGTCTCCACTGGAGTGGTTCCAGCCTGATGACCAGATACGCACACTTAGCTGCTGAGGGTTGGAGATCTGCCCAAACTCATCTTCCCACAGCAAGCTATCTATTACTCGGTCTTCAGAAGTTTCGCCAGCAGCCAGGCTTTCTCTTTCCATCCTGAGGATTCTTCCCTGAATCTTTGCCAGCTTATCTCTCTTACCGGAGACAGCGGTGGGGGCTCAGGACTCCCCTTTGAAAGAAAGTAGATTCTGGCATGATGTCATGGTTCCGATTAATGAGACAGTTCAAACAAAATTCAGGCATTTTTATCTAAAAAGTCTTAATAAAGAAACGCAGCATCGGCACTCATGGATGGATGCCAGAATCTGAAATCTCCTCCCCTAAGCCCATCGTATCATACACAATTCCCACCCTTGTTTACACATCATAAATCACATTATCCAATTAGTTTTACATATGAAGTTTCACTTCCCTTTCTGTGTGTGGCTATTTCTTATCTTCTCAAAATAGCCGATTTGTCAATGCTGCAAACACTGACATGTTTTTGCACTGACAATATAAGAGACAGCCTGTTATTTTAATTGCTTCATTTGGGAGGGAGGAATCACTCGGAAGTTGTGATAAGTTTGCAAAAGTCCGCGTACAGAATGGGAAGTGAAACCTCATATGTAAAACTAATTGGATAATGTGATTTATGATGTGTAGATAAGGGCGGGGATTGTGTGTGTGTTATGATGGGTTTGGGGGGAGGAGATTTCAGATTCTGGCATCCCTCCATGAGTGCTGATGTTTTGTTTCATTACTAAGACTTTTTAGATAAATAATATGCCTGCAATTTGTTTGATTTGTCTCATTCATCAGAACCATGACATCATGCCAGAATATCCTTTCTTTCAAAGGTGGGTCCTGAACCCCCGCCGGTGTCTCCGGTAAGAGAGATAAGCTGGCAAAAATTCAGGGAAGAATCCTCAAGATGGCAAGAGAAGGCCTGATTGCTGGCGAAACTTCTTTTTTATTGAAAAGTTTTACAATTTTTAAATACAATGAACTCCCCCCTCCCCCTCCCCTCTCCCCAACCCTCCCCTACCCTACCCTCCCGCCTCCCCGACTTCCCAGAGCTGAATACAGGGTATAATAATACAAACATAAACTAAAATATGCTAACAACAAAAATAAAACATTAAGTTCTATTGGACTTTAACTCTCCAGAATCATAATATTAATAAAGTAAAAAATAACTAATCATACATCATAAAAATCCACTACTTATTCAAATGCTAAATGAAACTTTTTAGTCCCATATTTATTCTGAATATATTCAATCCATCTTCTCCATTCCACAATATATCTCTGTTGCGATTGGTCTTTCAAATATGCCGAAATCTTTGCCATTTCCGCCAAGTTGGAAACTTTCAAAGTCCACTCTTCTATAGTCGGCAATTCCTCCTTCTTCCAATATTGCACAACTAAAAGTCTTGCCGCCGTAATTAGATGCAACATCAACTTAGTGTCTATAACAGTAGTATCTGTAATAATACCCAATAAAAACAATTGCGGAGAAAACTTTATCCTTTTCTTAAATATCTTTTGCATATTCCACCAAATGTTAATCCAAAAGGCTTTAACCTTTTTACAAGTCCACCATATATGAAAATATGTTGCATCCTCACAACCACACCTCCAACATTTGGGCTGGCAGTTCGGATACATGCTTGCTAATTTTTTAGGGTCTAAGTGCCACCTATACTGTAAAACATTTTATAAAAATTCTCTCTTAAGTTTTGGGCCTGTGTAAATTTAACATTTCTAACCCAAATCCTTTCCCAAGTATCCATTGTTATAACTTCTTGAAAATTCTGGGCCCACTTTATCATACAATCTTTAACAAGTTCCGTTTCTGAGTCAATTTCTATCAATGCATTATATATCCTTTTAATATGTGCTTGACCTTGATCTCTAATTTGCTTTACCAAATTTTCATCAGTCATCGAAAAGCCAGCTTTCTGGTCCTCTTTCCATCTTGCCGGTAATTGCCCATACTGGAACCAAGTTTGTCTTTTCTTCTTTTAAAATATTAAATGGCTTTAATTGCCATACATTCCTTTCTAGACTTAAAATTTCCTTATATGTAGTCTCATCCTGTTTGAATCCCACATTTATATTTTCTATTGCATGTTTAGGTATTGCCCAAATTGGTATCTTATAATTTAACTTATGTCTATACTTTTTCCAAACTCGCAACAGAGCATACCTTAAAATATGTATTTTAAACACATTATCCGCCGGGGCCTGAAGACCTGGCTCTTTGAGCTCTCAGGCCCAGGCTGAGGAGAAATTTTTTAATTGGGGTTTTAAGTATACAGGGTCAATTTAATATTTTTTAATTTGGTTTTTTAACTTTTGTATGGTGGATTTTTTAATTCCCTGTAAACCGCCCTGAGTCCTCAGGGAATAGGGCGGTATATAAATGTAACTAAATAAATAAATAAATAAATAAATAAATTATCCACTTTCTTATCATACAATAAATATGCATGCCAACCAAATAACAAATCATGACCCTCAAGATTTAATAATCTCCCTTGTGTTAAATTAAACCAGTCACTTATCGATGACAAGGCAGCAGCTTCATAATATAATTTAAAATTAGGCATTTTAAGACCACCTCTTTCACGCGTATCTTGCATTATCTTAAATTTAACTCGTGGCTTTTTCCCTGCCCAGACAAATTTATTAATTCCTTTTTGCCATTCCTCCAAATTTAAATCCTTTTTAAGTATAGGTATCATTTGAAACAAAAACAAAAATTTTGGCAAAACATTCATCTTCACTGCTGCAATTCTTCCCAATAAAGACAATTGTAATTTTTTCCAACTATCTAATTCTTTTTGTATTTTTCCCCATAACATTTCATAATTATTTTTATATAACTTCACATTTGAGGCTGACAGATATATCCCCAAATATTGAATCTTTTTAACTATTTCAAATCCCGTTAGCTCTTCTAGAGCAGCCTTTTGTGGTACAGTCATGTTCTTAGACAATATTTTAGTTTTTTGTGTGTTTATCTTAAATCCAGAAACTTTCCCATATAACATTATTATCTCCATCAATTCTACAACTGAATAATCCGGCTGAGTTACTGTAATAACCAGGTCGTCCGCAAACGCCCTCAATCTGTAATCCTGATCTCTTATTTGAATTCTCCTAATTTTATTTGAATCTCGTATTTTAATCAGTAATATTTCCAATGTTAAAACAAACAATAAAGGTGACAGCAGACACCCCTGTCTTGTACCCTTTTCAATATTGCATGATTCTGTCAAACTGTTATTTACTATTATACGAGCTGTTTGCTTCTGATATATTGCCCTAATAGGTTGTAAAAAAATTTCCCCAAATTCCATCTTCTCTAATACTTTCATCAAAAATTGCCAGTCCAATTGATCAAAAGCTTTTTCAGCATCCAAAAAGATCTGCGCTGCGGGGATCTGATTATTTCTTTCCAAGAATTCCAATAGATCTACAATATGTCTCACATTATTCTTCATTTGTCTGCCACTTATAAATCCAGTTTGATCACTATGAATCACTTGTTGCATTACCTTCATTAATCTGTTGGCTAAAGGTTTTGCAAATATCTTATAGTCAGTATTTAAAAGCGATATTGGTCTGTAGTTTTTGGCTTGGGTAGCATCCTGATCTTCCTTCGGGATCAACGAAATAAAGGCAGTTTTCCACAATGGAGGCACCCCTCCTCCCAATTGAATTGTCTTAAACAATTCTCTTAAAGGTTCCACCATTTCTAACTGTAAATTTTTATAATAAACGGCAGTCAAACCGTCAGTTCCCGGTGCTTTACCCACTTTTAATTGTTTAATCGCTAGAAAAATTTCTTCGTCAGTTATCAATTGGTTCATCCCTTCCTTTTCTTCTTGCGTAAGAACAGGAATATTAGCTTTCATCAAATATCCATCTATATCTACATCTCTAATCTTATCTCTAGCATACAACTTAGAGTAAAAATCAACAAAAGTCTTTTTAATAAGATTCTGCTGATACACTACTTTACCCTTATGTTCTATTCTATCTATATTGCAAGCTCTTTGCTTCTTCCTTAACAAGTAAGCTAACCATCTACCCGATTTATTAGCATTACAAAAAGTGTTGTGTCTAGGTTAGTTGCCACTTGATCTGCCATTAACATATCAAACTGACCCCTTAGTAAAGTAATTACCTCTTTGATCTTCCCATCAGATGGATTCAGAATTAAAGCCTTTTCTTTTTCCTTAATTTCATCCTCTAATTCTTTCCTCCTAAATTCCAATTTACGTCTATGTTTATTGTTCAAATATATTAATACACCTCTCATATAAGCTTTACTTGCATCCCAAACCATCTCAATAGAAGTACCTTTACGCATATTAATTTTAAAAAATTCTTTCATCTGCTTTTTACACTCTTCCACATTTTCCTGGTATCTAAACAAATTTTCATTTAAACACCAAGACCGTCTGTCTCCATTATCTTTCTCTATCTCCAACCATACTGGACTATAATTAGATATAGTTCTTGGACAAATCTTGATCTTCTTAATCCTAGAAAAAAAATCATTAGTAATTAATACAAAGTCAATCCTGGAAAAAGATTGATGCCTGTCGGAGAAAAAAGTAAAGTCTTTTTCTTGCAAGTTCCTTTCTCTCCAAACATCTCTCAATTCCAAGTCATCCTTCATCTGAAAAAAGGATTTAGGCAATTTAGCATGACTTGGCGTGCTTTTAAAAAGATCTCCCTTGTCCATTTGTACATCCAAGACACCATTCCAATCTCCCATAAAAATACAAGATTTATAATCCCACTGAATAATCTTGCTGTGTAATAAATTGTAAAAATCTCCTTGCTGTTGATTAGGAGCATATAATCCAACCAAAAGCGTTTTCTTGCCTTCTATTAATAATTCAATTATAACATATCTTCCTTGTTTGTCTGCTTCAATTAAACTCGCTGTTAAAGTATTCTTGACATAAATAACAACTCCATTTTTCTTATCAGGCGCAGAAGCAATAAACTGTGTGCCGAACCTAAAGTTTACCAAGTACTTTTGATCAGCCGCTCGAATATGTGTTTCCTGTAAGCAAATAACATCATTTTTAAATTGCTTTAGATATTGAAATACTTTCTTTCTCTTATGTGGTGAATTTAGACCATTAACATTCCAGGTTAGAAGCTTTGTCGCCATCTTTTGCGACCTGAAGCTTTTGGAGCGCCTCTTCCAACATCACCTGCACTCTCTTTGGCTTCGCTCCTCCCACTGCTTCACTGTAAGTAAGTTTTTGAGATACTATCATAACTCTCTGTTGTTCTTGCTCTTGTCTCATTCGTCTAGCTGCAGCGCGTGTCATTCTTTGGTCTCTGACCTCCTACGTTGGCACTGAAATCTGATCCACTCCTGTAGCTTTCTGGAATTCTCCAACTTTCAACTGCGTAACTCCTTCAGCACCTTGTATACTCTCACTTTGTGGTTGACGCTCTCCTTCGCCATTCTTCCTTTTAGATTCCAGAAGTGGTATGGGGCCTGCCTTCAAAATATTGGCATAAAAATCACGTGCCTGTAAAACTGTGAGAAGACGGTATCTCGTGCCTGCGTGCATCACCAACATACCTACTGGGATCTCCCATCTGAACTGGATATCCCGTCTTCTTAATTCTTCTGCCAGAAAAGCAAATTCTTTCCTTCTCCTTAAAATTCTTGGAGGGATCTCTTTCAAAATTAAAACTTCTTGCTCTGCAACTGTAAATTTATTATTATAAAAGGCTTGAATAACCTCATTTCTAATTGCTCTCTTTGTAAAATAAACCACCACATCTCTAGGTAGCTTCCTTTGTCTTGCAATCCAGGAATTAACACGAAATATTTTATCTATATCCACCATAATATCTTCTGCTGAGAGCCCCAGAACCTGTTCAAGAGCTTCTGAAACTACTTTTTTCAAATTTTCCTTAGGGTCTTCCTTCCACCCTCTAATTCTCACAGCAAACTCCATCTCTCTATGCTGGACCAATAATAAATCGTCATCAATCTTTTCCATCACTGTTTCAGCATCCATCATTTTGGCATCTAATCTCATATTATTTTGACTACGTTCTTCCACTTTCTCATCCAGACGTTCAATACAAACAGCCATGCCTTGAAATGCAAGTAAGATGTCTGCCCTTATTTCTGTATTCTTCTCCTCAATAAGCTCAGCTAATTGCTGAGATTGCTTTTTCAAAGCCTCTTCCAAAACATCCTGCAGCTTTTTTATTGTCAAGGCTGGTGCGGTTGCAGGTGCCGGAGGGGGGGGGCATTAAAGCCTGTAATGAAAATTGCTGAACTGGCGAAGCCCCCGCGCTTCTAGGAACTTTAGTTGACTTGGCAGCCATTTTCACCCACTTAATTCTATTGCGCACTTTTACTTTCCGCTCCACTTAAAAGTCTCCACAAAGTTTACTGAGTTAAAGTTCAAATACTTGCTCTGACAGCATTCTCCTGCACAGCTCTGCCTGCATCCAAGTAATCCAAAATTCACTCTCGCTGGCAGGGATGGTTGCAGTGTCCTGCTCTGCTCCAAAGCCTTGGAGCAGAGGCGTCCCGGCGTCCGGAACAAACTCAGGCTTCGGGGGAGCTCAACCCTTCAACTACCAGAGTTTCAACTCTGGCGGTCTGGGGGAGCTGTACCCCTGCCTGGGCGCTCACCCCCTCCTCTTCTCCCGAGGAGCGGGCTTCCAAGCCGCCAAACAGCTGATCGTCGCTGTTTTAGGTGGCTCTACGGAGACAGCGGGGCTGACAGTCGAAATAGCTGCCATCAACGGAGCCTTGCCACCAGGAAGTCCTGGCGAAACTTCTGAAGAGGAAATAATAGTTTTCTGTGGAAAGATGAATTTGGGCTGATCTCCAAACCTCAGGAGATAACTGAGCTTATCTCGTCGTCAAGCTGGAACCACTCCAATAGAGAATACGGAGGCCAGACTGTGCGGCAAGAGGCCCCAGAAGCAGAATGGGGAGGAGATGTCAGATCTTCAGCCACTGAGAATCTGGGCAAGTGGAAAATCCTGTCTGCAGATCAGACTGCCTGCCAGACCCAGGAGTCTTCTGCCAAGCCCGCCAGACCCATAGAGACAGAGGACCCCAGCCTGGGGCCTCTGCAGCAATGAGAGGTTGGGAAGCCCCCACAAGTGAAAGGCTAACAACCTCTGAGCTTGCCCCAGCTAATAGAAGCATTGCAAAAGCTGGGTGTGGTGCAGGAGCTGGTGGGAGGAAAACAGCAAGGGTGGCAGCAGGAGGACCCAAACGTGCAACCCCTGAACGTACAACAGGACCAGTGGGGCCAGCAGCAGTGGGGGCCCTGGCAGCCATTAAATCAGCAACCACAGTGGGGCCAGCCGCAACTGGAGACACAACAACAGCAGTGGGGCCCCCGCAACCATTTAACCAACAACCAGGGTGGGGCCAGCAGCAATGGGGGCCCCAGCAACCAATAATGAGCCCACCCTTCAGAGCAATCTTCGATGGGGACCCAGAGAAACTGATTTTCTTCCTCAACCACGTATGCTCTCATTTGAATAGCTGGGCCCATCTCTACCCGGACCCAGGTGCTATAGTCGATGTGAGTGCGTCCAGCCTAGAGAGAGAAGCATCCAAATGGTTGAACAATTTATATAACGAGCAGGCCCCTGAATTGGAGGACCCCCTCCTTTTCCTCCTAGGGCTGAGGGAAAGGTTTGAGGACCCATCTATCACCCTCAGAGCAGAAGAGCAAATCCATAAGATAAAGCAAGCTGGCTGGCCTGCCCTGGAGTACGTGCGGGAGTTTCGAAAGCTGGCCGGTCGGATAGAGAGATGGCCTGAACAATCCATAATTCATCTTTTTAGAAAGAGGTTCTCTGGCATGTATCTACCGAGCTGTACCTCAATAACTGCATGAATGGTAGCAGGCAGCAGTGAAATTAGATGTTCAGCTTGCCCGCTATAAGAAGCCTCTCCTACCTCAACCCGAGCCAAGGTCAGAACAACCTGAATGACACTCACCCCCACGAAGATCTCCAACTACTGTGATGGCTCAAAGACACAAGCCACCAGTAGACCCGGCAATTAAGTGTTTCCGATTTGGACAGCAGGGACATTGAGCAGCGAAATGCCCAGTCCCCTTCCCCCAAGAGCAATACAGACCAGGACCAGCAGTGAGAAAGAAAACTGCACAGTGGCTAAAGGGAGAGAAATCCAACCGGATGAAACAGGAACCTGTTGTCCAGGTCACATCCCCCACACAGGAGGCCGCCAGAACTCAGACTGGATCCACCACAGTTCTACCCTCTTTCGACAGCGACGACGAAGGGGAGAACGACCCGATGGCCCTTCCCCCAGGTCTGACAGTCCGGATGTGGTTGGGATGGAAACTGGTTGTGGAAGGCCCGTACGAGGTCCGGGGCGTGTATGTATGTATGTATGTATGTGTTCTGTACCAGCCTGCTACCGGCCTTGCAGAAAAGGCAACCCCTTTACAGACGGCAAGAGGCTGGAATACGTCTGCCAAATTTATTACAAAAACAAACAAGACACGAACCAAGATACCGGAGCATTGAAACACAATCTGAGCGGTTGCTTTCAGCAAACCAGCCCTTCCCAAACATTCCCTTTATAAAGAGTTCAGGGCGTGGCCTCTCTCTGCCTCCTTCCGAGAAGCCCCACAGCCTTCCTCTGTTTACTCCTACTTGACTGCCTCCTGCGTCGGGCGTCCTTGAACAGGGCCAGCTGTGGGTCATCTTCATCCACACTGCCAGGCTCACACAGCTGGGTCTCCATGGTGACCAAGTGGGAGGGGCCTGCCTGAGGGCTATCATCAGCAAGATCTTCAACCCCCTCAGCAAGCTCTTCAACACCCCCCTCCTCCTCTGAGTCGTCCGATCCAACTGCCGAACCCACAGGCTGACCCTGAATCACAACACTATCCCGCACCGCAGGGCCCTTCTCCCGGGTCTGCCGATCCGGATGCGGTCGGGATGGAAATTGTTCATGAAAAGCGGTCACCAACGCAGGGGCATGAACGGCGGTCGCGTCTTCCCAGGTGAAGTCCTCTGGTCCGTAACCTTTCCATTCAATCAGGTACTGGAAACGACCTTTCAGCCAACGGGAATCCCTGATGCTGGCGACCTCGTACTCGGGGGTGCTGCCTCCATCATGAGGTCCTGATGGGGGAGGTTCCGCTCGGCGGAGTGGACAGGCCGGTTGCTCGGGGACCAACAGAGACCGATGAAAGACTGGGTGCACGCGCAGGGAACGTGGCAGAGTTAAGCGATAGGCGACCGGATTGATGACAGCCTCGACTGGGAACGGTCCTAAATATCGGTGATCTAACTTTCTCACCAGCCGTGTTGACGGTAGGTTCCTGGTGGACAACCAGACCCGATCTCCCACCGATAGTGGAGGCGTATCCCGTCTTGACCGATCAGCAAATCTTTTGTAATCGGCCTTGGCCTTCTCTAACTGACGTCGCACCAATCGATGGATCACCTGTAACTCTGCCATGAAGTCGTTCGCTGTCGGCTCCGGTCAGTCCACGGGAGAAAGGGGGAAAAATCGGGGGTGATATCCCACATTGGCCAAGAACGGTGTCATCTGTGTGGAGGTATGCTGCAAATTGTTAAATGCAAACTCAGCTATGGCCAGATAGTCCACCCAATTGTTTTGCTGCAGATTGACGTAGCAGCGCAGATATTGTTCCAGGATACCAATGACCTTCTCGGTTCCCCCGTCAGTTTGAGGATGATGCACGGACGAGAGGCAAATCTTGATATCCAACGCATGCATCAACTCCTGCCAGAAGCGGGCTGTAAACTGGGCCCCCCTATCAGAGACGACTCTATCAGGAAGGCCGTGAAGCCGAAACACCTGCTGAATGAACATACGACTAGTGGCGCGGGCTGACGGTAAGCCGCGACAGGGGATGAAGTGCGCCATCTTGGTCAGCATGTCCACCACCACATACACTGTCGTAAAACCAGAGGATGGGGGTAAATCCATCAGAAAGTCCATGGACACAGCCCCCCAGGGTCTTTTGGGTGTTGGCAAAGGCTGCAGTAATCCAGGCGGGGCCCCTGTCGCTGACTTGGTCTGCCTGCATGGGATGCAGGAGGTAACATAGGACTGGACGTCGTGTCGGACTCGGGGCCACCAGAAGGTACGGGAGACCAGGTTCAGGGTCTTGAACAGGCCAAAATGCCCCGCCGCCGGGTTATCGTGACACTGGCTGAGGATGAGTCCCCTGAGTGGCCCTCCTGGAACATAGAGCCGGTCACGATAATACAAGACTCCATCCGTGACCATCCAAGGAGAATCTGGCCCCACCTCCTCCTTCCGGTGAGCCACCCACACCTCCTGCTGCTGTGCCTCCCAGATCCGAGCCCGTATATCAACCGGCTCCCGCACCGCAGCAAAAGACTCGACGGGGATCACTGTCCTGGGCAGAAGCTTGTCTTCCACTCGGGAATATTCGGGCTTCCTGGACAGAGCATCCACTCTTTGATTGTGCCCGCTAGGTATGTACCGAACCCGGAAGTCAAACCTCGCAAAGAAAAGAGACCACCGGATCTGGCGTTGGTTCAAATTCCGAGCGGTCTGCAGGCTTTCCAAATTCTTATGGTCTGTCCGGACCTCGATTTGATGCCGCGCTCCCTCCAGATGATGCCTCCAGGCCTCGAACGCCGCTTTGATGGCCAGCAGCTCCTTCTCCCAGATTGTATAATTGCGCTCCGAAGGGTTCAGTTTTCGTGAATGGTACGCGCAAGGGAAGAGGGTACCGCTGGGCGTCGTTGCCTGGAGTAACACCGCCCCAATGGCAATGTCGGAGGCGTCTGCCTCCACGACAAACGGCCGTTGCGGGTCAGGATGCTTCAAGATGGGCTCCTTCATGAAGGCTTCCTTCAAAATCTGGAAAGCCCGTTGTACTGGAGCGTTCCACTGGAACCGAGTCTTCTTCTGCAGGAGCCGGGTGAGGGGGGCTGTCAAGGCAGCAAACCCAGGGATGAAAGTTTGGTAATAGTTGGCGAACCCAAGAAGTCGCTGAACATCCTTCACGCGACGTGGGGGTTGCCAACTCTGCAAAGACTCAACCTTACTCGGCTCCATGGCGATGCCCTCAGGAGAAATGCGGTGACCCAGGAAATCGATGGTCACCCGGTAGAACTGGCACTTCTCCAACTTGGCAAACAGCCGATGTTCTCGGAGTCGCTGCAGGACCTGATGGAGATGCTGATGGTGCACCTCACGCGACGGGGAGTAGATCAGGATGTCATCCAAGTAGATCACGACAAACTGATCCAACAAATCCCGGAAAATTTCATTCATGAAATGCTGAAACACGGCGGGGGCATTGGTCAGGCCAAACGGCATCACCGTGTACTCAAAATGTCCATAGCGAGTACCAAACGCTGTCTTCCACTCATCACCCGGCCGAACCCTGATGAGGTTGTAAGCTCCACGCAGGTCCAGTTTCGTGAAGATCTTAGCCTCCCGGAGTCGGTCCAAGAGTTCGGGGATGAGGGGCAGCGGGTAACGATTGCGCACCGTGATGGCGTTAAGTTTCCTATAATCGCAGCAAAGCCGTAATTCGCCCGACTTCTTCTTGACGAAGAGCACGGGTGCAGACACTGGCGAGGATGAGGGCCGGATGAAACCGCAAGCCAAATTCTTCTCCAGAAAGTCCCGCAATGCAGCCAACTCGGGGTCCGACATGGAATACAAACGCCCCACTGGGAGAGGCGCATCAGGGACTAAATAAATGGGGCAGTCATAGGGCCTGTGCGGGGGTAATTGATCCGCCTCTGTCTCGCTGAACACATCAGCAAAGTCGGACAGTTCAGGAGGCAAGAAAACCCCTGGGGAACCCTCCACCTGGCCGGCACAGATATGGCGGGAGTGGTCCACACACTGCAAGCTTGGGAAGGTGACCAAGTTCTGTGACCAATAGATCTGTGGGTCATGCGCCCGGAGCCACGCCAGTCCCAGCACCACGGGGAAATGCAGATCTGAGGTGATATAGAACTGGATGGCCTCCACATGGGAACTGATGGCCATACATAATGGTTGCGTGGCGGCCGTAATAGGCCCAGACAGGAGCACTCGACCATCGATAGTCTCCACTAACATGGGCGGATCCACTGGGCACTGGGGAACAGCCCATTTGGCCACAAATCCTGAGTCCATAAAATTTGTGGTGGCCCCAGAGTCAATTAAGGCATGGACTGGAATCCCCTCTGGCTTGCCAGGAAGGATCAGACGTGCCTCCAAAATCAAATGCCGTGGAGGTCCACAGGCAGCATCGGAAAGACGTCGCTCAGTGTTGTTGTGGGACGCCCGATCTATCACACCGTCTAGATCGGGCTCGGGGCGTTTCCCGACAGAAAAGTAGGGGACTTTCTCGGGGCAGGCTCGGTCACTGATGCCCGCTGTCGCTTCTTTGGGCAAAAAGCAGCCAAATGCCCAGGGTCCCCACAGTAAAAACACAACCCCCCCGATCGTCGTTTGTTCATTTCAGTCACCGATAGACGAGACCTGGCGGCACCCAGCTCCATTGGCTCCTCCCTTTGAACTGGGGGCTCACGCACAACAGCGGCTGCAGGGGTCTGTGGGGTGGCACGGCGACTCCTTCGCTGCTGCAACCGAGCATCGATCCGCAGGCAGAGATGGATCAGCCCATTCAGGTCTGAGGGAATATCCACACGGGCCAGCTCATCCAACATCTCCTCCGACAATCCATCCTGGAAGGCATCCACAAGCGCAGCCTCATTCCAGGCGGAATCCTGGCTAAGCAGCCGAAAATCACTGATATAGCCCTGCCTCAGAGCTTTCAGGCGTCAAGTAGCAGTCTGCGTCTTAATATGGTCCTCATACATCAGACGCATATGATCACAAAACCCCACAAAGTTGTCCAACAATGGGCTAGGTTGAGCCAGCAGAGGCGTGCCCCAACGAGCTGCATCACCTGAAAGAAGGCTTAACACAAACCCCACCTTATCCCGGTCAGTGGGGAAATCAGCTGCTCTCACGCTGATAAAGAGCTGGCATTGTCCCAGGAAAGCAGGAAACAGTTCTGGAGTGCCTGTAAATTTATCCAGCATTGCAACTTGGCATTTTCTCCTGGGTGGGGGTGATGGTGGGGGTGCAGCATGAACCTGAGCTTGCAGTTGAGTCACCTGAGGTGCCAGCAAAGTGAGTTGCTGGGTGAGCTGGGCATTCTCAGCACGTAGCTGCTCCATAATATTAGTAAGGGGTGGGAGGCTGAAAGCAAACTGTTCTGTACCAGCCTGCTACCGGCCTTGCAGAAAAGGCAACCCATTTACAGACAGCAAGAGGCTGGAATACGTCTGCCAAATTTATTACAAAAACAAACAAGACACGAACCAAGATACCGGAGCTTTGAAACACTATCTGAGCGGTTGCTTTCAGCAAACCAGCCCTCCCAAAACATTCCCTTTATAAAGAGTTCAGGGCGTGGCCTCTCTCTGCCTCCTTCTGAGAAGCCCCACAGCCTTCCTCTGTTTACTCCTACTTGACTGCCTCCTGCGTCGGGCGTCCTTGAACAGGGCCAGCTGTGGGTCATCTTCATCCACACTGTCAGGCTCACACAGCTGGGTCTCCATGGTGACCAAGTGGGAGGGGCCTGCCTGAGGGCTATCATCAGCAAGGTCTTCAACACCCCCCTCCTCCTCTGATTCGTCTGACCCAACTGCCGAACCCACAGGCTGACCCTGAATCACAACAGTATGTATGTATGTATGTATGTATTTATTTATTTATTATTTGGATTTATATACCGCACCTCTCCCGAAGGACTCGGGGCGGTGTACAGGGCAATTAAAACACTATATACAACACATAATATACAAAAATTAAAATAAATTAAACCAAGTAGCCCTAAACAATAAAACACATTCTAAAATGTAAAATTTAAAATTTAAAATCTAAAATCCCAGTCCCTCAGTCCAGGCCGGCAAGTTCAAATAGCCAAGTCTTCAGGTCGCGGCGAAAAGAGCAAAGGTCGGGAGCCATCCGGAGCTCAACAGGGAGCTGATTCCAGAGGGCAGGCGCGCCCACAGAGAATGCTCTCCCCCTGGGGGCCGCCGGTCGCCATTCCCTGACCGACGGCACCCTGAGGAGGCCCTCTCTGTGGGAGCGCACAGGACGATGGGAAGTTAACGCCGGCAAAAAGTACTCCCGTAAATAATCTGGGCCCATGCCATTTAGGGCTTTATAGGTCATCACCAGCACCTTGAATCTCACCCGGAAGACAACTGGAAGCCAATGCAGCTCGCGGAGCAGAGGTGTTACATGGGAGTATCGGGAGACCCCCATCACAACTCGCGCGGCCGCATTCTGCACCAGCTGGAGCCTCCGAGTGGTATTCAAGGTCAGCCCCATGTAGAGAGCGTTGCAGTAGTCTATCCGAGAGGTCACAAGCTCATGAGTGACTGTGCGTAGGGCATCCCGGTCCAAATAGGGCCGCAACTGGCGCACCATGCGAACCTGGGCAAAAGCCCCCCTGGTCACAGCTCCTATATGATCTTCTAAAATGAGCTGTGAGTCAAGGAGGACACCCAAGTTGCGAGCCCTATCTACGGGGGGTAAAAGCTCACCCCCTATAGATAAAGATGGAATAGAATGGACAACCCGAGATGCCGGTATGCACAGCCACTCGGTCTTGTCGGGATTTAGTCAAAGCCTGTTCCTCCCCATCCAGACCCTCACCACCTCCAGGCACCGGGTCATAACGGCAAGGGCATCACTGGGTTGATTTGGGGTGGAAATAAAAAGTTGGGTATCATCAGCATACTGATGATACCCCACCCCAAAACCATGAATGATCTCACCCAGCGGCACTGCTGAGGTGTTATGGAAGACCAGAATGCTTCAATAGCGACCTTCAGCTCTTCTGCATTGTTCGGTCTCATGTCTCTCATTTTTCTCTTGGCAATGCCGCATAGATTCTCTGTGGGGTTCAGGTCAGGCGAGTTTGCTGGCCAATCAAGCACAGTAATCCCACGGTCATTGAACCAGGTTTTGGTGCTTTTGGCAGTGTGGGCAGGTGCCAAGTCCTGCTGGAAAATGAAGTCAGCATCCCCATAAAGCTTGTCTGCGGAAGGAAGCATGAAGTGCTCCAAAATCTCCTGGTAGACGGCTGCGTTGACCCTGGACTTAATGAAGCACAGTGGACCAACACCAGCAGATGACATGGCTCCCCAAATCAACACAGACTGTGGAAACTTCACATCTTGCAGTGTGTGCCTCTCCATTCTTCCTCCAGACTCTGGGTCCTTGGTTTCCAAATGAGATGCAAAAGTTGCTCTCATCAGAAAAGAGGACTTTGGACCACTGAGCAACAGACCAGGTCTGTTTTTCTTTAGCCCAGGTAAGACGCTTCTGACGTTGTTTGTTGATCAGGAGCAGCTTGACAAGAGGAATACGACATTTGAAGCCCATGTCCAGGATCCGTCTGTGTGTGGTGGCTCTTGATGCACTGACTCCAGCCTCAGTCCACTCCTTGTGAAAGTCCCCAACACTTTTGAATGACCTTTTCCTGACAATCCTCTCCAGGCTGCGGTCATCCCTGCTGCTTGTGCACCTTTTTCTTCCACACTTTTCCCTTCCACATAACTTTCTATTAATGTGCTTTGATACAGCACTTTGGGAACATCCAACTTCTTTTGCAATTACCTTTTGAGGCTTTCCGTCCTTATGGAGGGTGTCAATGATGGTTTTCTGCACAACTGTCAGGTCAGCAATCTTCCCCATGATTGTGATTCCTACTGAACCAGACTGAGAGACCATTTAAAGGCTCAGGAACCCTTTGTAGGTGTTATGGCTTAATTAGCTGATTAGAGTGGGACACTTTGAGCCTAGAATATTGCACCTTTTCACAATATTCTAATTTTCTGAGATTGTGGATTTGGGGTTTTCATGAGCTGTACGCCATATTCGTCACAATATCATGGCTTGAACTATCTTGCTTTGCATGTAATGAGTCTATCTCATATATTAGTTTCCCCTTTTAAGTTGTATTACTGAAATAAATGAACTTTTTCACGATATTCTGATATTTCGAGTTTCACCTGTATAAAGGAATGTACACCTGAATGTAATTTACTATTCATATCAAACAGAGTCAAAAAGTTAAACTTATTCCAAATATGTTCACACTGGAAGGCATTAGAACTTGTATCTAAAATCTTAAAATATACTGCTCAAAAAAATAAAGGGAACACTTGAACAACACAATGTACTGTATTTAATAGTAGGATGTCTTATTTTGTGTTCCCTAATCATTTCCAAGGACACCATTAAAACTAATTTGGAAATATTTTTAAAGGATTACACAGATATATACTGCAGCCGATTGCACAAATCTTCAGCACTCCAAAGTATCAAATTAAAGAAACCAAATCAGTTTTTGAACATATGAAGAGGAGCTTTTTGCCAACATACATAGAAAACCAGAGGATTAGAAGCAGCAGTTATGAGGATTCCTACAAAAAAAGTAAAATTTTCAATATTTTACATATTCAGACTCCCCAAAATTTAAACGTTAAATACTCACCAAAGAAATCAAAAGAGAATGGGTCTCTTCCACCAAAGAACTCCCTGAAGACATCCTCTGGATTCCGGAATGTAAAACCATATTCAAATGGACCGTCAAAATGACATCCACCTACAAAGAGAGTATTCAATATTACATTTTTCAGAATATCAAAATATTCATTATATAATTTAGCAAGAGCACCATCATTTCAATGATTAATTAGTATTGTACTGTATTTCTTGGATTTTTGTCTTTTTATAAAGTTCAGGATAGCATTTGATCCTCTTATTTTCCTTTCTCAAAATCCTTGCTACATTAGAGATAATAGAAAGATGATAGGAACTACAGAAATAAGGATCTGAATTAGATTTATTTATTTATTTATTTTATTTTATTTGTATACCGCCCTTCTCCCAAAGGACTCAGGGCGGTGTACAGGGCAATAAATACCAAAAATACAAAATACAAAAGTTAAAAACAAATTAAACAATTGTGCCCGAATACAATAAATTAATTAAAACAGTAATTAAAACCCCAAACCCATCAGGCCAGGCCGGCTTGTTCAAATAAATAAGTTTTTAGATCACGTCGGAAGGAGCGCAGGTCGGGAGCCATCCGGAGCTCAACCGGTAAACGGTTCCAAAGATCTGGCGCGCCCATAGAGAATGCCCTCCCCCTGGGGGCCATCAATCGTCATTCTCTGACCGGTGGCACCCTGAGGAGGCCCTCTCTGTGGGAGCGCACTGGGCAGAGGGAAGTTGATGCCGGCCGCAGGTGCTCCCTTAGGTACTACGGACCCATGCCATGTAGGGCTTTATAGGTCATTACCAGCACCCGGAAGGCAACTGGAAGCCAATGCAGCTCACGGAGCAAAGGTGTAACATGGGAGTATCGGGAGACCCCCAACAAAACTCGCACGGCTGCATTCTGCACCAGTTGGAGCCTCCGAGTGGTCCTCAAGGGCAGCCCCATGTAGAGAGCATTGCAGTAGTCTAACCGAGAGGTCACGAGCGCATGAGTGACTGTACGCAAGGCATCCTGGTCTAGATAGGGCCGCAACTGGCACACCAGGCGAACCTGGGCGAAGGCCCCCCTAGTCACAGTTACTATGTGATCTTCTAAGGAAAGCTGTGAATCTAGGAGGACTCCCAAGTTGCGAGCCCTATCTACGGGGGGGTAATAACTCACCCCTCATAGTAAGAGATGATAACATTATATTTCGGAGTCGCCCTTACAATCTACCCCAATCAGTCCCACTTATGCAGATCTTAACCGGATCATTTTGTTTAAATACTGTGCTACGTTGAATGTTATTTTCAAGTTCTGGCCGGACATAAGGTAAGTTATTTTGATATGGGGATCCCAATGGGTCATTCGTTTGGTATATAGACCAAGATACCTGTCTCTCACCCTCTTGTGCAGACAACAGTCAAATAGGATGTGAGCCAGGTCCTCTACTTCTGCTGCTCCACAAATGCAGAGACGCTCATTGTACGGTATAGCATGAAATCTCCCATATCTGACCATTGTATCAAGCTGTTCGAATCTCGCTCTCGTAAATATCTCCCTAAGATGTTTTGGGAGTTGTAACTTCAAATAACTGTCCACTTGAAAAGTACATTTGTATTTACTCAGCCATTTCAAGTTACCCACCTTACTAAGGATAGCTATATCAGTTTGTGCTTCTATATCCTTAATTCTTTGGGCAACTCTTTTTTTAGATTGTTCTCCTGTTACGCAAGAAACAGGAAGGCCACAGCTTCTTACAAAATTTGTTAGTTTGGTGATCCAGGAGATTTGTGATTGCAGTTTTATTTGCTCTAGTAGGCATAATTTGGGGAGTCTATCAGTCTCCATTTCATTAACTTTGCACCAGTAGTTATAAGCTCTAATTTTAGATAATGCCTGAATTGTATGAATTCCCAATTCAGATCTAACTGCTGCAGCAGATGTTCTTGGATCTACACCCAAAATACATCTCAGATGCTGGGACTGTGTTTGTTCTAAAGCTGTCGTTGAATAAAGACCCCAAATTTCTGCTCCATACAAGAGCATTGTTGTAACCTTAGCCTTATAAACTTTGAGTAGTGGAGCTAGGGACCCTAGGTAACTATGGTTCTTTAGTTTGAGCAATAAATTCAAATGGGCTTTTGCTCTAAATGTACTTCGTTGAGGATGGCAGGCCCAAGATCCAGTCTTGGAAAAAGTTACCCCCAAATATACAAAGGTATTAACCTGCTCAATTGGTTCACCATCTAATTGCCACTTATGTCTCTGATGGTTTCTTCCAAACACCATTATTTTCGATTTGGATTTGCTAATAATTAGGGAGTGTACCATGGTATCCTTCATTAACCCTGGCAAGTCATTGATGTATAAATTAAATAATAATGGGGCCAGGATACACCCTTGCCTTATCCCTTTATTTGTGTGAATCCTGTTAGTCAGGGCCCCATTAACCCCATACCGCACCCTCAAACAGGTACTTGTGTAAAGGGCTTTAATCAAAGCCAGGAGTCTGGGTTCTATTTTAAGAGATGTCAATTTACTCCATAGTACATCTCTATTTACCATATCAAATGCTGCTGTAAGGTCTATAAAAGCAGCAAACGGGTCTCCTCTTATAGGCATATTTGGCAATTAGATGGTTCAAAACAAAGCAGTTATCAATAGTAGATCTGTTCTGTCTAAAACCTGCTTGTTCTTCTGTGAGGATGTTGTTTTCCTCTACCCAGATTTCAATTCTGTTCAAAAGGTACATAGTAAGAGATGGAATAATCTGAATTTCCCGAGATGCCGGCACACACAGCCACTCAGTCTTGTCAGGGTTGAGCCGAAGCCTGTTCCTCCCCATCCAGACCCGAACCGCCTCCAGGCAACGGGACATCATGTCGAGGGCATCACTGGGGTGGTTTGGTGTCGAAATAAAAAGCTGGGTATCATCAGCATACTGATGATAACCAACTCCAAAACCACGAATGATCTCAAACAGAGGCTTCATATAGATGTTGAACAGGAGAGGCGAGAGGACCGACCCCTGAGGAACTCCACAAACGAGAGGCCTTGAGGTCAACCTCTGTCCCCCTGCCAACACCGACTACGAACGTCCCAGGAGGTAGGAGGAGAACCACTGAAGGACCGTGCCTCCCACTCCCAAACCCCTGAGACGCCGCAGTAGGATACCATGGTCAATGGTATCAAAAGCCGCTGAGAGGTCTAATAGGACTAGGACAGAGGAACAACCCCTGTCCCGAGCCCTCCAGAGATCATTCACCAGAGCGACCAATGCCGTCTCCGTGCTGTGCCCGGGCCTGAAACCCGATTGGTACGGGTCCAGATAGTCAGCTTCCTCCAGGAACAAAGGGAGCTGATGTGCCACCACACTCTCTACAACCTTCGCAAGAAAGCGAAGTTTGGAGACCGGATGGAAGTTGTTTAATACAGCTGGGTCCAAGGCAGGCTTCTTGAAGAGAGGTCTCACCACCGCCTCCTTCAAGGCGGCAGGGAAACTACCCTCACTCAAGGAAGCAGTTATCACCGCCTGGAGCCAGCCTCATGTCCCATCCTGAGCCGCATAAACCAGCCAGGAGGGGCACGGGTCCAATAAACACGTAGTGGAGCTCAGCTTCCCCATGATCCTGTCCACATCCTCCAGAGTCACAGGATCGAACTCCTCCCAGATAACATCAACAAGACTGCCCATGTCCTGATCATCAGACTCGGCCCAGTCGGAGTCCAAACCGGTCCGAATCCGAGCGATTTTGTCCGACAGACAAAATTAAGCACCTAGGGCGGAACCATCTCGTTGGTTCAACAACCCCACGACGGGGAGTGGCAAAACGGAAGAACAACCGCAGGAGATGATGATCGGTCCATGACAGGGGCATGTTAGTTAGTAACTGTTAGTTACAGTTGAAGTAGACTACTGAAATCAATTAAACTTGATGCACATTTATCAGAATCCTGATTTTTCTAAGCCTGGAACTATATTTAGATCTCCAACGTCCTACTCATATCAGTACAAGCCTATTAAAATGCATTTATAGCTCTATTCCACAATCATTTACTTTTTTAAAATTTTTATTGAATATTTTTTACAGAGTAAAACAATACAAATTTTAAAAAGAAGAGTAGAGATAAGTGATAAGTAAATTAGAAATAAATAAAATAAATGAAAAGGAAAATGAAAAGATGAAAAGAAGCAGCTTCCAATCTTCTTCACAGCAGTTATAAATCCATTTATATTTTATCTTCTCTAAAGTTATATCATGGCTCTCTTCTTTCCATATTCTACCCTAATAATAAAATCCATAAATAGTTCCAAAAACAATTACATTAGAGTAATAGGAACAGCAGTAGTAAATCTGTACATACCTCTGCCTCCGTTTAATCCTTCTTTTCCATATTTGTCATAGAGATCCCGCTTTTTAGCTGCAAAGAATTGGAAGCAGTTGAAATGCAAATATACAAATCCAAGGAAATTGTCTTGATGAACTCACATTTGCTATTTGATCTGTTTTAGTGGATTTCCTTCCAAGGACAGCAACCCTATTCAGCAAACTTCCCTGTCTTTTAAAACAGGGCTTTTCAACCTTTTTACCGATTGTACCACTTTTAGGATAAGGCAATATTCGAGTACCACCAGTCGCCTAGCAAGGGGTCAAAAACTTGATGACTAAAAAAAAGGAACAAAGTGATAAAGTACAGGCAGACCTTGACTTACAACAGTACACTTAGTGTCTGTTCAAAGTTATAATGGCACTGAAAAATGTGACTTATGACCATTTTAACACTTATGACCATTGCAGCATCCCCTGGGTCATGTGATTTACATTCGGATGCTTGGCAACTGATTCATATTTCTGATGGTCACAGTGTCCCAGGGCCATGTGATCCCCTTCTGCAACCTTTTGACAAACAAAGTCAATGGCTGGGGGGCGCTTTGGGGGGGCTGTGGGGGGATCCAGGGGACTCCAGTGGAGGGGGGGATTGGGTGGGCACCAGGGCATGGTCCACCAGAGGAGCCTCACCGTCCCTCTTTGGCTGCGAGGGGGACTCCCAGAGGGTGGTGCGGGCTGCCCGGAGCCCTGGGCAGCGAAGGGCAAATGCCCAGCCCAGCCCTCAAGCTCCCAGAGCACCAGGACCCTGCAGCTCAACCCAGTAGCCTCCTTGCCTTGTCATCAAATGCCACTTTTGCTAGTAGTTTGTGACCACTTAAAACATTGAGAAAAACCACACTCAGTTTATCCTGTGCTTGCATTTAGTGGGGGCGTCCACAGACAACAGTACAGCAAAACTGTCAAAATTGTGGCTGTGATAGTTGATCAGAGCTCCTCCATTTTTTATGTGCAACAGCTTTAGCGTTTAGGAACAGATAAACCTATATGCAGGTCAAGAAGCAACAGTGAGAACTGGACACGGAACCACTGATTGGTTCAAAATTGGGAAAGGAGTCCGGCAAGGCTGTATACTGTCGCCCTGCTTGTTTAACTTATATGCAGAGCACATGATGAGAAAAGCAGGGCTAGATGAATCAAAAGTTGGAATTAAGATTGCCGGGAGAAATATCAACAACCTAAGATATGCAGATGATACCACTCTAATGGCAGAAAGTGAAGAACTAAAGAGCCTCTTGTTGCGGGTGAAGAAGGAGAGTGCAAATGTTGGGTTGAAACTTAACATTAAGAAAACCAAGACCATGGCATCCGGCCCTCTCAATTCCTGGCAAATAGATGGGGAAGAAATGGACGTAGTGACAGATTTTATTTTCCTGGGCTCCAAGATCACTGCAGATGGGGATTGTAGCCAAGAAATTAAAAGACGCTTGCTCCTGGGGAGGAAAGTCATGGCAAATCTAGACAACACGCTAAAAAGCAGAGACATCACCCTGCCAACAAAAGTGCATATAGTCAAGGCTATGGTCTTCCCAGTTGCAATGTATGGCAGTGAAAGTTGGACCATAAGAAAGGCTGAGCACCAAAGAACTGAGGCCTTTGAACTATGGTGCTGGAGAAGACTCCTGCGAGTCCCTTGGACTGCAAGGCGATCAAACTGGTCAGTCCTAGAGAAGATCAACCCTGACTGCTCTTTAGAAGGCCAGATCCTGAAGTTGAAATTTAAATACTTTGGCCACCTAATGAGAAGGAAGGACTCACTGGAGAAGAGCCTAATGCTGGGAAAGATTGAGGGCAATAGAAGAAGGGGACAACAGAAAATGAGGTGGCTGGATGGACTCCAGAGCTTAAATGGACTCCAGAAGATGGTAGAGGACAGGAAGGCCTGGAGTAACGTTGTCCATGGGGTTGCGATGGGTCAGACACGACTTCGCAGCTAACAACAACAACAAAAAAAGAGGCTCTCTTGTAGGGATCCTGCCTTGGTCTAATTCAGACTGGAAATATAGCAAAGGAAAATATTTTTCCCCATTCTGCTTTGTCCCGTTTTCCCCACTGGAAATGGCTGTTAGCAACACACAAGGAGGGGATACTTTCCTAAGAGCTCACAATTCAAGAATATCAATGTTAACTTGGATTGCCAACAAAGTTCTGTCTGTGACAAAACAAAACACAAAATTGCTTTCTCCTTTGAACTGGGGCATTTCCAAATAAATTGCTCCTTCCTTCCTTCCTTCCTTCCTTCCTTCCTTCCTTCCTTCCTTCCTTCCTTCCTTCCTTCTTCTTCCTTCCATCCATCCATCCATCCCAGCCTACATGAGTCTTTGTTATGCTCACAAGGAAACCCCTCTTCCAAGAAACAGGCAGGAACCGCAAGAAAAAAACAACCCCTTTTATTCTCACAGGCTTCACATTTTGACCCCTCCCCCCATTGTTGCCTCTGCGTTGCTCTCAGCTCACCTCTCCCAGACTGGTGTATGGGTTTGTGTGTGTGCGCACGGGTGGGAGTCTCACCCCTTGCAACCCCACGTCCTCAATAGAGACGTTCTGCGATGGCAGGCTGCAAACTTATGAAAGCTGGGTTTTTTTGAGTACTTGTTTCTTTTTCTCAATGTGCCACTGATTGTATTGCGCCCAGCCCCAATCAGCTCCCGCCCCCAGCCTCGTGAAAGGCTGCAAAAAGCTCCCATCGCAGCTTCTGTTCTCTCTCCTGTTTTTTACTCCCCAATTTCACAGCATACAGCTGCAAGGAGTGAGACACACACACACACCATGCACACACACAAACACGTGCACGGGTCTGGGAGACGTGAGCTGAGAGCCACGCAGAGGCCCTTCAGGCACAAAGGGAAACAACGGGGGGAGGGGGCAAAATGGAAAACCTCCTGCCTTGAGCCTCAGACAGCTAAAAAAAATAAACCTGAGGAGCACTCAGAAGGCAGTCCCTTTCCCAGCTCCCTCCTTCCTTCCTTCCATTTCCTTCCTCTGCGCTCAGGAAGAGATTATGGGAGGGGGAGAGATTGCCAATGCTGTCGGTGGCCATGCTGCCACCAGCCGTAGCTATCCCAGAGGCAGGGGCAGTCCCGGTGAAAGGGAAGCTTGGTGGCTGTGAGGCTAGGTCAGCAATCAGGCATGGTGCTGATCTACTGGTGGGGCCCATCAAAGCTGGAACGCGCTCAGCCTTAGATCCACAGGGAGCCCTGGAGCCAGAGAGGGGCCCCTATTATCTGTACCCTGCCCCCTGGGTGTGCACAGAGAAGGCAGCAAGCATGCAAGCGCTGGCATCCTGAGGGAAAGGGAAGCGCTTCTCTTGCCTTTTTCTTTCTCAGTGGTCAGCAGGGATGCCAGGCACTTGCCGCCGCCTCTTCGCGTGCCCAGGGGGTCAGGGGGGCAGCCCCTTGCTGGCCCTTTCCTGCCAAAACCTCCTTTTTTTTTTATTGAAAAGTTTTAAAAATACAATTTTCCTTTAAAAAAACCCCTTCCCCCCTCCCTCCTCCCCTCCCTACCTCCCCCCTTCCCCCCCTCCTCCTCCTTTTGTCTTCAGGGCACATCCAGCTTCCAAAGTCCCGATCAGCTGATTGATCAGTCAATCCAAAATGTTAATAAACCTCAAACCTGAATATTTAATAAAGCAAAAGTGAGGTTTCGGCTTTCTTAAGAGAATATCTATGTGTGCACAATTATTGGACAACTATTACTGTGCAGAATTATGCAACTAAATGAAAAATGAAAATTTATTGGATCTTCCGGGGCTGAGGTCACAGCAGACAAGCGGGTCCTGGAATATCTCTTCGGATCGCAGCTTGTTTTCCCGATACTGTGCGGCTCTACATAGCCATCGCCAGCTGGGGATCAGCAGGTGAAGAAGAGAGGACGCTCGGCAATTGCAGGGAACTTGCAAAATCCCTGCTTAGCAGTGAGAAATCCTCCCGTGGTGCCGGTATTGAGAGAAGGCACCTGAAGAATGGCTGCCCTGGAGCTGTGACTCAGCAATTTAGAAGGAAGCTACTGACGTTCCAGGCAGAGTTAAGAGTGAATATCAAAAGAGAATGAGAATCCTCCCCTTCGTTTGTTGATCGTTTGAGAGGTGAGCAGCGTGAAGTATTATCCAGCCTTAATTGATTAAAGCCGCAGACAACAATACAGGCTTTTAACAATAGCCGCCTTAGAGAGACTCACAGGCTGATTTGAGGATTCCAGTTACTTCTTTGGTGTTCTTCTTCGATGGACAGACTCTTTCTTTAAATTTTGATAAGTGTTTTTTTTTCTCCTTTTGAAATATCTGGGATCTGGATGGTGACTTGTTAATTTGTTAATGCATAACAGCCTGGAGACCCCCTTTTCTATTTGATCTGGCATCGGGGTTTTTTTTCTTTCTGCTTCTTTCTTGGAGGTTTAACATCGTAACATTTGTCAGCAGAGAAGAGAAGAGGAACTGAACTGAACTGAATTGGACTGCCACGCTCCCTTGAAGAATAAGGAATTTAAATATACTGAACTGGGTTACATCCCCCTTTTTTTGAATATTGGCTTATTCATATTATTACTTATTTCCTTTCTTTTTTGCCATTGATAGGGCCTATTTACTATATTCTCTCTATATTTTTCTTTTTATGCCTTATATAATAACAACATATTTAACCCCTATTTTAATAAACTTAGAGAAGAAATTAGGTGATTAGGATAATATTGAGAGTAGGAGGTGCTTGGGGAGGAGTCTTGGAGATTGAGTAAGTGTAGGCTATTTTGGAAGACCACCAAAGAATAATAGAAATGGCGACCATAACAACTTTTGCCAAGAAGAAGACCATAGTGCCTGTGCCCACTTTCAGCCCCCGTCCGACGAATCACCAGGAAGAATGAGTCCGGAACGAGAGCTGGTTCTCCTGAGCCACGTTTATTAACCTCACAGACACTCGAAGACGATCGAAGTCAGCGTTGATTTCACAGCACAATCAACGCTGTTAAGTAGCCGGCAGAACCGACACCCACCACCACACCCTTAATTGCCTACCCACGCCCTCACCCTACTTAACTACCACCCCCCTTGGCTCCTGCCTTTCGTCACCCGCCCCCAGGTACGTATCCTCCCCGTCCCCGTCCCACCACCACTGCAGCCGGTAAGCCACCCCCCAGCCCAGACCGCTCTCCTTTTCCCCTGAGCCTCGCACGGCCTCACCTCCCCCCTCAGGTCCCCAAACCGCCGTGAGTTGCGCCGTTTGGACCATCCGCCGCTGGAGCCTAGCACACAGTCCCTTAGCACGCAAGGAGGCCGGCAAAACAACGGAACGCGTCGTCTGCGGCCCTGCCGCCTCCTGGACCGCCCCGGCGCCCCTCCTCCGTCTGTTGCTCGGCTGCTGGGCAACTGCCGGCTGCGCCTCCTCACGGCTGCTCCCCGGCCTTCCGGACGGCCCCGGGGCCGCTGGGCTCCTCCCCGGCTCGTCGGGAGAACGTTGGCGCTGTCGGCCGCTCACGTGGGCCGGTGGGTTGCTGCGCGGCCTCTCCGGATGACAGGCGGGTGGCTGCCGAGCCGTCTTGGCACCTGCGCTCCTCCCTGGCTCGTCGGGCGAATGCGGGTGCCGGCGGCTATTCCTGGGGCCCGGTAAGTTGTTCTGCGGCCTCACCATGCGGCGGGCGGGCGGCTGCTGGGCTGTCTTGCCGGCTGCGCCCTTCCCCGGCTCTTCGGGAGACTGCGGGCGCCGGCGGCGGGTCTCGGGGGCCGGCAGGTCGCTCCGCGGCCTCCCCGAATGTCGGGCATGCCGAGCCCGACACCCACACAATCCCCGTCAACTACACCCCTGACAGCTTGCAAATTTCCGGATGAGACAGTGACAGGGAATAAAGACGCTTTATCTATACAGGGAGTTCAGGATATGTTTAAGTCACTTCAAGACTTAATGTTGAAAAATCAGGAGACTACAGCTATAGGATTTGAGGAGTTAAAGAGGGAAATGAAGGCTGAGATGGGTAACCAGATGGAAGGTTTAAAGGGAGAAATAAGGAGTATACATAGGAAGCTCCAGGAAATGCAGACAATGGTAGTGAGTCAAGAGGAACGGATCCAGGTGGTAGAAACGAGAATGGATAAGACAGATGTCAAAGTGGAAAGTATGGAACACCGGCTGGTGATAGCTAATAAACGCCTGGAGGATGAAATAATTGCCCTTGAATTAGATAAATCTGCCTTCTTCCTACGTTTACAAAACATTGAAGAGGACCGAGAGGAGCAGTTGGAAACTATTGTGACAGAGATTTTGGCTGGAGTGCTTGAGGTGAACCCACAAGAGATGTTGAGGGATATAGATGACGTATTTCGGGTTTACACTAGTTATGCACGTCGAAACAAACTCCCGAGAGAGATACATGTCCGACTGAATAAAACATCAGTGCGGGAGCAGGTCCTAAGGAAAGCAAGAGAGAAGACTATATCCTTTAAAGGAAGATCAGTAATTATTCTTAAGCAGCTACCAAGAAGAGTGAGAGATCAGAGGAAAAAATATGATTTCCTAACAAGTCAGTTTAGGAAATTTGACATTCGCTACCGATGGCTGATTCCAGAAGGATTGGCTTTTATGTGGCAGGACAAGAGATATCGTATTGATAACTTACAGGATGCCCATGTATTTTTTGAATCTCAGTTCAATCAGGAGAGTGAGGAGGAGTTAGAAGGCAAAAGCCAGGAAGAAGTTCAATTAGATTCCAAGGGGAGAAGTGGAGGATTAAAAGAAAAGAAGAGTATAGATAAGGAAGATGCTGGGGAATTGGGAGGCTCGGGCCCTCAAATGGAGACACGGTTAGCAAAAAAAATAAAGAATACAGCGAAGCAGTGACATTCAGGAAGAGGTTCGCCTTTTTTCTGTCAATATTAACGGTCTTAATGCTCCTACTAAGAGGAAAAAAACTTGGTCCAAACTCTGTAAATTAAAATATGACATAATTTGTATCCAGGAAGTCCATATCACTAAAAGTCAACAGAATGTACTAGCGTGTCCAAAATTGGGGGAAGTCTTTGTGTCCCTGGCAGAACAAAAGAAAAGGGGAGTAGTGATTTACGTCCGGCGAAATATTGAGGCCCACTGGGTGTATTCAGATACAGAAGGTAGAGTAGTGATGGTAGAACTTCGATTGGCTCAGAAGAAGATCTTATTGGTAAATGTGTATGCACCAAATTGTAATCAGTGTGCCTTTTTTCAAGGTTTATATAAAGTAATAGCAGGGTTAGAATACGAGCATATATGCATCGTAGGAGACTTCAATGCAATAGTAGACGTTGATAAAGACTATACCCCGGGGCAACATTTACTTAAAGGGGTAAAAAGAACATTGCCTAAGGTGTGGGATCAAGTGAGGGAGGAATTAGGTATATGTGATACATGGCGAGATTTTCACAGGGAAGAGAGGCAATATACTTATTTCTCTCCCAGGCATCATACATGGACCCGAATTGATATGATATGGGCATCCCATGAATTGAAAGAGATGGTTAGGGAAATAGAGATTACGACTAATGACTGGGCAGATCACAGCCCGTTAGTTTTGGTTTGGAAAGGAGAAAAGAAGAGGTATAGATGGACAATGAGAGCAGCTCTTTTAAAAGAAGAACAATTCAAAAACTTGTTGAACCAGGAAATGGGATACTTTTTTGAGGAGAACAGAAGGGAAGATACACCAATTCAAATTATATGGGACACTGCGAAAGCAGTGATTCGAGGGATAGCAATTAAGTATTCGGCATATAAGTGGAAGAAAGAGAGGGTTAAGAGATTGGAGTTGATGGGAATGTTGACAGAGGCCGAGGAGGCTCTTCAGAAAGACCCATCCTCAGTAATAGCGAGGGAGAGGAAAGATATTACGCGACACGAGATTTCCCTCCTGGATCAACATGAATTAGCAGAGAAAATTCAAAGGAATAAACAATCTTTTTTTGAACATGCCAACAAGGCTGGAAAATGGTTGTCCTATAGGCTTAGGAAGCGAGCAATCGCGAGAAAAATAGAATGGTTACAGGATGGGATGAGAAATATGGTGGAATCAAATGATCAAAAGAAAAAGGTGATTCAGGAATTTTTTACTGCATTGTATAAGAAAGACCCAATTTTAGAAGAAAGGATTGGAAGTTACTTAGAAAGGGTGGATTTACAGGAGGTTCCTGAGAATGTAAAACAAATTTTGAATTCAGAGATCTCAGAAGGGGAAATAAAGGAGGCAATTAGGAAACAATTGAATGGGAAAACCCCGGGAACGGATGGACTCCTGGCGGAATTATATAAAGAGATGTTGGAAATGTTTAGTGGCCATTTAAAAGATTTATTTAATGAGGTTTTGAGTGAAGGGAAAATACCCCAGTCATGCACAGAGGCTTATATATCTTTGATCCCAAAGGAAGATTCAGATCATACCTTGGTTAAAAATTATAGACCCATTTCGCTATTGAATGCAGATTATAAAATTTTTTCCTCAATTCTGGCAGGCAGGCTTAAAGTTTTCTTAAGAGAATTTATACATCCAGATCAGAATGGTTTTCTTCCAAATCGGCAAATAAGAGATAATTTGAGAATAGTAATGAATACGTTGGAATATTATGAGATGCACCCTAGCAAACAGTTGGCAATGATGTTTCTTGACGCTCAGAAAGCATTTGTCATGGTTAGTTGGGAATTGTTAATATGTCAGATGATTAAAATGGGATTTGGACCAAATTTTGTAAGAGCTATACAAACAATTTACACTACGCAATCTGCCCGAGTATTATTCAATGGTGAAATGACTGGGAAAATTGATATACAAAAAGGTACGAGACAGGGATGCCCCCTTTCACCTCTACTGTTTATTTTGACTTTAGAACCACTATTGGTCATAATTAGGCAAAATAATAATATTAAAGGATTAAAAATAAATGATCAGCAATATAAGCTTCAAGCTTTTGCTGATGACTTAGTTTTTATTTTGGAAGACCCGTTGGAATCAGGCCCTAAATTATTGGAGGAAATTAGTGCCTTTGGAGAAGTAGCAGGTTTAAAGATTAATCGAGATAAAACTAAATTTTTGGTAAAGAATATTGGAACTGAATCCAAGGTACAATTACAAGAGGTGATGGGGATCCAAATAGTTAAAAAAGTTAAATATTTAGGTATTTGGCTATCTTCAAGGTGTCCATCTATAAAGGAATTAAATTATCAAAAATTGATGACTGAGATGGAGAAGAAATTAGACAGCTGGAAAAACATTCAACTCTCAATCCTAGGACGAATCGCAGTGATTAAGACTCATATTTTGCCAAAGTGGTTATACCTATTCCAAACTGCTCCTGCAAAACTAGATAAGAATTTTTTTTAAAAACTAGAACAGATAGTTGGTAGATTCATATGGAATAATCGAAAGCCGCGTATTAAAAGAAGAACGCTGCAGGAGCACAAAACAAGGGGAGGCCTGGGGCTCCCACATTGGGAGCTGTATTACCATGCCTCTGCCTTGGCTTGGATTAGGGACTGGGTTGTGTTATCTAGAAGGAGGGTGTTAACTATTGAAGGATATAACTTAACACAGGGATGGCATGCCTATCTCTGGCCAAGGAAGGATAGTCAATATAAAGTTTTCTCTAATCATTATATTAGCGATGTATTGATAAACTCTTGGCGTATGGTGAGAGGGTGGATCTATACAAAGATACATGGCTGGTTTACTCCTTTGGAAGCTGTAACTTATTCAACGTTACACAATCCAGACAGAAACTATAGGTATAAAGATCTCATAGATCTGAGAGGCAATCTTAAATCCAGGGAGGAGTTACATTCTGGGGGTATAGAGTTGGATTGGTGGTCGTATTCTCAAATGAGCTCAAGGTTTAATAGGGATAAGCAGGAATTTGGAATCAATATAATCCCACAAGAATTAGACAAGATTTTATGGGGAAGTGATGCTAAATTTTTATCTAAGACCTATAATCTACTTTTGTTCCATGGGATGGAAGGGGGAACAATAAATGACGTAATGAATGCCTGGGGGAGAAATATTGGTCGCACTATAGAATTAGAAGAGTGGGAACAAATTTGGAAGAAAAATATAAAATTAATGTTAGCAACAGCATTTAAAGAAAATATGTACAAAATGTTGTATAGATGGTACTTAGCTCCCGCACGAATTTCAAAAATGTTTCCCAATGCAAATGACAAATGTTGGAAATGTGATTCTGCCAGGGGCACTTTCTACCATCAATGGTGGACTTGTCCAAAGGTTAGGCGTTACTGGACCAATATAAAAAATTGGTTATTTCAAATAACAGGATATGATCTTCAATTGGACCCAGCTATTTTCCTCTTGGGGATGAAGCCACAAGAAGTACCAAAAATGTTTGGTATCTAGTAATACATATTACAACAGCGGCATGTATGATTTATGCGCAATATTGGAAGACGATGGAAATCCCAACAGACTATCAAGTAATAGAGAAAGTATTACTATGCGCAGAGTCAGATCGAATGACATATATTCTCAAAGGGAAAAGTGAATCACTTTTCAATAAAAGTTGGGACTCCTGGTATTCATGGTTACAAAATAGAATATTTAATCTCAACGGGGGAAATACCAGATGATTGTGTATTTTTATTTGAGGTATAGAATCTGGAGATATATACAATTATAGATTTCTAATATTTGGTAATTAAAGGTTACTTAGCCTGGGATCCACGAGAAAAAGAAATTAGGGGTAGTATTACACTCCCTGGTCCTGTCTAATGTTGTTGTTTTTGTTTTTTTGGTGTCTAGGATGTCTTGGTGTTTTTCTATTTGATGCACTTTTCAGTACTTTGTAATAATGTTCTTGTTTTTTTATTTAAAATTTGTTTAATGAAATTTTTTTAAAAATATAAAAAAAATGAAAATTTATTTGTATCTGTTAAAGTGAAAATAATAAACAAACTGTCAAGTTCAGAAAAAACTCCATGCTGTTTCAGGTTTTCTTTCTTTCCTTGACTTGTCAACAGAGACAGGAGGGGGAGAATGGAATGTGGGTTGTATCTGCAGCTGTAGAGATTATTTTGGAAACTGAACGTTCTTTCTCATAATAATTTTCTGATGCTTAATTGGGTAATGTGACCTGCACTGTCAGGGTGGGAGACGGAGTTGTTATGCTTTGCTGTGCTTTGAATATAATGCTTTCGTGGCAATTTAATCAGAGCTTGACTTGGAGATCATTTCCTAATAAAGTCTGGAATTAGCGATTGCAATGTCTCAGGTGTGTCTGCTTTGTTGGGATCATCAGCCAGAGTGGTGACATTCAGTCAGGTCTCATTAAACTTCAAATTCTACTAAGGGGTCCTGAGCCCCTACACCCCATCTGGTCACCTCCAGAAGGGCAGTGAAGACTCAGGGGAAGATGCCTGGATGGAAGAGGAGGAAGGTTTCAGAATGGGAAGGACTAGTGGACTGGAGGCATTTTGCAGTAGGCAGCAGTCAGTTGAGCAGCCATGGAAGAGATGGTGTGACCTGGAATGGCGGGCAGAGGAGCTGGCTGGGAGCTGGGAGAAGATGCCCCAGGCAAGGTCCAGCCAACTCCTGACAGCCATGCTTAGCATGTCATCTCGATCAACTGCAGAGACCAGCCACTTAACCTGGACCTTTCCCCTTTGCAGAGGAGTGAGTACCAGAACAGTGGCCTGCACTCAGAGCCCAGTAGCCCCCATCGCTAAAAACAACCTTTGACGGGGACCCCAGAGAAGCTGGCCTTCTTCCTGAACCAGTTGTGGTCACACCTGGACTGTTTCAGGCAGATGTATCCTGACGACAAGCCCTGTATGGATGTTATTGTGGTGAACCTTGAGGGAGAAGCTGCGGAATGGGTGGCCGCCCTATACGACGAGAGAGCTCCCGAGCTGGGAGACCTGGACGCATTCTTGGGAGAATTCAGGGTTTGTTTTGACGACAACAGGCAAACCTGACATGCCGAGACTGAGGTCCGAACCATCAGGCAGGGGAGCAGAACTGTAGCAGAGTACATGAGAGTGTTCAGGAGGATCGCGGGGAGACTAAGACACTGGCCCAAAGGACTCCTAACCTAGTACTTCCGAGAAGTTGACTGGATTGATAAAACTAATTAAAAAGATTATGACACCGATGGAAAACTACTTAAAGGGGATAGATAAAATGGATATTATATACCTATCTAAAATAATATAAAACCATACCTAACATCTTTTCCTGAAGAACCCAGTTTTGAGCTTCAAAGATCTGCAGGAACAATGACTCAAGACAATACAAACACATTCCAGGAGAAAATATACACAAGGCTGTGACAGATTCAAATGATAATTGTTTCAAACTATAATGAGATTAGAAATCAGTTTGACAATATAAACGAACATATATCTAACTTAAACCTACAACTAAATGACACTCAAAAAATGACAACAAAGAATGAACAAACAAATCAGACAACAGAATATAAATTAAATGAAAGTGACTTAAAATAGAAAAGCTACAAATGAAGAAAACTACAGGTGAAACTCGAAAAATTAGAATATCGTGCAAAAGTTCATTTATTTCAGTAATGCAACTTAAAAGGGGAAACTAATATATGAGATAGACTCATTACATGCAAAGCAAGATAGTTCAAGCCGTGATTTGTCATAATTGCGATGATTATGGCGTACAGCTCATGAAAACCCCAAATTCACAATCTCAGAAAACTAGAATATTACATGCAATCAATAAAACAAGGAGTGTACATAGAACAATATCGGACCTTTGAAAAGTATAAGCATGCATATGTACTCAGTACTTGGTTTGGGCCCCTTTTGCAGCAATTACTGCCTCAATGCAGCCTGGCATGGAAGCTATCAGCCTGTGGCACTGCTGAGGTGTTATGGAAGACCAGGATGCTTCAATAGCTGTCTTCAGCTCTTCTGCATTGCTCGGTCTCATGTCTCTCATCTTTCTCTTGGCAATGCCCCATAGATTCTCTATGGGGTTCAGGTCAGGCGAGTTTGCTGGCCAATCAAGCACAGTAATCCCACGGTCATTGGACCAGGTTTTGGTGCTTTTGGCAGTGTGGGTGTTCTGTACCAGCCTACTACCGGCCCTGCATATAAGGCAGGGGGGTTGTCAAGAAGGCAAGAGGCTGGAACTAAGCCTGCCAAATTTATGGACACAAAAGCAAACAGAGCAAAACAAGACACGAACCATGAAACAGGAGCTATTCAAACGGTTGCCTTCAGCAAACCAGCCCTCCCACACATTCCCCTTTTAAACAGTTCAGGGCGTGGCGTCTCTCTGCCTCCTTCCGAGGTGCCCCATTGCCTTCCTCTGTTTACTCCTGCTTGACTGCCTCCTGCGTCGGGCGTCCTTGAACAGGACCAGCTGTGGGTCATCTTCATCCATGCTGTCAGGCTCACACAGCTGGGTCTGTGTCGTAACCAGATGGGAGGGGCCTGGCTGAGGGCTGTGTGGAGCCTCAATACTATCCTCAGCAAGCTCTCCAACACCCCCTCCTCCTCCTCTGAATCGTCCGACCCAACTGCCGAACCCACAGGCTGACCCTGAATCACAACAGTGGGCAGGTGCCATGTCCTGCTGGAAAATGAAGTCAGCATCCCCATAAAGCTCGTCTGCGGAAGGAAGCATGAAGTGCTCCAAAATCTCCTGGTAGACGGCTGCGTTGACCCTGGACTTAATGAAGCACAGTGGACCAACACCAGCAGATGACATGGCTCTTCAAATCAACACAGACTGTGGAAACTTCACACCGGACTTCAAGCATCTTGCAGTGTGTGCCTCTCCATTCTTCCTCCAGACTCTGGGTCCTTGGTTTCCAAATGAGATGCAAAAGTTGCTCTCATCAGAAAAGAGGACTTTGGACCACTGAGCAACAGACCAGGTCTGTTTTTCTTTAGCCCAGGTAAGATGCTTCTGACGTTGTTTGTTGATCAGGAGCAGCTTGACAAGAGGAATACGACATTTGAAGCCCATGTCCAGGATCCGTCTGTGTGTGGTGGCTCTTGATGCACTGACTCCAGCCTCAGTCCACTCCTTGTGAAAGTCCCCAACACTTTTGAATGACCTTTTCCTGACAATCCTCTCCAGGCTGCGGTCATCCCTGCTGCTTGTGCACCTTTTTCTTCCACACTTTTCCCTTCCACATAACTTTCTATTAATGTGCTTTGATACAGCACTTTAGGAACATCCAACTTCTTTTGCAATTACCTTTTGAGGCTTTCCGTCCTTATGGAGGGTGTCAATGGTGGTTTTCTGCACAACTGTCAGGTCAGCAGTCTTCCCCATGATTGTGATTCCTACTGAACCAGACTGAGAGACCATTTAAAGGCTCAGGAACCCTTTGTAGGTGTTATGGCTTAATTAGCTGATTAGAGTGGGACACTTTGAGCCTAGAATATTGCACCTTTTCACAATATTCTAATTTTCTGAGATTGTGGATTTGGGGTTCTCATGAGCTGTAAGCCATAATCGTCACAATTATGACAAATCATGGCTTGAACTATCTTGCTTTGCATGTAATGAGTCTATCTCATATATTAGTTTCCCCTTTTAAGTTGAACTTTTGCACGATATTCTAATTTTTCGAGTTTCACCTGTACAATTTAACACAAAAAACAAAATATCTGCAAAACCTTACTATAATAAAGAAAACAAAAAAGATTCTTGATTCTCCAGGACTTCAAAACAAATTTGAGGATAAAAAAAGAACAAATGAAATGGATTAAAGAATTCTCAGAAGAATCATCCAAACGTGGGAGAAAAAAACCTGATACCTTACTTGATTTGTCTTTTTTGTCTCCAATAACACTTACAAAAATACAACCTGGCAAGCGAAACTTACTGATTTGGAAAGCGACTTGGCAAAAGAAGATCAAAGTTGGGAGTCAAGTGACGTGATTCATCTTATCAGATGGGATATTACTGAATATGGTGTGTGTGTGTGTGTGTGTGTGTGTGTATTCCTTGATAAGATTAAAAATGCGAATCCCAGGCATATTAAAATTAACAAACTAAGCGAACACTGGGATGAAATAAGAAAAATTAAAACAGTTTTTATTGCTAAAAGATCAAGCTTTCGTTGGCTAACTGCCAACGTCGTCAGGATGGAAATGCTGGGGTGGGGAGATAGCGTTTATACTGTTGGTGTCTGCACTCTGCTCATGGAGCGCGTCACCAGTCTGTTTGTTAAGGTCAGCCGTATTTCTTTGAGTTGTCGCACATCCGTGTTGTGATTCAGGGTCAGCCTGTGGGTTCGGCAGTTGGGTCAGACGACTCAGAGGAGGAGGGGGGTGTTGAAGACCTTGCTGAGGGGGTTGAAGATCTTGCTGATGATAGCCCTCAGCCAGGCCCCTCGCACTTGGTCACCACGGAGACCCAGCTGTGTGAGCCTGACAGTGTGGATGAAGATGACCCACAGATGGCCCTGTTCAAGGACGCCCGATGCAGAAGGCAGTCAATTAGGAGTAAACAGAGGAAGGCAATGGGGCTTCTCGGAAGGAGGCAGAGAGAAGCCACGCCCTGAACTCTATATAAGGGGAATGTGTGGGGACGGCTGGTTTGCTGAAGGCAACCGCTCGGATAGTGTTTCAAAGCTCCTGTTTCTTGGTTCGTGTCTTGTTTGTTTTTGTAGTAATAAATTTGGCAGGCGTAATTCCAGCCTCTTGCCGTTTGTAAAGGGGTTGCCTTTTCTGCAGGGCCAGTAGCAGGCTGGTACAGAACAATCTGTTTTTGGGGGATGTAGTTGTCTCTGGGTTCCTGTTGTCAAAAGTGGATTGCTGATAGTTCCATGTGTTGTAGCCATAGCTCTAGTCATTGCCCGTGTTGTTATACCACAGGTTCTAAATAGTTGTTGCTCTTCTTCCGTGTTCTACAACGCAGGGTGGTTGTGTGTTTGTGCAATCTTGATTTTGATACAATGAGGTGCTCTGTGAATGCTTGTGCTGTTTGCCTTCATATCGTGTACGTCGTTCCTCTTCCCAATTCCTTAGTGCCTGGTATGCAGGGGGGAGGTCTATGTGCCGGTTGATAGAGGAGTGGTTTGAAAACCAAGTTTCCTTAAACAAGCGGCCGCCTTTAGAGTTGTCACTGGCAATTGCCTCGGTCCCTGTTAAAGATGTGGTTGTGTGTAGCCATGTGTGCCCACACCTGTGAATGTTGTTCTTGTCTTCTAATAGCCAGCTTGTGTTCATGCACCCTAGTCCTCAGTCGTTTTGCCATCTCCCCAATGTAATTGCAATTGCAATTCTGGCATGACATCTTGTACACAACCGAGGATTTTTCTTCATTGGGGAGTGGATCTTTAGGGTGCATGACACAAGCTTGTAAAGTCCAATCAGGTCTGTGGGCAACACCGACCTTGTGAGGGGCTAGTATGCACGCTGTGGCATCGGATACACCGTGGATATAAGGCAGTGTTATCCGTGATGTTAATGTGTTTTCACATTGATGGCGGGTACGTTCACCTGGCCTGCTGTGATGTCTAATGAAGTTAGGTGGGTACCCATTGTTTCTGCAGACACGATAAAGGTGGCGTCTTTCTTCCCTTTTTGCCTTATTCGTGCTGCAATGCATGTCTATATGTCTAAAGAGGGTCCTGGTACAGCTGGCTTTAAGGGTTGTGGGGTGATTACTTTCGTAATGAAGTATCCTGTCTGTATGGGTGGATTTACGGTAGACTGATGTGTGTAACAAGCCGTCAGGCTGACGTCTAACCAGCACATCTAAAAAGGCCAAAGCCCCATTGGTCTCTTCTTCCGCAGTGAAGCGGATATCAGGATAGATGGAATTGAGCTTCCTCATCAGCCTGTCCTTGTCCTGCCTTTTGATGATCACAAAGATGTCGTCCACGTATCTCACTCAAAACTTGGGGCGATACGTGGACATCACCCGGGTCTCTAACTGTTGCAGGACTGCCTCTGCAATGACACCAGAGATGGGGGACCCCATAGGGGTACCCTTCACCTGTTCATAAATGGTGCCTTGAAGAGTAAAAAACGTTTTCAGGCATAGGGACATGAGCTGAAGCAGATCTTCGTTGCTAAGTGAATCTTGATGTTGCCCCGCTCCCTGCTGTTGCAAGCGACCCCCAATTACAGCAAGTGCTAAATCTTGTGGAATTGAGGTGAATAGGGAGGTGACATCATAGGAAACCATGATCTCCCCCTCCTCTATGCTGACAGATCTAATTTTCTCTAAAAATTCACTAGAAGAGTTCACAGTGGTATCATTGTTCATTACTAGATATCTTAACCTGCCATATAGCCATTTGGCTAGCCCCGAGGTTGGAGTTCCCCTAAATGACACAACAGGTCTTAGGGGAGCTCCTACCTTATGGATCTTGGGGAGTCCATAAAATCTGGCAGTAGGCGCGTCTTTGGGGCGCATAGTTCTTAAAGCCTCCTCCCCTATTTTCCCTTGGCCTTTTAATCTCTCCAGTACCTTGGAAATTTGGTTCCTGAGGGTTGTCATAGGGTCTATTTTGACAGTCTGGTAGGCGCTGGTGTCATTGAGAAGTGTAAGGGCTTTGTGGATATAATTGGGTCAGTCCATTACGACTGTTGCTCTGCCTTTGTCAGCTGGGAGGATGACGATGGATGTGTCATCCTGTAATTGCTTTAGGGCTTCTTTTTCAGTAACTGATAATGTTTAGCATTAGATGATAAATTGTGCACCAAACCATTGTTAGAACCAGGGTTGCTTATTGCGCGCAGGGGCTGCATTTTGTGATGCAGGACCTCAGTCCTGAGTTGCTTGGTCTTTTCTGTAGCTTCGCTAATTTGGCAAGCGAGAAGCTGGTAATGCTGGTGTGCAAGGATTTGTTGGCAATGTTCCTGGTATTCACGGGCTGCCGTCATAGTGTGGATCTTTCTATGATTATCGTTAATCAATGCACATGTAGTATGGCGTTGGAATCAACGAATGGCAAGTCAGCACTCCATGGAATCCACAAGCGGTTTCTTCCAGAGCGACCTCGGAGGTAGATCGTTACGTAGGCAGTCGTGTAGAAAGGCTAGTTTGCGATAAACGCAAGTAATCTTTCGTGTGAGTCTCTGCCATCTCCTGGCTGTGAGCAATACAGCTCTCGGGTAGTATTCCTTGACAAGATTAAAAATGCGAATCCCAGGCATATTAAAATTAACAAACTAAGTGAACACTGGGATTAAATAAGAAAAACTAAAACAGTTTTCATTGCTAAAAGATCAAGCTTTCGTTGGCTAACATGACAATATTATATATATTGTCATGCCTCCGTCCTAGCCTGACTCTGAGGAAGACATGGAGTTCTCTGTTGAGGCCCAGGAGGGGGTGTCTGTGGCTTCAGAGGACTGTAGGGAAAAGCAGGCTGAGGCAGGCCAGGGCCCCTCAGGTTTGGAACAGGGAAGACAGAGTGCAGACGAGGAGCAAGCCCCCTCCCCGATCCTAGAGCAAGGAGAGCAGAGAGGAGGAGAGAACAATGGAGGCAGGCTCAATTGCTCGGGAGAAGAGTGTCCCGCCCCACTCCACAAGGCACACCTGGGGATTAAGATTTTATTAATTAAAATTTGAGAGTCCTCTATGATAAAGGGAATCAAAATAAAACAGAATGATTATAGACTGAGAGCTTTTGCTGATGACTTGGTTGTGACAGTATCCCAACCGTTACAGTCGGTTATAGACTTGATGGAAATTATAACTCAGTATGGTAAGGTTTCTGGGTTTAAGGTGAATAGTAATAAGACTAAGATATTATCCAAGAACTTATCTATGAGTGAAAGGGATATGTTATCTAAATTAACAGGTTTTGAAATAGTGAAGAAGGTTAAATATTTAGGAGTATATATTGCAGCCTCAAATGTAAAATTGTATAAGAATAATTATGAAACACTATGGTTGAAGGTACAAAGGGACTTAAATAATTGAAAAAAATTACAATTATCATTACTGGGAAGAATTGCAGTTGTTAAAATGAATGTTCTACCAAAGTTTCTCTTTTTGTTTCAAATGATACCTATATTGAAAAAGGATGCCAACCTTGATCAATGGCAGAAGGGTATTAACAAATTTATCTGGGCGGGGAAAAAACCAAGAGTTAAATTTAAGATTTTACAAGATGCCAGGGAAAGAGGGGGACTCAAGGCGCCGAATTTGAAATTGTACTATGATGCGGTTGCCTTGACCTGGATTAGTGATTGGCTTAATTTAACCAACAAGAGAATACTTCATCTTGAGGGATGGGATTTGGTATATGGATGGCATGCATATTTGCTTTACGATAAGAAGGTGGACAGGGCTTTTAAATCCCACATTCTTAGAAGTGCTTTATTACGTGTCTGGAAAAAGTATTATTATAAGTTAAATTATAAAATACCGATTTGGGGAATTCCTGGACACGCGATAGAGGGCGTATCTATGGGAGTGAGTATGGATATTGTTTCCTACAAGGAATTACTTAGATTGCAAGGGAATGTTTGGCAACTTAAATCATTAGAGGAGTTAAGACAAGAAAATATAAGTTACTCTTGGTTTCAATATACCCAGTTGAAAGCTAGGTGGAAGTTAGATCAAAAGGTTGGCATCACAATTACAGATCAAAATTTAGTAAAACAAATTAGAGATTTAAATTGCGCACATATAAATTGCGCACATATAATGCTTTAATTGAATTGGATTCGGAAACGGAATTGGTTAAAGACTGTATGATAAAGTGGGCACAAAATATTCAGGAACCAATCTCGTTGGACACCTGGGAGATAATTTGGGTCAGAAATGTTAAATTTACTCAGGCTCAAAACTTAAGAGAAAATTTTTATCAAATGTTTTATAGATGGCATCTGGATCCCAAGAAGTTGTCCAACATGTATCCTAATTTACAGTCTAAATGTTGGAGATGTGGTAGTTCAGAAGCTACCTATTTTCACATGTGGTGGACTTGTAGAAACACTGCAGCATGATGAAAGCAAAAATCAAAGAACGAACCTACCTCTACCGCAGGGGTTTTGAACCAGTGGTATGGGTACCACCTGTGGTACATTGGCACCTGGCAGGTGGTACGCGACCATCTTAGAACAGTGGTAGCGGGGGAGGGGAATGAGCTGAACCGGTGGCAGCACTGCACAAGCCTGAGCGAGAGATGGCTGGAGCTGCAGGTCTGTCAGGGCTCAACGGAAGCGCCAGGATCAGTGCCGCTTTCCAGCTGATTGGCACTTTTTCGGGGCTGTCAGGGGGCAGTGGAAGCGACAGAATCAGCACCAGGCTCCAGCTGGAGCTCAGTGCTGATCCTGGCGCTTCTGCTGAGCACAAAAGAAGCGCCAATCAGCTGGAATGTTGCAGCATCTCCAGGGTCTTGTGATTTACATTCAGATGCTTGGCAACTTATTCATATTTATGACAATCACAGTGTCCCAGGGTCATGTGAAGTGACCAAAACCTGCTGCAACCACCCAGCAGATGGGAGAATAAAAACCAAACTCCTCCCCCCCCCCGCTGCCAATCCTCAACAGAAATGCTCACAACAATGAAAACCTCAGACAGGACGAAGAGCGCCACCGGGCAGGCAGGTGTCTTGCTCGACTGTGGCTTGGGGGGCACTTTTTTCAGTGCCATTGTAACTTCGAACAGTCACTAAGCTAATTGTTGTAAGTCGGGGACTACCTGTACTTTATTACTTTTTTCCTTTTTTTTTGGTCATCAAGTTTTTGACACCTTGCTAGGCGACTGGTGGTACTCGGATGTTGGCATATACTAAAAGTGGTACAATGGGTGAAAAAGTTGAAAAGCGCTGCTCTACCGCACATGCAGGCGCAATGGCTATCTGATGGACTTCATCCGACAATGCAGCAGGTGCCAGAGGCCCCGTAGAACACAAAATAGACTAACAACTACAGTTTGGACAGCACTCCTGTACATCAGTGGCGTATCAGAGGCAACAGCACGGATACTGGCACCTTACGTCAATGTGGCACACAAGCCGAATCAGACGTTGTGTGCCAAAATAATGCGCCCTAAGGAACCGCTGCCCAAAGATGAAAGATCATAAGTAGTCTACAGGGTCAGATGCAATAACTGCCACTGCAATTACACCGGAGAAACCGCAAAGCGACTGAAGACCAGGATCCACGAGCACAAGTTGGCTGTCAGACGGCGCGAACAGCACTCGCAGGTGTGGACACATTTAGCTGACAGCAACCTCATGTTCTACTTCACGGGAGCAGAGGCCATTGCCCAGGACACTTCGAAGGGTGACTGTTTGTTCAAAGAGGCCTGGCTATCAAATGAATATTGGATCAATCGACATATAGATCTATTGCCAGCCTACCAGACACTAAAAGAACATGAACAGCAATGGAAAAACTCACAACGAATACAAATACTGCCCATACACAGGAAGGAGAGGGACAAAAAAGACCTAGGTTGTCCGCCCACAGTACAGCATGAAACCACAACGAGAAAAAAGAGGGAGACGCCAACACGACCCGTTCGGGAATTAGGAGGGAGACGACAGACCAATGAGAACAGGATAGGGCAGAACTTTTCAATCTTTTCACTGAATGTACCACTTTTAGGATAAGGCAATATTCCAGTACCACCAGTCGCTTAGCAAGGGGTCAAAAGCTTGATGACCAAAAAAAGGAACAAAGTGATAAAGTACAGGCAGTCCTCGACTTACAACAGTTCACTTACTGTCTGTTCAAAGTTATAATGGCACTGGAAAATGTGACTTATGACCATTTTTAACACTTACAGTTGCAAGAAAAAGTATGTGAACCCTTTGGGATTACGTGGAGTTTTGCATGAATTGGCCATAAAATGCGCTCTAAACGTCATGTAAGTCACAACAATAGAAAAACACAGTCTGCTTAAAATAATACTACACAAACATTAGCTGTTGTCATGTTTTAATTGAACATAACATGGAAACATTCACAGTGCAGGGTGGAAAAAGTATGTGAACCCCTAGCCTAATGACTTCTCTAAGAGCTAATTGGAGCCAGGAGTGAGCCAACCTTGACTCCAATCAGTGTGATGATATTGGATGTGTTGCTGACAGCTGTCCTGCCCTTTAAAAACACACATCTGTTTTGGGTTTACTGGTCTCAAGAAGCACTGTCTGATGTGAACCATGCCTCGCAGAAAAGAGCTCTCAGAAGACCTACGATCAAGAATTGTTGACTTGCATGAAGCTGGAAAGGGTTACAAAAGTATCTCCAATGTATCTCTCATGTGCCCACGGTAAGACAGACTGTCTACAAATGGAGAAAATTTAGCACTGTTGCTACTCTCGCTAGGCATGGTCGTCCTGTAAAAATGACTGCAAGAGCACAGCGCATAATGCTTAATGAGGTAAAGAAGAATCCTAGAGTGTCAGCTAAAGACCTACAGAAATCTCTGGCACATGCTAACATTTGTGTTGATACATCTACAATAAGGAAAACATTAAACAAGAATGGAATACATGGGAGGACACCACGGAGGAAGCCATTGCTGTCCAAAAAAAATATTGCAGCACGTTTGAAGTTTGCAAAAGAGCACCTGGATGTTCCATAGCACTACTGGCAAAATATACTGTGGACAGATGAAACCAAAATTGAGTTGTTTGGGAAAAACACACAACACTATGTGTGGAGAAAAAAAGGCACAGCACACCAACATCAAAACCTCATCCCCACTGTAAAACAAGGCGGAGGGAGCATCATGGTTTGGGGCTGCTTTGCTGCCTCAGGGCCTGGACGGATTGTTGTCATTGATGGGAAAATGAATTCCAGAGTTTACCAGGACATTTTGCAGGAAAACGTACGACCATCTGTCCGCCAACTGAAGCTCTGCAGAGGATGGGTGATGCAACAGGACAATGACCCAAAGCATACAAGTAATTCAACAAAACAATGGCTTCAACAGAACAGAATACGCCTTCTGGAGTGGCCCAGTCAGAGTCCTGACCTCAACCCGATTGAAATGCTGTGGCATGACCTTAAGAGAGCGATTCACACCAGACATCCCAAGAATATTACTACGCTGAATGTTTGGTGAAGAGGAGTGGTCCAAAATTACTCCAGATCGTTGTGCAGGTCTGATCTGCAACTACAGGAAATGTTTGGTTGAGGTTATTGCTGCCAAAGGAGGGTCAACCAGTTATTAAGTCCAAAGGTTCACATACTTTTTCCACCCTGCACTGTGAATGTTTCCATCTTATCTTCAATTAAAACATGACAACAGCTAATGTTTGTGTAGTATTTTAAGCAGACTGTGTTTTTCTATTGTTGTGACTTACATGACGTTTAGAGCGCATTTTATGGCCAATTCATGCAAAACTCCACGTAATCCCAAAGGGTTCACATACTTTTTCTTGCAACTGTATGACCATTGCAACATCCCCCAGGTCATGTGATTTACATTCAGATGTTTGGCAACTGATTCATATTTCTGATGGTCACAGTGTCCCAGGGCCATGTGATCCCCGTTTGCAACCTTTTGACAAGCAAAAGGTTGGGGGGCACTTGTGGGGGGGCGGGGGGGTTGTGGGGGGATCCAGGGGACTCCAGTGGAGGGGGGACTGCGGTGGGCACCAGGGCATGGTCCACCAGAGCCTCACCGTCCCTCTTGGGCCATGAGGGGAACTCCCAGAGGGTGGTGCGGGCTGCCTGGAGCCCTGGCCAGCGAAGGGCAAGTGCCCAGCCAAGCCCTTGAGCTCCCAGAGCACCAGGACCCTGCAGCTCAACCCAGTCCAGCCCCACTTTCCTGTGGGGCTGCTGGCTGCGCTTACCTCCTCCTCCAGGCTGCTGCTGCTGTGCTCACTCTCCTTGGCCAGGTTGTTCATGGTGGGTGCAAGAGGGCAAAGTGCATGGGTCAGAGGGACACCCACTCCCTCTCCATGTGAGGAGACCCAGCTTTGCAACCAAAGCATCCTTCACAATAGGATGGGAGACCACCAGGTTAGGCCAGGAGGGGGCAAGGGGATGGCAAAAGGGCAGCAGGGCTGCTGGTGGCCAAGTTCTAAGGCAGGACTTCCCTCAGAGCCTCCCTTCCTCTCATTATAACCTTCCTTCCTTCCTTCCTTCCTTCCTTCCTTCCTTCCTTCCTTCCTTCCTTCCTTCCTTCCTTCCTGTTCTGTCCTAGCCTACGTGAGTCCTTGTTATGCTCACAAGGAGAAACCCCTCTTCTAAGAAACAGGGAGGAACCGCAAGAAAAAAACCAACCCCTTTTATTCTCACAGGCTTCACATTTTGACCCCTCTCCCAGACCTGCGCACATGTTTGTGTGTGTTTGTGTGCACGGGCGGGCGGGGGCCAGACCACAATCCAATAAAAATGATCTGGAAAGGAATTAAGAAGAAACCTAGATGATCTGTAAACAAATTGATATAGAAGGACAAAGAATTCCTACAACTAGTCATAAAAGAAATGGAATTTTTCTTTAAAATAAACAAGAAGGAAGAAACATCACTTCAAAATATTTGGGACACTGCCAAAGCATATTTTAGAGGCCTGGCCATAACCTCTACTGCTAAGAAGAACAAAGAAAAGAAACAACTACAATTAAAGTTGAGGGAGGAACTTAGAAAATTAGAATTAGAATTACAAATAGATCCAGATAAAGTAATACACAAGAAACAAATGGAAATAATAAAGCACAAATTAAACTTAGCTGAGGTGGAATTAATGGCTCAACAGATTAAATGGGTTAAACAGAATTTCTTTGAAAACGCTAACAAGCCAGGAAGATGGCTAGCATATAGATTGAGAAAGGAAAAATAAAAGAAAATAATAAAGAAACTCCAGGATACAAAAGGAGAAATACAGTTTCAAAACGATGCAATGAAAAAAATTGTTAAAGAATATTATGAGACACTTTACATGCCAAAGGAAATCTCTAAGGAAAAAATAGAGCAGTATTTAATAAAAGCAAATTTAACGAAAATTCCCCAGAATATCCGAAATATATTGAACAAACCAGTATCAATGATGGAGACCATAGAATAAAAAGGCAAAAAAAGGACAAGACTACAGGGCCAGACGGACTACCTACAGAATACTACACTGCGTTACAAGACGTGCTTACTCCGATCTTGAAAGAACTTTGTAATGAAACTCTCCTGAAAACCAAAATACCAAAGACATGGACTGAAGCTAGTATCACTTTAATACCTAAAGAAGATACAGATTTGACACATATAAAAAATTACAGACCAATTTCATTACTAAATGTAGACTATAAAATTTTTGCTTTGATAATGGCAGAAAGAATTAAGAAATTCTTGATTGAATTTATACTCACAGATCAAAATGGCTTTCTGCCTAAAAGACAGATAAAAAATAATTTAAGAACAATCGTGGATGCTCTAGTACTATGAAGCTCATCCACGCAAACAGATCGCTTTGATATTTCTTGATGCACAAAAGGCGTTTGATAACTTAAATTGGCAATTTATGTTTCAGCAACTTGTGAAAATGGATTTTGGGGAAAACTTTATGAATGCAATTCATGCGATTTATGATCAACAGACTGCTTGAATAATCGTAAATGGAGACTACACAGAAAACTTTAATATTAAAAAGGGCACAAGACAAGGATGTCCTTTATCCCCATTGCTATTTATATTAACCTTGGAAGTATTGAACAGAAATATTAGACAAGACTCAGAGATTAAAGGACTGGAGATAAAGAGTGAAAAATATAAATTGCAGGCATTCGCGGCTGACTTGGTCTTTATATTGGAAGAACCTCTGGAAACAAGCACAAAACTGTTGGCCACAATAGAACAATATGGTGAGGTTGCAGGCCTGATAATAAATAGAGAAAAGACTAAAGTTTTGACAAAGAACTTAACAGAAAAACAGAAAACGCAACTTGCAAGAAAAACAAATCTTCAAATACAGGTGAAACTCAAAAAATTAGAATATCGTGCAAAAGTTCATTTAAGCCATAAACATCACAATTATGACAAATCACGGCTTGAACTATCTTGCTTTGCATGTAATGAGACTATCTCATATATTAGTTTCCCCTTTTAAGTTGCATTACTGAAATAAATGAACTTTTGCACGATATTCTAATTTTTCAAGTTTCACCTGTACTTAAAAAAGTTAAGTACTTGTGAATTTACTTAACAGCAAGATGTATAACAGTAAAAGAGGACAACTATAAAAAATTATTAAAACAAATAAAACTGGACTTAGAAAAGTGGAAACGTCTCCCAACTGTCAATACTGGGGAGAATAGCTACAATTAAAATGAATATCTTAGCAAAAATACAGGTGAAACACAAGCAGATGCGATACAATTAGGAGCAATACGACTGGCTGAGGGAGGGGTGGGTAGACCTGTTACACACCGATAAGCAGAGCGTTGAAACAGTTAGCTATATAAGCAAATCTTCCAGCCACCGGCTTTTACTCTGACGACGTTGGAGAGGACTGATGAAAGCTTACTATTAAACAGTTTGTTTTTTATATTTATCCCGGAGTTCAGTGACTTTGTCGTACTTTTGATATGAATATACCTGGGATTCGAGTTTTTAAAATAATTAGAGACATATATATACTGTATATATATATATATGGATATAAAGAGGCTCTAGAGAAAGATTATTAGATGGTGTATTATAGGATTAAATATTGTTGGAATATAGCCAAAAGAATAAAGCTTGTAAAGGGGCCCTATAGTAAAAGGAATAAGATATATAAGTAGTATAATACTTTTAGAATATATGAAATGTTAAAACATTGAGAGGATGTATTTAAATGAAAAGTTTGGATATTTAAAGTTAATGAATTTTGAAAAAACTATGACTGATGAGAGTGGTTTCAATACCGAGGGGAAATTAAGCTTTAATAAGAATCTTGAAAACAGGACATATAATGATTTAATAAGATGACTTTTATAAATACAATGGAAATAAGCTGATTAAAAATATGTGATATCTCGATGTTATTATATGCATAAATACTAAAAAAAGTTTATATTCAACTTGGTTTGTACTGAAAATATTAAGAATTATATTTGTTTAATGTACACAAAAGGAGAATATTACAGGAAAGAGGATCAAGAAATATATTATCAACATATTAATTGTAGAAATTATCATTTTAAATATATGAACCCAGACAACACACTATTCACGAAACACTAAAGATTGTTATTGTAAAAAATTAATAAAATATATTTTTAAAAAAATAAAAAAGAACTTGGCGAAGGGGTTTATTCAGGCAGTGAAATCTCAAGTGGTGGCACAAGTGCTCTTTAAAGAAAAGAAAGATGGGTCGCTGAGATTGTGTGATTTCCATGGGCTTAATGGAGTGTGCATAGAGAACATGTACCCCTCTCTCTCATGAAGGAATGCTAGGGCCGTGGTGGCAATCCTATGGCACGTGTGCCACAGGTGGCACGCAGAGCACTCTCTGTGGGCACGTGCGCCATCACCCCAGTCCTAGGCATTCAGCTGGGTTTTATAAAACCTTTTCACTTTAAGCCTCTGTCGCCATGTGGAGAAAAAAAGGTTTGATCAATCAATTTCAACTTTTTGTGGGGAAAAAGAAGATCTCGCAAATTTGGAATTGATTGATTGAACTTTTTAGTCCAACCCCGTCTGCCGTTACCACCAGAGCCACTCCCACCCAATGGGCCACACCCACCCAATGGGCCACACCCACCCAATGGGCCACGCCCCCAGCACCCAACGATACATAAGTGGGTTTGGGGTTGCAGTTTGGGCACTTGATCTGTAAAAGGTTCGCCATCACTGTGCTAGGGCATTTAGCCAAAGGAAAAATATTTACAAAGTTAGACCTGAGGGAGGCATAATATCAAGAGAGAATCAAGGATGGCGACAAGTGGAAGACTGCCTTCAACTGCCCCTTTGGGAGCTACCAATTTAGAGTGATGCCTTTTGGACTGCAGGGGGCCCCTGCCGTGTTTATGCAACTCATAAACGAGGTGCTACATAAGCATTTATATAAGGGGTTTTTAGTGTACCTGGATGACATTCTTATTTACACTGAGACCATGGACGAACATGTCAAACTCGTGCAACAGGTGCTGAAAAAGTTGTTGGATGCTAAACTGTATGCTAAACTGTCAAAATGCAAGTTTCAGAAAACCAGCCTAGACTACTTGGGCTACAGTGTCTTGTGGGAGGGCGTTGAGATGGATCCAGCAAAAGTGAAATCCATCTTGGAGTGGCAAGCCCCTTACACCCACAAGCAGCTACGAAGTTTCCTAGGGTTTGCAAATTTCTACAGACAGTTCATCCCCTCCTTCACCAAGATTGCTTTACCAATTACAGAGCTTTTCAAAACAGGAAAGGGAGGGGAAAAGCCCCAAACGAATCAGCCCTTGAACTGGACAAATGAATGCCAAGCGGCATTTGAAAACCTAAAGAGGCTGTTCGTGGCTGAGCCAGTCTTGAAACACCCAGACCCAGAGGAACCATTTGTAATCCAGGCAGATGCCAGCAATGTAGCTGTGGGGGCAGTCCTCCTCCAGCGAAATAAGGAGGGAAACTTACATCCATACGCATACACATCTCACAAACTGAATGAAACAGAACAGCGGTGGCCTGTATGGGAGAAAGAGGCCTTTGCGGTATGATGGGTGTTATTGAAATGAAGGCAATTCCTGGAGGGAAATAAAGCCCCATTTGAAGTGTGGACTGACCATAAAAATTTGGAAGCCCTGAAGACTCCCCACAAGCTCTCTCCCAAGCAAGTACAATCGGCGCAGTACTTCAAAAGATTTGATTTTGAGTTGAAATACATTCCAGGGGGTAAGAACTTCCTTGCTGACGCCCTGTCCCGCATGCTCCAGTATAAAAGCACTCGGGGGGAGGTGGTGAGTTCCATAGTTCCCAATAGCTAGCCAGCGGCCCAAGCTACAACCAGGTGGCAAGAGAAGAATAGGAGCTCACCTCCCGATGCATTTGCCCAACAACTGAAGCAAGAGCTACAGGCCACCTGGTTTGTGGCTCATCAAAGAGATTTAACCATGAGGGAAGTTTTGGCATGGAAGGGGGACAAGCTATATGTCCCAGACAGCCTACAACTGCAAATCCTGCAATGTAGCCATGATGCTAAGCAAGCGGGCCATTTTGGATTTCTAAAGACTTTGCACCTTGCTAATTGTCAGTTCTGGTGGCCAAAGATGAAAAAAGACATTGAAAGCTATGTGAGGAGCTGTGTGGTTTGTACAGCCAGTAAGAGACTACTAGGGAAGGGTCCAGGACTGTTGCAGCAGGTGGCTAATCCAAACACACCCTGGGAGGAGGTAGCCATGGACTTTATAGTGGAGCTACCAGAGAGTGGGGGAAACACTGTGATTTGGACTGTGATAGTCCTGTTTTCCAAGCAAGCCCACTTCATCGCATGTGCTGGACTACCTTCAGCCCAGAAGCTAGCAAAGATGTTTTTGCAGCACATCTACTGGCTGAATGGGGCGCCTAAGCACATCATTTCAGATTGTGGGGTCCAGTTTACTTTTTTTAAAAGAAAATTTTATTGATTTTCTAGTTTTACATTTAAATATTTGAAAAGCAATGTGGCGGCTGTGTTGTTCAATAATTCAATAACATACAAATATCTTTAGTACAGATCTCAAACTATTACATTAAATGTTTCCTCTCTTTTCCCCTTGGTATTTACTGTCTCATATTTAAATTAATACAACTCTTATTATATCAATTAAATAAAAAATAACTTTATTTTATAACTTTAATTATTTATCAATAATTTTTAGTTTATACAAATCCTAGTTATTTTAAAATTCAATCTTTTTAGACAATGTCCTGATTAGTTTTTCCCATTTTTTAATTTCCCATTAATATTTAAATTTAACGTTTAGTATTTATAATTTCCAAATTTAAAATGACCCCAATTACCTTTATAACAATTCATCACAAGATCTAATGTTCAGGATACATATCTTATCTATTTGCATTCTCACCATCTACATCAACTAATTAATAATACAATATAATCTTATTTTCTAGTAATTTCCAAACATCTTAAATTTAGTAACCCTAATTTCTCTTATTTCAACATTTAATACTTCCTGTTTTTCTCTTTATATCTACTATCTCATATTTAAGCTAATAATTTTTATTATTACTGCTAAGTAAGAACATATTTTTTACATTCATTGACAGGTTTTTAGCTTATATATATCTTAATTACCTTTACATTTGACCTTCATAAGCAAATCAATGTACAAATTTAACTGTTAATATTTATACTTCTAAGTTTTAAATGACCAAAGTTTTTTTCTCAACTCATAACAATATCTAATATTCAAAGTACACATATTACCTATTTGAGTATATTCTATTTTAATTCTCATGAATAAGTCAAAGCCCTAGTTTTCTTCAGTCTTATTCTAGCTTTCTTTCTTTGCCAAATCGTCTTCCATGTCCGTGCTTTTGAGTCATCAAACAAATCTCCCTGTATTGTTATATTGTTTGACGTAGAAAAAAAACCATCTAGTCGCCATTTTTTTGAGAGGACTAACAAATTGTCTATTTTTCCATCTCGACATAGTTGTCCTGAACTGTTTATCTTCTCTTCAGTCTGTTCTTTTTTTTATAATAAGCTTTTTATTTTTTTCCCTCTACATACATATGTTAGTTTTTCAAACAGCATGTGATCTGGGTTCATAAAATGCTAATACATAATAAAGTCCTACTCTTTGGTTCTCTCTTCTAGCCATTTGTAGAATAGATTCCAGCTTTGGTAGTATTCTGTTTCTTCTTTGTCTTTCAGCCTCATAGTTAATCTGTCCATCTCCGCGCATTCCAGTATTTTTTTTATTACTTCTTCTTCTGAAGGTATTCGTTCATTCTTCCAACATTGCGCATAGCTTATTCTTGCTGCGGTTATAATATGTAGAACCAAATATAAGTTTTGCTTATTAATCTTTTCTGGTACTACACCTAATAAAAAAATTCAGGATTAAATACTACATGTTCTCCTAATATTTTTTCTAGCCAAGCATGTATTTTTTTTTCCAATAAGCCTTTACTTTCACATGTCCACCAGATATGATAATACGTACCTAAATTATGTTTACATTTCCAACATTTACCTGATACATTTTTAAACATTTTTGCTAATCTTGCTGGAGGCAAGTGCCATCTATAAAACATTTTATACAGATTTTCTTTATATGTAGTTGACATTGTCAATTTATAATTTCTCTCCCATAATTTTTGCCATTTTTCTAATTCTATATTGTAACCAAAGTTTTTCACCCACCTTATCATTGTCTCTTTAGTTTGTTCACTTTCCATCTCTAAGATTAACAAAAAATTATACATTTTCTTAATTTCTCATCAGAAGTTAATATCTTATCAAATACAGTTTGTTCTTTACAGAATCCATACAGTTTCATATCTTTTTCATATCTATTTTGTATTTGTAAGTGTACCCACCATGACATGTTGATGCCCTGATTTTCCAGCTCTTGTTTCGATTTTAATGTCCCATCAATATTTAAAATATCTCTATACGTCCAAGTTTTTTCAAAATCTAACAAATTTGTGTGTGAAAAAGCTTCAATTGTTGATAACCACCCTGGAATTTTTACATATATTTTCATTTTTTGCTTTTCCCATACCACAAAAAAGCGTGCCTCCCCAATTGTAAGTCATGTCCCTCCAAATATAATAACCTTTTATTCCTAAGCATTATCCATTCTTTCACCCATGTTAATACAGATGCTTGATAATACAAAGCCCACTCAGGTAGGCCAAAGCCTCCATTTTTCTTAGTATCTTGCAAGGTTTTCATCTTTATTCTAGCTTTCTTTCCTTGCCATAAAAACTTCAAAATTAATGAATTCAACTCTTGAAAAAAAAATCCCAAGTTTTATCGGAATTGTTTCAAATAAAAATAAAATCTTAGGCAATATATTCATTTTAACTGTAGCAATTCTTCCTAATAATGACAGTTTTAAATTCTTCCACTTTTCCAAGTCTAGCTTTGTTTTTCAATAACCTTGTATAATTATCTTCTTTTATTGTTGAGCACTTAGCTGATAAATATATACCCAAATATTTTACCTTTTTCACTATCTGTACCTCTGTTACTTCTGACATTCAGCTTTTTTGTTTATCCATAAGGTTCTTAACTATTATCTTGGTTTTTTCTTTATTTATTTTTAGTCCCGCTATTTCTCCATATTGTTCTATTTTCCCCCACAATTTTGGGATCATCTCCAAGGATTCTTCCAAAATAAATACTAAATCATCAGCAAATGCTTGTGGTTCATATGTTTCACCCTTTATCTCCAACCCTCTAATTTTTGTATCTTGTCTTATATTTCGATTTAAAACTTCCAAAGTGAAAATGAATAACAGAGGGGATAGAGGGCATCCTTGCCTTGTGCCTTTCCTTATTTCAAAGCTCTCAGTACAATCTCCATTCACAATCACTTTGGCTGTTTATTATATATTGTTTTTACCATATTTATAAAATTCTATCCAAAGTCCATTGTTTGTAATTGATGAATCGTAAATTGCCATGAAAGATTATCAAATGCCTTTTGAGCGTCTAAAAATAATTTATTTTTATTTTTTTATTTTAATCCCATTTATATCCCGCCCTTCTCCGAAGACTCAGGGCGGCTTACAATCTAAGCACAAATCAAATGTGCTTAGCAATATTTATTTATTTTATTTATTTATTTATTATGGGACTTATATGCCGCCCTATCTCCCAGAGGACTCAGGGTGGCTAACAGCAATAAAAAACAACAGTACAAAAGTTAAGAAAAAATTAAATAACAGCCCCAAATATTAATTACACAGTTAAAAATTAAAACTTTTAAAAACCCATCATCAATCCAGGTCAGCCTGATGGAAAAGGAACGTTTTGAGGTCGCGGCGAAAGGACCGGAGGTCCGGGGCCATCCGAAGCTCAAGGGGGAGTTGATTCCAAAGGGCTGGCGCTCCCACAGAGAAGGCCCTCCCCCTGGGGGTCGCCAGCCGACATTGTCTGACGGCACTCTGAAGAGGCGCTCTCTGTGTGAGCGCACTGGGCAATGGGAAGTCGTCCCCGGCAGCAGACGGTCCTGCAGATATCCCAGGCCTAAGCCATGTAGGGCTTTAAAGGTAAGTACCAGCACCTTAAATCTCGCCTGGAAGACAACCAGTAGCCAATGCAGCTCACGCAGGAGGGGTGTAATATGGGAGTATCGGGATGCTCCCATCAGTACCCGCGCAGCCGCATTCTGCACCACCTAGAGCCTCCGGGTGGTCTTCAAGGGCAGCCCCATGTAGAGAGCATTGCAGTAATCTATCAACGGGAGGCAACACCTCTCCCCCCATAACCAAAGATGGAACCTCTTGGACAAGTCGAGATGCCGGTACGTAAAGCCACTCAGTCTTGGCCGGGTTGAGCTGGAGCCTGTTCTTCCCCATCCAAATCCGTACCGCTTCCAGGCAACGGGACATCACACCGAGGGCATCACTGGCTTGGTTCGGGATGGAGATAAAGAGCTGGGTATCATCAGCATATTGATGATACCTCACCCCGAAACCACGGATGATCTCACCCAGCGGCTTCATATAGATGTTGAACAGGAGAGGCGAGAGTACCGACCCCTGAGACACCCCACAACTAATGGGCCTAGGGGCTGACCCTCTGCCCTTGTGTCAACACCCTCTGCGAACGGCCCGAGAGGTGGGAGGAGAACCACCGTAAAACGGTGCCTCCCACTCCCAACCCCGCCAGACGTCGCAGCAAGATACCATGGTCGATGGTATCAAAAGCCGCTGAGAGATCTAAAAGGACCAGGACAGAGGAATAACCCCTGTCTCGGGCCCGCCAGAGATCATCCACCAGTGCAACCAATGCTGTCTCCGTGCTGTACCTGGGCCTGAAACCCGATTGGTATGGATCCAGATACTCAGTTTCCTCCAGGACCAAAGGGAGCTGCCGTGCCACCACGCTCTCAACAACCTTCGCAAGAAAGCGAAGGTTGGAGACAGGACGAAAGTTGTTTAGAATAGCTGGATCCAAGGCAGGTTTCTTGAGGAGGGGCCTTACCACCGCCTCCTTCAAGGCGGCAGGGAAGCACCCCTCACTCAAGGAAGCATTTATAACTGCCAGGAGCCAGCCTCGTGTAACCTACCGGGCCGCATAAACCAGCCAGGAGGGACACGGGTCCAGCAAACACGTGGCGGCACTTAATTTCCCCATGATCCTGTCCACTTCATCCAGAGTCACAGGATCAAACTCTTCCCAAATATTATCAGCCAAACCCATCGTTTCCCCTTCGTCAGACACTGCCCAGTCGGAGTCCAAGCCAGCCCGAATCTGAGCGATTTTATCCACCAGATACTCACTAAACTCCTCGGCCCATCCCTGCAAGGGGTCCTCTCCCGTCCCGATTTAAAAGGGAACGGGTCACCCTAAACAGGGCGGCCGGGCAGTTATCTGCGGATGCAATGAGGGTGGCGAAGTAAGCACGCTTCGCCACCTCCATTGCCACAAGATAAGATCTAGAAAAGGATCTTAACTGTGTTCGGTCAGACTCAGACCGACTGGACCTCCCAAATGCTCTCTAGGCCCCTTCTCCGGCGCTTCATCTCCCGCAGGTCCACGGAGAACCAAGGAGCAAGCCGGGATCTGCGCCGGGTCAGAGGCCGCAAAGGCACAACAAGGTCGAGAGCCTCGGAAGCCGCCCGTTGCCAGGCATCAACTAAGGTCTCGACCGGGCTGTGGGAAAGGGAGGAAGGAATCAGTCCAAGCGCCGTCTGGAACCTATCTGGGTCCATCAGGCGCCTGGGGCGGAACCACCTGGTCGGTTCCGCGTCCCAGCAGCGGGGAGTGGCATGACAGAGGCCCAGCCGTAGGAGATAATGGTCTGTCCACGAAAGGGGCTGAGATGTTGGAGTAACCCCACCCAGACCATTAAGCCACTGCCCAGAGATGAAAATAAGGTCGGGCGTGTTTCCCCCCTCGTGAGTCGGACCCTGAATAATCTGGGTCAGGTCCATGGCTATCATGGAAGCCATGAACTCTCGGGCCACCCCCGACCCACCACCCAGGGAACGCAGATTAAAAGTTCGCTCAAGTTCCCTTCGTCCAGTGCGCTCCCACAGGGAGGGTCTCCTCAGGGTGCCGCCGGTTAAAGACTGCCGGCGGGTAACACCCAGGGATAGGGCCTTCTCAGTGGGTGCGCCTGCCCTGTGGAACCAGCTGCCTGCGGAGCTTAGGACTGCCCCCAACCTCCGCTCATTCCGCCGGGACCTGAAGACCTGGCTCTTCGAGCTCTCTGGCCCAGGCTGAGAATTTTTTAATTTTAATTTTAACTGGGTTTTAATTTTCTCAGGGTTCTATTTAATCTTTTTTAATTTGTTTTAACGTTTGTAATGACTTTCTTTTAAATGCCCTGTAAACCGCCCTGAGTCCTTCGGGAAAGGGCGGTATATAAATCTAAACAAATAAAATAAATAAATAAATAAAATCTCCCAGAACCATAAGCCTGGGAAACTCAACCGCCAACACTGAGAGAGCGTCGAGTAGCCCGGGCAGGGCTGTTGCCACGCAGCTGGGAGAAAGGTACGTGAGCAACAGACCCAACTGACCCCCAGGACCCCACCTCAGGAGAAGGGACTCACATCCGCCAATCTGAGGAGCAGTGGTCTCCCGCGGACAAAGGGCCTCTTTAATAACAACTGCCACCCCCCCACCCCTACCCTGAGCCCAAGGCTGGTGAAGCACACGGGCATAACTCAATCAAAGGGACCCCTCCCTCTGGGCCCAACCAGGTTTCAGTAATGCATGCCAGGTCTACGCCTTCCTCCTCAATCAAATCCCGAATGAGGGGAGCCTTATTCACCACAGACCTGGCATTCAAATAAACCAGCCTGAGCTCAGGTACCTGTCCTCCCCCACCCCCAGAAAAGCAGGATGAGGCCAGAGGGTCGGAGCGCGCCACCACTCGAAGATAGCGGGGGCGCGATCCCAAGTTTCGATATGGCCCTCTGTTCATCCGTCTGCTGCCATTCCCGATCACTGTGGGGATCAATGTCCCCACCCCATCCCCTCGGGTCCCAAGACACCCCCCACCGCGGCGACCATTTACCAACCTGGATTGGGAAAGATCCAGCAAAGTCCCCCCAACTTTCTGCTGGAACTTACATCCCTCCCCCCTCCCTAACCCGTTAAAAAGTTTACATAAAAAATCCCTAAGCCTCCTTCTTGTGCCATGCCACCTCTCAGGATCCCAGGATCCGTCATTAAGGAATCGGCGGCACAAACCAGAGGGCCACACCTGGGAGAGGGGGGAATCTCTCAGGGCAAGCAACATGCCCGCAGAATAAATCATCAATAAGATAGAAGAAATACAATAAGCTAAAAGCAGGAGGAAACGGATTGGCTAAAATCAATACAACAGCCATTGATGATAAAATTACAGAGCTGGATAGTGACTCCCAAGCAAAGTCACCCTCTCACAGTGACAAGAAGATCTTCCGGCATCAGGGAATGTCACCATGCAATTCCGAACAGGTCGCAGAGAGGGAGAAGGAAAATCCAATGACTGGGAGTTAATAATAGTCCATTTGTCGGTGGAGGCATCCATAGTTCTAATAACGGATAGATATAATCCAAGTCTCTGGCTGCAGGTTCCAGTTCCGGCCAACCACAGCCGGGCCCTCCTGCAGCCGAACATCGTTAGGCCCCACCGCCAGCACCTCCAAAGCCACCCCGGATGGAAAATGGTAGCAACAGAGTTCAAACCAGTCATGCATCCCCATCTCCAGTTGAATTCACGACCGAAAGGCTGTAGCAAGCCACAGAATTTAAGTATCGTCCAGGGAAATGGATGGTCTCACCATGGTCTTCTTCTTCGGGCGGTATCGGCGGCAGCCTCCATCCTCCAAAAAACGGCCCCGAAAGGGCCTTCAGGGGAGGAAAAGCCCGTGGCCCCTCGGTTGGCATGTCTCCACCCCCGCGGAACTTCCACCGGAGGGGAAAGTCCACCATCAGATTGAGCACTCGGCCATCCCAGGCCAAGCGCCCCACCGCCCAAATCACAAATGGCCACACGGAGATCGTCCTGGCCGCCACAGGTCCTGGGCGTCTCACCGCCCGGATCACGCCTCGAGCGGGGCCCACAAGATGTTGCTGCAGTCATCGTGGGCCGAAAAGCCTCGCCGAAGCATCCTAACTGCCGTGGGTCCCGGCGCCTCGCTGCCCAGTCAAAATGCCGAACGGCCTCAAAAGGCGTCGCCGCGGTCGCCGCAGGTCCCAGGCACCCCGCCGCTCGGATCGGACCAGCCACTTTAGGCCCACGTTCCTCGCCGCCTGACACATTTCCGGCGGCCTCAGAAACGTTGCAGCCGCCGCGGATCAGGCCTGGCGCACCGACATTTCCCACGGCCTCGGCAAGTTGTTACGGCACCGGGAATTCCCGGTGCCCAGCCGAGGCCGTGCGGCAAGCAACAGCCTCCTCAGGGCTCAGCCAGCCAGGACTCACGCTCCCGCATTCTCTAGCTCAGCCGCGGGCCGCGGCCATCTTCTCCGGAGGTAAAAAAAAAAGGCAATAGCCTTCATTCTATGTATATGCCTGCTTATTAGGGCTTTCACCCCCCCCAGCAGCATTATTACAAAGTCAGCTTATTGCCCCCAACAATCTGGGTCCTCATTTTACCTACCTCGGAAGGATGGAAGGCTGAGTCAACCTTGAGCTTGGTGGGATGCGAACCTGCAATAATTGCAGGCAGCTGGTGTTACTTAAGGAGGCATTAGCCCACTGCTCCACCAAGGCTCAAATAATGCCATTTTTTCCCCTGGATGTAGCTCATAGTATTCCAATACATTTATTATCACTCTTAAGTTATTTTTAATTTGTCTCTTTGGTAAAAAGCCATTTTGATCGGGGTGTATAAATTCAACCAAGTATTTTTTCAATAATCCACATTGAGCAATGAAATCGGTCTATAGTTCTTAATCTGGGTCAAATCCAAATCTTCTTTTGGTATTAAAGTAATATTTGCTTCAATCCACGTCATTGGCATTTTAGCTTCTAATAAAAGTCCATTACAAACATCTTTCAACGGTTCACTTAATATCTCTTGTAAGTTCTTATATAACTCTGCCGGACGTCCATATGGACCAGGGTTTTTCCCATTTTTTGTCTCTTTATGGCCTCTGTTATTTCCATCATTGTAACTCCTTCGTCTAACATATTTTTAAATGTCTCTGAAATCTTTGGAAGATTACTTTCTTCCAAGTATTTTACAGTTTTCTCCCTTGAAGTCTCCTCCTTATCATACAGTTCCTTATAAAATTCTTTGACTATCTTTTTTATTTCTTCATTTTTATATTGTAAATAACCTTTCCCATCAAGTAAGTTATGTATCATTTTTTTCCTTTCTGTTTTTTAAGTTTATAAGCTAGCCATCTTCCTGGCTTGTTGGCATTTTCAAAAAAATTTTGCTTCGCTCTTTTTATCTGTTCTGCCACTTTTTCCGAGACTAACAAATTAAATTTATGTTTTATTATGTCCATTTCTCTTTTTAAAGTCTTTTTTGTGGATTTCTTTGCAGTTCTAATCCTAGCTTTCCAAATTCTTCTTTTAATAATACATATTGCTGTTTTCTCTGTTTATTTTTCCTTGCCATAAATGTTAGTTATACCTCTGAAATACTCTTTAGCTGTGTCCCATAGATTTTGTGCTGTATCTTCTTTTTCATTTTGTTTGAAGAAGAATTCAATTTCTTTTTTGTTAACTCTATAAATGTCACTGTGTGTTTGTTTAGTTTTGCCAGCTCCGCTCATTTCTATCTGTACATTTTCCCCTGCTCTCTGCACCTGCGTTACTATCTTATCATGTAACCATAGTGACTCTCATATGTCCAGATATGTTATGGTTTCAGACTGTTTTGTGCGCATGCCTAGAAAAGGTTTCTCACAGTTACTTCTTACTTTTTCTCTTCTGCCTGATGAGAGAATGTAGTCAGTTTAGGTCTTTTGTTTTCTCATTAAAGGTTTTACTATAGAATATGCCTTGGATTTCTTTTCTTTGATATTCACCATGCAAATGAACCACGGTCCATCCTCCTCTGGTCGGAATGTTAATTGTTCCATGACATTTGGTAGCAGAGAATGGTTTGTTTTTATTTTCAAGATTTATTGATAGGCAATTAGCCAGGCAGTTAGTCCGGCACTGAGGAGGCTGTGATTAATTGCTGCAAATATGCCGAGGAAAAGGAGAAAGAAGAAGTCCGGTTATCAGTCAGCTGAAGAGGAGGCAACAGTTTCACAGACAGATCTCCCTTCAAGTTTACAGACTCCGTTGGCATTGGCTACACGTCTTGGAGACGCAGCCTCTGAGCCAAGGTCAGTTTCACCGTTTTCTGTTTTTGCAGACTCTCAAGCTGATGCCCCAGTTGTAACCTATGCTCATGGGGATCAGGATGAATATGAGAGATTTGGTGCTAGACCTAAGGCTTCACTAGGGAAGGAAGTGATGTATTATCCTCCAAGCCCTGAGCAAACTGTGCAGAAGGCTTTGCAAAGTTATTATGAACAAATTGAAGTTTTTGAGAAAGAGCTGCAAAACGCAAAGTTGTGTGCAGCATGGTATAAAAAGCATGGGAGAGCCTCTGCTGGTATTCAGTTTTCAGAATCAGCCATTTTGCCTCCCTCTTCACAAGCAAAGCCACACCCACAAGGGATCGCCATTTTGCCTTCTTCCTCAAAGACAAAGGCACGCCCACAGTGGAATCTTGTGTCAGACGAATGGGAGCCTGACTGACTGCTGTGTCAAATGACACACGAGGATACAATGGTGCCTGAATCTAATGTTATAGCACCATCTGCTGGTGAATCTGTTTTACAAGATGCATTTCAAAGAATGCAGAATGCATTTTCACAGATGTCCCTTCATTAGGCATTGCTCCAAGCTGCCACACCTCCTCATTCATTGGGAGCTTCAGCTAGAATGCCTATTAATACTGCTACTATTCAGGTTCCTGTCTAAGATGGAGCACAGCAGCCTTCAGCCCACATGCAGCCTCCACTGGTTCCTCAAATACAAAGGCCAGTGCTAACTGCAGGTCAACTTAATGTAGCAGTTCAAGCGCCAGCACCTTCTGCTGGCCAGGGTGGTATTGCAGCTCAGGTACAGCCACCCAAAGCACCAGTACCTGTAGCAGCTTCAATGCAACTGCCGCAAGCCCTGGCACAGGCGCCACTGGTGCCCCCTGCTGGTTATGTCCGGATGGCACAGCCTGCACAACCAGTGCTTCCTGCAGGCTAAGTCCCATTTGCACAACCTGCACAGCCAGTACCCCAATTGCATGTTCCTCAACAGGCACCCTCTATTGTACCACTGGCTGGTGATTCAAAATTGAAGTGGTCAGGACAGAATTACAGGGCATGGGTCAGTGAAGTTGGACTTCTGCTTCGTAGAGAAGGTACCCATGTGATGGTGTTTAATCCTCCTGCCCAGCCATGGCCTCCTGACATATGGGACTTGAATAATAAGAGCATGCACAACATTATTGATGTCCATGGACACTGAATTGCAGCTCACATTTTCACAAGATGCAACTGCCCAACAAATTTGGACTCAATTAGAAGCATGTTACCAGCCTACATCCATTGGGTCTACATGTTTGCTTTTGTCTGAGTTCCATGGTTCTAGATTAAAACCTGGTGAGCATATTTGAGAACACTTAACTAAAATGAAAGGAATAAGAAAAGAACTGGGTGAAAAAGGCTATCCTATTGATGACTTTCAAATGATCAGCATTATCATTAACTCTTTGAATTATGAATGGAAAGCTGCTATTTCTAAGATTAACCAAGTGCCTATTGCTCAATGCACAGTGGATCATGTATGCAGACTTTTAACTGAAGAAGAGGCACTTATGCAAGCCACGCCACATTTAAGGGAACCACCTGCATCAAAAGCTTCAGCGAGGCATTCCTTCCGTGGAAGGGCCTACGTTCCAAGGATGCCAAGATGCTACATCTGCAATCGTGTGGGACATGCCACCCGGGATTGTCCCCGATTTCCAGCGCCTGTCACGTACCAGCCCAGAGGAACAGATTCCAGAAGAGACAAAGGTAGAGGCAGACGACAAGGTCGTGGTCGTGGTCCCAGGAGTGATCCACAAGCTCCACTTGCCACATTGGCTTTAACCAACGATCCACAGCCTTAACCAGAGTACGACAGATGCCTACTTTGGACTTTGGACAGTGGAGCAGCATTACATGTTACCTACAGAAAAGAGCTTTACACAGAGATGCACGAGCCTGAACCTGAACTTCGTGAACTGTATTCTTTTTCAAATCATCCTGTTCAGGTCATGGGAAAAGGAACTGTTTATATTGAAGAGCTCGGTGCATTCATTCCTGATGTTTACTACGTACCATCAGCTAATAGTAGTTTGCTTAGTCAGAGTCACTTGTCTAGGGGGTCAAAATTCCAGGTCCATCATCTCGAAAAAGCAAGTTATGTAGTTAAAGATGGAGATATTGTTGCTGAAACCATGTTGATTGGTGGTGTTTATTACTTAAAACCAAAGTCTAAGCAGCAAGAGCAGGCAAGTATACAAGCTCCAAAAAGGGAGAGCACAGGCCCAGTGAGAGATGTCCCAGAGAGAGATCCTGTTGCTATCCCAAAGGCTCCTAAAGCCAATAAAAGGACAAATAAGACACAGGTTGCTCACAGCAAGCCTGAGGTTCCTAATAAACATGCTAATGTTGAGAATTCACTAACAGGTAAACCTTTGCATTCCAGGTGTATCCATAAGTGGCATAGAAGATTGGGTCATGCCAGTTTCCATGTTCTGAAGAAGATGCCAGAGTTCGCTAGAGGTTTGGATCTAATGGGGTGTAAGGTGTTCTTGGACTGTGCTGTCTGCAAGAAAGCCAAATCTAAAGCAGCAGCAATTCCAAAACGCGCTACACGCCTGTCAACACGCATTTTTGATTTGGTACACACCAACACAGTGGGTCCTTTTACACCAACAATTGGTGGTAAAAGATATTTCTTGACAATTGTTGACAATTATTCTAGATATGGATATGTATTTCCTAAGAGAGAAAAATCTGAGACCTTTCAGATCTTTAAAGACTTTGCCAGTCTTGTCTATACACAATTCGAGGTCAACATTGCCAGAATTCAGAGTGATCGTGGTGCTGAATTCATGTCCCAGCGTTTCCAGGACTGGATGCGTAGGAACGGCATACCACACCAGACCTCAGCTCCTTACACTCCGGCTCAAAAGGGAGTGGCAGAACGCAAAAATGGAGTTCTGCAAACCATGATGCATTGCCTCCTTGAAGATGCTAACCTCAGTCTCCCATACTGGGGTGAAGCTATTAAATATGCTAATCATATCATCAACCGTACTTGGAGTAGTGTCATAAATGAGCCTTGGTGGAGCAGTGGGCTAATGCCTCCTTAAGTAACACCAGCTGCCTGCAATTAGTGCAGGTTCGCATCCCGCCAGGCTCAAGGTTGACTCAGCCTTCCATCCTTCCGAGGTAGGTAAAATGAGGACCCAGATTGTTGGGGGCAATAAGCTGACTTTGTAATAATGCCGCTTGGAGGGGGTGTGAAAGCCCTAATAAGCAGGCATATACATAGAATGAAGGCTACTGCTAAGCTTGTAAGCCGCCCTGAGTCTTCGGAGAAGGGCGGGATATAAATGGAATTAAAATAAATAAATAAATAAATAAATAAATAAATAAATAAATCAGACCCCTTATTTCATGTTATATGGACACAAGCCTGACCTCTCACATCTCCATATTTTTGGTTCATACGCTATGGTCAATATTCCTTTAGCTCAAAGAAAGAAAGGAGGTCCTTCAGCAAAAAGGATGAGATTTATGGGCATTGATGATAATTCAAAATGGAGCAAATATATTGACTCTCATCATGTCGTAGTGATTTCACAATCCGCTACTTTTGAAGAAGATGCTGACTGGTCCAGGATTCATTCTAACGATCCTGGAGTTTATTTTCCTAGAGATGATGCTGCTGATGCCACACAGTCTGATGATCAAGATTCACAGGCGAATGTTCCCTCCACGAGTTCTTCTCATCCCATTGTTCCATCTTCGCAAGCCACCGATGTTGCTGGTGACGATGATGAAGACGAGGACGAAACAGAAGAACAATGGACGGTTGTTCCGAGACGTTCCAAGAGGACCACAAAGGCGATTCCTCCAAAACGATATTCGTGGCAAGTAACGAAAGCACCTTTACCTTTGATTTGTAATGTTATACTTCCTCCTGAGACGTTCACACAAATCAAACATCTTCCTGAATCAGAGTAAGATAAATGGTTTGAGGCAATGCAGGCTGAAATGGACAGTCTAAAGAAACTTCATGTGTTTACGCCTGCAAGCCCTCCAGCAAACAAGACAGTTATTGGCACTCGATGGGTCTACAGGATCAAAAAGAAGCCAAATGGTGAGTTGTTGTACAAGGCCAGACTTGTAGCCCAGGGTTTCGCTCAACGTTATCCTGACGACTATACAAATACTTATTCACCCACAGTGCGGACTGAGAGTGTGAAAATCGCCTTAGCCACTGCAACTATCCTTGGTCTAGAAGTTTTCCAGTTTGATGTTGAAACGGCTTATCTACACGCTGATCTTGATGAAGAAATTTATGTCAAAGGTCCTCCAGGTTTCCGACAGCAAGAAGGGGATACTTGGTTTCTACACAAAAGTCTTTATGGTCTGAAACAGTCTGGTTTAATGTGGTACTTATGTCTTTCTGACAAACTAAATTCAATGGGCTTTATTAAGTCCGAAACAGATGAATGCGTGTTTACAAAAAGATCTGATAATAGGTATGAGATAATTCTTGTTTATGTTGATGATATTGTTTATATTGGTCCAAATAAGCAGATGAGTGAATGTTTTGCTAAAGCTTTACAACAGTTTTTCACATTGAGGTCTTTAGGACATATTAACACTTATTTAGGTGTTCAAGTTACCAAAACTCAGAAGGGGTTCAGTCTTACACAAGAAGATAAGATTGAACAACTATTGAACAACTTCTTTGAGTGAGGGTAATTTCCCCACCGTCTTGAAGGAGGCGGTGGTGAGACCCCTCCTCAAGAAGCCTGCCTTGGACCCAGCTGTGTTGAACAACTTTCGTCCAGTCTCCAACCTTCGCTTTCTTGCGAAGGTTGTTGAGAGTGTGGTGGCGCATCAGCTCCCTCTGGTCCTGGATGAAGCGGATTATCTGGACCCGTACCAATCGGGTTTCAGGCCCGGGTACAGCACGGAGACGGCATTGGTCGCTCTGGTGAATGATCTCTGGAGGGCTCGGGATAGGGGATGTTCCTCTGTCCTAGTCCTATTAGACCTCTCAGCGGCTTTCGATACCATCGACCATGGTATCCTGCTGCGGCGTCTCAGGGGATTGGGAGTGGGAGGCACAGTTCTTCGGTGGTTCTCCTCCTATCTCCTGGGACGTTCGCAGTCGGTGTTGGCAGGGGGGCAGAGATCGGCCCCTAGGTCTCTCGTTTGTGGAGTTCCTCAGGGGTCGGTTCTCTCGCCTCTCCTGTTCAACATCTACATGAAACCGCTGGGTGAGATCATTCGTGGTTTTGGAGTTGGGTATCATCAATATGCTGATGATACCCAACTTTTTATTTCTACCCCAAACCACCCCAGTGATGCCCTCGCTGTGATGTCCCGTTGCCTGGAGGCGGTTCGGGTCTGGATGGGGAGGAACAGACTTCAACTCAACCCGGACAAGACTGAGTGGCTGTACATTCCGGCATCCCGGGACATTCAAATTGTTCCATCCCTTTCTATGGGGGGTGAGCTGTTACCCCCCGTGGATAGGGCTCGCAACTTGGGAGTCCTCCTAGATTCACGACTTACCTTGGAAGATCATGTAGCAGCTGTGACTAGGGGGGCTTTCGCCCAGGTTCGCCTGGTGCGCCAGTTGCGGCCCTATCTGGACCGGGATGCCCTGTGTACGGTCACTCATGCGCTCGTGACCTCTCGCCTTGACTACTGTAATGCTCTCTACATGGGGCTTCCCTTGAAGACCACTCGGAAGCTCCAACTGGTACAGAATGCGGCCGCGAGAGTTGTCTTGGGAGTTTCCCGGTACTCCCATGTTACACCTTTACTCCGCGAGCTACATTGGTTACCAGTTGTCTTCCGGGTGAGGTTCAAGGTCTTAGTGATGGTTTTTAAGTCCCTACATGGCATGGGTCCGGAATACCTCGGGGACCACCTGCTGCCGGCGTCAACCCCCCTCCGCCCTGTGCGTTCCCACAGAGAGGGCCTCCTCAGGGTGCCTCCAGTCAGAGAATGCCGGCTGGTGGCCCCCAGGGGGAGGGCCTTCTCTGTGGGCGCCCCGGCCTTATGGAATCAACTGCCGGTGGAGCTCCGGATGGCACCGGATCTCCGCTCCTTCCGGCGCGGGTTAAAGACCCACCTGTTTGAACAAGCTGGCCTGGCCTGATGGGGAGTTAATTTGGGTTTTTAAATATTTGTATATTTTACTGTTTTATCTTGGGCATTAATTTAATTCTATTTTAACTTTTGTAGTTTTGTACTTTTATCATTTGCCCTGTTCACCGCCCTGAGTCCCTAGGGAGAAGGGCGGTATAAAAATTTAATAAAACTAAACTAAACTAAACTATTGCATCACTGCAACATGAAGGATGCTAAACCAGTGAGTATACCCATGCAAACCGACTTTCACAACTTGACACATGAACCGAGTCCTGAGTTCAAGGATCAAACACTTTATCGCTCAGTCATTGGGTCGCTGCTATATATTAGTAGTTGGACTAGACCTGACATTGCACTTAGTGTTAATCTCCTATCACGACACGTAGGCAAGGCAAAACAGTTTCATTGGACATGTGTTAAGAAATTATTGAGATACCTAAAACACACCAAAGACATGAAGTTATTGTTAGAACCCACACATACTGACTATGCAGAGTTATGTTGTTATGCAGATTCTGATTGGACAAGTGATAAGAAATCACGTAAAAGCACTTCAGGTTATATGATGTTTTTAAATGGATGTCCTGTTTACTGGCATGTGCGTAAACAGAATTTTGTTTCTTGTTTATCTACTGAAGCTGAATATGCTTGTGTTTCTGATGCATGTAATTCTCTAACGTGGTTTGATGCCTTAGTCACAGATATTTGGACACCTCCAATTCGACCACTCACTGTGATGGAAGACAACGAATCTGTGGTATATATATCTGAGGATCGCTTTACAGGTTCCAGGTCTAGACACATTGACATCTGTTATCAAAACATAAGACAAGCAGTTAAACAAGGTTTTGTCAAATTGCAGTATGCGCCTACACATTGCTGATATGCTGAACAAACCACTTCCTACAGCCCAACACGAGTATCTGCGCAACAAGATGTGCCTTATCTGAGTTTCTGCTTCGCTGACAAAAGAAGGGGATGTCACTGCGTGTTTAGTTTTGCCAGCTTCGCTCATTTCTATCTGTACATTTTCCCCTGCTCTCTGCACCTGTGTTACTATTTTATCATGTAACCATAGTGACTCTCATATGACCAGCTATGTTATGGTTTCAGACTGTTTTGTGCGCATGCCTAGAAAAAGTTTCTCACAGTTACTTCTTACTTTTTCTCTTCTGCCTGATGAGAGAATGTAGTCAGTTTAGGTCTTTTGTTTTCTCATTAAAGGTTTTACTATAGAACAGGGGTGTCAAACTCAATTTCATTGAGGGCCGCATCAGCATTGTGGTTGCCCTCAGGGGGCCGGGTGGGTATGGCCAGGGTGGGTGTGGCCTACTGGGTGGGCGTGGCTAGAGTGCGTATGGCCTACTGAGTGGACGTGGCCAGCTCTACATCATTCGTATCAAGGGTGCCTATAGGGGCCAGGGCAGGAGTGGGACAGATCTGAGGGTCTCTGGCAGAAGGAGGGTCTCTGGGCCAGGGCCAAGGCAGTGGGGGCCGTTCCCTCACTGTTTCCAGGGTGGCTTTGCAGGCCACATAAAACCACTTCGCGGGCCGGATCTGGGCCCCGGGCCTTGTGTTTGACATGTCTGCTATAGAATATGACTTGGATTTCTTTTCTTTGATATTCACCATGCAAATGAACCACGGTCCATCCTCCTCTGGTCAGAATGTTAATTGTTCCGCGACAATAAATTCTTTTTCTTTTAATATGGAACGATTTAAAGTCCATCTTGGCCCTTTTTGTATTCCTTTCCAGGTCATTTTCAAGGGATTATGATCTGCCCATATGCCTGTTTCTATTTTAATGTCCTGAACATTCATTCTCATATCAGCAGTCATCCAAATCATATCAATCCTTGACCAGGATTTTTGGCTATTTGAATAAAAATATATTGCAATTTTTGTGGATTAACTTCCCTCCAAACATCTTGAATTCCAATTTCCTCCACCATATCAAAAAACGTCTTAGGTAATCTTCCTCTTCCATTTTTCCCTGTTTTGTTACTTTTATAGTTAATTTTTCCATCTATTATTGCATTGAAATCTCCTAGTAGGCAAACATTTTGATACTCCATTTCTATTATTTTTCTATGTAAGTTTTTGTAAAAATTTTCTTGATTATTATTCGGTGCATAAATTGCCACTAATAATACATGCTTTTGATGCAGATAAATTTCTACCATTAAAATTCTTCCTTCATCTGAATATTTTTATTTATTTATTTATTTTATTTTAATTCCATTTATATCCCGCCCTTCTCCGAAGACTCAGGGCGGCTTACAAGCTTAGCAGTAGCCTTCATTCTATGTATATGCCTGCTTATTAGGGCTTTCACACACACCCCAAGCGGCATTATTACAAAGTCAGCTTAATTGCCCCCAACAATCTGGGTCCTCATTTTACCTACCTCGGAAGGATGGAAGGCTGAGTCAACCTTGAGCCTGGTGGGATGCGAACCTGCACTAATTGCAGGCAGCTGGTGTTACTTAAGGAGGCATTAACTCACTGCTCCACCAAGAATATACCATTTTAGAATCTATTGTCTCTTTAATATATAAAGCGACTCCTCTTTTTTCTGTTGTGTTGATGCATAATAAAGTTTTCCAATTTTTGGACATTCCAATAATTTATGATGCTGTACTTTTATGTGTGTTTCTTGCAAATAAATTATATCCAAATTCAATTTCCGTAATTTCCTAAAAATCTTATTTCTTTTAATTGGAGAATTCAGTCCATTTATGTTTACTGAGAAGATTCCATTTTCTTTATCCATTTCTATTTATTTATATTTTGGTCTAGTAGATCTAGTACTCCTTTGTTCTCTGGCAAGTCCTTCATCCTCGCCCTTTTGGTCATCTTCCTCTTTCTGTTCTTCTGTTTGTGCAGTTGCTCCTTGAGTCCTCTCTTCTGTTTGTTTCTGCTCCTTACTCTTCCCTTGACTTAGTTTCACTCCCTCATCTAAAATTGACCTATTCCTCACTTCAAAATCTTCTGCTTTCCAAATTGAGTCCAGTCTATACCTTGTATTGTTCCAGTTTATTAAGATACCTTCCTGCATCAACCATCTAAAATTTATGCCATTGGCAATCAGTTTAGTGGTCAAAAAATTGTACTGTCTTCGTGCATCTCTAACTCTCTTAGGCAGTGCTTTTTTTGTAAAAGAAAAAGGTGCCGGAACAAACACATGTTATACAATCCGCCTTGCCTACCCTACAAGGTTCCATCCAAAAAAGGTGCCGGAACTCCGTTCTGAGCGTTCTATGAGAAAAAAGCCCTGCTCTTAGGTATCTGCTTTAAGACCACAATTTCTTTATTTTTATATTGTATTGGTTCATCTCTAACTTTCCGTAGTACTTCATCTCTTGTTGTCTTCTTTGTAAACTGCACATGTACTTCTCTTGGCAGCTTATTTCTTCTTGCATAGCTTGAATTGAAGCAAAATATGTCATGTAACTCAAGCTGAATTTCTCCTCGATCTGCCTTCAAAATCTCCTCCAGGATGTCAATAATCACCTCCGCTATGTTTTCTTCTCTATCCTCAGGAATGTTTTGAAATCTTAAATAATGTTCTGCTTTATCCATCTCTAAAGTCTTGATTGCATTCTCTAATTTTTCATTTTCTTTTAGTAACATTTCTATCTTTTTATCATTCTCATCTGTTTTTTCGTCAATTTTGTGTATCTTGTTGATTTTTTATGATTTGATTTTGAGTTTCAAATTTTCCCTTTATGTCCAAAATTTCTTCATTTAATTTCTCCAGTTTACTTTGTGTACTTCTGTGATTTTCTTGCATTTCTAGATGGTTCCTCTCCAAAGTCTCTTGATTCTTTAACATAAGATCTTGAAGAAATTTTAATGAAGTCTGTGTTTCACTTTGAGCAGTGCTTATCTTTTCATGTTGCAACATTGCTTCAATAGATCCCTGTGTTGTAGGACTGGATTGTCCTACTGAGGGTGCTGAAGAAGTTTTCTTCATGGGTCTAGTAATATTCGATGAAGTCATTTTACAGCTTACAATCTAAAGCCAAAACAACATCTGTTTAAATTTAGCCAAATTCAATAGAAGTAGCTTCTGGGTGGCAAGGCTCTGCCGCCGGCAGCCATTTAGGCTGTCAGCCCCGTCGTCTCTGTGGAGCTGCCGAAAACAGCGCCGATCAGCTGTTTTGACGGCTCGGAAGCCCGCTCCTTGGGAGAAGAGGAGGGGGTGAGCGCCCAGGCAGGGGTAGAGCTCTCCCGGGCTCCCAGAGTTGAAACTCTGGTGGCTGAAGGATTGAGCCCCCCCCTGAAGCCTGAGTTTGCTCCGGACCTCGGGACGCCTCTGCTACAGGGCTTTGGAGCAGAGCAGGGCATAGCAACCATCCCTGCCAACAAGAGTGAACCTCAGATAACCTGGATGCAGGCAGAGCGGTACAGGAGAATCAGGTGAAAGCAAGTTTATGATCTTTAACTCGGTGGACTTTGTGGAGTTTGATAAAAGTGAAAGTGCGTAACAGGCAATAGTGGGTGAAAATGGCTGCCAAATCCTCTAAAGTTCCTAAAAGCGCAGGGGCTTCTCCAGTGCAGCAATCTTCGCTACAAGCTTTAATGCCCCCTCCCCCTGCACCTGCACCTGTACCAACTTTTACAGTGAAAGATCTGCAGGATGTTTTGCAAGATGCTTTGAAAAAGCAATCTCAACAATTAGCTGAACTTATGTAGGAGAAGCTTACAGAAATGAGGGCAGACATTTTACTTGCATTTCAAGGTATGGCTGTATGTATAGAGCGTCTGGACGAGAGAGTGGAAGTTCTCAGCCAAAATAATATCAGATTAGATGCAAAAATGACAGAGACTGAAAATGTGGTGGATAAGATTGACGACGAGTTGACCTTGGTGCATTACAGGGAAATGGAGTTCACTGTGAGAATTAGAGGTTTAAAAGAGGATTCTAAGGAAAATTTGAAAAAAATAGTTTCAGTGGCTTTTGAGGGTGTTTTGGAGCGACCAGCAGAAGGAATTATGGATGATATAGACAAAATCTTTCGTGTTAATTCATGGATTGCAAGACAAAGGAAACTACCCAGAGATGTGGTGGTTTACTTTACAAAGAGAGCAATTAGAAATGAGGTTATTCAAGCTTTTTACAATAATAAATTTGCAATTGCTGAACAAGAAGTTTTAATTTTAAAAGAGATCCCTCCAAGAATTTTAAGGAGAAGGAAGGAATTTGCTTTTCTGGCACAAGAATTAAGAAGACGGGATATTCAGTTTAGATGGGAGATACCAGTGGTCATGGTGGTGATGTATGCAGGCATGAGACATCGTCTTCTTACAGTGTTGCAGGCATGTGATTTTTATACTAATGTTTTAAAAGCACTCCCCATACCACTTTTGGAACCTAAAAAGAAGAATGGTGAGGGAGAGTGTCAACCACAAAGTGAGAATGTACAAGGTGCTGAAGGAGTTACGCAGATGAAAGATGGAGAATTCCAGAAAGTTACAGGAGTGGATCAAATTTCAGTAACATCGGAGGAGGTTAGAGACCAGAGAATGACACGTGCTGCTGCCAGATGAATGAGACGAGAGCAAGAACAAGAACAGCAGAGAGTTATGATGGCACCTCCAAAACTTACTTACAGTGAAGCAGTGGGAGGAGCGCGACCTAAGAGAGTGCAGGTGATTTTGGAAGAAGCGCTCCAAAAGCTTCAGGTCGCGAAAGATGGCGACAAAGTTTCTGACCTGGAATGTTAATGGTTTAAATTCACCACAGAAGAGAAAGAAAGTATTTCAATACTTAAAACAATTTAAGAATGATGTTATTTGTCTACAAGAAACACATATTAGAGCCACGGATCAAAAGTATTTGTTAAACTCAAGGTTGGGCACACAGTTTATTGCTTCTGCAACTGATAAGAAAAATGGAGTGGTTGTTTATGTTAAGAATACTTTGACAGTGGCTTTAATTGAAGCAGATAAACAAGGAAGATACGTTATCATTGAACTGTTAATAGAAGGCAAGGTAAACGCTTTTGGTTGGATTATATGCTCCTAATCAACAACAAGGAGATTTCTACAGTTTATTACACAGCAAGATTATTCAGTGGGATTATAAATCTTGTATTTTGATGGAAGACTGGAACGGTGTTTTGGACGTACAAATGGACAAGGGTTTTTTTTAAAAAGCACCCCAAGTCATGCTAAACTGCCTAAATCTTTTTTTGAGATGAAGGACGACTTGGAATTGCGAGACATTTGGAGAGAAAGGAATTTACAAGAAAAGGACTATACTTTTTTCTCCGATAGGCATCAATCTCTCTCCAGGATTGACTTTTTATTAATTACTAATGATTTTTTCTCTAGGATTAAGAAGATCAAGATTTGTCCAAGAACTATGTCTGATCATAGTCCAGTATGGTTAGAGATAGAAAAAGATAATAGGGATAGACGGTCCTGGCGCTTGAATGAAAATTTGTTTAGATATCAGGAAAATGTGGAAGAGTGTAAAAAACAGATGAAGGATTTTTTAAAAATTAATATGGATAAAGGTACTTCTATTGAGATGGTTTGGGATGCTAGTAAAGCTTACATGAGAGGTGTATTAATATATTTGAACAATAAATATAGACGTAACTTGGAATTTAGGAGGAAAGAATTAGAGCAGGGGTGTCAAACTCAATTTCATTGAGGGCCGCATCAGCATTGCGGTTGCCCTCAGGGGGCCGGATGGGTATGGCCTGGGTGGGCGTGGCCTACTGGGTGGGTGTGGCTAGAGTGCGTATGGCCTACTGGGTGGGCGTGGCCAGCTCTACATCGTTCGCATCAAGGGTGCCTATGGGGGCCTGGGCAGGAGTGGGACAGATCTGAGGGTCTTTGGCAGAAGGAGGGTCTCTGGGCCAGGGCCAAGGCAGTGGGGGCCGTTCCCTCACTGTTTCCAGGATGGCTTCGCGGGCCACATGAAACCACTTCACGGGCCGGATCCGGCCCCCGGGCCTTGTGTTTGACATGTCTGAATTAGAGGATGAAATTAAGGAAAAAGAAAAGGCTTTAAATTTGAATCCATCTGATGGGAAGATTAAAGAGGTAATTACTTTATTAAGGGGTCAGTTTGATAAGTTAATGGCAGATCAAGTGGCAACTAATTTACGGTATGCTAGACATAATATTTTTTGTAATGCTAATAAACCAGGTAGATGGTTAGCTTATTTGTTAAGGAAGAAGCAAAGGGCTTCTAATATAGATAGAATAGAGCATAAGGGTAAGGTAGTATACCAGCAGAGTCTCATCAAAAAGACTTTTGTTGATTTTTACTCTAAGTTGTATGCTAGCGATAAGATTAGAGATGCAGATATAGATAATTATTTGGAAAGAGCTAATATTCCTGTTCTTACGCAAGAACAAAAGGAAGGGATGAATCAATTGATAACTGATGAAGAATTTTTTTTAGCAATCAAACAACTGAAAGTGGGCAAAGCGCCGGGTACGGATGGATTGACTGCTGTGTATTATAAAAATTTACAGTTAGAGATGGTGAAGCCTTTAAGGGAATTGTTCCAGACAATTCAAATGGAAGGAGGGGTACCTCCGTCTTGGAAGACTGCTTTTATTTCTTTGATCCCGAAGGAAGATCAGGATCTCCCCCAAGCAAAAAATTATAGGCCAATATCACTTTTGAATACGGACTACAAGATATTTGCCAAAGTTTTAGCTAACAGATTAATGAGGGTAATACAACAAGTAATTCATGGTGATCAAACTGGGTTTATAAGTGGTAGACAAATGAAGAACAATGTGAGACATATTGTGGACTTGTTGGAATTTTTGGAAAGAAACAATCAGATCCCTGCAGCGTTGATCTTCTTGGATGCTGAAAAAGCCTTTGATCAATTGGATTGGCAATTTCTGATGAAAGTATTACAGAAAATAGAATTTGGGGATAAATTTTTACAACCAATCAGGGCAATATATCAAAAGCAAACAGCCCGCATAATAGTTAATAATAGTCTGACTGAAGTATGTAATATTGAAAAAGGTACAAGGCAGGGGTGCCCGTTGTCACCTCTATTATTTGTTTTAACATTGGAAATTTTACTGATTAAAATACGTGATTCGGATAAAATTAAGGGAATTCAAATTAGAGACCAGGATTATAGATTGAGGGCGTTCGCAGATGATCTGGTTGTTACAGTGACTCAGCCTGATTATTCAGTTGTAGAATTGATGGAGATAATAACGCAATATGGGAAAGTTTCTGGATTTAAGGTCAACATACAAAAAACTAAAATGTTGTCTAAAAACATGACAGTATCACAAAAGGCTGTTTTAGAAGAGCTAACGGGATTTGAAATAGTTAAAAGGGTTAAATATTTGGGGATATATTTGTCACCCTCAAATGTGAAGTTATATAAAAATAATTATGAAAAGTTATGGGGAAAAGTACAAAAAGAATTAGATAGTTGGAAAAAATTACAATTATCTTTATTGGGAAGAATTGCAGCAGTGAAAATGAATGTTTTGCCAAAATTTTTATTTTTATTTCAAATGATACCTATACTTAAAAAGGATTTAAATTTGGAGGAATGGCAAAAAGGAATTAATAAATTTGTCTGGGCAGGGAAAAAGCCACGAGTTAAATTTAAGATAATGCAAGATACGCGTGAAAGAGGTGGTCTTAAAATGCCTAATTTTAAATTATATTATGAAGCTGCTGCTTTGTCAGCGATAAGTGACTGGTTTAATTTAACACAAGTGAGATTATTAAATCTTGAGGGTCATGATTTGTTATTTGGATGGCATGCATATTTATTGTATGATAAGATGGTGGATAATGTGTTTAAAATACATATTTTAAGGTATGCTCTGTGGCGAGTTTGGAAAAAGTACAGACACAAGTTAAATTATAAGATACCTATTTGGGCAATACCTAAACACGCAATAGAAAATATAAATGTTGGATTTAAACATGATGTGACTACATATAAGGAAATTTTAAGTTTTGAGAAGAATGTATGGCAATTGAAGTCATATAACATTTTAAAAGAAGAAAAGATTGTACAAACCTGGTTCCAGTATGGGCAATTACAAGCTAGGTGGAAAGAGGACCAGAAAACTGGTTTTTCAATGATTGATGAAAACTTGGTAAAGCAAATTAGAGATCAAGGTCAAGCACATATAAGAAGGATATATCTTGCATTGATAGAAATTGATTCAGAGACGGAACTTGTTAAAGATTGTATGATAAAGTGGGCTCAGAATTTTCAAGAAGTTATTACAATGGGAAAAGATCTGGGTGAGAAATGTAAAATTTACACAGGCCCAAAATTTAAGAGAGTATTTTTATAAAATGTTTTATAGGTGGCACTTAGATCCTAAAAAATTTGCAAGTATGTATCCGAATTGCCAGCCCAAATGTTGGAGGTGTGGTTGTGAGGATGCAACGTATTTTCATATATGGTGGACTTGTAAAAGGGTTAAAGCTTTTTGGATTAAAATCTGGTGGAATATGCAAAAAATATTCAAGAAAAGGATAAAGTTTTGTCCGCAATTGTTTTTATTGGGTATTATCACAGATGCTACTGTTGTGGACACTAAGCTGATGTTGAATTTAATTACGGCAGCGAGACTTTTAGTAGCGCAATATTGGAAGAAGGAAGAACTGCCGACTATAGAAGAATGGACTTTAAAAGTTTCCAATCTGGTGGAAATGGCAAAGATTTCAGCGTATTTGAAAGACCAATCGCAACAGAGATATATTGTGGAGTGGAGAAGATGGATTGATTATATCCAGAATAAATATGGGACTAAAAGTTTCACTTAGCATTTGAATAAGTAGTGGATTTATATGATGTATAACTAGCTTGTAGTTATTTTATTAAGAGTTAAAGTGCGATAGAATTTAATATTTTATTGTCGTTTGCATATTTTAGATTATGTTTGTTTGTATTTTTATACCCTGTATTTAGCTCTGGGAAGTCGGGGGGGGAGGGGAGGGGAGAGTTGGGGAGGTTTGGGGAGAGGGGAGGGGGATGGGAGGGGTTTTGTATTTAAAAATGTACTGTAAAACTTTTCAATAAAAAAAATATAAGTAGCTTTGAATCTCAATCTCACAACAAGGCAGTCTTATCGCTTGCAGGTGTCTTTTGTCAAAGTTAACTTCAGTGAACAACAGTATATCAGAAATTTCGTTCTTCTTTCACCACTAGATGTCCTCCTTGGCTTATTTATCAATGTCCGATATTTTTAACAATAGAGCCTTGGTGGAGCAGTGGGCTAATGCCTCCTTAAGTAACACCAGCTGCCTGCAATTAGTGCAGGTTCGCATCCCACCAGGCTCAAGGTTGACTCAGCCTTCCATCCTTCCGAGGTAGGTAAAATGAGGACCCAGATTGTTGGGGGCAATTAAGCTGACTTTGTAATAATGCCGCTTGGGGTGTGTGTGAAAGCCCTAATAAGCAGGCATATACATAGAATGAAGGCTACTGCTAAGCTTGTAAGCCGCCCTGAGTCTTCGGAGAAGGGCGGGATATAAATGTAATTAAAATAAATAAAAATAAAATAATAAAATAAAATACTAGGCAAGGTACATCCAGTGTTCCATTGTAGCCTGCTGAAGCCGTTTCGAGACTCCACACTGAGGCCAGTGGGGACAGCAGCCCTTGGTCCAATAATGGTGTGTGTGTGTGTGTGTGTGTGTAGACACACTATGAAGTCCAATGGATTCTGGATTCCAGAATCTAAAAAGGGAAGTTACAATATCTGATTCAATGGAAGGGCTATCCACTGACAGGTTTAAAGTCTACATGTTCTCCCAATATCTTTTCTAACCAGGTATGTATCTTTTTCCAATAGTTCTTTGCTTTGTCACATGTCCACCAAGCATGATAATATGTGCCCGAATTATGTTTACACTTCCAAAATTTAACTGACATATTTTAAAACATTTTTGCTAATCTTGCTGGTGGCAAGTGCCATCTATAAAACATTTTATATAAATTTTTCTTTATAAGAAATTGACATTGTCAGTTTATAATTTCTTTCCCATAACTTTTGCCATTTTTCTAATTCTATATTATACCCAAAACTTTTTGCCCATCTTTTGTTTCTTTAACTTGTTCACTTTCCATTTCCAGAATTAACAAAAAATTATACATTTTCTTAGTTTCTTGTCTGAGGTTAACAAAATCATATCAAATAGAGTTTGTTCTTTATAAAAACCATATAATTTAACATCTTTTTCATATCTACTTTGCATTTGTAAATATGCCCACCACGACAAGTTGATACCCTGATTTTCCAGTTCTTGCTTTGATTTTAAAAACCCTTCAGCATTTAGAATATATCTATATGTCCAATTTTTTTCAAAATCTACCACGTTTGGATGTACAAATGCTTCCATAGTTGACAGCCACCCTGGAATTTTCAGATATATTTTACTTTTAATTTTTTCCCATCCTATTAACAATGCATTCCTTATATAGTGATTTTGGAAATACTTATGAACTCTGTTTTTCCCATACCATAGAAAAGCATGCCACTCCAATTGTAAGTCATGCCCCTCCAAATATAACAACCTTTTATTTCTAAGAGTTATCCATTCTTTCACCCATGTTAAGACAGATGTTTGATAATACAGAGCCCGCTCCGGAAGCCCAAAACCTCCATTTTCCTTGGCATCTTGTAAGGTTTTCATCTTAATTCTAGCTTTCTTTCCTTGCCAAACAAATTTCAAAATTAGTGAATTTAAATCTTGGAAGAATTTTTTCTCAAGTTTTATCAGAATTGTTTGAAATAAAAATAGAATTTTCAGCAATGCATCCATTTTCACTGTAGTAATTCTTCCTAGTATTGACAATTGCAAATTTTTCCACCTTTCCAAGTCCAGTTTTGATTCAATAATTTTATGTAGTTATCTTCTTTTATTGTTGAACATCTTGCCGACAAATGTATGCCCAAATATTTGTCCTTTTTCACTATCTGTAACTCTGTTTTTTCTGACTTTTTGTTGTTAATTGTGAGATTCTTAACTATTACTTTGGTTTTTTCTTTATTTTTAATCCTGCCATTTCTCCATACTGTTCTCTTTCCAAATAATTTAGGAATCATCTCCAAAGGTTCTTCTAGGATAAAAACTAAATCATCAGCAAATGCTTGTAGTTTATATTTTTCACCTTTTATCTCCAGTCCTTTAATTTCTTTATCTTGTCTCATATTTCTATTTAAAACTTCCAGAGTGAAAATGAATAACAATAGAGATAGTGGACATCCTTGCCTTGTGCCTTTTCTTATTTTAATGATAATGAAGTTGGAAGGGACCATGGAGGTCATTTAGTCCAACCCCCTGCTCAGGCAGGAAACCCTACCATTTCAGACAAATGGCTGTCCAGTCTCTTCTTAAAAATGTCTAGTGTTGGAGCATTCACAGCTTCTGGAGGCAGGTTGTTCCACTGGTTAATTGTTCTAACTGTCAGGAAGTTTCTTCTTAGTTCTAGGTAGCTTCTCTCCTTGACTAGTTTCCATCCATTGCTTCTTGTCCTGCTTTCAGGTGCTTTGGAAAATAGCTTGGCTCCCTCTAATCATCTTTGTTGCCCTTCTCTGTATTCTTTCTAGAGTCTCAACATCTTTTTTACATCGTGGTGACCAAAACTGGATGCAGTATTCCAAGTGTGGCTTTACCAAGGCATTGTAAAGTGGTACTAATACTTCACGTGATCTCGATTCTATCCCTCTGTTAATGCAGCCTAATGCTGTGTTGGCTTTTTTGGCAGCTGCAGCACACGGTTGGCTCATATTTAAGTGACTGTCCACTAGGACTCCGAGATACCTCTCACAGTTACTACTATTGAGCAAGGTACCACCTATACTATACCTGCATCATGGTTCCGATTAATGAGACAGATCAAACAACATTCAGGCATTGTTTTTCTTAAAAGTCTATAATAATGAGAACGAAGCATCGGCACTCATGGATGGATGCCAGAATCTGAATTCTCCTCCCCTGAACACATCGTATCATACACAATTCCCTTCCTTAATTACACATCATGAATCACATTCTCCAATTAGTTCAACATGCAAACTTTCACTTCCTTTCTGTAGCATACTATTTCTTATCTTATCAAAACAACCAGGTCAACCCCGCCCCCCTCAGCTTCATTGATTCAAAGCAAAACAGTTTCAGGGAAAAGGCTGCCTCTTATATTGTCAGAGCAAAAACATCCAATGTTTGCAGCATTGACATCCGCCCCCCCTTACAAAAAGGATAGATCCTGTAATGTAAACAAAAGCATATGTCAGGGATGATCTCTTGGTTTCTTGGGGTTTTTTTCATCAAAGTTTTTGATGAGTCGGTCAGCCTTCACATCGCTAGATTTCACCCAAGTAGGTTCAGATAGCGAATACCCCTTCCATTGTACTAAATACTGCAATTTCCCTTTAAAGATTCTAGAGTCAGGAATGCCTTTCACTTCAGTGTCTCTGACCCGCTAGTACGAGGGGCCTGGGTGCCTTCTTAGGGGGAGGTCTTAAGGTGGAGTGCCGAAAAGGTTTCAGCAAGCTGCAATGGAAGACAGGGTAAACTTTCCTTAAAAGCCTAGGGAGATTTAATTCTACTGTGACGGGGTTGAAGATCCTTACAATGGGGAAAGGCCCCAAGAATTTCGGTCCTAATTTCTTGCTGGGTAATTTGAGGGGTAAATATTTACTTGACAGATAAACCTTTTCCCGAACTTGGAATGTTCTTTGGGGAGCCCTCTTTTTATCAGCCTGTTTTTTATAAGTCTCAGAAGTCTTTTTTAATACTGTTTTCGTGTTTCTCCAAACTTCTTCCCACCCCCTCACCCATTGATCAAGTGTCTGGGAAGTGGAGGGCACCTGAGGGTATTCAGGCATTGGGCTGAACTCTTTTCCTGTGGTTACGCTAAAAGGTGTGTAGCCAGTGCTGCTGTGAACACAATTATTGTAAGCCACCTTGGCGAAAGGGAGGAGATCAGTCCAGTTTGTCTGTTGGTACGAAACATGGCATCTGAGATACTGCTCCACCATTCTGTTAGCAGATTCTGCAGCCCCACTGATAGCTGGATGAAAAGCAGATGGTAAACCTTGAGATGATCCAATTGATTTAAGAAAACACCTCGAAAATTTCGCTGTGAACTGCACTCGTCTATCCGAAATTATTCGCTTAGGGGTGCTATGCAGACAGTAGATGTGTTTCAGGAACAATTTAGTCAGTCGTTGGGCAGATGGGAGTCCTTTGCAGGTGATAAAATGAGCCTGCTTTTAAAACAGGTCTATCACAGTCCAGATGACAGTATTTCCTCTATTTTTGGGTAGGTCTATAATAAAGTCCATAGCTATTTCTTCCCATGGTTGAGAAGGGTCTGCCACCAGCTGCAGTAACCCAGGGGTTTTCCCTGGAATTCTCTTCATGGTGGCACATACGGTACAATTCCTGACATAGTTTTCTACATCTCGTTTTAGCCCTGGCCACCAAAATTGCCGGCGGATGAGGTGTAGAGTCTTTAAATATCCGAAGTGTCCAGCCTGTTTTACATCATGGCTGTGTCTGAGAGCATTGAGACGAAGGGCTTCAGGTATACTATTGTCCCCCCATGTATGCCAAACCATCCCTGCATGTTAGGGAGGTTTGATTATCTTTGAACCATTGATCGGTAAGGAGCTCTCGTTTTATCTTCTTCACTCCCAGGTCATCAGGATTAGGGGTTCTGCGAGGCGTGAGTTGTGCAGCAGGTTGTGAACTGGGGATAATTGCCTCATTAACCTCTTTGCATTCACTTTTGTACTGGGGCAATCTCCTAGCATCAGCTAGGAAGTTTTTTCTTCCCGGTATGTACTTTAGAGTGAAGTTGAAATGGTTAAAGTACGGTGCCCACCACACTTGCTTTGGGGACAATTTGCGGGGAGTTTTTAGTGCCTCTAAATTTCTGTGATCTGTCCATACTTCAAAAGGCACCTTGCTCCCTTCTAAATAGTGTCACCAGTTTAATAGCCACCACCTAATTGTTAAGGCCTCCTTCTCCCAGACTGTCCATCTCCTTTCACTTTCAGTGAACTTTTTGGAGGTGTAGGCGCAGGGTTGTAGGACTCTACTTTTGTTCTTTTGCAGTAGTACAGCTCCGACTGCAACGTCGCTGGATTATGAAGGGCTCCCCTGGGCATGGATGTTTTAGGACTGGCTCAGCAGCAAATAGTCTTTTTAAATTCTCAAAAGCTGTTTGATAACTCATCGTCCAAGAAAGTGGTTGGCCTGGTCACGGCTTCTCTCCTCCTTCGCCTTGAGTAGTTCTGTAAGGGGTAGGGCAAGCTCAGTAAAAAAGGGGATGAATTGGCGATAAAAGTTAGCAAAACCTAAAAAACTCTGAAGCTGTTTGCAAGTCTTTGGGGGCTGCCATTCAATTATAGTTCTCACTTTGGCTGGGTCCATTTCTATGCCCTCATTGGAAATTCTGTAGCCAAGATAATCTAATTGGGTCTGGTGAAATTCACATTACGACAATTTGGCATATAGCTTGGCCTTCAAGAGTTTCTTTAGCACTTCTCTCACTACCTTTATATGATCAGTCATATTTGTGCTGTAGATCAAGATGTCATCAAGATACACCAGAACACCTTTGTATAAGTGGTCATGTAGGACCTCATTAATCAGCTGCTTGAATACAGATGGGGCCCCCTGCAGTCCGAATGGCATAACTTTGAATTGGTAGCTTCCCAAGGGACAATTAAAGGCAGTTTTCCACTCATCTCCCTCTTTTATTCTCACTCGGTAGTATGCCTCTCTCAGGTCCAATTTTGTGAAAATATTGCCCTTAGCTAGGTGGGTTAACAAGTCTTTCAGGAGGGGGAGGGGCTATTTGTTCTCCACACTCACCGCGTTAAGGTTTTTATAGTCTACACAGACGAAGAGACCCATCGTTTTTTCTTTGAACAACACAGGGGCTTCCACAGTAGACTTGGCTCGTTCAATGAACCCCCTCGCTAGGTTTTTATCCACGTATTGTTGCATCTCGTCCATTTCGAGGGGGGACATGGCATACATTCTCGGTCATGGGAGTTTGGCTCCTGGCAACAGTTCAATAGAACAATCATTGGGTCTGTGAGGGGGCAGAGTGTCGCATTCTTTCTCACTAAATGCCCCCAACAGGTCCCGGTACTCACTGGGGATGGTTGGTTCACCTGGCAGCGGTGAGGCAGTCATGTGCGCTTGTTCAGTTGGTGGCCTAAATTGTCCTGCCACATCTGTTGAATCAGTGGGAGGATTAGGCCCTATAGGTAGTCTCACAGTTCTCATTCCTTTCTCCCACCAGATAAACGGCTTCCATTTGTCCAACAAGGCTAATCCTAAGATCACAGCCTCTGTCATTTTTGGGGCCACCAGGAAGTGAATAAACTCCCAGTGCTCACCTATTTCTAGGTGTAGGGGCTCCGTTAATTGTGTGACTAAAATCCCTCCCATCAGGGAGCCATCAGCTTGCTCGAACCTCACAGGTTTGGAGAGCAATTTTGGTCATATGCCCAGTTTCATGGCAAATGGCAAGCTAATGATGCATCAGGAGCATCCAGAATCAACTAGCACTTTTAAGTCTACCTGTGCCCCTGACTGAGGGATTATGAGTTTGGCAGGCAGTGAGAAAGGTGGGACATGTCGACTCACCATCAGGTCTTTCTCTCATTCGCTGTCACTGTCAAAAGAGGGTAGAGCGGGGACGGATCCAGCCTAAGTCCTGGCATCCTCCTGTGTGGGGGATTATGAGCTTGGCAGGTAGTAAAAAAGGTGGGATGTGTCGGCTCACCATCGGGTTGTTTTCTCCTTTGTTGTCACTGTTGAAAGAGGGTAGAACAGGGGCGGATCCAGCTTGAGTCCTGGCGTCCTCCCGTGTGGGGTATGTGACCTGGGCAAGAGGGTCCTGCGTCATCCAGTTGGATTTCTCTCCCGTTAGCTGCTGTGCAGGTTTCTTTCTCGGTGCTGCACCTGGTCTATTCTGCGATTGGGAGTAGGGGACTGGGCAAGTCGCTGCTCGATATCCCTGCTGTCCACACCGGAAACACTTGATTGACGGGCCTGCAGGTGACCTGGGTCTTTCAGCCATCACAGTAGTTTGAGATTTTCGTGGGGGTGATTGCCATTCGGGTTGTTCTGGCCTCGGTTCGGCTTCAGGTGGGAGAAGCTTCTTATAGCGGGCGAGCTGAACATCTAATCTTACCGCTGCCCGGTACCATTCTTGCAGCTGGTCAGGTACAGCTCAGTAGATGCAGGCCTGAGAAAGGTGGTCTTCTAACCCTTCCCTGAAATGATGAATTATAGATTGCTCAGGCCATTTCTCTATTCGACCGGCTATCGTGCGGAACTCCCACACGTACTCCATGGCAGGCCAGCCAGCTTATTTTATCTTGTGGATTTGTTCTTCTGCTTTGAGGGCTATGGATGGGTCCTCAAATCATTCTCTCAGTCCTAGGAGGAAGAGGTGGGAGTCCTCCAATTCAGCAGCTTGCTCATTATATAAATGTTTAACCATTCGGATGCTTCTCCCTCTAGGCTGGATGCAATCACATCAACTATAGCACCTGAGTCCGGGTAGAGATAGGCCCAGCGATTCAAGTGAGAGCGTACTTGGTTGAGGAAAAAAATCAGTTTCTCTGGGTCCCCATCGAAGGTTGCACTGAAAGGTGGGGCCACCATTGGTTGCTGTTGTACCCCTAGTTGTTCCTGGCCCCATCCTGGTTGTTGATTCAATGGCTTCCGGGGCCCCCACTGCAGCTGTTGAACCCCCAGTTGCTGGCAACCCCATTGGTGCTGCTGTATGCCCAGGGGTTGCATGTTTGGGCCCTGCTGCTGCCCTCCTTGCTGTTGTTGTCTAAGGGGAAGCTGCTGGGTCTCCCTCATTAGTGGGCTCCTCAGTGGTTGCTGTATGTTTGGGGGCGGCGACCAATCTGCTTGCTGTGGTCGTCCTCCCACCAGCTTCTGATCTCCAGGCTTCTGCACCACCCCAAGCTGTTGCAAGGCCTCTATTAGCTGTGTCAAGCTCAGAGGTTGTTGGCCTTCCACTTGCAGGGGATCCCAAACCTCCCATTGCTGCAGAGGCCTCAAGCTGGGGCTCTCTGTCTCTGTGGGTCTGGAGGGCCTGGCAGGGGACTCCTGGGGCTGGAAGGCTGTGTGGTCTGCAGACAGGATTTTCCACTCACCCAAATTCTCAGTGGCAGACGATCTGGTAGCTTCCCACCCTTCTGCTTTTCAAGTCTCTGGCAGGGCAGTCTTGAGGCATCTGAAGTCTCCGTTGCAGTGGTTCCAGCCTGACGACCAGATAAGCTCTCCTAACTGCTTGTGTTCTCCCCAAAATTGGGACACCTGCACAAAGTCATCTTCCCACAGCATGCTGTCTGATACTTCCTCCTCAGTAGCTGCCAGGTCACTGTCTCCAAGCAGTTTCTCTTTTCCCATGATAAAGATTTTTCCCTGAATCTTTGCCAGCTTCTCTCAAGGCTAGAGACAGCGGCTGGGGCTCAGGACTCCCAGGTTGTTTGAAAAGAAAGTAGATTCTGACATGATGTTATGGTTCCGATTAATGAGACAGTTCAAAGAACATTCAGGCATTGTTTTTCTTAAAAGTTTATAATAATGAGAATGAATTCTCCTCCCCTGAACACATCGTATCATACACAATTCCCTCAATTGTACGTCATGAATCACATTCTCCAATTAGTTTAACATGCAAAGTTCAACTTCCTTTGTGTAGCATGCTATTTCTTATCTTCCGGCTCTCCACGTGCGGCTGCGCTCTCGGCTTTCATTCAAACTGCACTGAGAGCCAGGGAGAAACTGCAAGAGCTGGGTGGCGGATCTGCACTGGATGGTGGAGGCAGCTGCCAGCACGAGTCCAGGTAAGCCTCTGGAGTGATCTTTCAGTGGCCCGATCAGAGTGTCGGAGGCCTGCAAAATGCTTCTGCTGCCCACATCTAGGGCTACAGAGTAATTTCACGCTCCCCCTCAGCAATTTGGGCAGCAGAAGCATTTTGCAAGCCTCCGATGCCCGGATCGGGCCACTGGAGCATCGTAAAATCGCCCCACAGCCTTGGATGTGAGCTCCAGAGGCTTCGAAAACACTTCTGCTGCCCAGATCGGCCGTGGGGGGGAGCAAAATCGCTCTGCAGCCCTAGATCTGGGCAGCAGAAGCATTTTGAAGGCCTCCGACACCTGGATCAGGCTGCTGGAGCATCGTAAAATCGCCCCACGGCCATGGATGTGAGCTCCAGAGGCTTTGAAAATGCTTCTGCTGCCCAGATCGGCCGTGGGGGGGAGCGAAATTGTTCTGCAGCCCTAGATCTGGGTGGCAGAAGCAGCAGAGAGAGAGATTGAGCCAGGAGGGAAGCAAAAGTGTGGGGAAAAGAAAGCATTGCAAAGTAAGCAAACTTACAAAAAGGGGATCTCTCTCTCTGTCTCTCTCTCACACACACATTTCCTCCACCCCCTTTAATATGTCTTTCCCACCCCCTTTAATATCATGTCTTCCTCCACTCCCTTTAATATCGTCTTCCCCCACCCCCTTTAATATGTCTTCCTCCACCCCCTTTAATATGTCTTCCCCCATCCCCTTTAATATCAGTGAGGCTCCTCCAGTGGACCATGACCCGGCACTCGCCCCAGTCCCATCCCCCCTCCGCTTGAGACCCTCAGATCCGCCCCAGTCCTGCCCAGCTCTGCACAAGTGCCCCTGACGCAAGTGAAGTTGAGCTGGCCACGCCCACCCAGTAGTTTATTTTATTTATTTATTTAGTTATATTTATATACTGCCCTATTCCCTGAGGACTCAGGGCGGTTTACAGGGAATTAAAAATCCAAAATACAAAAATTAAGAACCAAATTAAAAAATATTAAATTAACCCTGTAGTCAGTTAAAAAGAACCCCAAATTAAAAAATTCCTCCTCAGTCTGGGCCCGAGAGCTCGAAGAGCCAGGTCTTCAGGCCCCGGCGGAATGATCGAAGGTCGGGGGCAGTTCTCAGCTCCACTGGCAGCTGGTTCCAGAGGGCAGGCGCTCCCACCGAGAAGGCCCTATCCCTGGGTGTCACCCGCCGGCAGTCTCTTACCGGCGGGACCCTGAGCAGACCCTCCCTGTGGGAGCGCACTGGGCGAAGGGCATTTGATGCCGGCAGCAGGTGTTCCCTCAGATATCCCGGACCCAGGCCATGTAGGCCACACCCATGGCAGCCATGGCCACCCAGTGGGCCACGCCCGTCCGGCACCCAATGATAAATAAGTGGGGTTTGGGTTGTAGTTTGGGCACTCAGTCTCTAAAGGTTTCCCCATCACTGCTCTAAAGTATGCTTTAGCTGTATCCTATACATTTTGTAATGTTGTATCTTCTTTATTTTCTTTAAACAGAAGCTCTATTTCTTTTTTGCTAGTTCTATAAATTCTCTTTCTTTTAACATAGACTGATTTAAAGTCCATCTTGGTCTTTTTTGTATTCCTCTTCATATCACTTTTAATGGATTATGGTCTGCCCATGTATCTATTTCTATCTCAATTCCCTGTATATTCATACTCAATTCAGATATCATCCAAATCATATCAATTCTTGACCAGTATTTTTGGCTGTTTGAATAAAAGCCAGTTAATTTCCCTTCAAATGTCTTGTATTCCAATTTCGTCTGTCATATCAAAAAATGTCTTAGGTAATCTTCTTCCGGTTTTCCCTGTTTTACTGCTTTTATAGTCAATTGTTCCATCTACTATCGCATTAAAATATCCTAAAATATTTTAGTACTTCATTTCTGTTATTTTTCTATGTAAGCTTTGATAGAATTCTTCTTGATTATTGTTTGGTGCATAGATTGCTACTAACAATGTTTGCTTTTGGTGTAAATATATTTATACCACTGCAATTCTTCCTACTTCATCTGAGTACACCATTTTAGAATCTATTGTCTCTTTGATATATACAGCGACACCTCTTTTTTTCTGATGTGCTGATGCATAGCAGTTTCCCAATTTTTGGATATTCCAATAATTTATATATGTTGCTTTTTTATATGTGTCTCTTGCAAACAAATTATATCTATATTCAATTTCTGTAATTTCCTAAAAGTTTTGTTTCTTTTGGATGGGGAGTTTAGTCAATTTACATTCACTGAAAAAATTACATTTTCTTTCTCCATTTCCATTATTTGTATTTAGGTCTAGTCGCTCTTGTAATCCTGTGTTCTCTGGCAGTTCCTTCACCTTCACCCTCTTGTTCATCTTTCTCTTTCTGTTCTCCTATTTTTATGGTTGCTCCTTGGGCCATCTCTTCCGTTTGTTTCTGTTCCTTGCTCTCTTGTTGTTGTTGCACTCCTTCATCTAGAATTGCTCGATTCCTTGCTTCGAAGTCCTCTGCTTTCCAGATTGAATCCAGTCAATATCTTGTGTTGTTCCAGTTTATTAAGATGCCTTCCGGCATTAACCATCTAAAGTTTATGACTTTTGCAATCAGCTTTGTAGTTAAGAAATGGTAGTGTCTTCGAGTGTCTCTTACTCTCTTTGGTATCTGTTTTAAAACCACAATTTCTTTATTTTTATATTGTAGTGGCTCATCTCTCACTTTTCTCAATACTTCATCTCTGGTTGTTTTCTTTATAAATCTTACATGTACTTTTCTTGGTAGTTTATTTTTCCTTGCGTAACTTGAATTCATTCAAAATATTTCATCTATCTCTATTTGCATCTCTGCTCTGTCTGCATTCAAAACCTCTGCCAGAAGCCCAATAATCACAACTGCTATGTCTTCTTATCTGAGCTCAGGGATGTTTTGAAATCTCAAATAATGTTCCAGCTTATCTATTTCTAAAATTGCCATTGCCCCCTCTAAATTTTGATTAGCTTGTTCTAATTTTTCATTTTCTTGCATTAACATTTCCATTTTATCAGTGCCCTCTGATTTATTTTCCATTTTCTGAATTCTTTGTTCATTTTTAATAATCATTTGATGTTGAGCTTCAGATTGTGTGTTTATATCCAAAACTTCTTCACTTAATTTTTCTAATTTACTTTGTGTCTCTTCGTGGTTTTTTTGCATTATCTCTTGAATCAATTTTAGTGAAGTCTGCATTTCATTTGGGGCAGTGCTTATTTTCTCACACTGCAACATTGTTTCAATAGATCCCTCGGTTGTTGGGCTGGCTTGTCCAACAGAGGGTACAGAAGAGGTCTTCTTCATAAGTCTAGTAATATTTGATGTACTCATATTAGAGCCAACAGTCTTAGAATAAAATCCAGAATGCAAAAGAGAGCCAGCTTTTGGCCAAATCCACCGCCTCCAGTCGAGTCTCCGATACAAAGCGCTCACTTTCTCCAAACAATTTCTGTTTAGTTATATTATAGCCCACGTCAACAAATGTAGCTATGAGGAGTGTTCTCCCTTGTAATCTCATGCCAAGGCACTTTGTTTTCTGCAGGTGTACTTTATTCAAGGTAAGATATTTCCAAAAGGGTTTTTCCAGTGTTTCTTTGTACTGTCGTTTCTTCTTTCACCACTAGATATCCTCATATGCTCATTTATTAATGTCTGATATTCTTTTTTTATTATTAAAGAGTTTTACAAAAACAAGATTTTACAATATATCCCCAAATCCCCCCCACCCCAAACCCGCCCACTTCCCCCCCCACTTCCCAGAGCTAAATACAGGATTATAGTTATAATAATCATATTCTAAATAAAAATTATACATAATATACAATTAACCAAATTCATAATGTGCTTTAACTCCCCTTTAACATAAATACATACAGAGTAACAACACTAAGATCAATAACAATATCCCTCTAAAATCTACTCATAAGCTAAATGGAACTTTTTAGTCCCATATTTATTCTGAATATAATCTATCCATCTCCTCCAAACTGAAATATATCTTTCCTGTGAATGATCTTTCAAATAAGCAGAAATCTTAGACATTTCTGCAAGATTCGAAACTTTAAACACCCATTCTTCTATCGTAGGCAAACTATCCTTCTTCCAATATTGTCCCACCAGTAACCGTGCTGCTGTTATCAACATCAAATTGGTTTCTTTAACATCACAATCTACAACAATACCCAATAAAAACAATTGCAGAGAAAACTTTATCTTTCTCTTAAAAATCTTTTGAATGTTCCACCAAATTTTAATCCAAAAAGCTTTTATATTTCTACAAGTCCACCACATATGAGAATAGGTGGCTTCTAAACTACCACATCTCCAACATTTAGACTGTAAGTTAGGATACATGTTAGACAACTTCTTGGGATCCAGATGCCATCTATAAAACATTTTATAAAAATTTTCTCTTAAATTTTGAGCCTGAGTAAATTTAACATTTCTGACCCAAATTATCTCCCAAGTGTCCAGCGAAATCGGTTCCTGAATATTTTGTGCCCACTTTATAATACAATCTTTAACTAATTCCGTTTCCGAATCCAATTCAATTAAAGCATTATATATCCTCTTTATATGTGCACAATTTAAATCTCTAATTTGTTTTACTAAATTTTGATCTGTAATTGTGATGCCAACCTTCTGATCCAACTTCCACCTAGCTTTCAATTGGGTATATTGAAACCAAGAGTAACTTATGTTTTCTTGTCTTAACTCATCTAATGATTTAAGTTGCCAATCAGTCCCTTCCAATCTAAGTAATTCCTTATAAGAAACCATATCCAAACTCACTCCCATAGATACGCCCTCTATTGCGTGTCCAGGAATTCCCCAAATCGGTATTTTATAATTTAACTTATAATAATACTTTTTCCAGACATGCAATAAAGCACTTCTAAGAATATGGGATTTAAAAGCCCTATCCACCTTCTTATCGTAAAGCAAATATGCATGCCATCCATATACCAAATCCCAACCCTCAAGATGAAGTATTCTCTTATTAGTTAAATTAAGCCAATCACTAAACCACGTCAAGGCAACAGCATCATAATACAATTTCAAATTCGGCGCCTTAAGTCCCCCTCTTTCCCTAGCATCTTGTAAAATCTTAAATTTAACTCTTGGTTTTTTTCCCCAGCCCAAATAAATTTATTAATACCCTTCTGCCATTGATCAAGGTTGGCATCCTTTTTCAATATAGGTATCATTTGAAACAAAAAGAGAAACTTTGGCAGAACATTCATTTTAACAACTGCAATTCTTCCCAACAAAGATAATTGTAATTTTTTCCAATTATTTAAATCCCTTTGTACCTTCAACCATAGTGTTTCATAATTATTCTTATACAATTTTACATTTGAAGCTGCAATATATACTCCTAAATATTTAACCTTTTTCACTATTTCAAAACCTGTTAATTTAGAAAACATATCCCTTTCACTCATAAATTCTTAGATAATATCTTAGTCTTATTACTATTCACCTTGAACCCAGAAACCTTACCGTACTGAGTTATAATTTCCATCAAATCTATAACCGACTGTAACGGTTGAGATACTGTCACAACCAAGTCATCAGCAAAAGCTCTCAATCTATAATCATTCTGTTTTATTTTAATTCCCTTTATCATAGAGGACTCTCGAATTTTAATTAATAAAATCTCTAATGTTAAAAAAACAATAATGGTGATAGGGGGCATCCCTGTCTTGCATCTTTTTCAATTTTAAAGGTCTCTGTTAGCCCCCCATTAACTATAATTTGTGCAGTTTGTTGTTGATATATAGCTTTAATAGTATGTAAAAAACCTTCTCCAAAATTCATCTCAACAACTCTCAATAAAAATTGCCAATTCAATTGGTCAAAGGCTTTCTCTGCATCCAAAAATATCAATGCTGCGGAGACTTGGTTGTTCTTATCCAAATATTCAAGCAAGTTTACAATTTGTCTTACATTATATTTCATATACCTCCCAGATATAAATCCCGATTGATCACTATGAATCATTTGTTTCAAAACTTGCATTAATCTATTAGCCAATACTTTAGCAAAAATCTTATAATCTGTATTCAAAAGCGATACAGGTCTATAATTTTTAGGTTGAGTAAGGTCTTGATCCTCCTTTGGAATCAATGATACAAAAGCTGTCCTCCATGATGGAGGAACTGCACCTCCAGTCTGAATTTCATTAGACAAAATCTTTAAGGGTTCAATCATTTCGACCAACATTTTATAGTAAATTGCTGTTAATCCATCTGTTCCCGGAGCCTTGCCCAATTTCAACTGTTTAATAGCTAAAGAAATTTCTTCTGATGTAATTGGGCAATTCATCTCAAGTTGTTGTTCTTTTGAGAGTCTCGGAAAATAAGCTCCCTGTAAATACTTGTCTATATCTAAAGCTTGTATATTTTCTTTAGAATATAATTTCGAATAAAAATCTAAAAAACTCCTCTTAATCAAATTTTGTTGGTAGACTTCTTTTCCTTTATATTCTATTTTATCTATAGTACGTGATTTCTTTTTCTTCCTTAATTGGTAAGCCAACCATCTACCAGGCTTATTAGCGTTACAAAAAGTATTATGTTTAGCATAGCGCAAATTAGTTGCTACTTGATCAGCCAGTAGCATGTTAAATTGTTCTTTCAGTAAATGTATTGAAATCCTTAAATTATTATCCAATGGATTCAAAATAAGCTTTTTCTCTTTAGATTTAATCTCTTCCTCAAGATCTAAACATTTTTGCATTTGCTTACGCCTGTAGGCGTTGTTCATATAAATCAAAACCCCTCTCATATAAGCTTTACTAGCATCCCAAACCATTTCCATCGATGTACCTTTATGCATATTTGTAACAAAAAATTCTTTCATGTGTTCTCTACATTTCTGCAAGAACAAGTCATTTGTAAATAAATTCTCATTCGGCCTCCAGGATCGTCTACTACCATCTTCAGCAAAAAACTCCAACCAAACAGGACTATGATCAGACATTGTCCTAGGGAAAATCTTAACGTTCTTAACCGAAGAAAAAAGATCAGTAGTAATCAAAATAAAGTCAATCCTAGAGAAAGATTTATGTCTATCCGAAAAAAAGGTAAAATCTCCGTCTCTCATATTCCTTTCCCGCCATACATCTCTTAATTCCAGATCCTCCTTCAAATCAAAAAAAGCTTTAGCCAATTTTGAATTAAAAAAGTTTTTGGAGGATCCCTTCTTGTCTTCAGATGGGACCAAAACTCCATTCCAGTCCCCCATCATGATAACAGATTTATAATCCAATTCGATTAGTCTCTGATGTAAAAATTTGAAGAATTTTTGCTGTTGTTGATTTGGAGCATATAATCCAATAAGAAGAACTTTCTTTCCTTGTAATATTAATTCAATACTAACATATCTCCCTTGTTTATCCGATTCAATCAATCTTGCCGAAAAATCTTTTCTTAAATAAATGACCACTCCAGCCTTCTTGTCCGGAGCAAAAGATGCAAAATGTGTTCCCAATCGGGAATTAATCAGATACTTTTGGTCTTTTAATGCAATATGTGTCTCTTGTAAGCAAACAATGTCATTTTTATGTTGTTTCAGATAAAAAAATACTTTCTTTCTTTTCTGTGGTGAATTTAAGCCATTAACATTCCATGTCAGGAACTTCACCATCTCTGGTGACCATGAGGCTTTGGAACATAACTTGAAGATCAGCTGTTGCTCTCTTTGGATGTGCTCCTCCCACAGGCTCTGAGACAGCCGCATCTTGCGTAGTTGGACCAGATACAAACTTCTGTTTTTGCTCTTTTTCCATACGCTTATATGCAGCCCTTGTCATCCTCTGTTCTTTTGGGTCTTCCTTTAATGCCAAACTCTGCTCCATAACCTCCGCCTGCCGTATCTCCCCAAGAGGCAATGACATTGCCCCTTCACTCAATTGTTTATCTTCTTGTCTTGCTTCTGTTCTTTTGATTTGAGGAGACGGTGGTGAACCTGCTTTCAGGACCTTAGTGTAGAAATCTTTTGCTTTTAAAATTTTATCCAATCTGTATCTGGTCCCTGCGTAATTTACCACAATTCCATTAGGTATTTCCCATCTGAACTGGATTTGTCGCTTCTTAAGCTCATCGGACAGAAAGGCAAAATCTTTCCTTTTTCTAAGAATTTTTGGAGGTATCTCCTTTAAAATCATGTCTTGACCTGCAATTTGAAATCTTTCCCGATAAAAGGCCTGGATAATAGAATTTCTGGTTGATCTCCTGGAAAAATAAATCACTACATCTCTAGGCAAATTTTTTTGCCTAGCAATCCAGGAGTTAACCCTAAATGTCTTATCCATTTCTTTAAGTAGTTCTTCAGGTTCACCTTTCAAAACAGGAGCCACTGCTTGTGAAACTTCCCATTCCAAATCTTCTTTAGGATTCTCTTTAAGGCCTCTGATACGCAATGCAAACTCCATGTTCTTATATTGTGATATAATAACTTCGTCCTCTGTTCTGTCAATCTTGGCCTCTGCTCTATCAATCTTCTGTTCAGCATCAATGATTTTATTTTCCAAATTCTCCACATACTCCATAACTGAGTCCACACGAACATCCAGGTGTTCTATATGTGCAGTCAAACCCTGGAGTGCAAGCACTATATCTCCCCTCATCTGGTTGTTTTGGTTAACAAATTCTTCCCTTGTTTCCTTTATTTCTTGCTGCAAAACTTGTGTTGACTGCATCACAACTCGCTGAATGTCTGTCAGTGTAAATGCAGGAGGTGGGGGGGAGGGTGGTTGTACTGTAGGTTTCATCGAAGTCTGCCCTACAGCTTGTGGTAAAGGTGAAGAAATAACATTCTTAGAAATTGGAGGCCCTCCCCCACGTCTCACAGCCATCTCTTAGGTTTCGATTTCCTCTTTCAGCCAGCAGAATCAAAGTTCAGGAAAAAAAGGGGGGGGGGAAAGGGAAAGGAAGGAAAAAATAAAAGTTCTCCCAAAGTTCCTTAAGCTTCAATAAGAAAAGAGGGAACAAGCTTCCAAATAAACAAAATCCGGTACTGGGTAAAGTCAGTTGCAAATTGTATCTCTTGCTATGTAGCAAAATATAACAGTTTTCCAACGCACTCACTTCACACAGGAAAGAAACATTCCAGCACCATTTTTACTCCATTTCAAACTTAAAACTTGAAGAAGATAATGAATCTGAGTTAAAGTTAAAATCCAACTTGAAAATTCAGATCTTCCTGCTTTGCTCTGCCTGCTTCTCAAAGAAACAAAATAATCACAGTCCCATCTAAGCAGCAGGTGCAGTTGTCGCGTCTGGTTCCGCTCCTTTTGGAGTGAAAACGTCCTGAGAGCGGAGAGAGCCTGGGCTCCGAGGGGCCTCACCCTGTTATCCCCCAAACTACTTGAGAGAATCGCAGGGGAGCTCTACCTCTACCCAGGCAAGCTTGCCTCTCCCTCTTCTCCCAAGGGAGAAGCTCCAGCGCCGCATGACAGCTGATTTTCGCTGCCTCCGAGCGCTTTCACGCTTCCCAGGATCGGGCGGCTTCAAAACACCGCCATTCGGCGCGGCAGCGCTACCGGAAGTCCAATGTCTGATATTCTTTAAGAATCTTCCCCTTTGTAGTTACTTGCCGCTTTTAAATTAATCCTTCTGGGGGTCTTTACTTTTTAGCTCTACCCCGTCAGGGAATCAACATTTTGTAATCTACAAGGAGAAGGAAAAAGGCACTGGCTCACCCAGTCTCAGCATGCTGTTGACAGTCAGCTGTTTAGCGAAGCGCTGTGGCTCCTCGGTCTCCCTCCGGCTGGGGATGACTTGGGCTGCCTCGGTTCACCCAGCAGCCTTTCCTCCACCCTTTCAGAGGATTTCTTCAATCCGCTCCGATCGACCACCACCTGATCCAAACTCCTGGAGTGTCCCTCCTTCTTCGTTGCCCCTCCAGGGCAACTTTCTGACCCTTTAAGGGTTGCTGGACAAAGCGAATTTGGACTTGGAAGCCAGAGCGCCGGCTTCTTCCATGTGTCTTATTGGCACTGTTAGGAATTGTTGTGCAGAGGTCTCCTTGTGTTACCAAGGGTTTGCACAGACAAGGAAGGGTACTGAGAGCAGTAAGAGTCACACAGTAACCACAAGAGTACACTGAGTTGTGAAAGCAAAACGTACTTTACTTTTGAGGTGGTGTAAAAACAAAAATGCACGGTCAAAAAGAAAACAGTCCAGGTCATACACAATAGTAACAGTCCAAGGAGTATTCCAAATACAAAGTCTTCTTACCGGTCCAGAGGTCAAATACACAGTTCAGGTTTATCACAGTAGTAAACCAACAGTACAGCAAAACAATAATAGTAGAGAGAGCAGTGAATTCAGAGAGAAAGAAGCTACGTTCCTAGCTCCCTCTTATGGTCATGAGAACACTTAAACACCCATTGGCCAATTAACATCTTAAAGTCACAACATCATCATGGCTTATATATTTCCAACCCAATATGTAGGCTATCATCATATGCCTAACATTCTCCCCTTTGGGTAGGATAATATATAACATTTACAATCTTATGCACATTCTTTCACAATTAGCATTGTGTTTCACAGCACTTTGGACCTTCGTAAAATGGTCTGCGATATTTACATCAGATGGGCATTACATCAATGTGTTAATTTATCCTTAACACATTGTCTTACATGTAGATAACAAAGATCTGTATGTTTAGATCTTGTTCTTACTGAAGCATTGTTTGCCATCTTTATCGCAGCTTGATTGTCCTCATACACAATAAATGGATCATTTACATTTAAACCCATATCCAACAGTAATTGTTTGTACACTAGCAGTTCTGTACATAACACTGATAGACATGAAAATTTAGCCTCCATTGTAGACAGGCTTATGTGCTTTTGCCTGATAGACTTCCATCCAATCAAAGAATCACCCAACATTATAGCCAATCCTGAAGTAGATTTACAAGTGCTTGTATCAGAGGCAAAACTCGCATCTGCATATGCTGTAAGGATTAACTCATGATTTGGCTCTAAATATAACGAGTAGTGAATAGACTGCTTCAAATACCTCAATACCCTTTTAGCTGCTTGCCAGTGTATCACAGTTGGTTCATTATTGTACCTGGCTAATTGGTTGACACTATAAGAGATATCAGGTCTAGTCCAATTACTCAGATACATAAGACTACCTATTAAAGATTGGTACGTAGTCTTATCAAATACAGGACTCTCAACATAAGTGTCCTTGAAATCCATAGCCATCGGAGTTTTTGCTGGTTTACATAGTTCCATATTGTATCTCTTTAATAACTGAGATATTTTACTGGCTTGCGAAACCTTAAAACCCCTATTCATTTTCACAATATCTAACCCCAAATAGTGGCTTATTTCCCCAAGGTTCCTAATTGTAAATTTGTTTTGCAAACCTTGAAATAATGGTTCGTGCTTCTAACTGTTTTCATTATGATTGCAATATCATCTGTGAATAATAGAAGAAAACATAACACTCCATTGTGTTCTCTTCTAAACAAACAAGGATCAGCATCACTGGCTATAAAACCTATTGCATTCAACTCATTGACTATACATTTATTCCACTCATAACCAGATTGTTTCAATCCATAGAGGCTTTTCCTTATTTTCCAACAATCATGGTCTCTATTATTAGTCAATCCTGGTGGTATTCTGAAATAAATAGTATGTTGCAATGGACCATGTAAATAAGCAGTTTCCACATCTACATGACTAACCATATATTGGTTTTTAGCCGCCCACACTAAAGCTGCTCTTAAAGTAGTTGCCCTCAGACTGGGTGCAAACACCTCATCATAATCCTCAGTAGTTTGGGCAAAACCTTGTGCAACCAAACGTGCCTTATGGGTAACAGTCCCATCAACACCCTTCTTAATTTTATAAACCCATTTACATCCTATAGCTTGCTCACCAGGTGGCAGCTTTGCTTTCTCATAGACTTTAAGATCCTGCAAAGACTTCAACTCCCTGTTCATTGCAGCTTTCCATGATGCCTGTTCCTTTTCAGGATACATCCTGATCTCATCATAGTTAGAAGGCTCTAAATCAACTTGGCATATTACACTGGCTTCATAGCAATCAGGTGGACGTCTGATGCGTTGAACGCCTAGGAAGTACAGGGCTTCGTACTGATATTTCCTCTGTTTCCTCTTTTATCTCCCCTATCGCATCTTCATCTTTTGCAGATGCAGAAGATGTCTTATCATCTCTAGGTATTTTATCATGGGAGCCCTCAAATACTAGAGGATCTGTGTTAACTGTTTCTTGTTCTAATCTATCCCAACCAACGTGCTCATGGAATTTGGCACTAGCACTACTATATACATTGGTGGTGCCTTGTTCCCAGAAACGATAGGATCTATGATTAGATTCATAACCCACAAAGTATAATTGCCTAGCCCTATGTTGGCCTATACTCCTGAGTTGTGCAGGAATGTGGACCCATGCTGGGGTGCCAAACGTGTGCAGATAATCCAGGTTTGGTTTTCTACCATGCTATATTGTGTATGGTACGTTACCGGTAGAAGAATTAACTACTATATTCAGAATATGGTTTGCACATTTTGCTGCCTCCCCCCACAGTCTATCTGTTAAGCCAGAATCTTTTAACATGGTTCTTATCATGGCTTGTAACGTTTGCCCACGTCTCTCAACAAATGCATTATGTTGAGGCCTATAAGGGGCTGAACGTTTATGCTCAATGCCAGCTGATTCTAGCATATCAACAAAGCGTTTGTTTCTAAATTCAGTGTCATTATCAGTTATTATGCACTGAACTTTTCGCTTTGTTTTCCTCTCTGCAAATTTAAGCCAGTTAGAAAAATGTTGGAAAGTGTCTGCCTTTGACTTAAGCAGATAACAAAAACCATAACGAGAGTAATGGTCAAGGATACTTAAAATATAACATGATCCTCCTAAACTAGGCTTCATGGGTCCAATTAAATCTGCAAATACAACTTCCAAAGGTACAGTTGTTTTGAAGCCGTTTAACCTGTTTGCAGGAGTTGCCTTACTCTTTTCCTGATTACAGGCATTGCAATTCAAATACTTACTACATGGCTTCAGTTTAATTCCTTGTACTAACTCAACTGTTTTACGTAGTGAGTTAAAGTTTACATGCCCTAACCGCCTATGCAGTAAATGTATGCATTCATCATGTGGCTTCTTGTTCTCACATATCGAGTTAGCTTTTACTGTACTAACCTGGTTACTTGTGAGAACGAATAAACCGTTTTTCAAATTAGCAGTTACACAGGTTCCATTCCTTTCAATAGTGCATTGCTCCCCTCTGAATGTTACCACAAACCGAACTTTAACCAATTCCCTTAGACATAACAGGTTGAATCTTAGTTTAGGTATATATAACATAGGTAACTGTTCATCAATGTATGGACAATAGGAATTACCTTCACCAGAGGCCTTCATCTTCCAACCATTTGCCAGTGAAACATATTGGTTGCTGTTTTTCATATTAACAAACCTCTCTTTAACTTTGGTGATACATTGTGAAGCCCCACTATCAACCACCCATAGATCATTATTTCTGGATGTTGGTTCACCAGAAAAAGCCAAACCAATGCCCTTCTTTGCTTTCCCACCGCTATTCATATTCTGTTTTCTACCCTTTCTACAGAATTTGGCTATATGCACTCTAGCCCCACAAGAATAAAATTTCTTGACGTTGTAAGCAGTGGTAAATTGCTGCTCCTCTAGTGGCTGTGTCTCTCTCAGCTGGTCTCTGTCACGCCTTCTTCTGGACTCTTCCAGCAGTCTCCCAGTAATGTTAGCCAAAGTCAGTTCCTCTCTGGTCAGAACTTCCAAAGAAGAAACATACTCGTCATAACTTTCATCCAAAGAGGACAGAATAATATAGACCTGATGCAACTCTGAAAAAATCAGCTCTTTTTCATGAAGCTCTTGAAAAGTTGCCTTCATGTAGTTTAAATGGGTCAACATATCTCCATTCTTCTGCAGACGAATCCTAAACAGCTTACGTGTAAAGGTGTATATGTGCACCCACACTGTCTCGAACATAAAGCCTTCGCAAAATGTTCCAACACTTAGCAGCAGACTCCTCACCACGAATATGGACAAGCTGCTGGTCATTCAGTGTTAGTCCAAAAATGCAAAGTGCCTTTTCGTTGTTACGTTTAAAGTTGTCTTATCTTTTTTGCATCGTCCTCGTCATCTAGATCCCAGGCAGTAGTATCTGGTGGGTTATTAACTACAGTCCATAGTCCTTCCTTGCGCAAAAGCAAGCTACATTTTGTGGACCAGGAAACATAGTTTGTCCCATCCAACCGGGTTATCCAGGAGATGCCTGACAACTGTTCTTGTGCCATTTTACACCAAATAGCTAACACAAACTCAGCTATGTTACTGTGTGTACTTACTCTCAGTACAGGCCTGGGCCCATAACCAGTGATAGGTATTGTTGTGCAGAGGTCTCCTTGTGTTACCAAGGGTTTGCACAGACAAGGAAGGGTACTGAGAGCAGTAAGAGTCACACAGTAACCACAAGAGTACACTGAGTTGTGAAAGCAAAACGTACTTTACTTTTGAGGTGGTGTAAAAACAAAAATGCACGGTCAAAAAGAAAACAGTCCAGGTCATAAACAATAGTAACAGTCCAAGGAGTATTCCAAATACAAAGTCTTCTTACCGGTCCAGAGGTCAAATACACAGTTCAGGTTTATCACAGTAGTAAACCAACAGTACAGCAAAACAATAATAGTAGAGAGAGCAGTGAATTCAGAGAGAAAGAAGCTATGTTCCTAGCTCCCTCTTATGGCCATGAGAACACTTAAACACCCATTGGCCAATTAACATCTTAAAGTCACAACATCATCATGGCTTATATATTTCCAACCCAATATGTAGGCTATCATCATATGCCTAACATTCTCCCCTTTGGGTAGGATAATATATAACATTTACAATCTTATGCACATTCTTTCACAATTAGCATTGTGTTTCACAGCACTTTGGACCTTCGTAAAATGGTCTGCGATATTTACATCAGATGGGCAATACTCTAGCTGTATTAATTTATCCTTAACACATTGTCTTACATGTAGATAACGAAGATCTGTATGTTTAGATCTTGTTCTTACTGAAGCATTGTTTGCCATCTTTATCGCAGCTTGATTGTCCTCATACACAATAAATGGATCATTGACATTTAAACCCATATCCAACAGTAATTGTTTGTACACTAGCAGTTCTGTACATAACACTGATAGACATGAAAATTCAGCCTCCATTGTAGACAGGCTTATGTGCTTTTGCCTGATAGACTTCCATCCAATCAAAGAATCACCCAACATTATAGCCAATCCTAAGCTCCCTCTTATGGCCATGAGAACACTTAAACACACATTGGCCAATTAACATCTTAAAGTCACAACATCATCATGGCCTATATATTTCCAACCCAATATATAGGCTATTATCATATGCCTAACAGGCGCCCAAAACCGGAACTGTTTCAGATTCTTTCTTTCCTTGACTTGCCAACAGAGACAAAAGGGGGAGAATGGAATGTGGGTTATATCTGCAGCTGTAGAGATTGATTTGGAAACTGAAGGTTCTTTCTCATAATAATTGTCTGATGCTTCCTTTCTTCTGCTGTGAAAGCGATACAAATTTAATTCCTAACTTAGGGTAGTTTAATAGATCCTGATCTTGAGTCTTTATATGTGTTTCTTATAGAATTGTTATATCTAAATTTTTCTTACTGAGCTTATTCAAAATTATATTTCTCTTAGCTGGGGAGTTTAGTCCATTAACATTTAATGATAATACTATTAATATTTCTATATTACTGCCTCTGTTTTGATCTTGTTGCCCTTGTCCGTCTATCTTCCTTAACTTCTTTGTGTCTACACTCATCATTGTTGTCATGGTGCATTCTCATTTTTTTCTCTTCTCTCTGTTTCCTGTTCTTTTTCTTGTGATTCCTGTGTCTTTCTATTATATCTCTCTGTATTGTTCCCTTCTCTTAACTCTCTTTCTTTTAGTTCATCTTCATTGCCTAGATGCTACTGGAAAAACTCTTCTGCTTTATCAATTGAATCTAACCTATATCTCTTTTCTTGCCAGGTCACCACAATCCCTTCCGGCATCAGCCACCTAAAATTAATATTTTGTCTTATTAATTTTGATGTAATATGTTGGTAGGGCCTTCTCAGATCTCTTACCCTCCTAGGGACTTGTTTGAGGACAATTAGTTGTTTACCTCTATATTCTATTGGGTCGTCCCTTGTTCTGTGCAAAATCTCATCCCTAATTGACTTCTTCACAAATCTGATATGTACCTCCTTGGGTAAGTTATTTCTTCTCGCGTAATTTGTGTGAATTCTATATATTTCATCAATCTCATTTGCCATCTCATCTTTCCCTGTCCCTAGGGCCCTTGCTAGCAAGTCCGTCATCATTTCTGGGAGGTCCTCCCCCTTCTCTTCCTTCACGTTTTGGAAACGTAAATAGTGGTCTGCTTTCTGTTTCAAGCAGTATAATGGTTTTTTCTAACTCTTTATTTGCTTGCAAAAGTTTTTCATTCATTTCATCTACTCTTCTTTCCTCCTTATTCATTCTCTCCTCCATTTCTAATAATTTCTTTTTTTTTATTGAAAAGTTTTAACATACAATTTTTCCTTTAAAAATCCCCCCTCCCCCTCCCTTCTCCCTCCCCCCCTACCTCTCCCCCCTCCCCCCCTCCCCCCCCGACTTCCCAGAGCTAAATACAAGGTATATATAAAAAAACAATCATAAACAACCATATACTAACAACCATAAACTCTAAAATCCATCACTCTCTAGCTTATATAGGATAAAACAAACCTTAGTGATATTAAATATATATAGAAAAACAAAATAGAAAAAGAAAAGAAAGAAGACTTATTCAAATGCTACATAAAACTTCTTAACCCTATACTTGTTCTGGATAAACTCAATCCATTTTCTCCATTCCATAATATAGCGTTCTTGCGAGTGATCTTTCAAATAGGCCGAAATCTTCGCCATCTCAGCCAGGTCGGAAACCTTTAAAGTCCACTCTTCTATGGTCGGCAGTTCCTCTTTCTTCCAGTACTGACCTATCAAAAGTCTTGCTGCCGTAATTAAATTCAACATCAACTTAGTGTCCACAACTGTAGCATCTGTAATTATTCCCAACAAAAAAATTTGCGGACAAAACTTTATCCTCTGTTTAAAAATCTTCTGCATGTTCCACCAGACTTTTATCCAAAAGGCCTTAACCTTTTTACAAGTCCACCATATGTGAAAATATGTTGCGTCTTCATCACCGCACCTCCAACATTTAGGCTGATAATTCGGATACATACTTGCAAGCTTTTTAGGATCTAAATGCCATCTATAAAACATTTTGTAAAAATTCTCTCTTAGATTTTGAGCTTGTGTAAATTTTACATTCCTCACCCAAATCTTTTCCCACGTGTCCATTGTAATAACTTCCTGGATGTTTTGGGCCCATTTTATCATACAATCCTTAACAAGTTCTGTTTCTGAATCAATCTCTATCAACGCAAGATATATCCGTTTAATATGTGCTGGTCCCTGATTTCTGATTTGCTTTATCAAATTTTCATCAGTCATTGTAAAACCATTTTTCTGGTCTTCTTTCCACCTGGCCCGTAACTGAGTATATTGAAACCAATTTTGAACAACCTTCTCTTCTCGCAAGAGGCTATATGATTTCAAACACCAAACATTTCTTTCCAAGCTTAGGATCTCCTTGTAGGTAGTCACATCATGTTTGAAACCAGCATGTATATTTTCTATTGCGTGTTTTGGAATTACCCACAGTGGTATCTTGCAATCTAGCTTATGTCTATACTTCTTCCAAACTCTCAACAATGCCTGTCTTAAAATATGCACTCTAAACACATTGTCTACCTTCTTGTCATACAGCAAATATGCATGCCAGCCAAACAACAAATCGTGGCCCTCAAGATTTAATAATCTCTCTTGTGTCAAATTAATCCAATCACTTATTCCTACTAATGCAGCAGCTTCATAATATAGTTTAAGATTAGGCATTTTAAGACCACCTCTCTCACGAGTATCCTGTATAATCTTAAGTTTAACTCGTGGCCTTTTCCCTGCCCAAACAAATTTATTGATACCTCGCTGCCATTCCTCCAAATTAGAATCTTTCTTAAGAATCGGTATCATTTGAAATAAGAATAAAAATTTAGGCAGGACATTCATTTTCACTGCTGCGATCCGTCCCAACAAAGACAATTGCAATTTTTCCCAATTCTCCAATTCTTTTTGAATTTTCCCCCATAATTTTTCATAATTATTTTTATATAACTTTGTATTAGAGGGCGACAAAAGCACCCCCAAATATTTAACCCTTTTCACAATTTCAAATCCAGTTAATCCTTCTAAGAGAGCCTTTTGCGAAACTGTCATATTTTTGGCCAGAATTTTGGTTTTCTGTATATTAACTTTAAATCCAGAAACCTTCCCGTATTGTGTTATTATCTCCATCAGGTCCACAACAGAGTTCTCTGGCTGGGTCACTGTAACAACCAGATCATCTGCGAATGCTCTCAATCTATAATCCTGATCTCTAATTTGTATACCCTTAATTTTTTCTGAATTCCGTATTTTAACCAATAATATCTCTAATGTTAACACAAATAACAAGGGCGATAACGGACACCCTTGCCTTGTGCCCTTCTCAATATTACATGCTTCTGTCAGGCTATTATTAACTATAATTCGGGCAGTTTGTTTTTGATATAATGCCCTAATCGGTTGTAAAAATTTTTCCCCAAAGTCCATTTTATCTAAAACTTTCATCAAAAATTGCCAATTCAATTGATCAAAAGCTTTTTCAGCATCTAGAAAGATTAGCGCCGCAGGGATCTGGTTGTTCCTTTCCAAAAACTCTAACACATCAACTATATGCCTCACATTATTTTTCATTTGCCTACCACTAATAAACCCCGTTTGGTCCCCATGAATCACCTGTTGCAGAACCCTCATCAGTCTATTAGCCAACACCTTAGCAAATATCTTGTAATCTGTATTTAAAAGCGATATCGGTCTATAATTTTTAACTTGAGTAGCATCTTGGTCTTCCTTCGGAATCAAGGAAATAAAAGCTGTTCTCCAAGACGGTGGCACCTTTCCCCCCCTCTGGATTGTCTGGAACAGTTCCTTTAACGGTTTTATCATCTCTAATTGTAAATTTTTGTAATAGGCCGCAGTCAAGCCATCCGTACCTGGTGCTTTGTCCACCTTCAATTCCTTAATTGCTGTAAAAATTTCTTCTTCTGTAATTAATTGATTAGATGGAAAAACTTGCAGCTCTCTTTGATGGGAAGAATAGCGACAATCAAGATGAATATACTGCCCAAATTACTCTTTTTATTCCAATGTGTACCAATTAAATTAGGTAAGGATTTTTTTGAAAATTTAAATAGAGTTACATCTAAATTTATCTGGCAAGGTAAAAAACCGAGAATCAAGTTAAAATTATTACAGGATGCAAAGGAAAGAGGAGGGCTCGGCCTCCCAGATTGGGAAAAATATTATCAAGGAGCAATAGCGGTATGGATAAAGGATTGGATACATTTAAGGAATAGAAGACTACTAGCCTTAGAAGGTCATGACATGCAAATTGGGTGGCATGCTATCATGTGGGATGGAAAATATAGGGCTCATCAGTATTTTCAGAATCATCATATTAGACGGGCACTATTAGATGTGTGGATAAAAATTAAAAAAAATTAACTATATAGAAATTCCCAATTGGCTATCTATATTAGAGATTTTTATGCACCCCAAATTTATAAATCTAGGAAGTGTAATTACATATAAAGATCTCTTAGATGAAAATGGAGACCTGAAAACAAGAAAAAGATTATCAGAAGATGGTGTAGAGTTGGAATGGTGGGCATACTTACAAATACAGTCACGATACAGAAAAGATAAAAAAGAACCTGAGATAAAATTAGAGCATACACAATTAGATAAAATTCTTCTAGGAAGAGAAAATCGAATGATAAAAAAGATATACCAATATTTATTAGAACAGGATTTATTAGAAGAACAGGTAAAAGAAACAATGTTAACCTGGAGTAAAAATTTTGGTTATAATATTGACTTAGATAATTGGCAACTACTATGGGATAGAAATAGGAGGTTAATGCTAGCCACCTCCTATAAAGAGAATTTGTACAAGATGCTTTATAGATGGCATCTTCCCCCTACAAGGTTAGCAAAAATAGATAAAAAAAATCTCACCAATATGCTGGAAATGCAGAAGGCTTCCAGGGACTTATTATCATATGTGGTGGGAATGTTCAGAAGCGAAAAAATTTTGGCAGTGGATTAAAAATTGGTTGGAAGAAATATTACAACAAAAAATTGATTTAAAACCAGAAATATTTTTATTAGGGATTATTAACGATAATCTCAGTAAAGCATCTCTCTACTTATTAGTACATATCTTAACCACAGCAAGATTGGCATATGCCCAAAAATGGAAAAGAAAGGAAACACACACTGAAGAAGTAATAATAGATAAAATTTTATTCTGCGCTGAAATGGACAGGTTAACCCTAGAGGTCAAAAATAAGAACGAAACTGTCAGAATCCATTTATATCACATTCATAAATGTATGTTTCAAACATTATCCCCCCCCAATATGGATTCTGCCATCTCCCGAGGAAGGAGGAGCATTTGTGGATTCAGCCTGCCTTAGGTTATTTCAAAGACCAAGGAAACCTTTTGAACTGGGGGGATCAAAAGGGAGGGTTAGAGAAGAAGGTATCTGGCTTGTGTTTTCTTTTAATTCTGGAGAGGAAGAAGGCAATAACCATAAAGATTCGAAGTTCCTTTTTTTCCCACAAAAGGGATGACACGAAGTAGAAGGATGGGGGCTGACTAAATGGGGTTGAGGGAAGGGGGGGTTGAACCGGGTACCCTTTATAAAATTTCAATTTGTAAAACAATACTAAGTCCTGTCTTGTATTCCCACAACCAAGCATGTCCTAGTAAAGATTCCTTTTGGACTAGAACTGACTCCAAGAGTTTTTGTCTTCCTAAGACATGGTTTGGGGTGCGTCCTGACAGAAACGGAGTATTATGAAATTTGGCAAAATTTGTACAATTGGTTAGAGTTAAGGAGGATCGCTGAGATGAACATTGTTTGATTGGTTGATAATGTAAGGATTTTTTATTAGCATCTATATAATGAACATAACTGAAAGATACGTATATATAACATTGGTATTCTTGAATTGTGAGCTCTTAGGAAAGTATCCCCTCCTTGTGTGTTGCTAACAGCCATTTCCATTGGGGAAAACAGGACAAAGCAGAGTGGGGAAAAATATTTTCCTTTGCTATATTTCCAGTCTGAATTAAACCAAGGCAGGATCCCTACAAGAGAGCCTTTTTAAGGACTATGTATTAATAGAAAAGCAACTAAGCTACCTCTGTTCCTAAACGCTAAAGCTCTTGCACATAAAAAATGGAGCAGCTCTGATCAACTATCACAGCCACCATTTTGACAGTTTTGCTGTACTGTTGTCTGTGGATGCCCCCACTAAATGCAAGCACAGGATAAACTGAGCGTGGTTTTTCTCAATGTTTTAAGTGGCCACAAACTACTAGCAAAAGTGGCATTTGATGACAAGGCAAGGAGGCATCGAGAAATGTTTCCCCTTTTGCATTTGAGCATCCAAGCAGGGAGAGGAAAGGAGAAAGGGAAAGAGGAAAGACAAAGAAAAAGTAGGAAAGAGGGGAAAAGAGCAAGGAAGGAAAAAGAAGGAAAGAGGGGAAGGAAGAAAAAAGGAGAACGAAGAGGGAAGGGGAAAAAAAGAAAAGGGAAGAAGGAAGGAAGGAAAGAAGAAAGGAAGGAAGTGTTGTGATTCCTCGCCAGCCAGTGGATCTGGCAGCTGAGTCTGAGGAATCAGGTGAGGAGGAGGGGCCTGGAGTGACATTAAAAGTCAGAGGAAGGCTCTGAGGAGCTCCAAGACTTACAGTTGAACGAGGAGCCTGGCCCCTCTACTCATGCTCAGGCTGAGACATAGCTGTGCTGGGAGCCTGAGTTGGACAGTGATGAAGAACAGCTGGGACAAATCCTAGATGCACGATTGCGCAGGCAAGAGAAGCGAGTAGGACAGAGGAATACAATGGGGCAGCTCCAAAGGCAAAGGAGAAAGCATTAGGAAGCCACGCCTTGGCTGAATTATAAAACGGAAGGTGTGGGAGGTGCTGGTTGCCAAAGGCAACCATTCATGTTGAGGATCGAGTTTCTGTGGACTGTGTTTGTTTGCCTTGGACATTGACTCAGGTTAATAAAAATTGACTCAGGTCAATAAAAGGGGTTGTTTTTTCCTTGCGGTTCCTCCCTGTTTCTTGAAGAGGGGTTTCTCATGGTGAGCATAACAAGGACTCACATAGGCTAGGACAGAACAGGAAGGAAGGAAGATTATAATGAGAGGAATGGAAGCTCTGAGGGAAGTCCTACCTTAGCACTTGGCCACCAGCAGCCCTGCTGCCCTTTTGCCATCCCCTTGCCCCCTCCTGGCCTAACCTGGTGGTCTCCCATCCTGTTGTGAAGGATGCTTTGGTTACAAAGCTGGGACTCCTCACATGGAGAGGGAGTGGTACTCCCTCTGACCCATGCACTTTGCCCTCCTGCACCCACCATGAGCAACCTGGCCAAGGAGAGTGAGCACAGCAGCAGCAGCCTGGAGGAGGTAAGCGCAGCCAGCGGCCCCTCAGGAACGTGGGGCTGGACTGGGTTGAGCTGCAGGGTCCTGGTGCTCTGGGAGCTCGAGGGCCGGGCTGGGCACTTGCCCTTCGCTGCCCAGGGCTCCGGGCAGCCCACACCACCCTCTGGGAGTCCCCCTCACAGCCCAAGAGGGACAGTGAGGCTCCTCTGGTGGACCATGCCCTAGTGCTCACCCAATCCCCCCCTCCACTGGAGTCCCCTGGATCCCCCCACAGCCCCCCCCCGCCCCCCAAGTGCACCCCAGCCATTGACTTTGCTTGTCAAAAGGTTGCAAACAGGGATCACATGGCCCTGGCACACTGTGACCATCAGAAATATGAATCAGTTGCCAAGCATCCGAATGTAAATCACATGACCCGGGGGATGCTGCAATGGTCATAAATATTAAAAATGGTCATACGTTATAACTTTGAACAGACACTAAGTGAACTGTTGTAAGTCGAGGACTGCCTGTACTTTATCATTTTGTTCCTTTTTTGTCATCAAGTTTTTGACCCCTTGCTAGGCGACTGGTGGTACTCGAATACTGCCTTATCCTAAAAGTGGTACCATCGGTGAAAAGGTTGAAAAGCCCTGTCTTAAGTAAGACCAAATATGTAACAAAACTGACAACATCCTTCTCTGAATAATTTGACTTTTAGGTTATGCAGCAAAATATTCCTATTTCTTCTAAGATTCAGTTACAAGTTAGCAAAATGTGCAATGTGACAGGTTGAGGAAGGCTTTCCTAAATTTCTTCAAGACCTCTAGAGAGGAAAAAAGCTCCTAAACCTTTACCATCACGCCTCCCTTTAGCGTACTTCTCAAACTTAACAATGGTAATGAATGAGTGGTACTTATGACCAGTCCTTGAAGTTCTGGCGATCACAGCACCCTGCAGTCATGTGTTCTCGATGTGCAACCTTCCCTACTGTCTTCTCATAAGGAACATTAATGGGGAAGCCAGCAGGAAGTCGCTTAACAACCCTTGGTGATTTGCTTAACAACAGTAACTTGGGACTGCTGGAACTGCCATCGCTAAGCAGCATAGTCACGTAATGCCACACTTTACAACCACATTGCTTAGCGATAGAAATTCCAGCCTCAATTACCATTGTTAATGAATGACTACCTGTAATCTTAATGTACACAACTCCCCTAAAAATCCAAACATCAAAATGAACACAAATGAACAGTGAAAACAATACAATGTTACAATAAATCCACCATTCCCAAAATTTCAATGTAAACTAAAAGGTTCTTCACACTCCACTGTACTCTGTCTGCACCTCCCAAGGGAGATTATAGTTTGGGAAACCCTAACTATAACTAATAAAGGACAGAGCATCTGCCAGAAACCTGAATTTACATATTGGTGGGGAGAGTAAAATCAAGACTAAGCTGCATATTGCCCCCATTTATATAATCTACATTTAAATATAAAATTATTCAAATCATATAAATTATCTTCCCCTTAAACACTATGCCTGCTCCCCACTCTTACCAGCACTTTCCTTTCCTTCCCTCCCCTCTCCACAGCTGCTGTGAACAATTATCCAGTGCAGCATCTCTCTATTTTTCCAAGGAAAGTCCAGAAGAACATTTTTACCGGGTCCAATCTTGCAGAACTTTTTCCTTGATATTATGGGGCCAAATATATATTCAATAGTTTTAGGCATGTTCTAACTTCCACAGGTCCTGGTGTGGAAATCTTTCATATTACTCACCATCTGACAGCACTTCATAAGCCTCAGCAACTTGCTTGAATTGTCTCTCAGCTTCCTCTTTATTATCTGGATTTTTGTCAGGGTGCCATTTTAATGCCAGTTTACGGTACCTGAAATCAAAGCCAAAGATACTTTATTAAAGAACAACACTGCATGAACAGAAAAACAAATTAGCCTGATGAACTAAGAATTTTTTAAACATTTTAAACATCAATAGATATACTGATTAGCAATGTTAATTTCCTAATACATGATAAATATAATTTGCCCATAATAAGATTGCTCAAACTTGAGAGATTTATCTTGCCCCACTTTGCAAGCTCCCAAAGAACTAAAGGATAAACCATCTGAATGCGCTGTACCGCAATATATAGAAGAGCACAATAGGAAATGGAAAAAACACAGTAGAGGCAATTCACAGGGGTACTAAATTCTATACATAAACACAATATGTGAAAAAATAAAAAAATATTAAATTGTTTAATTAAAAATCTCATCCAGATTATACTGTGAACTGTTTACCGGCTCCTATTCTGATAATTTTATCAATCTATAACTGAATCATAGGAAGGGGTGATTAGGAAATTAGTATTAGCGACCAATTTCTTAATTTAGATGTCACAGCCAACTGATCCATAAACTTGTCCCAATTCTCAGGACTAAGTTTTGTAAGATCAGTTTTTTATTCTTGATGTAAGTTTCTGACATAAGAAACTTTATCTGAAGGCATATTTTCTTGAATGTTTTAAATAACTTCTGCTTTAAACAATCTTTCTCAGCTAATAAAACATCTAGCTATGTGACCAATTTCAACTGCGAGATTTAATTCTGGGTAAACATATAAATAATCCCCTAAATCAGGGGTGTCAAACTGCCAGCCTGCAGGCCGGTTGCATCATGCGGAGGCCACACCCACCCCAACTACGGCAATGCGAAAAAATTCGCGACATGTCATGTGACATGGTGAGTCTTGACACCCGTGACCTAAGTGGTAGTAAAGTAAGCATGAGGAAACTTTTTATAGGCTGAGAACTGCAATCACTTTTGTGTAGCTTAAGGCCTTCCTCAAAAAGTGGCTAATGCCAGGAATATAAGAAATACAGGTAGTCTTTGACTTACAACCATTCATTTAGTGACTGTTCAAAGTTACAATGGCACTGAAAAGTGACTTATGACCCCTTTTCACACTTATGACCATTGCAGCCTCCCCATGGTCACATGATCAAAATTTGGATGCTTGGCAACTGGTTAATATTTATGACGGTTGCAGTGTCATGTGATCACCTTTTGCAAACTTCTGACAAGCAAAGTCAATGGGGAAGCCAGATTCACTTAACAAGCATGTTACTACCGTAGTTTCCGGCGTATAAGACTACTTTTTAACCCATGAAAATCTTCTCAAAAGTCAGGGGTCGTCTTATACGCCGGGTGCTGAAAATTTAGGGACAGGGCTGGCTGGAAAACCTGGAGCGGATCTCCCATTTAGTCTGCGCAGGGAAAGCGGGACCAATTGGAGAAGAAGCTGCAGTCTGTGATTTTTTACAGGCTGGGGTCTGGGCGTCTTTTCTTCTAAAGTTGAAGACCAGCTGTAGTATATCCCAACTTGAAAGGCAGGTGGGGAAGCCAGCAGCCAGAGCAGCGGCTTAGCTCTAAGGACACATTTGACTCAGGAACTGGGCGGGCTGGCTGGAAAACCTGGAGCGGATCTCCCATTTGGTCTTTTTTTTTAAAAAATCCCATTTATATCCTGCCCTTCTCCGAAGACTCAGGGTGGCTTACAATTTAAAGCACAAATCAATGTGCTTAGCAATAGCCTTCATTCTGTGTATATGCCTGTTTATTAGGGCTTTCACCGCCCCCCCCAGCAGCATTATTACAAAGTCAGCTTATTGCCCCCAACAATCTGGGTCCTCATTTTACCTACCTTGGAAGGATGGAAAGCTGAGTCAACCTTGAGCCTGGTGGGATGCGAACCTGCACTAATTGCAGGCAGCTTGTGTTACTTAAGGCTCTGCGCAGGGAAAGCTTTAGAGTGAATTAGGAAAAGTGAAAAAGTGAATTAGGAAAATAGGGAATGGTTGCTGGAATCAGGGGCTGCCACAAAGAAGAGGGAGTCAAGCTATTCTCCAAAGCACCTGAAAGCAGGACAAGAAGTAATGGATGGAAACTAATCAAGGAGAGAAGCAACCTAGAACTAAGGAGAAACTTCCTGACAGTTAGAACAATTAACCAGTGGAACAACCTGCCTCCAGAAGTGGTGAATGCTCCAACACTGGAAGTTTTTAAGAAGAGACTGGAGAGCCATTTGTTTGAAATGGTATAGGGTTTCCTGCCTGAACAGGGGGTTGGACTAGATGACCTCCAAGGTCCCCTCCAACTTCAACTACTACTACTTCTTCTTCTTCTTCTTCTTCTTCTTCTTCTTCTTCTTCTTCTTCTTCTTCTTCTTCTTCTTTTATTATTATTATTATTATTATTATTATTATTATTATTATTATTATTATTATTATTATTTCCACTTGCACTGTTTTATGTTTACATGTTTGATGACAAACAGCCTTATGTTTATAAGTGACAGTTTTCCTAAGCACCTGCATGTCATAAGCATTTGAATTAAAATTACCATATTAAAATCAAATCTGATGTTTTTAAATTTTTATTTGGTGTGCGTTGGAAGAGGGGTAGTCTTATACGGCGAGTATAGCCCAAACCCTATAATTTAACAGGAAATGTAGGGGGTCGTCTTATACGCCCAGTCGTCTTATATGCTGGAAAATACGGTAACTTAACTGCAGTGATTCACTTAACAACTGTGACAAGAAAGCTCATAAAATGAGGCAAAACTTAACAACTGTCTCACTTATCAACAATGGAGGACTACCTGTATATAACCTGCCAGAGCTTTAAAAATGAGTACGTGCCCCTCCTCTAAAGATGGCTGCTACACGGTAAGGGTTTTTTTTCCTCTTACCGACGATCTGCTGATTACACTACTAAAGCTAGTTCTTTGGCAGTGCTGCTCCCTGGTTTTGAATGGGAGCACTTAGGAGTGACCCAAGATGACTTTTGGACGATCGTAGACCCAGTGGGGAAGGGGAGGGTTGAAGATTCTAATTTCCTCTGGAAGTGATCAAAAAGTCACTGGGCGTATCCATCTTCCTGTCAAGCAGTTTCATTTCCTAAGATGCCTGAGTATTCATTTTCACTTTTTGAATTTTATTTTGCTTTTTGCTTGAAAAGTTGATTATTGGTTGAATGCTGATTTATTTCAAACCCTTGCTGGACTCTAATTGCTTTTTCTCTTTTTTCCTTTTGATATATGTTGTTCTGGATAACCTCTGTCCCTTCCGTATAGAAAGCACAGCAGCATTCAGAGTGGTGGTGAAGAACTATCAGACGCTCACCACTGGATTCTGTAGGTTTTGAATTTGCAAAATACCTGGTGTTTATTTCTCTTGATTTTTTTCTTATAACCTTGGATTGAAATATAGAGGAAAACATACTTTTGTTGTTGTTCATTGTTCCATGACTAGGTTTCACAGATTAAAATGGCTGAACAGTATCTAAAACCTAAGAAAGGAGGGAGGGGAACTATGCAGCTTCTATCTCGATTCCTCCTTCAAAAGCTTGACCAAACTATAATGATTGTTCAAAAAATTGTAGGATCTGAAGCTTTATTTTTCGATAAAGATACACAAAAGGACTTTGATCCAGTTCCAGATCAAAGTGGTAATCTCACAGCTGGAGAACCAGTAAAGTAGATTTCACCTGTTGTTCCGAACTTTAAGTCTGTACATTTCCTCAACATCACGGCTTTGACTGGAAGGGGGAAAGAGAAATTCCTTTCCTCTATGAAGCCTGATGGAGACTAGATGGATTACAGTTAACTGGCAACTACATTTCCTTGCATTTTGATTGGAAGATAGACCTATTCTGGAGACTGAATTTACTATATTTAATTAAACAACAATTGACAAGAAATGACATTAAAAAACAAACATGGATAATTGACCCAGGATGATCTATTTATAATTTTTGGGATGATTTGTCAAAGATAAGATGCCGTGGTAAATTTTCTACAAGTGGATTACAATAACAGCTTGTTAACAGTGAGTTTTGAAAATTTAATTTTGTTGTTTCATTATTATTGTACTTCCTTTTAACTACTTTGTCATTAATATAACATATAGAAGACATGTTAACAAGTTGCAAATAGATTTAGTAGTTTAAAAATTTTGGGAGGGCTTGTTTTGCAAGGGGTGGGAATTAATGTTGTAGTAATATATTAATCAGTATTCAACTAGAAGGTATAAAATGTGTGTATGTTTTTATGCACCTTTTTAATGCATTGATTGCATTGTGTTTTGTGTTTTTTCTTTTTGGATTTTTTGGAGTTTTGTATTTTTAATTTAGTTTTGAATAAAAACATATAAAAATGTGTACGTACGCTTTTTTAATGTCTTCTGGTGAGACATGTCTATGAACTCCTAGAACTTCATAATAATCCACCATGTTTTACTGTGTCCTGTAAAAGCAAGACATCATTTCAATACCCAAACACAAATTTCTCTTAAAAGGCATGATGAATACCCTGAAAATATGGATTGTTAAATGACTGTCCCACCAAAAAAACTCATTACAAGAAAACAGCCTTGTAGTCTAGGTGGCAAAAAAATCAGCATATTTTTGAATAACAAGTGTTTTTCAATAACATTTTGTCAGATAAGATAGTATCAGTCTTAATGAAAATAAGGTTAAACCAGACAACCTTTTTGCAATATATATTGTGCAAAGTCAGCCCCCCAGAGAAGGAAATATTAAAAGGGAAGAAAAATATATTTCCTCAAAGGATCTTAAAGAAGCAGAAAAGCATGCCCACTTTTTTCTTAATAGCCACAAGTCTCCCTCCCCCAAGCAGAAACCAGCTCTATAGAAATGCAGATGTAAATAATCCAGGAAGGTTGGAGCTAGAAGATTAAGAAGGCAAAGAGACCTAAAATCTACATACCCCACCCAAACTCTAAGACAGGACATAATAGGATTAACTCACAGATGCCCAAGGGCACACCCAGACTCAGGTCAGAATACATGACACAGAAAATAGCCTCAAACAGGAACAGGAAACAACTCCAAACAAAAGGCTCAATACGGTATAAAAACCCACTCCTTACATGTGCTCAGCCCTTTTCCTTCCAGAGCCATCTTCCTGTCTGGCTCCCCTCTTCAATAAACTGCAACCTTCTTTCTAAAGCAGTCGCCATGTTGTTTATCCCCAGCTTGAACTGAACCATGATGAAGACTTTTCCTTCATCAAAGCTACAAAGATTGTCTTTTGCATTAGACAGGGACCATTTTTAGAGAGAAAAACAGAACTATTCCATCATATTCTTCTGAAAGAAAAGTTATTATAATAGGGGTGAGGGTTTTGGCTATTGGGCCTCTTCTACTACAGCTTCCAACTATATTTCCATCTTAAGGTTCATCCAAAATATAACAGTTCAGTACTTGAATCCTGTTTTTTCTCATCCTAGACAAAAGTTTCACTCTTTTTATACCACTGACAAAAGGCTTCCAACAATGGTTGAGAGTTTGTATAACACTCAAAACATAGAATATGCTTGTATAATTATACAAGAATAACTATGAGACGTTATGGTTAAAAGTACAAAAGGATCTAGATAATTGGAAAAAACTGCAATTATCTTTGTTGGGGAAAATTGCAGCTGTTAAGATGAATGTTTTACCAAAGTTTCTCTTTCTGTTTCAAATGATACCTATTTTGAAAAAAGATGCCAATTTGGATGAGTGACAGAAGGGTATTAACAAATTTATCTGGGCGGGGAAAAAACCGAGAGTTAAACTTAAGATTATGCAAGACGCTCGGGAAAGAGGAGGACTCAAGGTGCCGAATTTGAAATTATATTATGACGCAGTGGTCTTAACATTGGTTAGTGATTGGCTTAATTTAACTAATAAAAGTATACTTTACCTTGAGGGATGGGATTTATTATATGGGTGGCATGCATATCTGATTTATGATAAAAAAGTTGATAGGACTTTTAAATCCCACATTTTAAGAAGTGCGATATTGCGTGTTTGGAAAAAGTATTATTACAAGTTAAATTATAAAATACCAATTTGGGGGATTCCTGGATACGCAATAGAGGGGATATCTATGGGTGTGAATTTGGATGTGATTTCTTACAAGCAACTACTTAGATTGGAAGGGAGTGACTGGCAATTAAGGTCGCTAGCCGAGCTAAAACAAGAAAATATTGTACAATCCTGGTTTCAGTACACTCAATTGCAAGCCAGGTGGAAATTAGACCAGAAGGTTGGTTTGATGCTGATGGATGAAAATTTGGTAAAACAGATTAAAGATCAAACACGAGCGCACATAAAAAGAATTTATAATGCCTTAATAGAATTAGATTTGGAAACAGAATTGTCAAAGATTGCATGGTGAAATGGGCTCAAAGTATTCAAGAGCCGATCCCATTGGATGTGTGGGAGGTAATTTGGGTTAGAAATGTGAAATTTACTCAAGCCCAAAATTTAAGAGAAAACTTCTACAAAATGTTCTATAGAGCGGCTGGCAGGCCAGGTAGCCAGGTTGCTGCACGGATTTCCCCCCCCCCCGGTTGATTGTCAAGCTGGGCCTTGCCCTGCTTGCCTTCGGCCGGCGCCGGGAGAAGAAGGAAGGAAGGAAGGAAGGAAGGAAGGAAGGAAGGAAGGAAGGAAGGAAGGAAGGAAGGAAGGAAGGAAGGAAGAAAGGGATAATGGAGGGAGGGAGGGAAGGAGGAAAGGACAAAGGGAGGGAAGGAAGAAAGGAAGGAAAGAAGGAAGGGACAATGGGAGATAGGGAGGGAGGGAGGAAGAGAAATAGAGAGAGGGAGAGAAATAGAGAGAGGGAGAAAGATATAGAGAAGGAGAGAAAGAGAGAGAGAGAAGGAGAGAGGGAGAGAGAAAAAGAAATAGAGGGAGAGAAAGAGAGAAGAGAAAGAGGGAGAGAGAAAGAGAGATGGAGAGAAATGGAGAGAGGGAGGGAGGAAGAAAGAGGGAGAGAGGGAGAGAGAAATAGAGAGGGAGAGAGAGAGGGAGAGAAAGGGAGAGAGAGAGAGAGGGAGATAAAGAGGAAGAGAGAGAAGGAGAAAGAAAGAGGGTGGGAGAGAGAAACAGAGAGAGGGAGAGAGAGTGATTAAATTAGTAACATGGTTGTTAAGTGAATCTGGTTGCCCCACTTTGTCAGAAGGTTGCAAAAGGCGATCACATGACCCTGGAACAATGTGACCATCATAAATATGAATTGGTTGCCAAACATCCGAATGTAAATCACATGACCCTGGGGATGCTGCAATGGTCAGAAGTGTGAAAATCGGTCATAAGTCACTTTTTCCAGAGCCATCATAACTTTGAACAGTCACTAAGCGAATTGTTGTAAGTCGAGGACTACCTGTACTTTATCATTTTTTACCTTTTTTTTGGTCAAGTTTTTGACACCTTCCTGGGCAACTGGTGGTACTCGGACATTGCCTTATCCTAAAAGTGGTACAATGGGTGAAAAGGTTCAAAAGCCCTGCATTAGAGGACTTAATGGCTCTGGTGTTTTGTTGGGCTTTTCAGATGGAGGTTGACACTAAGCTAGCTCTCTAAACAAATTAAATTCCATTGATGGGTCCTGAGCCCCTACGCCCCACTGGAAGCCTCCAGGGGGGTGGTGAAGACTCGGGGGAAGATGCCTGAAACGGAGAAGCCGGCTGTAGCTGGCTTGGGATCGATCAGTGGAACTCCAGCTGGAGCTGAAGGCAGCTTTATAACCCCACTAGCCTCAACCCAACCCAAGCAGCGAGCTGAATGGAGGGAGCCAACCCTGGAGTGGATGGGGGTAGCGGCAGTGTTCAACTGGCCCGAGTTGGAGAGAGGAGTTGTGGAGAGCTGTGGAAGCTGAATTCTGGTTGTACTGCCCCCAGCCCAAAGGAGCCACGGGGAAGAAGTGGTTGAAATGTGAAGCCTCGGAGGGAATGGCACCCAGGGAACACTACCTGCCAAGGTGCGGCAGCCAATCAGTGGAGCACCTGAGGCAGCAGTTCAGCAGCCTGGAGGTCCGTGGAGAAGGGTTGGTCTCACAGCTGGATGCCTGACCCTGAGGTGGTTCAGCCCCAATCCTGAGGCCGACGGTGATCCCTTCAACCCAGGACTCAGTAGGAGTGGCTGCTGTGATGACCGGGGGGCAGTTAGCCCGCTGCCCAGGTTACCTTCCCCACTGGGACCCAGTCCAGGGCAGAGAGCCTACAGCCCGCCCCAGTACCTGAGTCACAGCTTGGGTGAGTGGGTTGGCAGCCCCTGCCGAGGCAAAGGTATAGCGTGCAGCCAGGGACATACCCTGACTACGGGGCATGGGTGCAATGGCTGGGACCCAGGCCACCTTCTCCCCCACGGCTGAGGGTGATGTTCAGTGGGAGCCCAGAAAAGCTGGTGTTTTTCCTAAATCAGGTCTGGAGGCACCTAGATCAGCATGATTACCCTGACAATGTGGCCCAGGTGGATGTTGTCATGGCTAACCTCGAAGGGGAAGCAGTAGAATGGGTGACCATCCTCCACGATGAAGGTGCCCCTGAGCTGGCAGATCAAGACGCCTTCCTCTGTGGCCTCAGAGCCCTGTTTGGGGACCCTGTGTAAACCCAACAGATAGAGCTGGAAGTCTGAAAGATCAAGCAGGGGACCAGACATGTAGTTGAGTACATCTGAGATGCTGGGTCTGGCCTGGCTAGGCAAGTGGAGACCCCGAATCTATTGGGAGAGAGCTGTGAGGTGGATGATCATGGGGAGGCGGGCCCTGAGCCTCCATGAAAGAGGAGAGCAGCCCAATACGGTAGGGGGGTGAAGAGAACTCCTGAGTGGAGCAAGGGAGCATTGGAGGAAAGGGAGGGACTGCAATCCATCCTGAGGGAGTACCGAGACCTTCTGGAAGCGTTCAGTGAGAAGGAATGGAACAGCACCCCATGGACTGTGCCAAAGAGATCCTGCCTGGAGCAAAACTCCCCAAAGAGGTATTCCATGACTCCAAAGGAGATGAAGGAGCTGAGGGAGTACACTGATAAGAACTTAGCAAGGGGGTTTATTCAAGCCGCAAAATCTTGAGTCGCGGCCCCAATACTCGTCAAAGAAAAGATGGGTTACTTTTCAACCAGTGGTATGGGTACCACCTGTGGTACATTGGCACCTGGCAGGTAGTACACAACCATCCTAGAAAAGTGGTAGCGGGGGAGGGGAATGAGCTGAACCGGTGGCAGCACCACACAAGCCTGAGCAAGACAACTGGAGCTACAGAGCTGTCAGGGCTCAGCAGAAGCGCCAGGATCAGCGCCAGGCTCCGGCTGGAGCTCGGCGCTGATCCTGGCGTTTCTGCTGAGCCCAGAAGAAGCACCGATTAGCTGGAATGTTGCAGCATCTCTGTTCTGTTCCCCCTCCCTCAAGGTACAAACAGCCGGACAAGCAGGTACGAAACAAAAGGGCTAATTCTTTATACTACAATATAATTGCTGTCCGATAAAGTCTTGGCAGCAAGCTACCCACAGTCAGCCAAAATAAGCTAGTTATCTCAAATGCTCGCTGACATGAGATAACTGCCAACAAGTAATTCCAAGAAAGTCCAGACAAACAAACCCAAAAGCAGAGATGAAGAAGCGTAGTCACGAAATCCAGACCAGGGTTCACACAAGTAGAGAAATCCGACAGACGTGACCAGAAGCTGTGGTGAATTAATTGTTCGTCACAAAGTTCTGAGATCAGCCACACCCCCTTTTGTAACTTGTGAGGTGTGGCTCAATGACTCAGCTACTCCCTGGCCCTCCTACTCATCCTACGTTGCTGCAAACGCTTGGCCCTGCGTCTTTCTCAAGGGTCTAGCCATGAGTCATCTTCACTAGACTGTATTTGCTGCAGCTGCTCGAGCTCCGTCCCAGCCTGGCTACTCCCAGGCTGCTCCTTCAGATGGAGACGGAGGCCTTGCCAGAGAGGAGGGTCCCGGAGAGGGAGGCCTTGCCAGTTCCTCCCCATCATCCTCAGAGTCCTCTTCCTCAATTAGGACAGGTGTGGGGGTCAGGGCCACAACAATCTCCAGGGTCTTGTGATTTACATTCAGATGCTTGGCAACTGATTCATATTTATGACGGTCAGTGTCCCAGGGTCATGTGAAGTGACCAAAACCTGCTGCAACCACCCAGCAGATGGGGGAATAAAAACCAAACACCACCCCACCCCACCCCCACTGCTAATCCTCAACAGAAATGCTCACAACAATGAAAACCTCGGACAGGAGGAACAGCACCACCTGGCGGGCAGGCAGGCATCTTGCTCGGCTGTGGCTTGGGGGGCACATTTTTCAGTGCCATTGTAACTTCAAACCATCACTAAGCGAACTGTTGTAAGTCGGGGACTACCTGTACGTCATCACTTTTTTCCTTTTTTTGGGGGGGTCATCTTGGAGTGGCAAGCCCGTTGCACCTGCAAGCAGCTGCAAAGTTTTCTGGGGTTTGCAAACTTCTACAAGCAATTCATCCCTTTTATCAAGATTGCTCTGCCGATCACTGAGTTGTTGAAGACTGGGAAGCGGGGAGAGAAGCCTCGGTCAAATCAGCCCTTGAACTGGACAATGGAGTGCCAAGTGGCATTTCAAAAGTTAAAGGGGCTATTCACCACTGAGCCAGTGCTAAGGCACCCTAACCCAGAGGAACCTTTTGTGATTCAGGCAGATGCCAGTGATGTGGCTGTGGGAGCCGTCCTCCTCCAGCGCAACGAGGGGGGGGACCTGCAGCCATGCGCATACACCTCCCGAAAGCTGAACGAAACAGAGATGGGTGTTGTGGGAGAAAGAGGCTTTTGCCGTGCTGTGGGCATTACTAACCTGGAGGCAATTCCTGGCAGGAAGCAAAATCTCCTTTGAAGTATGGACTGACCATAAAAATTTAGAAGCCTTAAAGACTCCCCACAAACTTTTTCCCAAACAAGTCAGATGGGCACAGTATTTCAAAAAATTTCACTTTCAACTAAAATACATCCCAGGGGGAAAAAACGTCCTGACTGACACACTGTCCTACATGCCCCAATACAAGAGTTTGGTCATTCCTGATAGACAGCAAGCGACGCAAGCAACAACCAGACGGCAGGAGAAAAAAAGAAGCTCAACCCCCCCCACTGATGATTTTGCACAGCAGCTGAAGCAGGAGCTGCAAACTGACGCATGGTTTGTGGCTCACCAGAAGGAGTTGACCCTGCAGACGGGTTTGGCGTGGAAGGGGGACAAATTGTATGTCCCAGACTGCCTGGGAGTGCAGGTCCTAAAACACAGTCATGATGCTAAGCAAGCAGGCCACTTTGGGTTCCTGAAAACGCTACATCTAGCTAGTCGTCAGTTCTGGTGGCCAAAGATGAAAAAGGCCATTGAAAGCTATGTGGGGAGCTGTGCTGTCTGTGGGGCCAGCAAAATACTACCAGGGAAGAGTCCGGGACTGTTACAACAAGTGGCTAACCTAACCAGACCCTGGGATTATGTTGGAGGTGCCTGAGAGTGGGGGAAACACCATAATCTGGACCATAATAGACTTGTTTTCCAAGCAATCCCATTTCATCACCTGTGCTGGTCTCCCCTCAGCCCAGAAACTAGCAAAGATGATTTTGCAGCACATTTATCAGTTGCATGGAGTGCCTAAGCCAGTGATGGCGAAACTTTTAGAGACCGAGTGCCCAAACTGCAACCCAAACCCCACTTATTTATCGTCGGGTGCCGGGTGGGCGTGGCTGGCATGGGCATGGCCTACTGGGTGGGCGTGGCCAGCTCAACTTCACTTGCGTCAGGGGCACTTGTGCGGAGCTGGGCAGGACTAGGGCAGATCTGAGGGTCTCCAGCGGAAGTGGGGATGGGACCGGGGCAAGTGCCGGGTCATGGTCCACTGGAGGAGCCTCACTGATATTAAAGGGGGTGGGGGAAGTCATGATATTAAAGGGGGTGGGGGAAGACATGATATTAAAGGGGGTGGGGGAAAACATGATATTAAAGGGGGTGGAGGAAATGTCTGTGTGTGTGTGACAGAGAGAGAGAAAGATCCCCTTTTTGTAAGTTTGCTTACTTTGCAATGCTTTCCTTTCCCCACACTTTTGCTTCTCTGCTGGCTCAATCTCTCTTTCTGTCTGCCGCTTCTGCCGCCCAGATCTAGGGCTGCAGAGCGATTTCGCTCCCCCCCACGGTCTAGTAGGAGATTTTAATGTGATAGTAGATGGAACAATTGATTATAAAAGCAAAAAAACAGGAAAAAACCGAAGATTACCTAGGACATTCTTTGATATGGCAGAGGAAATTGGAATACAAGATGCTGTGGAGGGAAATCAATCCACAAAAATTACAATATACAGCCAAAAATCCTGGTCAAGAATTGATATGATTTGGATGACATCTGAATTGAGGATGAATATACAGGAAATTGAGAAAGAAATAGTCACATGGGCAGACCATAACCCTCTAAAAGTGACATGGAGAGGAATACAAAAAAAGACCAAGATGGACTTTAAATCAATCTATATTAAAAGAAAGAGAATTTATAGAACTAGCGAAAAAAGAAATGGAATTCTTCTTTAAAGAAAATAAAAAAGAAGATACATTACAAAATGTATGGGATAGAGCCAAAGCATACTTTAGAGGCATAGTTATAACATATATGGCAAAGAAAAATAAACAGAGAAGACAGCAATATGTACTATTAAAAGAAAAATTTGGAAAGTAAGAATCAGAATTACAAAAAAAAATCCACAAAAAAGACTTTGAAAAGAAAAATGGAAATAATAAAACATAAATTAAACCTGTTGGACTCAGAAAAAGTGGCAGAACCAATAAAGAGAGCAAAACAGAATATTTTTGAAAATGCCAATAAACCAGGAAGATGGTTAGCTTATAAACTTAAAAAACAGAAAGAGAAGAAAATGATACGTAACTTACTAGATGGGAAAGGCTATTTACAATTCAAAAATGAAGAAATAAAAAAGATAATTAAGGAATACTACAAGGAACTGTACGATAAAGAGGAAACTTCAAGAGAGAATTGCTCAATATCTAGAAGAAAATAATCTTCCAAAAATTCCAGAGACATTTAAAACTATGTTAGAAGAAAGGATTACAATGATGGAAATATCAGAGGCCATAAAAAGACAAAAAAAATGGGAAAACACCGGGTCCAGATGAGCTTCTGGCGGAGTTATATAAAAATCTACAAGACATACTAAGTGAACCGCTGAAAGATGTTTGTAATGGACTTTTGTTAGAGGCTAAACTCCCAGCTACATGGATGGAAGCAAACATCGCTATAATACCAAAAGAAGATTCAGATTTGACGCAGATCAAGAATTATAGACCAATTTCACTGCTTAATGTGGATTACAAAATTTTTACTTCAATAATGACAGAGATTGAAAAAATACTTACTTACCAGATCAAAACGGCTTCTTACCAAAGAGATAAATTAAAAACAACTTAAGAGTGATAATGGACATATTAGAATACTATGAACTACACCCAGGGAAACAATTGGCACTAATATTTTTAGACGCCCAAAAGGCATATGACAACGTTTCCTGGAAATTTATGACTCAGCAACTGCAAATAATGGACTTTGGACAGAACTTTATAAATACGATAAAAACTATATAACAAACAGCCAAAGTGATTGTGAACGGAGACTGTACTGAGAGCTTTGAGATAAGAAAAGGCACAAGGCAAGGATGTCCACTATCCCCATTGTTATTTATTTTTACTTTGGAAGTTTTAAACAGAAATATTAGACAAGGTACAGAAATTAAAGGGCTGGAGATAAAAGGTGAAACATATAAATTACAAGCATTGGCTGATAATCTAGTATTTATCCTAGAACAGGGCTTTTCAACCTTTTCACCCATTGTACCACTTTTAGGATAAAGCAATGTCCGAGTACCACCAGTCGCCCAGCAAGGTGTCAAAAGCGTGACCAAAAAAAAAGGAAAAAAATGATAAAGTACAGGTAGTCCTCGACTTACAACAATTTGCTTAGTGACTGTTCAAAGTTATGATGGCACTGAAAAAAGTGACTTATGACCATTTTTCATACTTATGACCGTTGCAGCATCCCCAGGGTCATGTGACTTACATTTGGATACTTGGCAACCGATTCATATTTATAATGTCACATTGTTCCAGGGTCATGTGATTGCCTTTTGCAACCTTCTGACAAGCAAAGTTAGTGGGAAAACCAGATTCACTTACTAATTTAATTTCTCTCTCCCCCTCTCTTTCTCTGTCCCTCCCTCTCTCTCTCCTTCTCTCCCTCTTTCTCTCTCCCTCCCTCTTTCTCTTTCTCTCTCTCTATTTCTCTTTCCCTCTCCCTCTATTTCCCTCCCTCTTTCTCCTCTCCCTTTCCCTTTCTCCCTGTCTCTCTCCCTATTTCCCTCCCTTTCTCCTTCTCTATCCCTCTCTCTCCCTCTTTCTCTCCCTCTCTCCCTTTTTCTCTCCCCCTCCCTATTTCTTTCTCCTTCTCTCTTTCTCTTTCCCTTTCTCTCCCTACTTCTCTCTCCCTCCCTCTCTCCCATTGTCCCTTACTTCTTTCCTTCCTTCCTTCCCTCTCTTTGTCCTTTCCTCCTTCCCTCCCTCCCTCCCGTTGTCATTTCCTTCCTTCCTTCCTTCCAAATCCATTTTTACCAAGAAACCTGATGCCCACTTAACTCTCCCAGGGCTGGTGGGCTGAACGGGGACCGGCCTCCCCCTCTCCGTGCTAGAGCGGCACTTGCCCCTGCGGCCGGCTTTCTCTTGCAGAAAGCAAGCTGAAACCGAGGAAGATTGCAGGAGCACGAGATCGGCGTTTCTGAGCAAACGCCGATTCGCAGTTCTGGCAATCTCACTCGCTCGCTTTCAGCTTGCTTTCTGCAAGCAATCGGGATTCGCAGGAGGCGGGATCGGCGTTTGCTCAGAAACGCCGATTCGCGGTTCTGGCAATCTCGCTCGCTCACTTTCAGTTTGCTTTCTCTAAGCAAGACGGATGCGCAGGAAGCAAGATTGGCATTTCTGAGCAAACACAGATTCACGGTTCTGGCAATCTCGCTCGTCCCGGAGCCTCCGCTGCTGGAAGCCTGCGATGGCGGCATAACGGGGTTTGCAAAAAGTGGGGCAGACGGCAGCAGCTGCTCACAGTGCTGGCCAAAAGCAAGCAGGGTAATGCCGCTATCAAGCCCCGGGCTCAACAATCAACTCGGTGGGTGTGGGGGGAGGAATCTGCGCAGCAAACCAGCTGATCGGCAGAGCAATAAGCGGCTGGCTTTGGTGTGTCTTCCCTGCACTGCGCTGTCAGCAGCTGAAATCCGGAGTCTCAGCCTCCCAGCTGATCGGCGGAGCAACGAGCAGTTGGCAGGCCAGGTAGCTGGGTTGCTGCACGGATTCCCCCCCCCCGCACAACCGGTTGATTGTCGAGCCTGGAGCTTCATAGCGGCCTTTCCCTGCTTGCTCTTCCCCGGCGCTGTGAGCAGCTGCTGCTGCCTGCCCCACTTTTTCCAAGCAGGCTTCCGGCAGCGGAGGCTTCGGGGCGAGCTTTGGTGCATCTTCCCTACGGTGCGCTTTGTCAGAGGCTCAAATCCGGAGTCTCAGCCTCCCAGCTGATCGGTGGAGCAATGAGCATCTGGCAGGCCAGGTAGCTGGGTTGCTTCACGGATTCCCCCCCCAAACTCAGTTGATTGTCGAGCCCAGGGCTCGACAGCCGCTCCTGCTCAAAAGGCAGGGTTCGGCGGCCAGCAAGGCGCTCGTGCGGGGCTCTCCCGGGGATGGCGGGCCGAACAGGGACTGGCCTTGCCCTCTCTATGCTAGAGCAGCACCCGCGGAGGTGGCCAAGGGCAAGCAGGGCAAGGCCGCTCCTGCTCGAAAGGCAGGGTTTGGCAGGCTGGCGAGGCGCTCGCGCGGGGCTCTCCCACAGCTGGCAGGTGATGGGGAGGAGTGGGTCGATCGCCTTACCGGTACCTGGGATTCCCGGCCACGTGTGCCCCAAAGAAGCACCGATCAGAAGTCAATCCAGTTGCTGTACAAGTCCCTGGGGAGGGCAGGGTCTCACTCTGCGCCTGTGCGCACCCTCTGTAGGGTTCCTGCAGGCCACTGCCAAGCAGCATGCTTTCTGGCAGCAAGTGAGCTGGAAAGGAGCGGAGCACAGGGGTGGGGGTGGGGATGAGGTGGCAGGGGGGAGGCAGGGGGGAGGTAGGCAACGCCGTGTACCACCAGCCAGGTGCTCACGTACCACTAGTGGTACGCGTACCACCAGTTGAAAATCCATGTCCTAGAACAGGGGTAGGCAACCTTGGCTCTTTTATGACTCATGGACTTCAACTCCCAGAATTCCTGAGTCAGCATAGCATAGCTGACTCAGGAATTCTGGGAGTTGAAGTCCATGAGTCATAAAAGAGCCGAGGTTGCCTACCCCTGTCCTAGAAGAACCTTTGGAGATGATTCCTAAATTATGGGGAAAGAAAGAACAGTATGGAGAAATGGCGGGAGTAAAAATAGAGAAAAAAACCAAGGTAATAGTTAAGAATGTTACAGATAAACAGAAAAAACAAATGTCAGAAAAAACAGAGGTACAGATAGTGAAAAAGGTTAAATATTTGGGTATATATCTATCGGCCAAATGCTCAACAATAAAAGATATTTATATAAAATTATTGAAACAAATAAAACTGGACTTGGAAAGATGGAAGAATCTGCAATTGTCAATATTAGGAAGAATTGCTACAATGAAAATGAATGTATTGCCAAAGCTTCTATTTTTATTTCAAACAATTCCGATAAAACTTGAGAAAAAATTCTTCCAAGACCTAAACTCATTAATTTTTAATTTTGTCTGGCAAGGAAACAAAGCTAGAATTAAGATGAAAACGTTACGTTAAGGAAAATGGAGGTTTTGGGTTACTGGAGTGGGCTTTGTATTATTAAGCAACTGTTTTAACATGGGTGAAATAATGGATAACTCTTAGAAATTAAATATTTGGAGGGGCATGACTTACAATTGGGATGGCACGCTTTCTTATGGTATAGGAAAAACAGAGTTCATAAGTATTTCCAAAATCACTATATAAAAAATGCTTTAACAGTATGGGAAAAATTAAAACTAATGAAGGGATTTTATTGTGCTTATGATTTTAGTATAAGTTTGACATTAGCAGCTATTTTATATAGTAACCATTAGTAGCCATTTTATATTGATACTTGTATTGTTATTATGTAATCATTGTTTTATTTTGTAATCATTATTTTGTAGTCAGATGCTTTATGTATTTTGGAAAAGTAAAAGCCTCATGTTAAAGGGGAGGGGGAAACGGAGCTGTGGTGGAGCCTGGGTTGTTGTGTATGAGTCATCATCTAGGACAGGGGTCGGCAACCTGAAAAAGGAAAAGAGCCACAGGGAACCGGTTCCATCACACATAAAAAAAGTGGGAGCCGCGTGCGTGCGTCCATGCACGCGCATGTGCAAAAACCGTTTTGTGCATGCGCAAAACGGTTTTTTCTTGCGCATGCGCGGGCACGCACAGTTGCCACTTTTTTTTATGTGTGATGGAACCGGTTCCCGGTTGCGCGACGGCGACGGCCCGTTTGCAGAGCTACCGCCTTCGGCAGCCTGCAAACGTGCCGCGACAGCTTTCTCAGAGCGGCGCCGCTGCCTGTTCGCACGGAGGTACGCGCGCACCTCTCCAAAGGTTTGGGGAGGTGCGCGCGCACCTACGGTCGTTCGGAGAGGTGCGCGCGCACCTCTCGGAATGGGCAGCGGCGCCGCTTGTTAACTCTATGTAAAGGTTAAAAAAAAATAATAAATTGTTTTTGATTTGTCTCTTTGGTAAAAAGCCATTTTGATCCAAGTGTATAAATTCAACCAAATACTTTTTCAGTCTCTCCGCCATTATTGAAGTAAAAATTCGGAAGATTACTATCTTTCAAGTATTTTACAGTTTTCTCTCTTGAAGTCTCCTTTTTATCAAAGAATTCCTTATAAAATTCTTTAACTATCTTTTTTATTTCTTCATTTTTATATTGTAAATAACCTTTACCATCCATTAAATTATGTATCTTTTTTTTTCTTTCAGTTTTTTAAGTTTATAGCCTAACCATCTTCCCGGCTTGTTGGCATTTTCAAAAAAGTTCTGCTTTGCTCTTTTTATCTGTTCTGTCATTTTTTCTGAATCTAACAAATTTATTTTTTGTTTTATCATATCCATATCTCGTTAAAGTCTTTTTTTGTGGATTCCTTTGCAATTCTGATTCTAACTTTCCAAATTCTTTTTTTAATAATACATATTGCTGTTTTCTCTGTTTATTTTTCCTTGCCATATACGATGTAGCTATACCTCTGAAGTATGCTTTAGCTGTATCCCATAGATTTTGTATCATAGTATCTTCTCTTATTTTCTTTAAAAGAGTTCCATTTCTTTTTTTGTTAACTCTATAAATTCTTTTTCCTTTAATATGGAACAATTTAAAGTCCATCTTAGCCTTTTTTGTGTTCCTTTCCAAGTCATTTTCAAAGGATTATGATCTGCCCATGTGCCTATTTCTATTTCAATGTCCTGCACATTCATACTCAAGTCAACAGTCATCCAAATCATATCAATTCCAAGATTTCTGACTATTTGAGTAAAAAGTATAATGTAATTTTTGTGGATTCACTTCCCTCCAAATATCTTGGATTCCAATTTCCTCCGCCATATCATAAAATGTCTTAGGTAATCTTCCTCTACCATTTGTCCTTGTTTTGTTACTTTTATAATCAATTTTCCCATCTGTTATTGCATTGAAATCTACTAATAAAAATATTTTGATACTCTATTTCTATTATTTTTCTATGTACGTTTTTATAAAATTTTTGTTATTCAGTGCATAAATTGCCACTAATAACATTTGCTTTTGATGCAGATAGATTTCTACCATTAAGATCCTTCCTTCTCCATCAGAATATACCATTTTTGAATTTATTGTCTCTTTTAATATATAGAGCTACTCCTCTTTTTTTTGTGCTGATGCATAATAGTTTTCCAATTTTTGGATATTCCAATAATTTATAATGCTGTACTTTTATGTGTGTTTCTTGCAAACAAATTATATCCAAATTAAATTTCTGTAATTTCCTAAAAATTGTATTTCTTTTAATTGGAGAGTTCAGTCCATTTGTTTACTGAGAAAATTCCACTTTCTTTATCCATTTCCGTTTACTTATATTTCGGTCTAACAGATCTAGTAGTCCTTTGTTCTCTGACAAGTCCTTCATCCTCCCCCTTTTGGGGGTCTTCCTCTTTCTGTTCATTTATTTGTGCAGTTGCTCCTTGGGTCTTCTCTTCTGTTGGTTTCTGCTCTTTACTCTCCCCTTGACCTCTTTTTGTTCCTTCATCCAAGATTGACCTATTCTTCTCTTCAAAGTCTTCTGCTTTCCAAATTGAATCAAGTCTATATCTTGTATTGTTCCAGTTTATTAAAATGCCTTCTGGCATCAGCCATCTAAAGTTTATGCCATTAGCCATCAACTTGGTAGTCAAAAAATGGTACTGTCTTCATGAATCTCTGACTCTCTTAGGTATCTGTTTTAAAACCACAATTTCTTTATTTTTATATTGTATTGGTTCATCTCTTACTTTCCGTAATATTTCATCTCTTGTTGGCTTCCTTGTAAACCGTACATGTACTTCTCTTGGTAACTTATTTCTTCTTGCATAGCTTGAAGCGGAATATCCCATCTAATTCGAGCTGGATTTCCCCTCGATCCACTTTCAGAGCCTCCTCCAGGATGTCAATAATCACCTCTTCTATGTTTTCCTCTCTATCTTCAGGGATATTTTGGAACTGTCAGGACCCACCCCTTTTTGTCATTATCATCTGTTTTTTCTTCAATCCTGTGTATCTTCTGTTGATTTTTTACTATCATTTGATTTTGAGTTTCAAATTTTCCCTTTATATCCACAATTTCTTCATTTAACTTCTCCGATGTTGCTTGAGTGCTTCTATGATTCTCTTGCATCTCTAAATGGTTCCATTCCAAAGTCTTTTGATTCTTTAACATAAGATCCTGAACATTTTTTAAAGAAGTCTGTGTTTCACTTTGAGCTGTATTTATCTTTTCCCTTTGCAACATAGCTTCAATAGATCCCTGTGTTGTAGGACTGGATTGTCCTACTGAGGGTCCAGAAGCAGTTTTTTTCATAAGTCTGGTAATATTCGATGAAGTCATTTTGAAGTTTACAATCTTATAGCCAAAACAACGTGTTTAAATTTGGTCAAATTCAATAAAAGCAACTCTCAGCCCCCGTCCGTCGAATCACCAGAAAGAATGAGTCCGGAACGAGAGCTGGTTCTCCTGAGCCACGTTTATTTGCTTCATAAACAGTCACTCGAAGACAGACGAAGTCAGCGTTGATTCCACAGCACAATCAACGCTGCTAAATAGCTGGCAAGGCCGACACCCACCACCACGCCCTTAATTGCCTAATCACCCCCTCACCCTACTTAACCACCCCCCCCTTGGCCCCTGCCCTTTGGCACCCGCCCCCAGGTACGTATCCTCCCCGTCCCCGTCCCACCATCATTGCAGCCAGTAAGCCACCCCCCAGCCCAGACCACCCCCCTTTTCCCCTCGGGCCCGCACACCCTCGCCACCCCCCACAGGTCCCCAGACCGCCGCGAACTGCGCTGCTTGGGCCATTCGCTGTTGGTGCTTGCCGTGCAGTCCCTCGGTAGGCAAAGAGGCCGGCAGGGCTTCGGAACGAGCTGTCTGCGGAGACGGGTTTCCAGGGGAACGCTGCGCTGGTGCGCGTCCCTCCCCGTTCTGCCGGAAGGCCCTGCTGCCTCCTGGGCCGCCCTGGCGCTCTTCCTCGGCCCGCTGCATCGGCGCTGGGTGATGACGGCCGGCTGCACGTTTCCACGGCTGCTCCCCGGCCTGCCGAAAGGCCCCGGTGGCTGCTGGGGCATCGAGGGAAGCGCGGGTGGCTGCTGGGCCGTCCCGGCGGCCGCACTCTTCCCCGGCTCGTTGGAAGGCCGCAGACGCCGGCAGCTGGTCACGGGGCCCGGTGAGTCACTCCGCGGCCTCACCGGGTGTCAGGCGTGTCGAGCCCGACATGCCGCCCCCCCTACCAAGGGTCCTCCTGCAGGTGTAGAAGACAAAGACACACAGTCACTCACCCCGCATACACCGTCACCCCCCCGTCCTCCTGGCCTATTAGGGTGGGCGCGGTGGAACGCCCGAACTAGGCGTGGAGCGTGGACGTCTTTTCCCCGCACCCACGTTGCCTCCTCCACCGGGTACCCCTTCCACCGGAGAAGGTACTATATGGCACCCCTCCGCACCCTGGAATCCAGTACCTCCTGCACCTCGTACTGGTCGGCACGAACAGGCCCGGGACCCCCCTCCCCTGCTGCTGCAGTAGTCGCGGGAGCGGGCTTTAGCAGGCTACTGTGAAACACTGGGTGGATCTTACCCAGGAATTTCGGCAAACGCAGTCGCACTGTTACCGGGTTCACCACCTGCACCACCCGGAACGGCCCAAGGTACTTGGGTCCTAGTTTTCGGCAAGGGACCTGTAGCCGTAAATACATGGTCGACAAGTATACCAGGTCCCCCACCCATGGGGTAACAAAGGGCCTTCGCTTCTTGTCTGCCTGTGCTTTGGCCGCAGTGGCAGACCGTTGCAAGGCTTCTTTCGCCACCCCCCATGCGTCCTCGATCTGTCACATCCACTCCCGTGGCGAGCATGGGACCCTCTCCTCCTGGGCACATTCAGCGAAGGGGACAAAGTCGTGGCCGGTGACAACCCGGTATGGAGAGAAGCCAGTACTGCTATGAACCGTGTTATTGTACGCCACTTTGGCGAGCACTATCAGGTCCACCCAGTTTGTGTGCTGATAAGAGACGTAGCTCTGTAGGTACCGTTCCACGGCGGCATTGGCCCGTTCCACGGCCCCATTGGTGCTGGGGTGGTAGGCCATACTCAGCCCCTGTGACGAGCCAATATGTCGCAGGAACTCCAAAACCGAGCCGTGAACTGCCCCCCTCTGTCTGAGATCACACAGTGCGGCACCCCGTGCAACCGGTACACCTGTGTGATAAACATCCACGCCAGCCGACGGGCTGACGGCAACCCCTTGCAAGGAATAAAGTGTGCCTGTTTGGAAAACAGGTCGACTACTGTCCAGATGACGGTGTGGCCCTTGCTCTCTGGAAGGTCCACGATGAAGTCCATGGCTATGTCTTGCCATGGCCGGGTAGGGTCAGCCACTTGCTGCAGTAACCCCAAAGGCTTTCCAACCTGGGGTTTTGTAGTAGCACAGACGTGGCAGCGCCGTACATACTCCTCAATGTCGTTCTTCATACGGGGCCACCAGAATTGTCGGCGCGCCAGATGTAGGGTCTTCACGAACCCGAAGTGTCCCGCCTGCTTGGCGTCGTGACAGCTGAAAAGGACTCGTGCCCACACGGATTCGGGTACATACAACCGTGTCCCGTGCCATGCCAGGCCTTCCCGCATGGTCAAAAGTCCCGGATTGCTTCGCAGCCAAGCGCCCTCCTGCAGGGCCCTTTGGAGTGCCTGGCCCAAACCCTCCTCTGTCACCTGTCCAGCGCCCTCTGTTCCATCCCCCTCTTCTGTCAGTGCCGGGATGAGTGCCTGCACCACCTACTCCCTCTTGCTGTCAAATTGCGGAATGCGGGATAAGGCATCCACTAGAAAGTTCCGTCCCCCCGGCACATACTTCAACACAAACCGGAAGCGACGGAAGTACAACGCCCATCGGACGTGTTTGGGCGACAAGCGTCGAGGGGTCTGTAGGGCCTCCAAGTTTTTATGGTCCATCCACACCTCGAATGGATGGGAGGCCCCTTCCAAATGGTGCCGCCAAGTCTCCAAGGCCCAACGTACCGCGAAAGCCTCCTTCTCCCACACTGTTCTGAACCAGCCTGCTACCGGCCTTGCAATAAGGCAAACCCCTGTTCAAACAGTAGAGACTGGAGAGCGTCTAAGACTGGAAAGCGTCTGCCAAGATTTATTACTCAAATAACAGAACAAGAAACAAAAACACTGGAACTTGAATCCTCAAACAGAAGGGTTGCTTTCAGCAACCAGCCCTTCCCCAAACACTCCTTTTATTTAGAGATCAGGGCGTGGCCTCCCTGTGCCTCCTCCCGAGGAGTCCCACAGCCTTTCTCTGTTTGGTCCTGCTCGACTGCCTCCTGCGTCGGGCGTCCTTGAACAGGGCCAGCTGTGGGTCATCATCCTCCGCACTATCGGACTCACGCAGCTGAGAAGAGGGCCCCGGCTGGGGGCTCTGCGAAGCCTCCAAGCCATCATCAGCCGGTTCGCCTTCCACACACTCCTCCTCCCCCTCATCTGAGTCATCCGAGACATCTGAGCCGGCTGCCGGACCCACCGGCTGGCCCTGAGTCACAACACTATCCCGCACCGCAGGGCCCTTCCCCCGGGGCTGCCGATCCGGATGCGGTCGGGATGGGAGTTGTTCGTGGAAAGCACTCACCAACGCAGGGGCATGAACGGCGGTCGCGTCTTCCCATGTGAAGTCCTCCGGCCCGTACCCTTTCCACTCGATCAGGTACTGAAAGCGACCTTTCAGCCAACGGGAATCCCTGATACTGGCGACCTCGTACTCAGGGGTGCTGCCTCCATCACGAGGTCCTGATGGGGGAGGTTCCGCTTGGCGAAGTGGACAAGCCGGTTGTTCGGGGACCAACAAGGACCGATGGAAGACGGGGTGCACGCGCAGGGAACGTGGCAGAGTTAAACGATAGGCGACCGGATTGATGACAGCCTCGACTGGGAACGGTCCAAGGTAACGGTGGTCCAGCTTCCTCGCCGGCCGTGTGGATGGTAGGTTCCTGGTGGACAGCCAGACCCGATCCCCCACCGATAGTGGAGGCGTATCCCTTCTCGACCGATCGGCGAACCTCTTGTAGTCGGCCTTGGCCTTCTCCAGCTACCGTCGCACCAACCGATGGATCGCCTGTAACTCCGCCATGAAGTCGTTCGCTGCCGGCTCCGGTGAGTCCACAGGAGAAAGGGGGAAAAACCGGGGGTGATAACCCACATTGGCCAAGAACGGCGTCATCTGCGTGGAGGTGTGCTGCGAGTTGTTAAAGGCAAACTCGGCTATGGCCAAATAGTCCACCCAATTGTCCTGCTGCAGGTTAACGTAGCAGCGCAGATACTGCTCTAAGATACCGATGACCTTCTCGGTACCCCCGTCAGTTTGAGGATGATGCGCGGACGAGAGGCAAACCTTAATGTCCAACGCACGCATCAACTCCTGCCAGAAGCGGGCTGTAAACTGGGCCCCCCTATCGGAAACGACTCTATCGGGAAGGCCGTGCAGCCGAAACACCTGTTGGATGAACATGCGACTAGTGGCGCGAGCTGACGGTAAGCCGCGACAGGGGATGAAGTGCGCCATCTTGGTCAACATGTCCACCACCACAAACACTGTCGTGAAGCCGGAGGATGGGGGTAGATCCGTCAAAAAGTCCATGGACACAGCCCCCCAGGGTCTCTTGGGTGTTGGCAAAGGCTGCAGTAAACCAGGCGGAGCCCCTGTCGCTGACTTGCCCTGCCTGCATGGGATGCAGGAGGTGACATAAGACTGGACGTCGTGTCGGACTCGGGGCCACCAGAAGGTACGGGAGACCAGGTTCAGAGTCTTGAACAGGCCAAAATGCCCCGCAGCCGGGTTATCATGACACTGGCTGAGGACGAGTCCCCTGAGTGGCCCTCCCGGAACATAGAGCCGGTCACGATAATACAGAAGTCCATCCGTGACCGACCAAGGCGAATCTGGCCCCACCTCTTCCTTCCGCTGAGCCACCCACGCCTCCTGCTGCTGCGCCTCCCAGATCCGAGCCCGTATATCAACCGGCTCCCGCACCGCAGCAAAAGACTCGACGGGGATCACTGTCCTGGGCGGAAGCTTGTCTTCCACTCGGGTGTATTCGGGCTTCCTGGACAGAGCATCCGCTCTCTGATTGTGGCCGCTTGGTATGTACCGCACCCAGAAGTCAAACCTCGCAAAGAAAAGGGACCACCGGATCTGGCGTTGGTTCAAATTCCGAGCGGTCTGCAGGCTTTCCAGATTCTTGTGGTCCGTCCGGACCTCGATTTGATGCCGCGCTCCCTCCAGATGATGCCTCCAAGCCTCGAACGCCGCCTTGATGGCCAGCAGCTCCTTCTCCCAGATGGTATAGTTGCGCTCCGAGGGGTTCAATTTCCGAGAGTGATACACGCAAGGGAAAAGGGTACCGCTGGGCGTCGTTGCCTGAAGTAACACGGCCCCAATGGCAATGTCGGAGGCGTCCGCCTCCACGACAAATGGCCGTTGCGGGTCGGGATGCTTCAAGATGGGCTCCTTCATGAAGGCGTCCTTCAAAGCCTGGAACGCCTGTTGTTCGGGGGCGTTCCATTGGAACCGAGTCTTCTTCTGCAGGAGCCGGGTGAGGGGGGCTGTCAAGGCAGCAAAGCCAGGGATGAATGTTCGATAGTAGTTGGCAAATCCAAGAAGTCGCTGAACATCCTTCACGCGACGCGGGGGTTGCCAACTCTGCAACGACTCAACTTTACTCGGCTCCATGGCGATGCCCTCAGGAGAAATGCGGTGACCCAGGAAATCGATGGTCACCTGGTAGAACTGGCACTTCTCCAACTTGGCAAACAGCCGATGTTTCCGGAGGCGCTGCAGGACCTGACGGAGATGCTGATGATGCGCTTCACGCGACGGGGAGTAAATCAGGATGTCGTCCAGGTAAATCACGACAAACTGGTCCAACAAATCCCGAAAGATGTCGTTCATAAAATGCTGAAACACAGTGGGGGCGTTGGTCAGACCAAACGGCATCACCGTGTACTCGAAATGTCCATAGCGAGTACCAAACACCGTCTTCCACTCATCACCCGGCCGAACCCTGACGAGGTTGTAAGCTCCACGCAGGTCCAGTTTCGTGAAGATCTTAGCCTCCCGGAGTCGGTCCAAGAGCTCGGGGATGAGGGGCAGCGGGTAGCGGTTACGCACCGTGATGGCGTTGAGTTTCCGGTAGTCACAGCAAAGCCGTAACTCGCCCGACTTCTTTTTGACGAAGAGCACGGGCGCAGACACTGGCGAGGACGAGGGCCGGATGAAACCACGAGCCAAATTCTTTGTCAGGAAGTCCCGCAATGCAGCCAACTCGGGCTCCGACATGGAGTACAAACGCCCCACTGGGAGAGGCGCATCAGGGACTAGATCAATGGAGCAGTCATAGGGCCTGTGCGGGGGTAATTGATCCGCCTCTGACTCGCTGAACACATCAGCAAAGTCGGACAGTTCGGGAGGCAAGGAAACCCCTGGGGAACCCTCCACCTGGCCGGCACAGATATGGCAGGTGTGGTCCACGCACTGCAAACTTGGGAAGGTGACCAAGTTCTGAGACCAATAGATCTGTGGATCATGCGCCCGGAGCCACGCCAGTCCCAAGGCCACGGGGAAGTGCAGATCCGAAGTGATGTAGAACTGGATGGCCTCCACATGGGAACTGATGGCCATACACACTGGTTGCGTGGCGGCCGTAATAGGCCCGGACAAGAGCACTCGACCATCGATAGTCTCCACTAGCATGGGCGGATCCACCGGACACTGGGGAACAGCCCATTTGGCCACAAAGGCCGAGTCCATAAAGTTTGTGGTAGCCCCAGAGTCAATTAAGGCATGGACCGGAATCCCCTCTGGCTTGCCAGGAAGGGTCAGACGTGCCTCCAAAATCAAATGCCGTGGAGGTTCACAGGCACCGTCGGAACGGCGTCGCTCGGTGTGGTCGTTGTGGGTCGCCCGATCTATCACACCGTCTAGATCGGGCTCGGGCCGTTTCCCGACAGCAAAGTAGGGGACTTTCTCGGGGCAGACTTGGTCACTGATGCCCGCTGACGCTTCTTTGGGCAAGAAGCAGCCAAATGTCCAGGGTCCCCACAGTAAAAACACAACCCCCCCGATCGTCGTCTGTCCATTTCCGTCACCGATAGACGGGACCTGGCGGCACCCAGCTCCATTGGCTCCTCCCTCTGGACTGGGGGCTCACGCACAACAGGGGCGGCAGGGGTCTGTGGGGTGGCACGGCGACTCTTTCGCTGCTGCAGCCGGGCATCGATCCGCAGACAAAATGGATCAGCCCATTCAGGTCTGAGGGAATGTCCACGCGGGCCAGCTCATCCAACATCTCCTCCGACAAGCCATCCTGGAAGGCATCCACGAGCGCAGCCTCATTCCAGGCGGAATCCTGGCTAAGCAGCCGGAAATCGCTGATATAGGCCTGTAGGGGGCGCTGACCCTGCCTCAGAGCTTTCAGGCATCAGGTGGCAGTCTGCGCCTTAATTGGGTCCTCGTACATGAGGCGCATATGGTCACAAAACCCCCCAAAGTTATCCAACAAAGGGCTAGGTTGTGCCAGCAGAGGCGTGCCCCAACGAGCTGCATCCCCCGACAGAAGGCTTATCACGAAGCCCACCTTATCCCGGTCAGTGGGGAAATCAGCTGCTCTCACGCTGATAAAAAGCTGGCATTGTCCCAGGAAAGCAGGAAACAGTTCTGGATTGCCAGCAAATTTATCCGGCATTGCTATCTGACATTTCCTCCTGGGTGGGGGTGCAGCATGTACCTGAGCTTGCAGTTGAGCCACCTGAGCTGCCAACAAGGTGAGTTGCTGGGTGAGCTGAGCATTCTCGGCACGTAGCTGCTCCATCGTAGTAGTAAGGGGTGGGAGGCTGAAAGCAAACTGTTCTGAACCAGCCTGCTACCGGCCTTGCAATAAGGCAAACCCCTGTTCAAACAGTAGAGACTGGAGAGCGTCTAAGACTGGAAAGCGTCTAAGACTGGAAAGCGTCTGCCAAGATTTATTACTCAAATAACAGAACAAGAAACAAAAACACTGGAACTTGAATCCTCAAACAGAAGGGTTGCTTTCAGCAACCAGCCCTTCCCCAAACACTCCTTTTATTTAGAGATCAGGGCGTGGCCTCCCTGTGCCTCCTCCCGAGGAGTCCCACAGCCTTTCTCTGTTTGGTCCTGCTCGACTGCCTCCTGCGTCGGGCGTCCTTGAACAGGGCCAGCTGTGGGTCATCATCCTCCGCACTATCGGACTCACGCAGCTGAGAAGAGGGCCCCGGCTGGGGGCTCTGCGAAGCCTCCAAGCCATCATCAGCCGGTTCGTCTTCCACACACTCCTCCTCCCCCTCATCTGAGTCATCCGAGACATCTGAGCCGGCTGCCGGACCCACCGGCTGGCCCTGAGTCACAACACACACCGCCCAGGCCCGTTCGGTGGGGGTCAGCTTTTTGGAGGCACATGCGCACAGCTGCAGGACCCCGGAACGGTTCCGCTGGAGGAGGACGGCCCCAAGAGCAACATCGCTCGCATCCGCCTGCACTACGTAGGGCAAGTCGGGGTTTGGGTGCCGCAAAACGGGCTCCTTAGCGAAGAGGGACTTCAGTTCTTCGAAGGCTCGCTGACATGCCGTGGACCACTCCAATCTGAGCCCTGGCCGTGGGTGTACCTTCAGTGGTCGTGTTCGAAGGTCCATTAACGGCACGGCGATGGCCGCGAAACGTGGGATGAACTATCTGTAGAAGTTGGCAAAGCCGAGGAAACTCTGTAACTGTTGACGGGTCCGTGGGGCCTGCCATTGTTGAATGGTGTGTACCTTCCTGGGGTCCATCTCCACTCCGGCTGCCGATATGCGATACCCAAGGTAGTCCAGCTGGGCCCTGTGGAACTCGCACTTGGACAGTTTAACGTAAAGCTGCGCTTCCCGCAGCTTTGTTAATACCTGCCACACAAGAACGACATGCTCGTCCAAGGTGTCCGAGTAAATGAGGATGTCGTCCAAATACACTAAGACCCCTCGGTACAAGAATTCATGCAGGACCTGGTTGATCAACTGCATGAACACAGCTGGGGCCCCCTGCAAGCCGAACGGCATCACTCGGAACTGGAAACTGCCAAGGGGACAGTTGAATGCAGTCTTCCACTCGTCCCCGGCTCTGACCCTAACCCGGTAGTAGGCCTCCCTCAAGTCCAACTTGGTGAACACCCGGCCCTTCGCCAAATGGGCCAATAGGTCCTTCATCAGGGAAAGGGGATAGAGGTGCTCCATGCACACCGCGTTAACCCCCCGATAGTCCACACATAAACGAAGGCCCCCGTCCTTCTACTCACTCGAGACCGTGCAGGCTGGATGAACCCCCTCTCCAGGTTCTTATCGATGTACCTCCGTAACTCCTGCATCTCTTTTGGTGACATGGCGTACATGCAGGGCTTGGGCAGTCTGGCACCGGGTTCGAACTCAATGGCACAATCCGTGGCCCGGTGGGGCGGCAACGAGTCGCATTCCCGCTCGTCGAAAACGTCCATCAGATCAGAGTAAACCCGGGGCACGTGCACCTTCGGGTCCTCCGCAGCCCCGCAAGCCTTCTCCCGCTCCCCCGTGTCATACGGGCCCAGAAAGGAATGGTGGAGAGGGGGCTCGGGGCCCAAGCCCAAACGGAGATGACGGCAACCCCCCTCCCACCAGATCGTGGGGCCCCATTTGTCCAACCAAGTGAGCCCCAGGATGATGGCCTCTGTCATGGAGGGCACCACGACAAAGCGCAAGGTCTCCCAATGGGCCCCCAATTCCAGCCGGACTGGTTCAGTAACATGGGTGATAGGAGCCCCACCCAGGAGTGACCCGTCCACTTGCTGGAAGCGAAGAGGGGTTACCAGGCGTCGTAACCGGATACCCACTGTGGCCGCGGTTGCCTGGTTGATAAGGCACCAGGTGCTCCCTGAGTCGATCAAAGCCCTTACCACCCGTCTTTGCCCCGAAAGGGGGCTCACCAGCACCACTGGGAACACAAATGGACACAACGGGGCACTTACCATCGGGTCCTCCTCCTGCTCCAGGTCTTCGAAGTCTTCCGACAGCGTGGGTTGAGCGGCTGCTGGTGCGGTCGCCAAGGGAGGACTCGTCATCCGGCAAGTGTCATCGGCCGCCTGATAAGCAGTCCGGGACCGCTCTGTGGTCTTCCTAGCAGACAAGGTCCGTGTCGGGGTAGCAGAGGGGCCCATCCGAGCCGGCAGAAGCGGGCACTCAGCCGCCCGATGACCCGGCTGATCACACCAGAAACACCGGATGGCAGGCCGTGCTGGCTGCACGGAAGGGGGTTTAGCCACTGACAGGCCAGGCCGCTCCTCCAGCTTCGCTCTCTCGACAGGCCGCCGGGCCCCGGTCACCCCTTCAGGCCTTCCCCGAGTGTCCTGCAATCCGATGTCCAGCTCGACAGCCACCCGGAACCAATCCTGCAGACGGGCCAGCACCCCCCCGCACCACGCAAGCCCGGCGCAAAGCACTGTCGAGCCCGGCCTTAAAGTGATGCACCAAAAGGCGTTCTGGCCAGGAGTGCAGCTTCCCGGCCACCTTCCGGAACTCCCCAACATAGCGCACCGCCGGCCTTCCTTGCTGGCGCAAGTCTAACAGCTCGGCCTCGGAGCACCCGCAAGATATCTTCAAAGCGGGCCCGTAGAGCCTCCAAGAAGAGCCCAAGGTCCCCGAGTTCACGGGCATGGTCACAGTATAGGTCGCCCGCCCAGGCCGCGGCCTCTCCCTGTAGGCACACTGTCACAGCCACGACCATCGCCCACTGGGACGTGTAAGCCGGTCCGTATTGGTCCATGTGGTTGATCACCTGGCCCAAAAACATTGCCAGGCGATCTGGATGCCCATCATAGACCGCGGTCAGGGGCGGCGGACCCCACACTGCTCCCGGTCCCCAAGGACCCGGCAGCAACCCCTGGACCTGGGGCCCCATGTCTGGCCGCAGCGGCTGCTGTCTTGGTCTTCCGCCTGGCCCGTCCCAGGGAGCCGTGCCACTCGGTGCCATCATTGCAGGAGCCGGGCCTCCGGGAAGAGGACCTCCGTGGGCTTCGTTTTGTCGGGGCGGGCCCTGGAACCGCGGGCTGTCCATATGGAAGCGGGGCGGGCTGGACCGCCATGTAGGGACACCTGGGAGGGACCACTGCCCCAGGTCTGACTCATCGGGAACAGACCAGAGACCAGGCTCCCGTCCCCTCACTTCCCCGAATCGGTCCCTGAGCACCTCCATGGTATGGCTACCTGGGGCGGTGGAGTAGCTCCATTCCTCTCCGCTGTCCTCCGTGTAACACCGCTCCCTCCACTCTGTAGATGTTCCTTTAGGCCGGGTCGTCTGGCCCTGACCGGATCCTTTGCGTTCCCCAGCGGAGTGTGTCCACCAGTCGCCGCTGTGGGCCCGATCCCCAGCCTCCTGGGAGCCCGGACCAGGGCCTTTGAGAGGGGGAGGCCTTTCCTTCCGCCGCACCGAGGGCAACGCCTCCTGCCCCACTTCTACTGACTCGAGCAGCCCAGCTGTAGCTCCAGCCTCTTCCTGCGTTACAGCCAGTGGTGCAGCGTCCTGCGTGCCCTCCGCCATTGCAACCACCCCGAGAGTGCTCTCCGCCAAGAGAAAAGGAATGCTGACTTACTCTCAGCCCCCGTCCATCGAATCACCAGAAAGAATGAGTCCGGAACGAGAGCTGGTTCTCCTGAGCCACGTTTATTTGCTTCATAAACAGTCACTTGAAGACAGACGAAGTCAGCGTTGATTCCACAGCACAATCAACGCTGCTAAATAGCCGGCAAGGCCGACACCCACCACCACGCCCTTAATTGCCTAATCACCCCCTCACCCTACTTAACCACCACTCCCCTTGGCCCCTGCCCTTTGGCACCCGCCCCAAGGTACATATCCTACCCGTCCCCGTCCCACCACCATTGCAGCCGGTAAGCCACCCCCCAGCCGTCCACCCCCCTTTTCCCCTCGGGCCCGCACACCCTCGCCACCCCCCACAGGTCCCCAGACCGCCGCGAACTGCGCTGCTTGGGCCATTCGCTGTTGGTGCTTGCCGAGCAGTCCCTCGGCAGGCAAAGAGGCCGGCAGGGCTTCGGAGCGAGCTGTCTGCGGAGACGGGTTTCCAGGGGAACGCTGCGCTGGTGCGCGTCCTTGGCCCCTCCCTGTTCTGCCGGAAGGCCCTGCTGCCTCCTGGGCCGCCCTGGCGCTCTTCCTCGCCCCGCTGCATCGGCGCTGGGTGACGACGGCCAGCTGCACGTTTCCACGGCTGTTACCTGGCCTGCCGGGAAGGCCCCGGTGGCTGCTGGGGCATCGAGGGAAGCGCGGGTGGCCGCTGGGCCGTCCCGGCGGCCGCGCTCTTCCCCGGCTCGTTGGAAGTCCGCAGACGCCGGCAGCTGGTCACGGGGCCCGGTGAGTCACTCCACGGCCTCACCGGGTGTCGGGGGTGTCGAGCCCGACAGCAACTTTAAGTTCCAGTCTCATAACAAAGTAGCCTTATCACCTGCAGCTGTTTTCTCAAGGTTAAATTTCAGTCAACAAAGAATATTGCAAAAATTTCGTTCTTTTTTTTTCACCACTAGATGTCCTCGGTTTATTTATCAATGTCCAGTATTTTTAACAAAGAGTCTCTTCCCCCCCCGTGTAATTATTCGCCACTCATAAATCTTCTGGGGGTTCTTTACATTCCAGCTCTTTCCAATCAGGGGCTCAACATTTATAGTCCTCTAAGAGAAGAAAAGTAAACATCTTGCTCACCCAGCTTCAGCACGCAGTTGAAATTCCGCTGTTTTATGATCTTTTGCTCCCTGTCGGAGACGCCTATGGCTGAAGATTTAAAACAGCCTTTCCCTTCGTTTCATTTTCCAGAGGGTCCTACAGTTCACTCTGATCGGGTGCCCCCTGATCTGAGCTCCTGAAGTATCCCTCCTCCTTCATTGCCCCTCCAGGGTCTGGATGGGGAGAAACAGGCTTCGTCTCAATCCCGCCAAGACTGAGTGGCTGTGCATATCGGCATCTCGGGTTAACCAGACTATTCCACCTCTAACGATGGGGGTGAGGTGTTACCCCCCGTTGATAGGGCTCGCAACTTGGGCGTCCTCCTGGATTCACGACTCAATTTTGAAGACCACATAGGAGCCGTGACCAGGGGGGCTTTTGCCCAGGTTCGCCTGGTGCGCCAGTTGCGTCCCTATCTGGACCGAGATGCCCTACGCACAGTTACTCATGCACTCGTGACCTCCCGTTTGGACTACTGTAACGCTCTCTACATGGGGCTGCCCTTGAGGACCACTCGGAGGCTTCAACTGGTGCAGAATGCGGCCGCGCGAGTTGTAATGGGGGTCTCCCGATACTCCCACGTAACTCCTTTACTCCGCGAGCTGCATTGGCTTCCGGTTGCCCTCCGGGTGAAATTCAAGGTGCTGGTTATTACCTATAAAGCCCTACATGGCTTGGGTCCAGGGTATTTGAGGGAACACCTGCTGCCGGCATCAAATGCCCTTCGTCCAGTGCGCTCCCACAGGGAGGGTCTGCTCAGGGTCCCACCGGTAAGAGATTGCCGGCGGGTGACACCCAGGGATAGGGCCTTCTCAGTGGGGGCGCCTGCCCTCTGGAACCAGCTGCCAGTGGAGCTGAGGACTGCCCCCGACCTCCGATCATTCCGCCGGGGCCTGAAGACCTGGCTCTTCGAGCTCTCGGGCCCAGGCTGAGGAGTAATTTATTTTAATCGGGGTTTTAATTGCACAGGGTTAAGTTTAATCTTTTTTAAATTGGTTTTAACTTTTGTATTGCTGGTTTTTAATTCCCTGTAAACCGCCCTGAGTCCTCAGGGAAAGGGCGGTATATAAATGTAATAAAATAAATAAATAAATAAACTTTCTGACCTTTTAAGGGTCGCTAGACGAAGAAAAACCAAGCTGGAAAGCCGAGCACTGACTTTCCCGACTTGTCCTGATGGCGCAGAGATGGACAGATTAACTATGAGACTAAAAGATAAAGAAGAAACAGAATATTACCAAAGCTGGAATTTATTCTACAAATGGTTAGAAGAGAGAACCAAAGAATAGGACTTGATTATGTATTAGCGTTTTATGAATCCAGATCGCACGCTGTTTGAAAAACTAACATATGTATGTAGAGGTTAAATAATAATAATAACAACAACAACAACAACAATAATAATAATAATAATAATAATAATAATAATAATAATAATAAAAATGAAGAAGAAACAATATTACCCAATTTGGGATTTATCAATGGCTAGAGGAAAGAATGAAGGATTAGGAACAGAATATGTATTAGTGTTTTTAAAACCAGACAGCACGTTGGTTAAAAAATTAACATATGTAAGAGAAAATTAATAAAATCTTTATAAAAAAAACAAGCTGAGCACTCCCTTTAAGAGAGTGCTCCTAATCTCAGCTCGTTACCTATATAAAAGACACCTGGGAGCCAGAAATCTTGCTGGCTGATAGGGGATCAAATGCTTATTTCACTCATTAAAATGCAAATCAATTTATAACTTTTTTTGAAATACATTTTTCTGGATGTTTTTGTTGTTAATCTGTCAGTTAAAATAAACCTACCATTAAAATTATAGACTGATCATTTCTTTGTCAGTGGGCAAACCTACAAATTCAGCAGGGGATCAAATATTTTTCCCCCTCACTGTAAGATGTAAGTATCTCGCTGTTTTGGAGAGAGAAGTTTGCTCAAAAAAATGTTCTTAGGAAGAGCAGACTGATACTGTTGGGCTTCCAAGACTTACAGTAGATCCACAGTTTAAATGCACTAAGTGCATGCTTGTACCCCATCATTAAGAGCACTTCCCTGAAGAAGCCAAGATACTGACTTTTTTTGTGAGATTGTCCTAAACAATACTGATTTGTAATTGTCCTCCATAAGGAAAGAACTGAAGCCTGGGGGGGAAGAGTAATTTTAACCAATGTGCTATAATATAAATCCATGCACCTGTTTCAACTTTAGATAATCCTGCCTTTGAATAACACACTTTTGATGTGCACTGCATTTAGTAAAGCTATGGAAAACCATGCCAAAGTATTTAAAGGATTTGACTTGCTTGATGTTCTGGCCATTTATCTTCCAGTTGTCAATTTAGGTCTTTTTGCAAAGATCATGACCTTAGTTTTACTACAGCTGATTTCAAAGGTTTCTTCAGAGCAATAACTAACCAGAGCATTCAGGGTTTCTCTAAGTCCAATTTGTGTTTGTGATAAAAGTACTGTACTATCTGCATACAAGGATGCAATATTTCTATTAGCTAATTTGGGGAGCTGAATTCATATGCCATTTTACCCTCTACCATTAAGTATATTCTTAGTAGCAAATGTTTTTATCAGGCAGTTCTAGTCTGACTCTCGGCAAGCAGAGGTACAAATACAGATGCTTGCAAAGCTTACATAATGAGTAAAGACAATTTAACATTTTATACTAACACCCCTGTAAAAGTGCATCAAATCTACATGCTTTAGCCATGTAATGATATTTAGTGATACTAGAATTATCCGTTTAGATCAGGGGTCCCCAACTACCAGGCTGCAGCCTACTAGCAGGCCGTGCTCAGTTCGAAACTGGGCCATGGGAGAAATGGGCAAGCACAAGCGTGAACCTCCACTTGCGTGAGCGGCGACCAAGCACACATGCACACGAAGCTCCACTCTCACAAGCGGAGGGCACTCATGTGCGAAGCTTCATTTGCAAGACTGGAACTTTGTGCACAAGCACCCTCCGCTCACGTGAGTGGAGCTTTGCACACAAGTACAAGAGCCTGCCACTCGTTCAAGTGGAGCTTCGTGCACGAGTACCCTCTGCTCACACAAGTGGAGCTTCACGCGTGAGCGCAAGCACCCTCCACTCATGCACAAAGCTCCATTTGTGTGAGCGGAGGCTGTGCACACGCATTCACCTGCTACTTACACACACACAGTTGGGCCAAGCTGGAACTTTGTCTTGTGCCTTTTTGGATTCTACATGGTTTGGTCAATTCACCATTAATAATACATGCCTGTTTATTTATTTATTTATTTATTTAATTTGTATACCGCCCTTCTCCCGAAGGACTCAGGGCGGTGAACAGGGCAATACATAATAAAAACAAGATACAAAAATTAAAAATTATTAAAAAGTAATTAAACAGCAATGCCCGTAATAAATTAGTACAGATTAAAAGTTAAGACCAATTTATAAAACCCAACCCCATCCAATCAGGCCAGGCCAGCTTGTTCAAAAAGGTGGGTTTTAAGATCGCGCCGGAAGGAGCGGAGATCAGGCGCCATCCGGAGCTCGACCGGAAGATGGTTCCATAAATCCGGCGCTCCCACAGAGAACGCCCTCCCCCAGGGGGCCACCAGTCAGCATTCTTTGACCGGTGGCACCCTGAGGAGGCCCTCTCTGTGGGAGCGTACTGGGCGGAGGGAAGTTGACGCCGGCCGCAGGTGCTCCCCAAGGTATTCCGGACCCATGCCATGTAGGGCTTTGTAGGTCATTACTAACACCTTGAACCTCATCCAGAAGACAACTGAAAGCCAATGCAGCTCGCGGAGCAAAGGTGTGACATGGGAGTGTCGGGAAACTCCCAACACAACTCTCGTGGCTGCATTCTGTACCAGTTGGAGCATCCGAGTGGTCTTCAAAGGTAGCCCCATGTAGAGAGCGTTGCAGTAGTCAAGACGAGAGGTCACGAGCACATGAGTGACCGTACGTAAGGCATCCCGGTGTAGATAGGGCCACAACTGGCGCACCAGACGGACCTGGGCGAAGGCCCCCCTAGTCACAGCTACTATATGGTCTTCTAGGGAAAGCTGTGAATCTAGGAAGACTCCCAAGTTGCGAGCCCTATCTACAGGAGGTAATAACTCACCCCCTATAGAGAGGGGTGGGATATCCTGAATATCCCGGGATGCCGGTACGCACAGCCACTCAGTCTTGTCAGGGTTGAGTCGAAGCCTGTTCCTCCCCATCCAGACCCGGACCGCCTCCAGGCAACAGGACATCACGTCGAGGGCATCACTGGGGTGGTTTGGGGTCGAAATGAAAAGCTGGGTATCATCAGCATACTGATGATCAGCAACTCCAAAGCCACGAATGATCTCACCCAGCGGTTTCATGTAGATGTTGAACAGGAGAGGCGAGAGGACCGACCCCTGAGGAACTCCACAAACGAGAGGCCTCGCGGTCGACCTCTGCCCCCCTGCCAACACCAACTGCGAGCGTCCCAGGAGATAGGAGGAGAACCACTGAAGGACTGTGCCTCCCACTCCCAAGCCCGAGGTGCCGCAGCAGGATACCATGGTCGATGGTATCGAAAGCCGCTGAGAGGTCTAATAGGACTAGGACAGAGGAATATCCCCTGTCCCGAGCCCTCCAGAGATCATTCACCAGCGTGACCAATGCCGTCTCCGTGCTGTACCCGGGCCTGAAGCCCAATTGGTACGGGTCTAGATAATCCACTTCATCCAGGACCAGAGGGAGCTGATGCGCCACCACACTCTCAACAACCTTCGCAAGAAAGCGAAGGTTGGAGACCGGACGAAAGTTATTTAACACAGCCGGGTCCAAGGCAGGCTTCTTGAGGAGAGGTCTCACCACCGCCTCTTTCAAGGCGGCGGGGAAACTACCCTCACTCAAAGAGGCAGATATAACCGCCTGGAACCAGCCTCGTGTCCCCTCCCGAGCTGCATAAACCAGCCAGGAAGGGCACGGGTCCAATAAACATGTGGTGGAGCTCAGCCTCCCCATAATCCTGTCTACTTCCTCCGGAGTTACAGGATCGAACTCCTCCCAGGTAACATTGACAAGACCACCCGTGTCCTGATCGTCCGACTCTGCCCAGTCGGAGTCCAGACCGGTCCGAATCTGAGCGATTTTGTCCGACATATGTTGACTAAACTCCTCGGCACGCCCCTGCAAGGGTTCCTCACTCACCTCCTGATTAAGGAGGGAGCGGGTCACCCTAAACAGGGCGGCCGGGCGATTATCTGCGGACGCGATGAGGGCAGCGAAGTAGTTAGACCTCGCCACCCTCATCGCTGCGAGATAAGACCTAATATGGGTTCTTAGTCGCAATCGGTCGGATTCAGATCGGCTGGACCTCCAACCGCTCTCTAGGCCCCGTCTCCGACGCTTCATCTCCCGGAGCTCCGCGGAAAACCATGGAGCCCACTGGGATCTGCGCCGGGTCAGGGGCCGCAAGGGTACAACTCGGTCAACTGCCTCCGTGGCCGTCCTTTCCCAGGCTTCCACTAAGGCATCTGCCGAGCTGTGAGCAGAGGAGGCAGGTGGGGACCCCAGTGCTGCCTGGAACCTCTCAGGGTCCATTAAGCGTCTGGGGCGGAACCATCTAGTTGGCTCAGCACCCCCATGGTGGGGAGTGGCAAAACGGAAGACCAGCCGCAGGAGATGATGATCGGTCCATGACAGGGGCATAACAATTGGAGAGCCCCCACCAAGATCATCTAACCACCGTCTAGATAGGAAAACCAAATCCAGGGTGTGACCTCCCACATGAGTCAGTCCATGAATTACTTGCGTCAGGTCCATGGCCGTCATGGAAGCTATGAACCCCCGAGCTAACTCAGATACTCCTCCCAGGGATGGTAGATTGAAGTCACCCAAAACCATAAGTTTGGGGAACTCAATCACCAGCCCCGAGAGGATATCGAGAAGCTCAGGCAGGGCTGCTGCTGCGCAACTAGGCGAAAGGTACACCAGCAGCAGGCCCAACTGCGCCCTAGGACCACACCTCAGTAAGAGAGATTCACACCCAACTATCTGAAGAACGGTGGCCTCCTGCGGACATTTATTTATTTATTTTATTTTAATCCCATTTATATCCCGCCCTTCTCCGAAGACTCAGGGCGGCTTACAATTAAAGCACAAACCAATGTGCTTAGCAATAGCCTTCATTCTATGTATATGCCTGCTTATTAGGGCTTTTGGGCCCCCCCCAAGCAGCATTATTACAAAGTCAGCTTATTGCCCCCAACAATCTGGGTCCTCATTTTACCTACCTCGGAAGGATGGAAGGCTGAGTCAACCTTGAGCCTGGTGGGATGTGAACCTGCACTAATTGCAGGCAGCTGGTGTTACTTAAGGAGGCATTAGCCCACTGCGCCACCAAGGCTCATAAGGTCTCCCTCATAACCACAGCCACTCCCCCACCCCTACCCTGAGTCCTAGGCCGGTGTAGCACCCGGAAGCCTGGTGGGCAAAGATCAACCAGGGGGATACCACCCTCTGGGCCCAACCAGGTCTCCGTGATGCAGGCCAGGTCCGCATGCTCACCCTCGACCAGATCCCGGACGAGAGGAGCCTTATTAACGACGGACCTGGCGTTCAGGTACACTAGCCGGAGCCCAGGTGGCTGCACATCCTCGCTCCCGGAGCCTTGGGGTGAAGACAGAGTGTCGGAGCGCTTCATCGCTTGTAAATAGCGGGGATGCCCTCCCGGACATCGATACGGCCCTCTGTTTCTACACCTGCTGCCATTCCCTAATGTCGTGGGAATAGGAAGTCCCACGGCCCGCTCCCGAGCTCCGGAGGCAGCAGACTCCAGCTCCTCCCCCCCGCGATCTGTCCCAGGCCTGGCCTGACCAGCGATTGGTGGATTACCCCCCATTTCCAACCAACCACAACCCTCCCCCCCAACCCTACAAAAAATTAGCTAAAAAGGTAATCAGGGGCCTCTTATTAAATTTATACTGGAGGCCCCTGCCCCTGCCCCTGCCCAACCATCTCTCAGGGTCCCGGCAATCGGGCCCTTCATCAAGAGGAGGTGTAAAGAGTAAGGCGGGTCGGTCCCAGGATGGGGGGGGGGCCCTGAGGGCGAACAAAACCGTGCTCGGATAAGTCAGACGCATGGTGGTTGTTAAACAAGTCCGGCAAAAAGACAACAAGGCGGACCCAGATCGAAACAGGAGGATCTCAAAATAAATAAAAAGGAGAATGTCCAGAGTGCCAGCCCAGCTCCACTGCCACTAGAGCTGGGAAACCCTGGGACAGATCGAAACCCGCCCTCTCACGACGGTCAGAACCGGGGAGCAGCCTGGTGCATACAACCAGGAAAAGCAATACCGCCTAGAGCTCTCACCTCTAGGAGGTAGCAGATGTACAGTCTCAACCACTCTCCCACAGTGGTTGTAACCCGGGCCTCCCAAAATCATAGGGGAGGGGAGGAGAGAGGAGGGAATTAGAGCAAAAGAGTCAGCGAAATACATCAGGGCTGATAAGCCTGTAGAGTCACAGAATGGTAGGAGAGCTCCGGTTACATAGTTCAATTTCATGTTGTAGAAGGACCAGATGATAGTCAGCCAGGAAGGGAAACCGAGACCATGGTAGTTCAACAGAACCACAAAACATGGTCTAGTCAGTTTCTGGCAGCGCAGAGGTTAAATTGTGCCTCATTAACGTCCGAGGCATCAGCATCCGCATTCCCCCACCAGGCCAGGTCACCATACCAGAGAGGCCGCGGTACTCCAACTCCCTTCGCCGCCAGCCATCTCAGACACCAACCAGGCGACATCTCCACCACTTCAACACTTCCACGCCAACGCTGCTCCAAGCCGCGATTCATAGTTAATCAGTCAACACACGGCTCCCCCAAGCAGCTGAAAGGCGCTCCGGAACACCGCCAAGCTCTAGAAAGTTGTCCCGGGCTCCGCAGGCTCCGGGAACGCCACCAGGCTCCGCAGACTCCATCAGGGGCCGACAGTCAGCTGGTCGGCGGAACGCAGGCCTCCGAGATCCTCCGCCCGGCTCCAACGAGTTGTTAATCAGGCTCTCAAAACTCCCCCGGCACAAACGGTCAGCTGGTCGGCGCCGCGTAGAGCAGCTGGTCGGCGCCGCGTAGAGCAGAGCTCCGCAGAATGTATCTAGGTCTTCCAGGCACTCCAGCAGCCTCCGTTAGAGTTTGCCGAGTCCGCCGAGCCCCCGCGGTCCGACAAACAGCTGGTCGCGCAGCACGGGGCACTGCTCAGCTCCTCCGCGTCCTCTAGGGCCTCCAAAAACTCTTCCGGGCTCAGATGGAAAACCTCGGAGACCTCGGAGAGTCCAGGGCTCGCGGGGCCAAAAGATAACAATACGGGCGTTGCCCACAACCACAGAAGCTCACCTCGTCCTCGTCCCCCATCCCAAGTCCTTCACAGAGAGAATATTCCTGTGAGGCTCCCAAGGGTCGCCACATTGCCGGAGCTCTGCACGGAGCTTAGCCGAGCACGTCCGCCATCTTGGGCATGATCAGATGAAAAAATTAAGTGACTTTCTGAGTTGGATAGCCGTAGAAGTTGCTTTATTACAGTATCTTCTTTCACTTGTAGCAATTTTGGGTGTATCGGTTGATCTAAATTGCTGTCCAAAGTCCATTTTCTACAAGAGTCTAAACAAAAAGACCCAATTTAAATTGTCAAAGGCTTTTTCAGCATCTAAAATTATTAAGGCTGCCCAGGTCTTATGGTATTGCAAATATGCAGTTACATTCAAGCCCCTTCTAACCTTCTCTCTCAATTGTCTTTTCGGTAAAAAGCCAACTTGGTTTTCACATACAAAATTCTGCAGGATCTTCTTCAAACTTTCCCCCAATATTGCCATAAAAATGTTATAGTTTTTAATAAAGAAATTAGTCTATAAATTTTCATCAGTGTATCATCTTGTCCTTCTTTTGGAAGCAAAGCAATATTAGCTTTTCTCCACAATTGAGGGGTTTGGATCCCTAAGATCCCTTACCCTAAGCATGAATACTGTATATTATTTTGTTTATCTGTATCCACAACATTTTTTCCCTTGAGAGAGACCTTGTTGGATCCAGTCACTTATAGACCTTCGTGAGGCACTAGAGCAGTATTTTCCAACCATGGCATCTTATATCAACTTCAACTTCCAGAATTCCCCAGCTAGCAAACACTTCACAATTTATTAGTAACCAATTATATAAATCATTTCCAATTAACTCACCATAGGTTGTTATACTGGCATTTATTTTAATTATTTTTTGTGGCCATCATTTGCCAATGATCCCAATCCTCCAGGTCAGTGTTTTTCAACCTTGGCACCTTTAAAATGGGTGAACTTTAATCCCAGAATTTCCCAGCTAGCACATGCTGACTGGGGAATTCTAGGAGTTGAAGTCTACCCATCTTAAAGGTGCCAAGGTTGAAAAAACACTGCTTTAGGGCAGGACTTTTCAACCGGTGGCACACTGGCACCTGGTACATGGCCATGCCCAGCCTAGCCAAGTGTAGTGGAGGAGAGAACGAGCCAAAGCGGTGCAGCGCACGACTTGCCGTGAGTGTGTCCTCAGGAGCTGCAGGTGACTGTTTTGTCCTGCAGGCGGCATAGTGCAGGTAACATGGACACTCATGCCACTCGCGGCATCCCCTACACCAGAGCCGGGTGTGTGAAGTAGGCGAGGGCCATTTGCTGGTCTCCTTCAGGAGATGGTGCCTTTCTTCATTCCTCGCGAGGGTGACCACTCCCCCGCTGCGTTTCTTGCCTGTTTTTCTCCCTCTCTCATCACAAATATCTTCCTGCCACTCTGCTCTTAAGGCTGTGCGGCTCTTGTCCAGGAATTTACAGTGGCCTTTCAAGCCACAGCCACCAGCCGCGCTGGCAGCCTCTCCCCCTCCCCTTGTCCCTTCCTGGGCACGGAGGAAGGAAGGAGGGAGATGGGAATGTGAAAGGGAGGGAGGGGAGGGAGGGAGGGGAGAATGAGAGGGAAAGAAGGAAGGATGGGACAATGGGAGGGAGGGATGGGACAATGAGACGGAAGGAAGGAAGGAAGGAAGGAAGGAAGGAAGGAAGGAAGGAGGAAGGAAGGAAGATCGGAATGAGAAGCAGGGAGGCAGGGAAAAAGGGAGGGAGGGAAGAAGAAGGAAGATTGGAATGAGAGGGAGGGCGGGTCTGGGGGAAGTCCTGCCTTAGCACTTGGCCACCAGCAGCCCTGCTGCCCTTTCACCATCCCTTTGCCCCCTCCTTCTGGCCTATCCTGATGGTCTCCCATCCTATTGCTAAGGATGCTTTGATTACAAAGCCGGGCCTCCCTCTGATCCACGCACTTTGCCCTCCTACACCCACCATGAGCAGCCTGTCCAAGGAGAGTGGGCACATCAGCAGAAGTAGTCTTGATGAGGAGATAAGCACAGCCAGGCGCACCCACAGGGAAGTGGGTTCGGCTGCAGGCTCCTGGTGCTCTGGGAGCTCGAGGGCCAGGCTGGGTGGTTGCCCTCCGCTGCCCAGGAGTCCAGGCAGCCCACACGACTGTCCGGGAGTCCCCCGTGTGGCCCAAGAGGGATGGCGAAGCTCCTCCAGTGGACCATGCCCTGGCGCCTACCCCAGTCCCACCCCCCTCCACCAGAGACCCATGGATCCCCCCACAGACCCGCCTGCACCCCCAAGGCCATTGACTTCACTTGTCAAAAAGTTGCTAAAGGTGATCACATGACTGTCATAAGTATAAATCAGTTGCCAAGCATCTGAATGTAAATCACATGACCCTGGGGATGCTGCAACAGTTATAAGTGTGAAAAATGGTCATAAGTCACTTTTTCCAATGCCGTTGTAACTTCAAACAGTCACTAAGCAAACTGTTGTAAGTCGAAGACTGCCTGTACTTTATCACTTTTTTTTCCTTTTTTTTGGTCAACAAGTTTTTGATACCTGGTTGCCATATCCTAAAAGTAGTACAATCTATGAAAAGGTTGAAAAGCCCTGCTCTAGGGGGTCTGTTCCACCTGCAGGCAGGCCTCTACAGTGCTTCTAAGGTGTCCCCGTTTCTGCCCAAGGTTAGGCGCTAAGAGGCAACCCCACGGACAAGGGGAGAGAGAGAGAGAACGGGGAGAAAAGGACCTGGAGCAACGGCAGCATCAGGGGAAAGAATGCAAACACCTCTCCACGCTTCTCCACCAACGCCAGCGGGGGACTGGGTGGGACATCGTCCCCGAATTGACCACCATCCCTCCCCTCCCCGGCGCCTTTTGGCCAATCAGGAGAGTACAACCCACAAAAACGGGCCCGGGTGGGGAGGGGAGCGCGAGACCCGAATTTCCCAGTGCCGCCGCCCGCTCTCCTCGCGCACTAAATTGGCGGCGACCCATAACTGCTTTTCTCACCCGAGCAGCTCCCACCGTCTCGGACTTCACCCGCTTGCTCCTCCTTTTCCGTTCCCGAACAGCGACCGCAGCAACCCTGTCTCCTCTCGGGACCTGCTCCCCTTCCTGGTTTGGAAGCACAAGTTATACAGCTTCTAAGCAGAGCCGCAAACAGGAAGTGCATCAGGCGCAGGGAGCGGAAGAAGCACTTTCCTTTTTGCCCTGTGTCTATAGAGCGAGAAAAAAAAATCAAGAGAGATATATAGCTGTGGACTTGAGGGACAAGCCTTTCAAACCCCTTTCCGGCGAAACCCAAGGGTCTCTATCTCAGGTAAAGAGAGCTCCCGAGGCAGCCGTTCCGGGACTGACGCGCCTTTCTCAACCTCAAAGTGTGCCCTGGCTGAGCGGCGAGCAGCACTCCGGACGGCACACGTTGCTGGTCAACTGAGACAGGCCTCCTTCGAGCCGGGGAGATGAGGGATACGGGGATACTTGAAAGTTCCTCTGCCCCTAGGATTCCACGCGCCACCGAAAAGAAGGGCTGAGGCGCACAAAAGGCCCGAGATAAGACCTCTACCGCTTAGCGGCGATACCCCGGTCAAACCTGTAAGGAATCCTGGGATTTCTTCCTGGCCTTGGAAGAGCGACTCTCGCTTCCTCCTCGAGGGAGCTGGGGAAAAACAGCAACAAAGGAAAGATGAAAAACGAGTCTCTTTGGGTCCGGAAATTCGCTTTGAAATCGTGGTACGAGTCACTCTACATTAAGCAGCTCTATGTGACATTTCCGGGAGAGGGGAGGAAGGGAGGGAGGTACCTCCCGAAGGAAGCAGTTGGTCACAGCCGAAACATTCCGGAAGGTTCTAAAATAAATCGTCCGACTGTTTTGTTCCGCCCTGCCTCCTCTTGGGAGGGAAATGTTACAGGGTTATAACGTTATAGGGTAAGGATTTGCTGGTTGCTTATTATTTAGATACTTAAACTGTTGCGGAACAATTAACATCCCGACCAGAGGAGGATGGACCGTGGTCCATTTGCATGGTGAATATCAAAGAAAAGAAATCCAAGGCATGTTCTGTTGTAAAACCTTTAATAGAGAAAACGAAAGACCTAAACTGACAACATTCTCTCATCAGGCAGAAGAGAAAAGTAAAGAAGTAACTGTGAGAAACTTTTTCTAGGCATGCGCACAAAACAGTCTGAAACCATAACATAGCTGGACATATGAGAGTCACTATGGTTACATGATAAGATAGTAACACAGGTGCAGAGAGCAGGGGAAAATGTACAGATAGAAATGAGTGAAGCTGGCAAAACTAAAAAACACGCAGTGACATCCCCTTTTGTCAGCGAAGCAGAAAATCAGATAAGGCACATCTTGCGCAGATATGCGTGTTGAGCTGTAGGAAGTGGTTTGTTCAGCATATCAGCAATTTGGTCATGTGTAGGCACATACTGCAATTTGACAAAACCTTGTTTAACTGCTTGTCTCATGTTTTGGTAACAGATGTCAATGTGTCTAGACCTGGAACCTGTAAAGCGATTCTCAGATATGTAAACCACAGATTCGTTGTCCTCCATCACAGTGATTGGTCGAATCAGAGGTGTCCAGATATCTGTGACTAAGGCATCAAACCACGTTAGAGAATTACATGCATCAGAAACTTAATAAAGCCCATTGAATTTAGTTTGTCAGAAAGACATAAGTACCACATTAAACCAGACTGTTTCAGACCATAAAGACTTTTGTGTAGAAACCAAATATCCCCTTCTTGCTGTCGGAAACCTGGAGGACCTTTCACATAAATTTCTTCATCTAGATCAGCATGTAGATAAGCCGTTTCAACGTCGAACTGGAAAACTTCTAAACCAAGGATAGTTGCAGTGGCTAAGGCGATTTTCACACTCTCAGTCCGCACTGTGGGTGAATAAGTATTTGTGTAGTCCTCAGGATAATGTTGAGCGAAATCCTGGGCTACAAGTCTGGCCTTGTACAACAACTCACCATTTGGCTTCTTTTTAATTCTGTAGACCCACTGAGTGCCAATAACTTTCTTGTTTACTGGAGGGCTTGCAGGCGTAAACACCTGAAGTTTCTTTACAATACCCATTTCAGCCTGCATTGCCTCAAACCATTTATCTTGCTCTGATTCAGGAAGATGTTTGATTTGTGTGAACGTCTCAGGAGGAAGTGTAACAATATTGACCATAGCGTAGGAACCAAAAATATGGAGATGTGAGAGGTCAGGCTTGTGTCCATATAACATGAAATAAGGGGTCTGATTTATCACACTACTCCAAGTGCGGTTGATGATATGATTAGCATATTTGATAGCTTCACCCCAGTATGGGAGACTGAGGTTAGCATCTTCAAGAAGGCAATGCATCATGGTTTGCAGAACCCCATTTCTGCATTCTGCCACTCCGTTTTGAGCCGGAGTGTAAGGAGCTGAGGTCTGGTGTAGTATCCCATTCTTACACATCCAGTCCTGGAAACGCTGAGACATAAATTCAGCAACACGATCATTCTGAATTCTGGCGATGCTGACTTCGAATTGGGTATAGACAAGATTGGCAAAGTCTTTAAAGATCTGAAAGGTCTCAGATTTTTCTCTCATAGGAAATACATATCCATATCTAGAATAATTATCAACAACTGTCAAGAAATACCTTTTACCACCAAGTGTTGGTGCAAAAGGACCGACTACGTCAGTGTGTACCAAATCAAAAATGTGTGTTGACAGGTGTGTAGCGCGTTTTGGAATTGCTGCTGCTTTGGATTTGGCTTTCTTGCAGACAGCACAGTCCAAGAACACCTTACACCCCTTTAGATCCAAACCTCTAGCGAACTCTGGCATCTTCTTCAGAACACAGAAACTGGCATGACCCAATCTTCTGTGCCACTTATGGATACACCTGGAATGCAAAGGTTTACCTGTTAGTGAATTCTCAACATTAGCATGTTTATTAGGAACCATAGGCTTGCCGTGAGCAACCTGTGTCTTATTTGTCTTTTTGTTGGCTTTAGGAGCCTTTGGGGTAGCAACAGGATCTCTCACTGGGACATCTCTCACTGGGCCTGTGCTCTCCCTTTTTGGAGCTTGTATACTTGCCTGCTCTTGTGGCTTAGACTTTGGCTTTATGTAATAAACACCACCAATCAACATTGTTTCAGCAACAATATCTCCATCTTTAACTACATAACTTGCTTTTTCGAGATGATGAACCTGGAATTTTGATACCCTAGACAAGTGACTCTGACTAAGCAAACTACTATTAGCTGATGGTACATAGTAAACATCAGGAATGGATGCACCGAGCTCTTCAATATAAACAGTTCCTTTTCCCATGACCTGAACAGGATGATTTGAAAAAGAATACAGTTCACGAAGTTCAAGTTCAGGCTTGTGCATCTCTGTGTACAGCTCTTTTCTGTAGGTAACATGTAATGCTGCTCCACTGTCCAAAGTCCAAAGTAGGCATCTGTCGTACTCTGGTTGAGGCTGTGGTTACAACCAATGTGGCAAGTGGAGCTTGCGGATCATGCCTGGGACCACGACCACGACCTTGTCGTCCGCCTCTACCTCTGTCTCCTCTGGAATCCGTTCCTCTGGGCTGGTACGTGACGGGCGCTGGAAATTGTTGGGGACAATCCCGGGTGGCATGTCCCACACGATTGCAGATGTAGCATCTTGGCATCCTTGGAACGTAGGCCCTTCCACGGAAGGAACACCTCGCTGAAGCTTTTGATGCAGGTGGTTCCCTTAAGTGTGGCACGGCTTGCATAAGCGCCTCTTCTTCGGTTAAAATTCTGCATACATGATCCACTGTGCATTGAGCAATAGGCACTTGATTAATCTTAGAAATAGCATCTTTCCATTCATAATTCAATGAGTTAATGATAATGCTGATCATTTGAAAGTCATCAATAGGATAGCCTTTTTCACCCAGTTCTTTTCTTATTCCTTTCATTTTAGTTAAGTGTTCTCCAATATGTTCACTAGGTTTTAATCTAGAACCATGGAACTCGGACAAAAGCAAACATGTAGACTCAATGGACGTAGGCCGGTAACATGCTTCTAATTGAGTCCAAATCTGTTGGGCAGTTGCATCTTGTGAAAATGTGAGCTGCAATTCAGTGTCCATGGACATCAATAACGTTGTGCATGCTCTATTATTCAAGTCTCTTATGTCAGGAGGCCATGGCTGGGCAGGAGGATTAAACACCATCACATGGGTACCTTCTCTATGAAGCAGAAGTTCAACTTCACTGACCCATGCCCTGTAATTCTGTCCTGACCGCTTCAATTTTGAATCACCAGCCAGTGGTACAATAGAGGGTGCCTGTTGAGGAACATGCAATTAGGGTACTGGCTGTGCAGGTTGTGCAAATGGGACTTGACCTGCAGGAGGCACTGGTTGTGCAGGCTGTGCCATCCGGACATAACCAGCAGGGGGCACCAGTGGCGCCTGTGCCAGGGCTTGCAGCAGTTGCATTGAAGCTGCTACAGGTACTGGTGCTGTGGGTGGCTGTACCTGAGCTGCAATACCACCCTGGCCAGCAGAAGGTGCTGGCGCTTGAGCTGCTACATTAAGAAGACCTGCAGTTAGCACTGGCCTTTGTATTTATTTATTTATTTATTTATTTATTTATTTATTTATTTATTATTTAAACTTGTATACCGACCTATTCCCGTAGGACTCAGGGCAGTTTACAGGGAAAAATTAAAAATACATACATACAAAGTTAAAATCGATTAAAACTAAAATTAAATTAAGTCCCTGAATTTAAACTAAAACCCCATTAATAAATAATTAAAACCTCTCAGTCTGGGCCAGACAGCTCAAAAAGCCAAGTTTTCAAATCCCTGCGAAATGAGCGAAGGTCGGGGGCAGTCCTAAGCTCCGTGGGAAGATGGTTCCAAAGGGCCGGCGCACCCACAGAGAACGCCCTTCCCCTGGGGATAACCCGCCGGCATTCCTTGACCCGCGGTACCCTAAGAAGGCCCTCCCTGTGGGAGCGCACGGGACGATGGGAAGTTGATGCCGGCAGCAGGTGTTCCCTTAGATAATCCGGACCCAAGCCATTGAGAGCTTTATAGGTCATTACCAGCACCTTGAATTTCACCCGGAGGGCAACCGGAAGCCAATGCAGCTCACGGAGAAGAGGTGTTACACGGGAGTATCGGGAAACTCCCATAACAACTCGCACAGCTGCATTCTGCACCAGTTGAAGCCGCCGAGTGGTCCTCAAGGGCAGCCCCATGTAGAGAGCGTTGCAGTAGTCTAGCCGGGAGGTCACGAGCGCATGGGTGACTGTGCGTAGGGCATCTCGGTCCAGATAGGGCCGCAATTGGCACACCAGATGAAGCTGGGCAAAAGCCCCCCTGGTCACGGCTCCTATATGGTCTTCAAAATTGAGCCGTGAATCCAAGAGGACGCCCAAGTTGCGAGCCCTATCGACGGGGGGTAACACCTCACCCCCCATCATTAGTGGTGGAACAACCTGGTTTATCCGAGATGCCGGTATGTACAGCCACTCAGTCTTGGCAGGATTGAGACGAAGCTTGTTTCTCCCCATCCAAACCCGGACCGCTTCCAGGCAACGGGACATCACGTCGAGTGCATCACTGGGTTGGTTCAGGGTGGAGAGAAAAAGTTGGGTATCATCAGCGTACTGATGATACCCCACCCCGAAACCACGAATGAGCTTGCCCAGCGGTTTCATGTAGATGTTGAACAGGAGGGGAGAGAGAACCGACCCCTGAGGGACTCCACAAACGAGAGACCTCGGGGCAGACCTCTGCCCTCCCGTCAACACCGACTGCGAGCAGCCCAGGAGGTAGGAGGAGAACCACTGTAGAACAGTGCCTCCCACTCCTAGCCCCCTGAGACACCGCAGTAGGATACCATGGTCGATGGTATCGAAAGCCGCTGAGAGATCTAAAAGGACTAGGACAGAGGAACATCCCCTGTCCCGAGCCCACCAGAGATCATTCACCAGTGCGACCAATGCCGTCTCCGTGCTGTACCCGGGCCTGAAACCCGATTGGTACGGGTCAAGATAATCCGTTTCCTCCAGAAACAGAGGGAACTGATGCGCCACCACACTCTCAACAACCTTCGCCAAAAAGCAAAGGTTGGAGACCGGACGATAGTTATTTAAAACAGCCGGATCCAAGGCAGGCTTCTTGAGGAGGGGCCTCACCACCGCTTCCTTCAAAGCAGTGGGAAAGGTACCCTCCTTCAAGGAAGCAGATATTACTGCTTGGAACCAGCCTCGTGTCTCCTCCCGAGCCGCATAGACCAGCCAGGAGGGGCACGGGTCCAGTAAACAGGTGATCCTGTCCACATCATCGGGGGAAACAGGGTCAAACTCAGTCCAGGTAACATGCTCAAGACCGCTTGATTCCTCTATTCCAGACTCTGCCCAGTCAGAGTCCAAACCGGTCCGGATCTGAGCGATTTTATCCACCAGATGATGACTAAACTCCTCAGCCCGTCCCTGTAAGGGTTCCTCCCTCGTCTCCCGATTAAGGAGAGAGCGAGTCACCCTAAACAGGGCGGCTGGGCAATTATCTGCGGACGCGATGAGGGCAGCGAAGTAATTAGACTTCGCCATCCTCATCGCAGCAAGGTAAGACCTTGTAAAGGCTCTTAGTCGCAATCGGTCAGATTCAGACCGGGTGGACCTCCAACCGCTCTCTAGACCCCGTCTCCGACACTTCATCTCCCAGAGCTCCACAGAAAACCATGGGGCCCAACGGGATCTGTGCTGAGTCTGGAGTCGCAAGGGTACAACACGGTCGAGTGCCTCAGTGGCCGCCCTTTCCCAGGCATCCACCAAGGCATCGACCGGGCTGTGAGTGAGGGAGACAGGTAAGGACCCAAGCGCCATCTGGAACCGTTCTGGGTCCATTAGGCGCCTGGGACGGAACCACCTGGTCGGTTCCACAGCCCAGCAGCGGGGGGTGGCACAATGGAAGACCAACCGCAGGAGATAATGATCGGACCATGACAGGGGGACAGCAGTTGGCGAGCCCCCTCCCAAATCATCCAACCATTGTCCAGATAGAAAGATCAGGTCAAGGGTGTGACCCGCCCCATGAGTCGGGCCCTGAATTACTTGGGTCATGTCCATGGCCGTCATGGAAGCCATGAACTCCCGAGCTAACTCTGACGACCCTCCCAGGGAAGGCAGGTTGAAGTCACCCAGAACTATAAATCTGGGAAACTCCACTGCCAACCCTGAGAGGGTGTCGAGCAGCTCAGGCAGGGCCGTTGCCACACAGCTGGGCGCCAGGTATGTAAGCAACAGGCCCAACTGAGCCCGAGGGCCACATCTCATGAGAAGGGACTCACTCCCGCCTATCTGGACAATGGTGGTCTCCCGCGGAAGGAATTTGAGGAACCAGTGGAGGCTGCATGTGGGCTGAAGGCTGCTGTGCTCCATCTGAGACAGGAACCTGAATAGTAGCAGTATTAATAGGCATTCTAGCTGAAGCTCCCAATGAATGAGGAGGTGTGGCAGCTTGGAGCGATGCCTGATGAAGGGACATCTGTGAAAATGCATTCTGCATTCTTTGAAATGCATCTGGTAAAACAGATTCGCCAGCAGATGGTGCTATAACATTAGATTCAGGCACCATTGTATCCTCGCGTGTCATTTGACACAGCAGGCAGTCAGGCTCCCATTCGTCTGACACAAGATTCCACTGTGGGTGTGCCTCTGTCGTTGAGGAAGAAGGCAAAATGGCGACCCCTCGTGGGTGTGGCTTTGCTTGTGAAGAGGGAGGCAAAATGGCTGATTCTGAAAACTGAATGCCAGCAGAGGCTCTCCCATGCTTTTTATACCATGTTGCACACAACTTTGCGTTTTGCAGCTCTCCCTCAAAAACTTCAATTTGTTCATAATAACTTTGCAAAGCCTTCTCCTGCACAGTTTGCTCAGGGCTTGGAGGATAATACATCACTTCCTTCCCTAGTGAAGCCTTAGGTCTAGCACCAAATCTCTCATAATCAGCCTGATCCTCATGAGCATAGGTTACTACTGGGGCATCAGCTTGAGAGTCTGCAAAAACAGAAAACAGTGAAACTGACCTTGGCTCAGAGGCTGCTTCTCCAAGATGTGTAGCCGATGCCAACGGAGTCTGTAAACTTGAAGGGAGATATCTCTGTGAAACGGCTGCCTCCTCCTCAGCTGACTGATAACCGGCCTTCTTCTTTCTCCTTTTCCTTGGCATTTTTGCAGCAATTAATCACAGCCTCCTCAGTGCCGGACTAACTGCCTGGCTAATTGCCTATCAATAAATCTTGAAAAGAAAAACAAACCATCCTCGATACCAAATGTTGCAGAAAAATTAACATCCCGACCAGAGGAGGATGGACCGTGGTTCATTTGCATGGTGAATATCAAAGAAAAGAAATCCAAGGCATGTTCTGTTGTAAAACCTTTAATAGAGAAAACAAAAGACCTAAACTGACAACATTCTCTCATCAGGCAGAAGAGAAAAGTAAAGAAGTAACTGTGAGAAACTTTTTCTAGGCATGCGCACAAAACAGTCTGAAACCATAACATAGCTGGACATATGAGAGTCACTATGGTTACATGATAAGATAGTAACACAGGTACAGAGAGCAGGGGAAAACGTACAGATAGAAATGAGCGAAGCTGGCAAAACTAAAAAACACGCAGTGACATAAACACAGGGCTTTTTTTTAAAAAAAGGTGCCGGAACTCTCATCTTGGCGGGTGCAGGAGGCGGGGGGGCGGCACTGCTGCGGTCACGGGCGTGAGGGGTGTTGGCGGCAGGCTGTCCCCTGGGGCTGGAGCCGGCGCAGCTGGTGCAGTGGGAGCAGCGGGGCTGCTCTATACGGCGGGGCTGTGCGGGGCGGGAGGCAGTGCGGGCCAGGCAATGCAGGGCGGCCACTTAGGTGCGCAGGGTGAGGCGACGGTGGCGCAGGTCCAGCACCGGGTAGGCCACCAGCCTGGCTGACACGGGTCAGCACAAGGAAGGAGTGCACATGGACTCCGCAGAACCCACCTCCCACTCCTTTTCCTCTCTTACTTACCTAGTTGAGATGGTGTAGTTGGGCAGCAGGGAGGGATGCAAACTTCCTGCCAACTCACCTTCGCTGCAGACAACTTGCCGGTACAATGTTTGCCGGCCGGGTCTTTTGGCGCTCTCAGCAGCAATTCCTATTGGCTTTCAAGTAGCATAGCTTGTGGGAGGGAGGGAGTAGCATAGCTTGTGCAAAAGCTTTTTTTGTGCAAAAAAAAAAGGTACTGGAACGCCATTCAGAGCGTTCAATAAGAAAAAAGCCCTGCTTTTATGTTTTAATCTTATGATTTTAAAAATATATTTTTTTCTTTTGTAAGTTGCCCCAAACCTAGCCATGTGGATTGCATACAAATATTATATAATCAGTAAATAAAGGTAGAACATATGTTAAATATACATCAAATGATAATATGCTTCTCTACAAAGTCAATTCTTGCTTAATGACAGACCAAGGAGTTAACTCAGAAAGGCAAGAGGAAAATCTAGAAGAGGTCTGTGCAACTTGTAGAAGGGAAAGGCCCACACTGATAAATTAAAAATCTTTGTGGTCTGCAAAGGAATACTGGTGGGCTAATCAACAATTTGGTGACTAGAGGAGCATGTACAGTGTTGGAGCTCATGGTCATGGTAAGCCATGGAGACACTAGGCAACATGACTTTTAGGGCAGTGGTGGTGATTTTATTACTTTTTTTTTAAGCCTGTGCTCTGTCCAAGGGTGTTTGGCAGGCTGCATGTACAGGCCTGGTCTAGAATTTATTTTGGAGCATTCAACTATCTAGAGCAGGCATGTCAAACTCATTTTGTTTGAGGCAACTTCTTATAAAAGAATTGCCATTAATTTGTTTTAATAAAACAATTTAAATCAATTTTTCACTTGATTTCAAATTAAATGAATTATATTGGTTGACATGAGATTTTTTTTCCCGTACAATTGCCAAATACAATAAACTGGTTTTAGGTATATGTTACTGGAAGGAAAAATCAATCCCTGCTGCGTTACTGATCCCAGAGAAGCATTTGCATGTATGCAGGTATCCTTAGGGTGCCATAGTTATGGATGAGAAATATTGGTTGCAAAGTTGGCATTTCTGGATGTAATACAGGTATTTTGGACTTATTTTTGTTTCTTTGCATGTTTGATATTTTTAAAAAGGCATATGCTACTGACTACGCTTATGCACATATGTAACATCTTTTGCTAGAATACATGACCACTGCTTTTCCAGAATGTGAAAAGTGAAAGACTGTGACTAAACAAAATTTTAATGTACAGATAATACCACCAGAAATTATTTTAGCCTTTTTAATAAATGTTGTTATTGATGTTAAGCTCACCATGGAAAACATCATATATTGTTATGTATATACTAGGTTAATTATTTAAAGGCTGAAGTGCAACATAACTAGATTCTAAATAATCTATTTTTCAAAACACACAACAGTCCAAACAATAAAAGTAAACTCCAAATTAAGAATATTTCATTCTTAAGAATTGTTTAATTTAAAGTGGTTTAGTTGTAATAGATGGTTAGATTCAAAATAGTTTTCAATAGTACAAAATAGTACAAAAGATACTATTTTTTTCTAGCATCAGCTAAATTAGACATATTACATTGAGAAAAATGTTTCTAATTTCTTTCCTGTTAACTTTATGAAATCATCATTGCAGAGATGTTAACATAGGAAATAGATTATTTTGTTATCTAATTTTACCTTCCAAAAGACAGAAGCAGATGAAAAATATGAGGTTCTTTCCTGTTGGCTTTTTTGAATTAGCTGCTTTAGATTCTAAAAGTTTAGTTCCTAAAGAAGTAATCCTGTAAATAATTTCAATGTCCTCCTCTAGTGCAGGGGTAGGCAACCTTGGCTCTTTTATGACTCATGGACTTCAACTCCCAGAATTCCTGAGCCAGCCTGGCTCAGCTTGGAAACCTCTCCTTTTCCCCTCAGCATGGCTGGCTCAGGATTTCTGGGAGTTGAAGTCCACGAGTCATAAAAAAGAGCCAAGATTGCCTAGCCCTGCAATAGGCTTAGGAAAACCAATAGAGGGAGCTTCTTTTTTTCAAAAAAAAGGTGCTGGAACGCCGTTCTGAGCGTTCTATGAGGAAAAAAAGCCCTGCTTAAAGAACAGAATTACAGAGTTGGGACTTCAGAGGTCTTCTGGTTGAGCCCCCTGCTCAAGCAGGAAACCCTGTTATACTATTCTGAACAAATGGCTGTCCAGTCTCTTCTTGAAAACCTCCATTCTTGGAGCACCCACAAATTCTGAAGGCAAGCCGTTCCACTGGTTAATTGTTCTCACTGTCAGGAAATTTTTCCCTAGTTCTAGGTTGGTTCTCTCTTTGATTGGTTTCCATCCATTGCTTCTTGTTCTGCCTTCAGGTGCTTTGGAGACTAGATGTTGTGAGATTTAAAAGCCCAAAATTTGATACTCACAACTCGAAGACAAGTCTGGTTAACAAAGGCAAAGATTTATTGAAAAGAAAATTGAAAATAAAAAAAATAAAAGCGTTTGCAAACGCGGCCTCTTAGACCCTTCCCAAATTGGATTGGGTTCAAAGAGCGCGCTGAACAAGTTTCAAACCAGGCATTTTTACTTTCTTTTCTTGATACATGCTACCCCTAAGTAACCTAAGTTAGTCTTTGAAGTCATTTACATTTCTAAAAGATCTTCTTTGAAGCTTTTACATCCAAAAGACTTATTGAAACAACTTCCTTACATCCGTCACTATCTTATCTTGTTTTACTTGCAACCTTGAGATGTTCCTATCTTCTTTGAAGCTTTTTTAACATTTCAAAAGAACTTTGTTGATTACCATTTGTGAGTCCTCTGTCTGAGCAGAAAATAAATAGCTTCACATCTTGGTGTTACATTTGATACAATTTATAAAAGAATAACCTTTATTTATTTTCCTTTAATTCCACCCTTTTTCTTTTCTTCCTGAATTATTCTTTTATACTTTTAGGAATTCATAATTCCCTAATTTTTCTTTAAATTCCTGGGGAAGCAAGTTGTTATATTCTGAGTCTTCTTTCCCCAACCCCTATTTTCCTACCTTCATTATTAAGATTTTTTCTTTTTTCCCATTTTCAATTGAAGTTGTTATTAAAGTCATACTTTTCATTGTTCGTCTTATTAGTATTTGTATGAGAGGAATCAAACATGGTAAAAACATAATAGCCAAAAATCCTAATATTGCAAATTTTGCTAGTTCTTTCCAATTTGCATACCACCCTCCGAACCAGTTATTTACCCCATCTAAGGTCAATCCCTTCCAGGTTTGGACTGGGACATGAGCTAATTTTATCATCTTGTCTGTAATTTCCTTTACTACCTAACCTCACCCCTAGTTTCATTATGGGCTATATAACCTTGTCTGATTTGACTTAATGAGAACATCTCAAATGCATTTCCTCCTCCTTTATAAGCATACACCCACATCCTTGCAGTTACTGGTCCTATTGCTTTCGGGTCATAACATTCTACCCCTGTGCTGGTGTTGCAACGCTTATATTGTGTGTCAATCTGAATGCAGTCTGTTAAGTCAGTTTGTAAACATTCAGGAATCATAGTATGGTATATCATTGTTTTCTCAATTTTCCCTTCCCTTTTTGTCATTTTTACGCATTGCGTACATTGCTCTAATGGTTGGACAGGTTTTAAGAGTATAATAAGAACTCCCAAGTACCACCCAGTAACGTTCCAATACATCCTCTATGCTCTTAATATCACACTCTATCTTACACCGTGTACATAAAACGCAATCAATACAATGGGGGCAACAACAACACCCACAAAGGCACCTACAAAACCAGCACATCCGGGAGGTATTGGATTTTCTCAATCTTGGTTTTCTCCAGTTGAAGTGGAAGCATCTAAAAAAAATGCAATGTTTAGTCCTTATGCCTCTTTACCCCTCCTTCTGTCAAGAGTCCGTTAGGTCCTTTGAAACTTTAACTTCAGTGGATCTCCTAGTTGAGATTCCACCTTCCACCACTCTGGGGCTGGCATGGGCCCTTTCACTTGGGAGTAATGAGTCCAGCCTTTTTCAGCTGTCCGGATGGCTGTTTCAGTAGTTAACAAGACGATGTAAGGTCCCTCCCAAGTTGGATTTAGTTTTTCATCTCTCCAGGCTTTTATCAACACCCACTGCCCTGCTTTGTATTGGTGTACTGCAAAGTCCAAGGGTGGAGTTTGAGCAAGAATGCCTTTCTGTCACAAGAGAGAAAAACTTCTGGACAGTTCAAGTACATATTTTCTTATTATTTTATCTTTCAGTTCAACTCGTGGCAATCCATCCTTCCCCATATAAGGTACTCCAAACATGAGTTCAAATGATGACAATCCAATATCTTTATGTGGTTGTGTTCGTATCCTTAATAAGGCCAAGGGGAGGCATTTATTCCAGGGTAAATTTGTTTCCTCCATTAATTTAATCAAAGTTTGTTTTAATTTTTGATTAGCATGTTCAGAAATCCCAGAACTACTGGGGTGCCAAGCTGTGTGATAATCCCACTTAATTCCTACGGCCTCATTAATTAATTTTACTACCCTTGCCGTAAAATGTGTCCCCTGGTCACTATCTATTACTTCAGGAAGACCATACCTGGGTATTATGTTTTCTAACAATATTCTGCCCGTGGTGCTAGCATTTGCATTGACACATGGAAAAGCTTCCACACATCGAGTTAAATGATCCACTATGAGAAGCAAAAACCTTATTTTTCCTGCTTTTGGTAATTCAGTATAGTCAATTTGAATTCTCTGAAAAGGTCGTATTGCCAACTCCCTTCCCCCCATTGGTTGTTTTCTTAGTGCTGCTTTATTTGTTTTTAGACAGACCATACATTTTCTAACCATTTGTAAGGCCAGGCTATATATTCATTTACATACATATTTTCTGTGTATCAAAGCCTGTGCCCCCCAGTGTGTCCCTTCATGTAACCTCTCGATCAGATTTCTCATGATCGGTTTATTTAACATCTTTCTCCCATCTGGCAATATCCACTCCCCATCTGTATTTTGAACTATCCCCTCTTTCCCCATTGCTTCCTCCTCTTCCTTGGAGAACTTTGGTATCCTTTGTTCTTCTATTTCAGGTATCATTATAAAAACTTTTTCTTTTTCCTTTTCCATGAGTCCTGCTTCTTTGGCTCTTTCATCTGCTAAATTGTTGCCATAGACTTCAAATCTCTCTCCCTTCTGGTGTGCTTCTACATGTATTGTGGCTAATGCCTAAGGTATAGTTATTAAATTGAAAATGTCAATGACTAACTCTTTCTTTGCTAATCCCTTCCCTTTACTATTCACCAATCCCCTTTCTTTCCATATTTTTTCCAAAAGTGTGCGCTATTCCAAATCTGTGTATATATTACCACCTTCCTTTCCCAAATCCTTCAGAGCCATTTTTAATGCATATAATTCACAAGTCTGAGCAGACCACTGATTTGGTAATCTCTCAGCTAACAGTTTCCCATGTTTCCCCTTCAACTATGGCATAGGAACTTCTTCGCTCCCCCTCTATTACCCTGGAGCTTCCATCTATAAACAAAGTCCTTAATCCTCCTATTCGACTTTCTTTCAGATCATCCCTCACCTTGGTCTGATAGTCAATTGCTTCTAAGCAATCATGTTCTATTTCTTGTGAATCTCTTTCTCCACTTAGAAACTGAGCTGGGTTTACATTAGCTTCAGTCACGATCACTAAATTTGGATCTTCTAATAAAATGCTTTCATATTTCATTAGCCTAGAGTTTGTCATCCACTTTTGAGTTTGCTGATTCAAAATATTCCTTACGTGGTGTGGACTACTCACTACAATTGCCCCTCCAAAACTTATCTTCCTGCTTTCTTGAAGTAGCAAGGCAGTAGCCGCAATTGCTTGTACACAGACCGGCCACCCTTTTATTACTGGATCCATCAGTTTTGATAAAAGTGCTACTGGTTTCTTTTTTTTTTAATTGAAAAGTTTTACAGTATATTTTATTTTTAACAAAACAAAACAAAACCCCTCCCAACCCCCTCCCCTCTTCCCAACCCTCCCCAACACCTCCCTCCCTCCCCTCCCCCCTCCCCGACTTCCCAGAGCTAAATACAAGGTATAAAAGTACAAACAATCATAGTCTACCATATGCAAACAACAATAAACTATTAAATCTATCGCACTTTAACTCTTATAAAATAACTACAAGCAATATAAATATCACATCAATACTTATTCAAATGCTAAGTGAAACTTTTTAGTCCCATATTTATTCTGGATATAATCAATCCATTTTTTCCACTCCACAATATATCTCTGTTGCGAATGGTCTTTCAAGTACGCTGAGATCTTTGCCATTTCCGCCAGGTTGGAAACTTTTAAAGTCCATTCTTCTATAGTCGGCAGTTCTTCCTTCTTCCAATATTGCCCTACTAAAAGTCTCGCTGTAATTAAATTCAACATCAACTTAGTGTCCACAACAGTAGTGTCAGTAATAATGCCCAGTAAAAACAATTGCGGACAAAACTTTATCCTTTTCTTAAATATCTTTTGCATATTCCACCAAATTTTAATCCAAAATGCTTTAACCTTTTTACAGGTCCACCATATATGAAAATACGTTGCATCTTCACCACCACACCTCCAACATTTAGGCTGGCAGTTCGGATACATACTTGCTAGTTTTTTAGGATCTAAATGCCACCTATAAAACATTTTATAAAAGTTCTCTCTTAAATTTTGAGCTTGCGTAAATTTTACATTTCTCACCCAAATCTTTTCCCAAGTATCCATTGTAATAACTTCTTGAAAATTCTGAGCCCACTTTATCATACAGTCTTTAACAAGTTCTGTCTCTGAATCAATTTCTATCAGTGCAAGATATATCCGTTTGATATGTGCTTGACCTTGATCTCTAATTTGCTTTACCAAATTTTCATCAGTCATTGAAAAACCAATTTTCTGATCTTCTTTCCACCTGGCCTGTAATTGCCCATACTGAAACCAAGTTTGTACAATCTTTTCTTCTCGTAAGATATTATACGGCTTCAAATACCATACATACCTTTCCAAACTTAAAATTTCCTTATATGTAGTCACATCATGTTTAAACCCAACACTTATATTTTCTATTGCGTGTTTCGGTATTGCCCATATAGGTATCTTATAATTTAGCTTATGTCTATACTTTTTCCAAACTCGCAACAGAGCATGTCTTAAAATATGCACCTTGAACACATTGTCCACCTTCTTATCATACAATAAATATGCATGCCAACCGAATAGCAAATCATAACCTTCAAGATTTAATAATCTCACTTGTGTTAAATTAATCCAATCACTTATCGCTGACAAAGCAGCAGCTTCATAGTATAGTTTAAGATTAGGCATTTTAAGACCACCTCTCTCACGCGTATCCTGCATAATCTTAAATTTAACTCGTGGCCTTTTCCCTGCCCAGACAAATTTATTAATACCCTTTTGCCATTCCTCCAAGTTTGAATCCTTTTTAAGAATAGGTATCATTTGAAATAAAAATAGAAATTTCGGCAAAACATTCATTTTCACTGCTGCAATTCTTCCCAATAAAGATAATTGTAGTTTTTTCCAGCTATCCAATTCTTTTTGAACTTTTCCCCATAGCTTTTAATAATTATTTTTATATAGCTTTACATTTGAGGGTGACAAATATACCCACAAATATTTAACCCTTTTAACAATTTCAAATCCCGTTAGCTCTTCTAAAACAGCCTTTTGTGATACTGTCATATTCTTAGACAACATTTTAGTTTTTTGTATGTTAACCTTGAATCCAGAAACTTTCCCATATTGCATTATTATCTCCATCAGTTCTACAACTGAATCTTCTGGCTGAGTCACCGTAACAACCAGATCGTCTGCAAACGCCCTCAGTCTATAATCCTGATCTCTTATTTGAATTCCCCTAATTTTTTCCGAATCCCGTATTTTAGTCAGTAATATCTCCAATGTTAAAACAAATAGTAAAGGTGACAACGGGCACCCCTGCCTTGTGCCCTTTTCAATTTTACATACTTCGGTCAAACTATTATTTACTATTATACGGGCTGTTTGCTTTTGATATAGTGCCCTAATTGGTTGTAAAAATTTATCCCCAAAATTCATTTTTTCTAATACTTTCAACAGAAATTGCCAATCCAATTGATCAAAGGCTTTTTCAGCATCCAAAAAGATCAACGCTGCAGGGATCTGATTGTTTCTTTCCAGAAATTCCAACAAATCAACTATATGCCTCACATTGTTCTTCATTTGTCTACCACTTATAAACCCAGTTTGGTCACCATGAATTACTTGTTGCAGTACCCTCATTAATCTGTTAGCTAAAACCTTAGCAAATATCTTGTAGTCCGTATTCAAAAGTGATATTGGTCTATAATTTTTTGCTTGGGTGACATCCTGATCTTCCTTCGGAATCAGAGAAATAAAAGCAGTTTTCCAAGACGGGGGCACCCCTCCTCCCATTTGAATTGTCTGAAACAATTCCCTTAATGGCTTTACCATCTCTAACTGTAAATTTTTATAATACACAGCAGTCAATCCATCCGTACCTGGCGCCTTACCCACTTTCAATTGTTTAATTGCTGAAAAAATTTCTTCCTCAGTTATCAATTGATTCATCTCTTCCTTTTGTTCTTGTGTGAGAACAGGAATATTAGCATTCATCAAATATACATCAATATCTGCCGCGCTAATCTTATCTCTAGCATATAACTTAGAGTAAAAATCAACAAAAGTTTTTTTAATAAGACTCTGCTGATACACTACCTTACCCTTATGTTCTATTCTATCTATATTAGAAGCCCTTTGCTTCTTCCTTAACAAATAAGCTAACCATCTACCTGGTTTATTGGCATTGCAAAAAGTATTATGTCTAGCATACCGTAAGTTAGTTGCCACTTGATTAGCCATCAACTTATCGAACTGTCCCCTTAATAAATTAATTGCCTCTTTAATCTTCACATCCGATGGATTCAAAATTAAAGCCTTTTCTTTTTCCCTAATTTCATTCTCTAATTCCTTCCTCCTGAGTTCCAGATTGCGTCTATATTTGTTATTCAAATATATTAATACACCTCTCATATAAGCTTTACTAGCATCCCAGACCATTTCAATAGAAGTACCCTTATGCATATTAATTTTAAAAAAATCCTTCATCTGTTTTTTACATTCTTCCACATTTTCCTGATTTCTAAACAGGTTCTCATTTAGACGCCAAGAGCGCCTATCTCTATTATCCTTGTCTATCTCTAACCAGACTGGACTATGATCAGACATAGTTCTTGGACAAATCTTAATCTTCTTAATCCTGGAAAAGAGATCATTGGTAATTAGTATAAAGTGAATCCTAGAAAAAGATTGATGTCTATCAGAAAAAAAAGTATAGTCCTTTTCTTGCAGATTTCTTTCTCTCCAAATATCTCGCAGTTCCAAATCATCCTTCATTTCAAAAAAGGATTTAGGCAGTTTAGCATGACTTGGAACACTTTTAAAAGAACCTCTCTTGTCCATTTGTACATCCAAAACACCGTTCCAGTCTCCCATAAAAATAAAAGATTTATAATCCCACTGAGTAATCTTGCTGTGTAATAAACTATAAAAGTCTGCTTGTTGTTGATTAGGAGCATATAATCCAACCAGAAGTGTTTTCTTGCCTTCTATTAACAGTTCAATTATAACATATCTTCCTTGTTTATCTGCTTCAATTAACTCCGCTGTCAAGGTATTCTTAACATAAACAACCACTCCATTTTTCTTGTCCGTTGCAGAGGCAATAAATTGTGTACCCAGTCTTGAATTTAATAAGTACTTTTGATCCGTAACTCTAATATGTGTTTCTTGTAAACAAATAACATCATTCTTAAATTGTTTTAAGTATTGAAAAACTTTCTTTCTCTTCTGCGGTGAATTTAAACCATTAACATTCCAAGTTAGAAACTTTGTCGCCATCCTTTGCGACCCGAAGCTTTTGGAGCGCTTCTTCCAGGATCACCTGCACTTTCTTAGGTCACGCTCCTCCCACAGCTTCACTATAAGTAAGTTTTGGGGGTGCCATCATGACTTTCTGCTGATCTTGTTCTTGCTCTCGTCTCATTCGTCTCGAAGCAGCACGCGTCATCCTCTGGTCTCTGGCCTCCTCCAATGATACTGAAATTTGATCCACTCCTGTAGCTTTCTCATCTATCTGCGTTGTTCCTTCAGCACCTTGTAAATTCTCACTGCGTAGTTGAGGCTCTCCCTCACCATTCTTCTTTGTAGATTCCAAAAGTGGTATGGGGGTTGCTTTTAAAACATTACTGTAAAAATCACGTGCCTGCAACACTGTAGTAAGACGATGTCTCATGCCTTCATGCATCACCACCATACCCACTGGTATCTCCCATCTGAACTTAATATCACGTCGTCTTAATTCTTGTGCCAAAAAGGCAAATTCCTTCCTTCTCCTTAGGATTCTTGGAGGGATCTCTTTTAAAACCAAGACTTCTTGCTCAGCAATTGCAAATTTAGTATTGTAAGAGGCTTGAATAACCTCATTTCTAATTGCTCTCTTTGTAAAATAAACCACCACATCTCTGGGTAATTTCCTTTGTCTTGCAATCCACGAATTAACACGGAAAATTTTGTCTATATCTTCCATAATTGCATCTGCTGGTCGCCCCAGCACCCCTTCCGAAGCCTCAGAAACTATTTTCTTCAAATTTTCTTTAGGATCCTCTTTTAAGCCTCTGATTCTCACAGCAAACTCCATCTCATGGTACTGTACCAAGGTCAAATCACTATCAATTTTCTCCACCACATTTTCAGTCTCTGTCATTTTTGCATCTAATCTGATATTATTTTGGCTGAGATCTTCCATTCTTTCGTCCAAGCGCTCAATACATATAGCCATGCCTTGAAATGCAAGTAAGATGTCTGCCCTTATTTCTGTTAACTTCTCATCCAGAAGCTCTGTAAGCTTTTCATCCATAATCTCAGCTAATTGTTGTGATTGCTTTTCCATAGCCTCTTGCAACACATTCTGCAGGTCTTTAACTGTAAAAGTTGGTGCAGGTGCAGGTGCAGGGGGCAATAAAGCTTGTAACGAAGACTGCTGCACCGGAGAAGCCCCCACGCTTCTAAGAACTTTAGAAGATTTAGCCGCCATTTTCACCCACTATTGCCTGCTACGCACTTTCACTTTCAAACTCCGCAAAGTCCATTGAGTTAAAGATCATAAATTCACTTTCACCTGGATCTCCTGTATCGCTCTGCCTGCATCCAAGTTCTCAAAGGTTCTCTCTTAGCTGCGGGCAATTTCTTGCGAAATGCCCTTCCTTTCCACAATTAAAACACTGGTTCTTGCTACCTAATCCCATCATTCTCCTGCCTTTTCCTCTTCCTCTTCCTCTTCCTTTCTCTTGATTTCCAAATTCTCTTCTCTGTCCCCTCTGATCTCCTAACTTCTTATCCATCATTTGTCCTACTGCTGACTTCGCTCTTGTATATCATGATTCACAAATACTTTCTGAGCCTCTGCTAACAAATCCATTATATTCTTTTCTCCCCATCCTTCCATCTTCTGTATTTTTCTTTGTATATCTCCATATGCTCCTATCACAAACTGACTCTTTAATAATTGTCTAAAACCTTTGCTTTCTTCTTTCATTCCTCTGTATTTCCTCATCTGGTCTCTAAGTCTGTCTAAGTATTCCCCTGGTGACTCTTCCTTTTTCTGTTTTACATTAAAAGCTTTGCTGATATTTTTGCTTTGGGGCACACAGTTCCGAATGCCCTCTATAATTATTTGTTTTAAATCATCCATTTGCTGCCTATGGGCAGGATTGTTATTATCCCAATCTGGTCTTTGTAATGGAAACTTTTCCTCAGGAGCTGGATCATTTGCCCCTGAATGATGATCTTTCCAATATGCCATAGCAGCATTTCGGATTAGATCCCTCTCTTCCGGGGTAAATAGAAAACCCAGAGAATACTGGAGTTCATCCCACGTGTATGTATTGGGACCTAAAAAGGCAGAGAACTCCTCAGCTACTGTTTGGGGTTCCTCTTGAACCTTCTTCATTCTTTGCTTAAATTCCCTCAATTCAGTAGCTGTGATATTTACTGCTACATAACCCATTACTGGCTGTCCCTGTGCATTTATGCCCTGAGGACTTGCCGCAAAGGATATAATTTTTCTTCTTTTTCATCCTCCCCCCCCCCCCTCTCTCTCTCTCTCTCTCTCTTTCGGGTTCTTTCGGCTACAGGTTGTTCTTCGACTCCCCCTACTGCTCCTTGATCATCCTCTAAGGCTGGAGCATTTGGTATTACTTGTGGAGGGGGAGCAAGAGGAGGAGGTGGGGAAGGGAGGCATTCTAAAGGATCCCATCCCGGTTTTTCCTCCTTCAATTTAAAAATCCTTTCTTCCTCTGGTGGTACTGGTCCTTCCCAATGCACAAAATACCATGGCTTTACGTATGGTATTTCACTGTTTAGGGTAGGTCTTTTAAGAATATATTACTCTAATTTCCCTATCCAATATTTATTTGGCTCTCCCAACCAGTCCCAATGATAATCAGGTGGACTAATTACATAATGAGGCCATTTCTTTAAACACAAAGTTATCATTCTGCTTTTTGTTATCTTACAAGTCCATGCTTCCAAATTTTCATCATCCCACTGACTTAGTAATTCTCCTAATGGACTATCAGAAAGAATTTCTATACCCCGATTAATTTTATAGTTATTTTCTTTTCTTTAGGTTTACAACAACAACTACAACAATTGCCCATCTTCTTGAGAGTTTCCCTGATTATGGTTCCCTGAGCTTCTCGATTTTATGGCCACTCAAAATTTTCAACACCAGTTCTCTTCCCTTCAGGCTGTCCTTTCCCTTCGCGGGTTAAGGAAATGCGACCTTTCAGGTCCGCACTCGCTTTGGACTTACCAGTGTTCCCAGAACACAGCCCATCACACTCACACAGCCATTATCTCAGAAACCTCCCACAATCGCTCTCCTGACCACCCAGGTACAATTACCTGTTTCCCTCCTTCAGGGCAAAAGTTTCTTACCTGGGCCAGTGCACTGGGTTACCTGGTCCTGGGCTTCAGCTGTTGACTTCTTTTTTCCTATTCTTTGATTTTGTAGACCAGAATTGTCAATTTGTTGATTTAGTTTGGCTTGGAGCCTGCAATGGGAAGCTAGATCTCAGATAACCCCAGGCAGTTGAAATCAACAGGCACGCCCCTGGACTTTACTGAGGACAGCTCCCCCCTAGAGGCTCTTTCAAGCCCCACGTTTGGTTGCCAAGATTGTGAGATTTAAAAGCCCAAAATTTGATACTCACAACTTGAAGACAAGTCTGGTTAACAAAGGCAAAGATTTATTGAAAAGAAAATTGAAAATAAAAAAATAAAAGCGTTTGCAAACGCGGCCTCTTAGACCCTTCCCAAATTGGATTGGGTTCAAAGAGCGCCCTGAACAAGTTTCAAACCAGGCATTTATACTTTCTTTTCTTGATACATGCTACCCCTAAGAAACCTAAGTTAGTCTTTGAAGTCATTTACATTTCTAAAAGATCTTCTTTGAAGCTTTTACATCCAAAAGACTTATTGAAACAACTTCCTTACATCCGTCACTATCTTATCTTGTTTTACTTGCAACCTTGAGATGTTCCTATCTTCTTTGAAGCTTTTTTAACATTTCAAAAGAACTTTGTTGATTACCATTTATGAGTCCTCTGTCTGAGCAGGAAATAAATAGCTTCACATCTTGGTGTTACATTTGATACAATTTATAAAAGAATAACCTTTATTTATTTTCCTTTAATGTCTATGGAGATTCTCAATCATCCAGGTCATGGTTGTCCCAAAGATGCTTTTCAAAAGGCAACTGGACTTAGTTTTTTTTCCTTGAAAGTGTTATGCTTCTCATCTAAAAAGGTTCTTCAGTTCTGAGTGAATGGTGGAGAATGGATGGGCAAAGAATATAAATCCTTCCATTCCCCGCCATTCAGTCAGAACTCAAGATGCTTCTTGGATGAGAAGTGAAATGTTGTCAAGTAAAAAACTTAAGAAAGTCCAATTGCCTTTTGAAAAGTGCCTTTGGGACTTTGGAGAATAGGTTGACCCCTTTGCAATCAGCGGGGGTGGGTGGGTGAGTGGGATTGGCAGGCGAACGCACGTCCACCCTCTGCTTACACAAATGGATTTTCACATGCAAGTAGAGGGTGCGTGCATGAATGGAGCTTTGAGCGCAAGTGCCCTCCACTTTCAAGAGTGCAACTTCGTGAGCACACACTTGCCTATTTCTCCCACAGCCCAGTTTCGAACAGGCTGTGGCCCGCTAGTGGGCCATGACCTAGCGGTTGGAAACCACAGCCTTAGATATTGGAACACTATTATCATGTCACCCCACTCCTTTTCATTAAACTAGACATACCCAATTCCTGCAAGTGTTCTTCATATGTTTTAGCTTCCAGTCCCCTAATCTTTGTTGTGCTTCTCTGCACTGTTTCTAGAGTCTCAACATCTTTTTGATATCATGGCAACCAAACCTGGATGCAATGTTCCAAGTGTGCTCTTACCAAGGTGTTACAGAGTGATACTAACACTTCCATTCAGCCATTTGAAGGGGTCTGCTGAGGGAGGTCTGGCATGGGCATGAATTCTATGCCAGTAGCTATCCGGAAAGGAGTGAAACTGGTCCTACTGTGTACAGAGTTGTTGTATGCCTCTTTAGCGAAAGGCAGAAGCTCGGCCCATTTGTCTTGCTGGTAGTTCACATAGCATTGAAGGTACTGGTCTAGCATGACATTCTTACATTCACAACTCATTTGCAGATGATGGGCTGAGCTAAGGCTCTGAGAGGAGCCTAACAGTTTCAGGAACTCATGCCAAAATTTTGAAGTGAATTGTACCTCCTGGTCTGTTATTATGTGCTGAGGGACTTGTAGCAGCCTGGGGGTTTTCCGGATAGCCTCTTTGCCGACACACACACTGAGCAACTGGCCACATAAGTCTCTATATCCTTCTTCATGTGTAGTCACCAAAACTGTCACTTTACGAGGTAGAGGGTTTTCACAAATCCAAAGTGCCCCGCCGCTTTCATATTGTGGCTACACTGCAGCACCAAGGTTCGCTGGTTCGCCAGAACATACAACTTGGACCCCATCCATGCTAACCCATTCTTCATTGAGAGCTCATCCTTATGTTGCTGGAACCAATCATCTTCCACCAAAGGCCCTCTTAGTGTTTGCACTAGGTCCTCAGCTAATGGTATTGGTGAGCCTCTGTTGTCTCATTAGGGCTGGTGCAGCTACCTGTCAGGAGGGGATGATGGAATTGATAACCTCCCTGGCACAGTTGTACTGAGGTATCCTGGAGAGGGCATTTGCAAGGTTTTTCACCCCAAGTAGGTAGTGGAGTGTGAAGTCGAACCTATTGAAGTACTGAGCCCACGAAAGCTGCTTGGACAGCTTTCAGGGGGGCCTTCAGTGTTTCCAAATTCTTCTGGTTGGTCCACACCTCAAAAGGAATTCTGCCTTCTAGGAATTGCCTTCATGTGAGATGAGTCCAGCAGATCAGGTAGGCTTCTTTCTCTCAGCCTTTCTGTGTCAGAGAGCTTGCGAGAGGTGTAGGTGCAAGGCTGTACCTCCCCTTTTGTGTTTTGCTGGAGGAGCACTGCTCCCACAGGCATGTCACTGGCATCCACCTGAATGATGAATGGCTTGTCGGGTCAGCCGTGAAGAGGTACTTCAACTACTTGAACGCCACTTGGCATTCCACTGACCATTTTAAGGGCTGAGTGGGTCTGGCCATGGTTACCCCTTTTGTCTTCAGTAAATTTGTGATGGGCAAGGCAATCTGGGCAAACATAAGGATGAGTGGCTGGTAGAGCTTAGCAAAGCTGAGGAAACTTTCCAATTGTTTCCTCATCCATGGGGCTTCCCTTTCTGAGATTTCCCACACCTTCGCAGGGTCCATTTCTACACCGTCTTGCAAAATCCGCTACTCCAGGTAATCCAGTCTGGTCTTATGGAAATCACACTTGGAAAGGTTTGTGTAAAGCTGTGCCTCTCTGAGCTTTTTGAGCATCAGCCTGACCAATTTTACATGCTCTTCCATCGTCTCATTGTAGATCAGAATGTCATCTAAGTATACTAGGTAAAAAGGTAAAGGTTCCCCCGCACATGCGTGCTAGTCGTTTCCGACTCTAGGGGCCGGTGCTCATCTCCGTTTCAAAGCCGAAGAGCCAGCGCTTGTCCGAGGACGTCTCCGTGGTCATGTGGTCGGCATGACTAGACGCCAAAGGCGCACGGAACGCTGTTACCTTCCCACCGTAGTGGTCCCTATTTTTCTACTTGCATTTTTACGTGCTTTCGAACTGCTAGGTGGGCAGAAGCTGGGACGAGTAACAGGCGCTCACTCTGCTACGCGGCACTCGGGATTCGACCCGCCAAACTGCCGACCTTCCGATCGACAAGTTCAGCGTCCTAACCCACTGAGCCACCGCGTCCCTTAAGTATACTAGGACCCCTTTATACAAATGTTCATGCAGGACCTCGTTTATCAGTTGCATGAAGATGGTTGTGGCTCCATGCAGTCCAAACGGCATCACCTGGAACTGGTAGCAGCCCAGTGGGCATTTTAAGGCCATTTTTCATTCATCGCCCTTTCTGATCCTCACCCGGTAATAGTCTCAAGTTCAATTTTGTAAATATCCTCCGTTTGTGAGGTGACCCAACATGTCCTTCATCAGTGGGAGGGGGGTGTTCTCCATGCAGATACCATTTACCCCACAATAGTCTAAGCACAGCCTAAGGGACCCATCCTTCTTTTCCTTGAAGAGTACATTCATAACTTTGTTGGTTGAATAAACCCCCTGGCTAGGTTCTTATCCACAAATGCTGGGGTTGGAAGAGGAGCCAAGATGGTGAACAGGCAGCAAAGGCTGTAAATAGTTCCTCCAAAAGTAAAAGCTTTCTTTTATTTTATTCTATTTTTATGTTAACTTTTTAACCCTTTTTAACACTGCATTTTAACCCACTTTAAACCCATTTTTAAACTATTTTTACCCTATTTTTAAATCTGTTTTAACCCTTGTTTTACTTTTTATAATAGTCAAAGACTTTTTATAAAGGATACATACTGGAGAGGCTACCATTGTTTTACTTACATTTTAACAACTCTACAAGCCAGGATTACCAAGAATGGGGAAAAGGAGAAAGAGACTGTGTTCACTCGGCAGCACAGAGTTCTTCTAAGCCACTGAAGCAGCAGAAAATGGAAGATTTCACTGCAAATAGACAGTCTGCTCCAGTAAGTAACTCATCTGTATGTGACTCATTGGAATGGGATTTACAAACCGAACTTGAAAGCAAACAGCATATAGAACTTTCTGTTTCTCTCACAGAAAATAGATCCGCTCCCTGAAATTCAGCAACTGCTTTTCCTGCACAGGATGGGATAGTAACAAACTTAGTAAGGGAGAATGAAATAGATCTCCTTTCCAGACAATGTTTGCTCACAGCTCAAACCAGAAATTCAGTCTACAAACTTTTATCAATTGTCACAAATAAGGTTGACTGCTTGAAAGAGTCTTTTGCAAAGTTTATCAGCAGTCAAACAAACATTGCAGAAGGACCCAGGAGGACACACAGATAGACATGGGATGGCTAATGCAGAAATGGAAACTAGAATAGGCCCCTATCTCCCTTCTATAAATGAGAGAGGAAAGAATATCCACAAAGAAAACCACACTCAATCAGATAGTTCTAGAGGTGACCATTATAACCTCAGTTTACAGACCAACCAGGTTACCTTGCAAATCTATGACAACAGAAGGAATAGAGGACATTGGAGTGATAGAAAAGCTGTTAGGCAGTCTCTGAGCCAGCTGCTCCGCTGCGAGCATACTCACATTGATTTATTACATGCAGAGTGGTTGCCAGCAAGAAGGGAATGTATGCAAATTTTGTTATCTTTCAAGCAGTCCATAATTCCTTCAATGCTTTTTAGAATGAAGCACTTCCTGAGCAGTTTTTCAATATCTCCAATACGTGTCTTCCGCTCCGGGAACCTGTGCCCACTCCTGGCTCAGTCTCTCCATGAGGGAACTACTGCTTCAATTCCAAGTGGCAACAGACCTCATACTGATAAGTTTGAAGCAGGGGCAGCTGAATCAACCTTGAGAAAGCAGAGAAGTGATCCACGAACTGAGTTACCCACAGTCACTGAATCTTCTGAGGGCGTGACAGAAGAAATGTTGATAGACTTCAATGGTGTATTGCCAGAACCTGAGCAAGCTAATAATACACAGAGACTGAATGGTTTAAAAGAAGCATTGACAACAACTACTCAATCTAATGCATCAAATTACAATTATTATAACTATCTTCCAAGAAGTGCCCTATGGAGAACATGAACTGACTATATGAAGGTCAGTGCAAGGAAAACACTTTAAACATTATGTCATGGAATGTAGGCAGGTGGTATCAATTTAGAGGCCTTAATCACTCTGATCCTCTGAAAGGTAAGGATATTATATTGGTGCAAGAGACTTGGACTGTTGATGATCTCCTGCTTAATGGCTATTATTCATATAAGCTGGAAGCAAGGCCAGGCAAAGGCCCAGGGAGACTGAAAGGAGGGCTGGGTATATTTATTTCTACCAACTTGAGAGCAGAGTCCACACTTATTACCCCTTTAAACCATTCAGCTATGGCCCTTCTCCTTAAATGGGAGATTGTGTAGAAGCCAAGAAAGCTCTTAACTTGGCATACAAGGAGTATAAAAGCGAGACTGGATATGGCAATAAAGCAATTCTTAAACAGTTACTTACACTCAAAAAACAATTCAAGCAATTGATTGCATCCAAGAAGAGACAAGACACAAGGTCTTCCTGGGAACAGCTCATTGTGGCAGCAAAGCAAAAGAACTCCTTATTTTGGCATCTAATAGCTTGCCACTCTGAAAGAATCTATACCCCATTAGACTGTCACATATCTCCTATAACCTGGGAACTTCACTTTCGGAGAATGTATGAAGACCCCTCCAGTGAGAGTACAAGGTCTATAATGAAGGATATACCTGAGTGGCCTTCAGTTTCAGAGTCTGAAATTAAATCCCTCATTGGTCAACTCAGGATCAGGAAGGCTCCAGGAGCTGACTTCATTTTGGCCAAATTACTAAAGAATAATATGGAGTGGTGGATACCCATCCTGGCAGCACTATTCACCTATATTGACTCCACTGGCCATGTCCCAGAGGATTGGGGCGTGGCAATTGTGGTCCCAATTTCTTAAAAGGGAAAGAGAGATGACCCTGCCAATTACAGACCAATAAGTATGCTAAATATAATCAGCAAACTCTATGCCAAACACCTTCAAGATAAATTAAAGGAGTGGCTGGATCTTGAGAACCTGATTGCCTAAGAACAAGCTGGGTTTAGAGAGGGGAGAGGCACCATAGATCAGTGCTTAGTTCTTCATCATTTGATTGAAAAATATGCATCAGATAGACCTGCATAATTATATGCTGCCTTTATAGATCTTAAGGCAGCTTTTGACACGGTTACAAGGACTAAGCTATGGGAGAAGCTGGAAGCTGCCTCAATTGATCACAGCCTCCTCCATCTGTTACGTGCCTTACATACCAAAACATCCCTCAAGGTGAGGTGTAATATGCAAGGGTCTCTCCAGGTCAGTTGAAACTCAAAAGGGGGTTAAACGGGTGCATTTTGGCCCCCTTGCTCTTCAATTTTTACATAAATGATATGGTAAAATGGTTAAATAATCCAAATTACCACCCCCAAAAAAATAGGTGACCAAAGCATTGCTCTGCTGCTCTATGCAGATGACGCTGTGATCCTCTCCAGAACTCCAGTTGGCCTTAATAGAGCCTTGCTAACCCTTGTCCAGTATTGCAAATATAATAAACTGAACATAAATTATGAGAAAACAAAGGTTATGGCTTTTGCAAAAAGGCCAAAACGGCACTCATGGTATTTAAATAGCCATAAAATAGAGCAGGTAACCACGTTTAAGTACCTAGGGATGGTCATCCATGCCACTGGCTCACAAAAAGCCCATGGAGAATACGTGGCTGACTCTGGCCAATGATCAGCGAATGCCATTCTTAAATTTTTCCACACAAAGGGAGGACACTACATTCCAGCTGCAAATAAGCTCTTTCTGGCCATGTTGCTAGCACAGCTTCTCTATGGAACCTTGCTCGGACCCTCAGCTTTGTGTTTTACACCACTGGAAAGAGTTCAATCCAAACTTATCAGAACAATTCTCCAGATGCCGCGCTGTGTCCCAAATGCACTTCTGCGTCTAGATACAGGATTGATAAAAGTCAAAGGAAAAATCTGTATAGCTTCCTTAAACATCTGGCTAAGGCTTAATTGCTTTCCACAAGGCCTTGCTCCATTAATTCTTCAAGATAAATTCTCCTCTTCATGAATCAAGGCAGTTGAGTCCAACCTTGCCAAACTAGGCTTCTCGTCAGCCTCAATTCTCAAATTGGACTACAACCAAGCAAAACAAACCTTGCATCAAAGAGTAGAGGACATCGAGAGGCAAGCAGACTTAGGTATAGCTCCGCTGTTTCTGGCTCCAGACTCTATTAGATATGTGGTTACACCTGCCAGGTATCTTAGTCAGTTGGAGTCAGTAAACCACCGGAAAGCATTCTTGCTTGCACGGTGCCATGCGTTTCCATCGGCCGTCCTGTACAGCAAGTATAAAAAGACACCATCGGCTGAAAGACTCTGCTCCTGTGGCTCAGGAGTGGTGGAGACCATTGGACACATACTCCTTCGATGTTCCTTCTATATAGACCTATTCAGAAAAACCATATCCTCCCCATAATTGATAGGTATCCTGGTCGTTTGGAAACTATTTATCTCCAGTGGCTGCTTAACTATGAGCAAGCAGTAATCACGGGGCAGGTGGCTAGATTCTGCATAGCAGTATTAGGGATTCACCAGAAACATAAACATTTTAGATCTTTTTAATAATCTTTTATAATTAATTATGTGTTTTAATCATAATCATAATAGTAAAGTTGGAAGGGACCTTGGAGGTCATCTAGTCCAACCCACTGCTCAGGCAGGAAACCCTATACCATTTCAGACAAATGGCTGTCCAATCTCTTCTTAAAAACTTCCAGTGTTGGAGCATTCACAGCTTCTGGAGGCAGGTTGTTCCACTAGTTAATTGTTCTAACTGTCAGGAAGTTTCTCCTTAGTTCTAGGTTGCGTCTCTCCTTGATTAGTTTCCATCCGTTGCTTCTTGTCCTGCCTTCGAGCGCTTTGGAGAATAACTTGACTCCCTCTTCTTTGTGGCAGCCCCTGAGATATTGGAACACGGCTATCATGTTACCCCTCGTTTTTCTCTTCATTAAACTAGACATACCCAATTCCAGCAACCGTTCCTTATATGTTTTAGCCTCCAGTCCCCTAATCATCTTTGTTGCTCTTCTCTGTACTCTTCCTAGAGTCTCAACACCTTTTTTACATCGTGGTGACCAAAACTGGATGCAGTATTCCAACTGTGGCCTTACCAAGGCATTGTAAAGTGGTATTAACACTTCACATGATCTTGATTCTATCCCTCTGTTAATGCAGCCTAGTACTGTGTTGGCTTTTTTGGCAACTGCAGCACACTGCTGGCTCATATTTAAGCGATTGTCCAACAGGACTCCGAGATCCCTCTCACAGTTACTGTTAGGCATATGGTGTTAGCCTACAATGTTGGGTTGAAAATATATTAACCATAATGCTATGTCTTTAAGAAGTTAATTGGCCAATGGGTGTGTAAGTGTTCTCATGGCCATAAGAGGAAGCTAGGAACGTAGCTTCTTTCTCTCTCTGAATTCACTGATCTCTACTATTACTGTTTTTGCTCTGCTGTTGGTGTACTACTGTTGTAAACCTGAACTGTGTATTGACCTCTGGACCGGTAAGAAGACTTTGTATTGTGGATTGCTACTTGGACTGTTTATTTTTGACTGTGCATTTTTGTTTTTACACCACCTCAAAAGTAAAATACTTTTTGCTTTTACAACTCAGTGTACTCCTGTGTGTGTCTCTTACTGCTCTCAGTACCCTTCCTTGTCTGTGCAACTCTTTGGTAGCACAAGGAGACCTCTGCACAACAAATTCCTTAACACTGGTTATGGGCCCAGGCCTGTACTGAGAGTTAGTACACACAGTATTCCTAGCTGAGTTTGTGTTAGCTATTTGGTGTAAAATGGCACAGGAACTGTTGTCAGGCATCTCCTGGATAACCCAGTTGGATGGGACAAACTATGTTTCCTGGTCCACAAAATGCTGCTTGCTTTTGCGCAAGGAAGGACTATGGACTGTTGTAAATAACCCACCAGATACTACTGCTTGGGATCCAGATGACGAAGAGGATGCAAAGAAGATAGACGACTTTAAACGAAACAATGAGAAAGCTCTTTGCATTATTGGACTAACACTGAATGACCAGCAGCTTGTCCATATTCGTGGTGAGGAGTCTGCTGCTAGGTGTTGGGGCATTTTGCGAAGGCTTTATGTTCGAGACAGTGTGGGTGCACATATACACCTTACACATAAGCTGTTTAGGGCTCGTCTGCAGAAGAATGGAGATATGTTGACCCATTTAAACTACATGAAGGCAACTTTTCAAGAGCTTCATGAAAAGGAGCTGATTTTTTCAGAGTTGCATCAGGTCTACATTATTCTGTCATCTTTGGATGAGAGTTACGATGGGTATGTTTCTTCTTTGGAAGTCCTGACCAGAGAGGAACTGACTTTGACTAACATTACTGGGAGACTGCTGGAAGAGTCCAGAAGAAGGCGTGACAGAGACCAGCTGAGAGAGACACAGCCACAAAAGGAGCAACCATTCTCCACTGCTTACAACGTCAAGAAATGTTATTTTTGTGGGGCTAAAGGGCATATAGCCAAATTCTGTAGAAAGGGTAAAAAACAGAATGTGAATAGCAGTGGGAAGGCTAAAAAGGGCATTGGTTTGGCTGTTTCTGGTGAACCAACATCCAGAAATAATGAATTGTGGGTTGTTGATAGTGGGGCTTCACAATGCATTACTAAAGAGAAAAAGAGGTTTATTAATATGAAAAACAGCAAGCAATATGTTTCACTAGCCAACGGTTGGAAGATGAAGGCCTCTGGTGAAGGTAATTCCTATTGTCCATGCATTGATGAACAGTTACCTATGTTGTATATACCTAAGCTAAGATTCAACCTGTTATCTGTAAGGGAATTGGTTAAAGTTGGGTTTGTGGTAACATTCAGAGGGGAGCAATGCACTATTGAGTGGAATGGAACCTGTGTAACTGCTAATTTGAAAAATGGTTTATTCGTTCTCACAAGTAACCAGGTTAGTACAGTTAAAGCTAACTCAATATGTGAGAACAAGAAGCCACATGATGAATGTATACATTTATTGCATAGGCAGTTAGGGCATGTCAACTTTAACTCACTACATAAAACAGTTGAGTTAGTAGCAGGAATTAAACTGAAGCCATGTAGTAAGTATTTGAATTGCAATGCCTGTAATCAGGAAAAGAGTAAGGCAACTCCTGCAAACAGGTTAAACGGCTTCAAAACAACTGTACCTTTGGAAGTTGTGTTTGCTGATTTAATTGGACCCATGAAACCAAGTTTAGGAGGGTCATGTTATGTTTTAAGTATATTGGACCACTACTCTCATTATGGATTTTGTTATCTGCTTAAGTCAAAGGCAGACACTTTCCAACAATTTGCAAACTGGCTGAAGTTCGTGGAGAGAAAAACAAAGAGAAAGGTTCAGTGCATAATTACTGATAATGGTACTGAATTTACAAATAAGCGCTTTGTTGATATGCTACAATCAGCTGGCATTGAGCATAAACGTTCAGCCCCTTATAAGCCTCAACATAATGCATTTGGTGAGAGACGTGGGCAAACGTTACAAGCCATGATGAGAACCATGTTAAGAGATTCTGGCTTAACAGATAGACTGTGGGGGGAGGCAGCAAAATGTGCAAACCATGTTCTGAATATAGTTGTTAATACTTCTACTGGTAAAATACCATATACATTATGGCATGGTAGAAGACCAAACCTTGATTACCTGCACACGTTTGGCACCCCAGCTTGGGTCCACATTCCTGCACAACTCGACCAACATAGGGCTAGGCAATTATACTTTGTAGGTTACGAAGCTAACCACAGATCATATCGTTTCTGGGAACAGGGCATGCTGTTGTTAGCTGCGAAGTCGTGTCCGACCCATCGCGACCCTATGGACAACATTCCTCCAGGCCTTCCTGTCCTCTACCATCTTCTGGAGTCCATTTAAGCTCACGCCTACTGCTTCAGTGACTCCATCCAGCCACCTCATTCTCTGTCGTCCCCTTCTTCTATTGCCCTCAATCTTTCCCAGCATTAGGCTCTTCTCCAGTGACTCCTTCCTTCTCATTAGGTGGCCAAAGTATTTGAGTTTTAGCTTCAGGATCTGGCCTTCTAAAGAGCAGTCAGGATTGATCTCCTCTAGGACTGACTGGTTTGATCGCCTTGCAGTCCAAGGGACTCGCAGGAGTCTTCTCCAGCACCATAGTTCAAAGGCCTCAATTCTTTGGCGCTCAGCCTTTCTTATGGTCCAACTTTCACTGCCATACATTGCAACTGGGAAGACCATAGCTGTTCTGTACCAGCCTGCTACCGGCCTTGCAGAAAGGCAACCCCTGTACAAACGGCAGAGGCTGGAAAGCGTCTGAGGCTGGAAAACGTCTGCCAAGTTTATTGCACAAACAAACAACAGAACATGAAACAAGATACCGGAACTTTGATCCTCAAACGGAGCGGTTGCTTTCAGCAACCAGCCCATCCCCAAACACTCCCTTTATTAGAGTTCAGGGCGTGGCCTCCCTGTGCCTCCTTCCGAGGAGTCCCACAGCCTTTCTCTGCTTTCTCCTGCTTGACTGCCTCCTGCGTCGGGCGTCCTTGAACAGGGCCAGCTGTGGGTCATCATCATCTGCACTGTCGGGCTCACGCAGCTGAGTCTCCACCAAGTAAGAGGGGCCTGGCTGGGAGCTCTGCGAAGCCTCCAAGCCATCATCAGCAAGTTCGTCTTCAACACCCTCCTCCTCCCCCTCGTCTGAGTCATCCGAGTCATCCGACCCGGCTGCCGGACCCACAGGCTGACCCTGAATCACAACACTATCCCGCACCGCAGGGCCCTTCCCCCGGGGCTGCCGATCCGGATGCGGTCGGGATGGGAATTGTTCGTGAAAAACAGTCACCAACGCAGGGGCATGAACGGCGGTCACGTCTTCCCAGGTGAAGTCCTCCGGCCCGTAACCTTTCCACTCGATCAGGTACTGGAAACGACCTTTCAGCCAACGGGAATCCCTGATGCTGGCGACCTCGTACTCGGGGGTGCTGCCTCCATCACGAGGTCCTGATGGGGGAGGTTCCGCTTGGCGGAGTGGACAAGCCGGTTGCTCGGGGACCAACAGAGACTGATGGAAGACGGGGTGCACGCGCAGGGAACGTTGCAGAGTTAAGCAATAGGCGACCGGATTGATGACAGCCTCGACTGGGAACGGTCCTAAATATCGGTGATCTAGCTTCCTCACCGGCCGTGTGGACGGTAAGTTCCTGGTGGACAGCCAGACCCGATCCCCCACCGATAGTGGAGGCGTATCCCGTCTTGACCGATCAGCAAACCTTTTGTAATCGGCCTTGGCCTTCTCCAATTGCCGTCGCACCAATCGATGGATCGCCTGTAACTCTGCCATGAAGTCGTTCGCTGCCGGCTCCGGTGAGTCCACGGGAGAAAGGGGGAAAAACCGGGGGTGATAACCCACATTGGCCAAGAACGGTGTCATCTGCGTGGAGGTGTGCTGCGAGTTGTTAAAGGCAAACTCGGCTATGGCCAGATAGTCCACCCAATTGTCCTGCTGCAGGTTGACGTAGCAGCGCAGATACTGTTCCAGGATACCGATGACCTTCTCGGTTCCCCCGTCAGTTTGAGGATGATGCGCGGACGAGAGGCAAACCTTAATATCCAACGCATGCATCAACTCCTGCCAGAAGCGGGCTGTAAACTGGGCCCCCCTATCGGAGACAACTCTATCGGGGAGGCCGTGCAGCCGAAACACCTGTTGGATAAACATACGACTAGTGGCGCGAGCTGACGGTAAGCCGCGACAGGGGATGAAGTGCGCCATCTTAGTCAGCATGTCCACCACCACAAACACTGTCGTGAAACCAGAGGATGGGGGTAAATCCATCAGAAAGTCCATGGACACAGCCCCCCAGGGTCTCTTGGGTGTTGGCAAAGGCTGCAGTAATCCAGGCGGGGCCCCTGTCGCTGACTTGGCCTGCCTGCATGGGATGCAGGAGGTGACATAAGACTGGATGTCGTGTCGGACTCGGGGCCACCAGAAGGTACGGGAAACCAGGTTCAGAGTCTTGAACAGGCCAAAATGCCCCGCTGCCGGGTTAACATGACACTGGCTGAGGACGAGTCCTCTGAGTGGCCCTCCCAGAACATAGAGCCGGTCACGATAATACAAGAGTCCATCCATGACCGTCCAAGGCGAATCTGGCCCCACCTCCTCCTTCCGCTGAGCCACCCACGCCTCCTGCTGCTGTGCCTCCCGGATCCGAGCCCGTATATCAACCGGCTCCCGTACCGCAGCAAAAGACTCGACAGGGATCACTGTCCTGGGCAGAAGCTTGTCTTCCACTCGGGTATATTCGGGCTTCCTGGACAGAGCATCTGCTCTTTGATTGTGCCCGCTTGGTATGTACCGAACCCGGAAGTCAAAACTCGCAAAGAAAAGAGACCACCGGATCTGGCGTTGGTTCAAATTCCGAGCGGTCTGCAGGCTTTCCAGATTCTTATGGTCCGTCCGGACCTCGATTTGATGCCGCGCTCCCTCCAGATGATGCCTCCAGGCCTCAAACGCCGCTTTGATGGCCAGCAGCTCCTTCTCCCAGATGGTATAGTTGCGCTCCGAGGGGTTCAATTTCCGAGAGTGATGCGCGCAAGGGAAAAGGGTACCGCTGGGCGTCATTGCCTGGAGTAACACTGCCCCAATGGCAATGTCGGAGGCATCCGCCTCCACGACAAACGGCCGTTGCGGGTCAGGATGCTTCAAGATGGGCTCCTTCATGAAGGCTTCCTTCAAAGCCTGGAACGCCTGTTGTTCTGGTGCGTTCCACTGGAACCGAGTCTTCTTCTGCAGGAGCCGGGTTAGGGGGGCTGTCAAGGCAGCAAAGCCAGGGATGAATGTTCGATAGTAGTTGGCAAATCCAAGAAGTCGCTGAACATCCTTCACGCGACGCGGGGGTTGCCAACTCTGCAACGACTCAACCTTACTCGGCTCCATGGCGATGCCCTCAGGAGAAATGCGGTGACCCAGGAAATCGATGGTCACCTGGTAGAACTGGCACTTCTCCAATTTGGCAAACAGCCGATGTTCTCGGAGTCGCTGCAGGACCTGACGGAGATGCTGATGATGCACTTCACGCGACGGGGAGTAGATCAGGATGTCGTCCAGGTAGATCACGACAAACTGGTCCAACAAATCCCGGAAGATGTCGTTCATGAAATGCTGAAACACAGCGGGGGCGTTGGTCAGGCCAAACGGCATCACCGTGTACTCGAAATGTCCATAGCGAGTACCAAACGCCGTCTTCCACTCATCACCCGGCCGAACCCTGACGAGGTTGTAAGCTCCACACAGGTCCAGTTTCGTGAAGATCTTAGCCTCCCGGAGTCGGTCCAAGAGCTCGGGGATGAGGGGCAGCGGGTAACGGTTGCGCACCGTGATGGCGTTGAGTTTCCGGTAGTCGCAGCAAAGCCGTAATTCGCCCGACTTCTTTTTGACGAAGAGCACGGGTGCAGACACTGGCGAGGACGAGGGCCGGATGAAACCGCGAGCCAAATTCTTCTCCAGGAAGTCCCGCAATGCAGCCAACTCGGGCTCCGACATGGAGTACAAACGCCCCACTGGGAGAGGCGCATCAGGGACTAGATCAATGGAGCAGTCATAGGGTCTGTGCGGGGGTAATTGATCCGCCTCTGACTCGCTGAACACATCAGCAAAGTCGGACAGTTCGGGAGGCAAGGAAACCCCTGGGGAACCCTCCACCTGGCCGGCACAGATTTGGCGGGAGTGGTCCACGCACTGCAAGCTTGGGAAGGTGACCAAGTTCTGTGACCAATAGATCTGTGGGTCATGCGCCCGGAGCCACGCCAGTCCCAAGACCACGGGGAAGTGCAGATCTGAAGTGATGTAGAACCGAATGGCCTCCACATGGGAACTGATGGCCATACATACTGGTTGCGTGGCGGCCGTAATAGGCCCAGACAGAAGCACTCGACCATCGATAGTCTCCACTAACATGGGCGGATCCACCGGGCACTGGGGAACAGCCCATTTGGCCACAAAGGCTGAGTCCATAAAGTTTGTGGTGGCCCCAGAGTCAATTAAGGCATGGACTGGAATCCCCTCTGGCTTGCCAGGAAGGATCAGACGTGCCTCCAATATCAGATGCCGTGGAGGTTCACAGGCACCATCGGAAAGGCGTCGCTCGGTGTTGTTGTTGTGGGACGCCCGATCTCTCACACCGTCTAGATCGGGCTCGGGGCGTTTCCCGACAGCAAAGTAGGGGACTTTCTCGGGGCAGGCTTGGTCACTGATGCCCGCTGACGCTTCTTTGGGCAAGAAGCAGCCAAATGTCCAGGGTCCCCACAGTAAAAACACAACCCCCCCGATCGTCGTCTGTTTATTTCCGTCACCGATAGACGGGACCTGGCGGCACCCAGCTCCATTGGCTCCTCCCTTTGGACTGGGGGCTCACGCACAACAGGGGCGGCAGGGGTCTGTGGGGTGGCACGGCGACTCTTTCGCTGCTGCAACCGGGCATCGATCCGCAGGCAAAGATGGATCAGCCCATTCAGGTCTGAGGGAATGTCCACACGGGCCAGCTCATCCAACATCTCCTCCGACAATCCATCCTGGAAGGCATCCACGAGCGCAGCCTCATTCCAGGCGGAATCCTGGCTAAGCAGCTGGAAATCGCTGATATAGCCCTGTAGGGGGCGTTGACCCTGCCTCAGAGTTTTCAGGCGTCGGGTGGCAGTCTGCGTCTTAATTGGGTCCTCGTACATCAGACACATATGGTCACAAAACCCCACAAAGTTGTCCAACAATGGGCTAGGTTGAGCCAGCAGAGGCGTGCCCCAACGAGCTGCATCCCCCGAAAGAAGGCTTAACACAAACCCCACCTTATCCCGGTCAGTGGGGAAATCAGCTGCTCTCACGCTGATAAAGAGCTGGCATTGTCCCAGGAAAGCAGGAAACAGTTCTGGAGTACCTGTAAATTTATCCGGCATTGCTACCTGGCATTTTCTACTGGGTGGGGGTGCAGCATGAACCTGTGCTTGCAGTTGAGCCACCTGAGCTGCCAGCAAAGTGAGTTGCTGAGTGAGCTGAGCATTCTCGGCACGTAGCTGCTCCATAATAGTTGTAAGGGGTGGGAGGCTGAAAGCAAACTGTTCTGTACCAGCCTGCTACCGGCCTTGCAGAAAGGCAACCCCTGTACAAACGGCAGAGGCTGGAAAGCGTCTGAGGCTGGAAAACGTCTGCCAAGTTTATTGCACAAACAAACAACAGAACATGAAACAAGATACCGGAACTTTGATCCTCAAACGGAGCGGTTGCTTTCAGCAACCAGCCCATCCCCAAACACACCCTTTATTAGAGTTCAGGGCGTGGCCTCCCTGTGCCTCCTTCCGAGGAGTCCCACAGCCTTTCTCTGCTTGCTCCTGCTTGACTGCCTCCTGCGTCGGGCGTCCTTGAACAAGGCCAGCTGTGGGTCATCATCATCTGCACTGTCGGGCTCGCGCAACTGAGTCTCCACCAAGTAAGAGGGGCCTGGCTGGGAGCTCTGCGAAGCCTCCAAGCCATCATCAGCAAGTTCGTCTTCAACACCCTCCTCCTCCCCCTCGTCTGAGTCATCCGAGTCATCCGACCCGGCTGCCGGACCCACAGGCTGACCCTGAATCACAACAATAGCCTTGACTATACGCACTTTTGTTGACAGGGTGATGTCTCTGCTTTTTAGTGTGCTGTCTAGATTTGCCATGGCTTTCCTTCCGAGGAGCAAGCGTCTTTTAATTTCTTGGCTACAGTCCCCATCTGCAGTGATCTTGGAGCCCAGGAAAATAAAATCTGTCACTACCTCCATTTCTTCCCCATCTATTTGCCAGGAATTGAGAGGGCCAGATGCCATGATCTTGGTTTTCTTAATGTTAAGTTTCAACCCAAGTTTTGCACTCTCCTTCTTCACCCGCAACAAGAGGCTCTTTAGTTCTTCTTCACTTTCTGCCATTAGAGTGGTATCATCTGTGTATCTTAGGTTGTTGATATTTCTTCCGGCAATCTTAATTCCAACTTTTGATTCATCTAGCCCTGCCTTTCTCATGATGTGCTCTGCATATAAGTTAAATAGGCAGGGCGACAGTATACAGCCTTGCCGGACTCCTTTCCCAATTTTGAACCAATCAGTGGTTCCGTGTCCAGTTCTCACTGTTGCTTCTTGACCCGCATATAGGTTTCTCAAGAGACAAATAAGATGGTCTGGTACTCCCATCTCTTTAAGAACTTGCCACAGTTTGTTATGATCCACACAATCAAAGGCTTTAGCATAGTCAATGAAGCAGAAGTAGATGTTTTTCTGGAACTCCCTAGCTTTCTCCATGATCCAGCGTATGTTGGCAATTTGATCTCTAGTTCCTCTGCCTCTTCGAAATCCTGCCTGTACTTCTGGTAGTTCTCGATCCACATATTGCTGAAGTCTAGCTTGTAGGATTTTAAGCATGACTTTACTAGTATGAGAAAATAGTGCAATGGTGCGATAGTTTGAACATTCTTTGGCACTGCCTTTCTTTGGAATTGGGATGTAAACTGATCTTTTCCAATCCTGTGGCCACTGTTGAGTTTTCCAAATTTGCTGGCAAATTGAGTGAAGCACTTTTACTGCACTGTCTTTTAAGATTTTGAATAGCTCAGCTGGAATACTGTCACCTCCACTAGCTTTGTTGTTGCTCAGCTTTTCTAAGGCCCACTTCACTTCACATTCTAGGACAGACATGTCAAACACAAGGCCCGCGGGCCACAAACGGCCCGCCACATGATTGAATCTGGCCCGCACAACTCTCCCAGAAATTACAAAGGTCCGGCCCCCACCACCTTGGCGCCGGCCCGGCTGAGCACTTGCTCAGTAGGAGGCAAGTGCACTGGGCTGGTGGAACCCAGCACTATTTGCATCTTATTAGTCTCCTGCGGCTCCAAAAAAAAAGTGGAGGACGAGGAGGTAGGAGGGAGTGAGGTGGTACGCGGGGGGGGGAGGACGAACAACACCCAGCCGGTGAGGGGGAGAGATGCCCAGGCCAGCCCCAACATCCGCAAGTGAAAGCAAGGGAGATTGCAATTGGCTCCTGCAATCTCCCTGCGGCCCGGCTTTCTCTTGCAGAAGGCAGGCTGAAACGGAGCAAGGAATGCGAATCGGCCGATCTCGCGCTCCTAGGATCTCCTCTGCTCGGGTTCAGCTTCACTTGCTACAAGAGAAAGCAGGCTGAAACAAAGCAAGGGAGATTCCCTCGCTCCGTTTCAGCCTGCTTTGTCTTGTAGCAAAAGAAACTGAAACCGAGAAGAGGAGATCGCTGAAGCGCGAGATCGGGCGATTCGCATTCCTTGCTCCATTTCAGTCTGCCTTCTGCAAGAGAAAGCCGGGCCGCAGGGCTGCCTCCGTAGGTACTGCTCTAACGCGGAGAGGGAAGGACAGAGAGGGAGGGAAGGAAGGAAGAAGGAAGGAAGGAAAGAAGGAAGGGACAATGGGAGAGGGAGGGAGGGAGAGAAAAATAGAGAGAGAGGGAGAGAGAGAGAAGGAGAAAGAAAGAGGGAGGGAAATAGAGGAAGAGGGAGAAATAGAGGGAAAGAGAAAAATAGAGAGGGAGAGAAAGGGAGAGAGAGAAGCAGAAAGAAAGGGAGCGAAATAGAGGGAGAGAGAGAAAGAGGGAGAGAAAGAAAGGGAGAGAGAGACAAGGAGAAAGAAAGAGGGAGGGAAATAGAGGAAGAGGGAGAAATAGAGGGAAAGAGAGGGAGAGAGAGAGGGAGAGAGAGAAGGAGAAAGGGAGGGAAATAGAGGGAGAGAGAAAGAGGGAGAGAAAGAAAGGGAGAGAGAGACAAGGAGAAAGAAAGAGGGAGGGAAATAGAGGAAGAGGGAGAAATAGAGGGAAAGAGGGAGAGAGAGAAGGAGAAAGGGAGGGAAATAGAGGGAGAGAGAAAGAGGGAGAGAAAGAAAGGGAGAGAGAGACAAGGAGAAAGAAAGAGGGAGGGAAATAGAGGAAGAGGGAGAAATAGAGGGAAAGAGAAAAATAGAGAGGGAGAAGGAGAAAAAGGGAGGGAAACAGGGAGAGAGAGAAAGAGGGAGAAATAGAGGGAAAGAGAAAAATAGGGAAAGAAGGAAAGGGAGAGAGAGAAAGAAGGAGAGGAGAAAGAAAGAGGGAGGGGGAGAGAGGGAGAGAAAGAGAAGGAGAGAGAGAAATTAAATTAGTAACATGATTGTTAGGTGAATCTGGTTTCCCCACTAACTTTGCTTCTCAGAAGGTTGCAAAAGGCGATCACATGACCCTGGAACAATATGACCATCATAAATATGAATCGATTGCCAAGCATCCGAATGTAAATCACATGACCCTGGGGATGCTGCAACGGTCATAAGTGTGAAAAATGGTCATAAGTCACTTTTTCAGTGTCGTAACTTTGAACGGTCACTAAGTGAATCATTGTAAGTCGAGGACTACCTGTACTTTATCTTTTTTTTCCTTTTTTAGGGGGGGTTAAGTTTTTGACACGTTGCTGGGTGACATTGCCTTGTCCTAAAAGTGGTACAATGGATGAAAAGGTTGAAAAGCCCTGTTTTAGTATACTGGTACTATTTGGTTCAGAATATTTTTTTTCTTGTTTTCCTGCTCTAAAAACTGGGTGCGTCTTATGGTCAGGTGCGTCTTATGGTCCGAAAAATACGGTAGCTCGCACGCAAAACAAGCACGGCAGAGGAGCCCTTGTGTGAAAGAAGCCTGGCAGAGGAGCCGGAGCGGCTCCACTGCTGGGGGCGCGTCTTGGCTGGGGCCTTCCAGGATCCAAGCCGGGCGCCTCTGCTCGCCACTCCGGCTCCTCTGCCGGGCTTGTTTCGCATGCGAGCTACTTTGCCGGGCACTGCTGAGGGCGAGCAGAGGCGCCCAGCCCAGATCCTGCAAGGCCCGGCCAAGAGGCGCCCCCAGCAGTGGAGCCGCTCCAGCTCCTCTGCCGGGCTTCTTTCACGCATGGGCTCCTGTGCTGGGTGCTTGAAGTGCAAGGATCACATCCAGGCAAGAATGTTCAGCTCACAGAAAATGAGATTCTGGGCATATGCCTGAAGTCACGAGAGATCTTCCTGAGCCAGCCCATTTTGTTGGAACTAGAAGCCCCACTCAAGATTTGTGGTAAACAGCGGTATAACATAAAATTATGGAAGACCTTCACTGATTGCTTCAACTGCCTACCTATCACTGCCGAGGGCAGAATCCTTTAATTCCAGGCTGTGTTACGGGTAATTTTGCAGGTGCTGGGTTTCTGCTGCACAGGGTAAAGCTGTAAAATGGAAACTGAAGTGGGATCCCCTGCTGCCGGTGTGGTTTTGAAAAGCTGGCATGGGTACAGAAGTGTGATTATGTGTTGAATTGCTGTTCAAGTGTGTGTACTTCAGGGGCACTCCTAGCCTGGGGAAAGTAAGTCTCTGGTCCTTTTTAGGAAGGTTTCCTGAATTTGAAGCCCTCTACCACACCAAAAAGGACATAGAAATACAGGTAGTTCTCATTTACCGACCACAATTGGGACCAGCCACTTGGTTGTTAAGCAATGCAGTCACTCAGTGAAACTGCAACTGACTTAGGTTCTTACTTCAGCTGCCATTTGCCACACAAACCTGAAAAAGTTCTAAATGCAAGGATTGGCTGCAAAGTTACTTTGTCACCACTGTTGTAACTGTACTGTTGCTAAACGAGGACTACCTATCTTACGGCTATGCAATGCTCATCGGGGTGCCTGCAAATGAGCCAATATCCGGCCCCACCCCACTAGGCTTTTTCGGGGGACTCGAGGCCGAAGGGGGAAGTTGGCCCTCTGGGAACCAGGTTGAGTGGCACTCTGCCTGCTTCAAGTGCACCTACCTACAAGGGTAACCCTGGTGTGATTGCTTGATTTGCTGGTATATTAGAGCTGAGCGCTAAAAACTGTTTTTGCCACCCTGCCTGCCCCTCAGGGGCACTGCTGCCAACTTTCTTTCATTGAGTAAGCTGCGCTGAGTGAGCAGCATTGAGCTGGCCACGCCCACCCGGCCACGCCCACCTGGCCACGCCCTCCCGGCCCCCCGAGGGCAACCGTAATGCTGATGTGGACCTCAATGAAATTGAGTTTGACACCCCTGTTCTAGGATGTCTGGCTCGAGGTCAGTGACCACTTCATTGTGATTATCTGGGACGTTAAGCTCATTCTTGTATAGTTCTTCTGTGTAATTTTGCCACCTCTTCTTAATCTCTTCTGCCTCTGTTAGGTCCCTGCCATTTTGGTCCTTTATCATGCCCATTTTTGCATGAAACGTTCCCTTCATCTCTCCAATTTTCTTGAAAAGATCTCTGGTCCTCCCTATTCTATTGTTTTCTTCTATTTCTTTGCACTGTTCATTTAAGAAGGCATTCTTATCTCTTCTAGCTATTCTCTGGAATTCTGCATTCAATTGGGCATATCTATGTTTTTCTCCCTTGCCTTTCGCTTCCCTCCTTTCCTCAGCTATTTGCAAAGCTTCCTCAGACAGCCATTTTGCTTTCTTGCATTTCTTTTTCTTTGGGATGGTTTTGGTTGCTACCTGTTGTACAATGTCGCGAACCTCTGTCCATAGTTCTTCAGGCACTCTGTCTATCAGATCTAATTCCTTAAATCTATTTGTCACCTCTACTGTATATTCAACAGGGATATGATTTAATTCATACCTGAGTGCCCTAGTGCTTTTCCCTACTTTCTTCAATTTAAGCCTAAACTTTGCAAGGAGAAGCTCATGGTCTGAGCCACAGTCAGCTCCTGGTCTTGTTTTTACTGACTGTATAGAGCTTCTCCATCTTTGGCTGCAGAGCATATAGTCAATCTGATTTCTGTGTTGACCATCTGGTGATGTCCATGTGTAGAGCCGTCTCTTGGGTTGTTGGAAAAGAGTGTTTGCTATGACCATCGTATTCTCTTGACAAAATTCTATCAGCCTGTGCCCTGCTTCATTTTGTACTCCAAGGCCAAACTTGCCTGTTATTCCAGTTATCTTTTGGCTTCCTACTTTAGCATTCCAATCCCCCATGATGATAAGAACATCATTTTTTGGTGTTAGTTCTATAAGGTGCTGTAGGGCTTCATAGAACCGGTCAATTTCATCCTCTTCAGCACTGGTGGTTGGGGCATAGACTTGGACTACTGTGATATTGAATGGTTTGCCTTGGATTTGAACTGAGATCATTCTGTCATTTTGAGGATTGTATCCCAGTATTGCTTTTCCTACTCTTTTATTGACTATGAAGGCTACTCCATTTCTTCTGAGGGATTCTTGCCCGCAGTAGTATACCTGATGGTCATCTGAATTAAATTCACCCATTCCTGTCCATTTTAGTTCGCTGATACCTAAGATGTCAATGTTTAGTCTTGTCATCTCTTGTTTGACCACGTCCAGCTTTCCTTGATTCATAGATCTTACATTCCAGGTTCCTATGAAGAAAAAATCTTTACAGCATCGGACTTTCCTTTCACCACCAGACACATCCACAGCTGAGCGTCCTTTCGGCTTTGGCCCAGTCGCTTCATTCTTTCTGGCACTACTAGTACTAGCCCTTTGCTCTTCCCCAGTAGCATATTGGACGCCTTCCGACCTGAGGGGCTCATCTTCCAGCGTCATATTGTTTTGCCTTTTGGTACTGTCCATAGGGTTTTCATGGCAAAGATACTGGAGTGGGTTGCCATTTCCTTCTCCAGTGGATCACGTTTTGTCAGAACTCTCGGCTATGACCTGTCCGTCTTGGGTGGCCCTGCACGGCATAGCTCATAGCTTCATTGAATTACGCAAGCCCCTTCGCCACAACAAGGCAGTAATCCATGAAGGCAGTAAACAAGGCAGTAATCCATGAACAAGGCATAACTAATGTATATAACAGTGCAAGTGCAAAATTCCTTGAGCACGTTGGTTGGGATAGGTTAGAGCAAGTAACTGTTAATACTGATCCTCTAGTGTTTGAGGACTCCTCTGATAAGGTAACTAGTAATGATAATACATCTCCTGTAAATATAAAAGATGAAGAGGAGATAGGGAAGATAATAGATGACTCAGAGGAAGGAAAGGAGTCAGAAATTCAAAGCCCTGTAATTTCTTGGCGTTCAACGCGTATCACACGTCCACCTGATCGCTATGAAGCCAGTAGAATGTCAAGTTAGTTCAGTACCTTCTAACTATGATGAGATCAGGATTCTCATCCATGGAATCCTGCTCAAGCTCTCTCTAAGTTTATTGAAATGAGCTCTCTTAAAGTCCAAGACTCTAGTTTGGCTGTGTTCTATTGCTTGTGCTTCCATAATGTTGAATTCCAATATTGCATGATCACTTGCTCCCAAGGTTCCTGTGGCTTCAAAACCTTTTATCATTTCATCTTTGTTAGTGAGAATGAGATCCAAAATGGCTAATCCCCTAGTTCCCCTCTCTACTTTTTGGGTGACAAAGTTGTCTGCTAGGTTTGTCAGGAATCTGTTTGATCTTCCACTTGGTGCAGAGTTTGTCTCCCAGTTGATGTCAGGGTAGTTAAAGTCCCCCATTACTATTGTGATGTGCTTCCTACATACCTTAGTTAGCTGACTAGCAAAAAGTTCATCTATTTCCTCTGGTTGGTTGGGTGGCCTATAGTATACACCTATGGTAATGTCATTTTTTCTCCCTTTTATCTTAACCCAAATGCATTCAAGTTTACAGTTTTCATCATTGTTGTGCTCTATTTCTGTAACAATGTAGTTATTTCTTATATAGAGAGCAACTGCACCTCCTCTTTTATTTGGTCTGTTTCTTTTGAATAATTTAAATCCCTCTAGCTGTGTGTTCTATTTGTGGGTTTCATCCCACCATGTTTCCGTAATGGCGACAATATCATATCTGCCCTCATTAACCTGAATTTCTAGTTCACCCTGTTTATTGCTCATACTCTGTGCATTGGTGTATAGACATTTGAGTCCTTTACCCTGTGTTTACTTTCTACATGACCTGTGTGGTGCCTGAGTTCCCCTATTGTCTTACCACCTATTTGGTTAGTGCACTTTGTGTGGCACTCGCTATTAGAAGCTTGATTTTGCTTGACAGCAAGGTTGATATTCTTGTCCACAGACACATCTACGTTACATGCACTGATAGCCCTATATTTTTTAGATTGCCAGGGACAGGGATGTTCTGTATCAATTAACTCACTTTCCCCGCTGTTTAGTTTAAATGTTCCTGCAGAAAGTCTGTGAATTTATATACGAGCAACTCAGTCCCTTTCTTTGATGGATGCAAACCATCTCTTTTGTACATTTTTTCATTGGACCAGCTACAGACATCGTGACTAATATATCCAAAGCCTTCCCCTTTACACCACTCCTTTAGCCACATATTGAATTCTGCTATACGCTGGCCTTTTCCATTTTGCTTCTTATACACTGGTAAAACCTCTGGAAAAGTAAGCCTACAGCCTATTCTGCTAAGTTCCTGCCCCAAGCTCTGGAAATCATGCTGCACAGAGAGTACATCTTTTTGGGACAGATCGTTAGTGCCAAGATCTACAATAGCCTGCACATCACTGTCCTTGCTGGCATTCTTGATTATTTTAGAAATACGCTTCTTGTCCCTACTGGCAGTAGCACCTAGAAGACACCTGACCTCTTTCAAAACCTCTGTGTTCTTTCCTAAATTTACATCCCTTATAATTGAATCACCAACCAGAAGGTGGCTTCTCTTTTTGGATGCCTTTCTGTTCTTGCATGACTGATGTGTAATACCTGATTCGCACTTCTCCCTGTCGAAAACAAGTTCTTCATCTCGGACCACAGTCCCCTGCTTATCTGAGTTATCATCACAAATACCTTTACCAGTCTCCTTAATGTCCCTATTAAGGTCAGCAAGGGCACTGTATCTGTTGTGTGGGGACACAGCAAAAGCTTTGTGTTTATGGTTCACAGCTCTCACCCTGCCAGATCCCACAGTTGTCCACACTGCCCTTCTCCTGCAGGATCTTTGTGGTAGAGGGGGCAGATAGCACGGAGGCTCAATAGAGTAGAAGGGCTGAACTGGACACCTAATTTCTGCCTGAAGAGCACGGATTACAGAACCTAGATAAATAATCTGTCCTTGTAGACTAGTGATTTGTTTACAGATAAGACAGTTTCCAAGTTTGAAAAGGGTACTGCGAAAGACAGCTGCAAAACAAGTGTTGCACTGAACTAAGCCAGACATTCTTAGATACAAGGAAGTACCACTGCTGTTTTATGATTATGAATTATTAGTTATATAATTTGTGTGCCATTAGGTGCACAGTCCGCTACTTTTCTGGCCACCCCCAACAGACTTACAGAATGTAGCACCTCCCAACAGCTCTGGGCAGCTTAAATGCAGTTTGAATGCTATGGAGATCCAAACAGATCCAATCAGTTACTCTTCTGGCCACCCCCAACAGACTTACAGAATGTAACACCTCCCAACAGCTCTGGGCAGCTTAAATGCAGTTTGAATGCTATGGAGATCCAAACAGATCCAATCAGCTACTTTTCTGGCCACCCCCAACAGACTTACAGAATGTAGCACCTCCCAACAGCTCTGGGCAGCTTAAATGCAGTTTGAATGCTATGGAGATCCAAACGGATCCAATCAGCTACTTTTCTGGCCACCCCCAACAGACTATACTCAATGTATTTTTATTGTCAGGCCAGTATGATTCAGTTTTTCTGTAGGTAGCTAGGTTTTGTTATACTGTCTGTAAAACTAGGCAGACCTTGGTCACCCATTTATTACATCAGGCGTGAAACTCACGATGTTATGTGATGTCATGCAACATACTGGAGCTTTATCCCCATTGCCGGCAATGGGGTGGGCGCGGTTTCCTCATGACGCATCCAGCCCGCAGGCCGGCAGTTTGACACCCCTGGATTACATCATTAATTGTAATATATTGTTATGTCTTCTTGTGTTGGTTCTGTTTAGTTTTGTTTTATTTGAATGTTTAATTTATGTGTTGGCCTTTGGCTGTAATAATAAACTTGAAATGCTGGGAGTTCCTCCAACTCCCTGAGTGTCATTTAATACAGCTTTGGCAGCTTAGCCCCAGGGACAATTTCGATAGCACAGTCTGTGGGGCAGTGGGGCAGGAGCATGTCTAATTTCCTCTCAATGAACACCTCAGCCAAGTCACAATATTCCTTGGGAATCAGCTGTTCTTACATTTCTTTCCCTCTGAGTTTATTGATGGTTTCCACTTTTGCTTTCTTAACCGCAAGTGCCCAGTGACTTTTTAACACTTTCACTATTGCCCCTCAGCTTTCCTCCTCATCTGCAATTTAACTCCATCCCAGTTAATGTAGTGGTTCCACTTCCTCCACCAAATTAAGCCTAGGACCATAGCATTGCTCATTGCAGGGGCTACGGTGAACTGGATGGTTTGTACATGAGTCCCCAGCTTCAAATCCACGGGCTCAGTTAAACAAGTGGCTGGCATTTCACCAGCTAGTAAGTTGTCTAGCTGGGAAAAGGCTGTGGGTTTTTTCAGCTTTCTCAACCTCAACCCTAGTTTTTCTACCACTTGTGGGCTTACTAGGCATCTAGTACACCCCAAGTCCAATAGGACTATTAATGTTCCCTTGCTGCCCAAGGAAATTATAGTGACCTTGACCCTAGCAGTCATGGGGATGATCAGGTCACTTGCCATTGGGTCGTCTTCCCCTTCACTGTCACTCTCATACGTAACTGGTCTTATTATGGTGGGAGTCGGAGTTGTGCCTCCTCACTGGATGGGGGGTGACCTCTATAACTTGTTGTCCCATGCAGGTCCCTTCCTTCAGTTTCGGCAGCTTGTTCTCTCTCTTTGGCTGGCTCCAAGGTTGAGGGGCAGACATTGGGCATGGCTCGAGGCACTTGGCTGCTCAGTGCCCCTCTTTGCCACACCAGAAACATCCAGTAGGGCTCTGGCATGGTTTTCCTGCCTTGACAGAGGGTGCACCCCCTCTTCCCTCTTTTTGCGCTTCTTGCTTCTCAGCTGGATGGTGCAACTACCACTCTTTTGCCCCCTATGCTCATGAAACTCCATTAGATCAATTTCCACCTTGCTGGCCATGTGATGCCATGTCCATAGGGTTCATGGCACCCCTCAGGACAGGCAGGTATGGTACAACTCCTTGTTTAGTCCCTCTGAAGTGGGTGATCAGCAGGCATTCTGGCCAGTCCTTGTTGTGATCCCTTGCCAGCCAGTGGATCTGGCAGCTGAGTCTGTGGACTCAGATGAGGAGGAGGGGCCTGGAGTGACATTGTAATCAGAGGAAGGCTCTGAGGAGCACCAAGACTCCCACTCAGACGAGGAGCCTGGCCCCTCTACTCATGGTCCAGCAGAGACACAGCTGGTTTGGGAGCCTGAGTTGGGAGATGAAAAGGAACAGCTGGGGCCAATCCCAGATGCATGGATGCGCAGAGAAGAGAGGCGAGCAAGACAGAGGAAAGCAGTGGGGCGGCTCCAGAGGCAAATGAAAAGTCATTAAGAAGCCACGCCCTGACTGGACTATAAAGGGGGGAGGTGTGGGAAGTGCTGGTTGCCAAAGGCTGAGAATTTGTGTTTTTGTTGATTGTGTTGCTTGCCTCTGAAGTCTTGGACATTGAGTCAGGTGTGTAAAAATAAAAGGGGTCCTGCCTGGTTCCATGAAGAGGGGTTTCTCCTTGTGAGTAAAGCGGTTGAGCAAGTACTCACGTAGGCTTGGACAGAACAGTTTGCCTTTGGCCTTTTACCCCCTACTATCTTGGAGCAGTTACGTGTGGAGAATGCACAGCTCTCCCAACAGCTGGCTTTGCTGGCAGTGCACGTTGCTCAGCTTCAAGCTCCTGCTGCTCCAGAACCCTAACGGAAGTGTCCAGTTGCAGTGCCTGATAAATTTGATGGCACCCTGGATATGTTTCCAGCTTTTTTGGGTCAATGCCAGCTCTTTATCAGCCTGAGAGCGGCTGACTTCCCCACTGACCGAGATAAAGTGAGGTTTATGATCAGCCTCCTTTCTGGTGCTGCAGCTCATTGGGGCACACCCCTGCTAGTCCAGCCTAGTCCATTGTTGGATAATTTGGGTTTTTGTGACTACATGCGTCTTATGTATGAGGACCCCATTAAGACACAGACCGCTACCCAGTGCCTGAAAGCTCTGAGGCAGGGCTGACGCCCTTTACAGGGATATATCAGTGAGTTTCAGCTGCTTAGCCAGGATTCAGCCTGTAATGAAGTTGCACTCATGGATGCTTTCCAGGATGGCTTGTCGGAGGAGCTGTTGGATGAGCAGTGTAGGAGTCGTGCTACCCCAGAGACCCGGGTGGGCCCGGTTGTGCATGAGACTCTGGTTGTTTGGGAGGAGCCTGTGGAGTTAGGTTCTGCCAGACCTCACCTATTGGTGGCAGAAATGAATAGACGGCGTTTGGGGGGGTTGTTTCTACTGTGGGGAACCTGGGCATTTGGCCGCATTCTGCCCCAAGAAACAAAGCGTTAGCTACTGAGCCTGCCCCACGAAAGCAGCCTCATCTGTTGGGAAACACCCTTAGCCTTACCTAAAAGGCTTTTTGGATTGGGCTTCCCCCAACACCAAGCAACGTCTATCAGATGCTGCACAGACCCCCATGGCACTTGATCCTGGAGACATGCTTGATCCACCCCGGGAAGCCACAGGGGATTCCGGTACACGCCATAGTTGACTCTGGGGCCACCACAAACTTTATGGATGCTGCATTTGTGGCCAAATGGGCTGTTCCACAATGCCCAGTGGAACTGCCTCTGTTAGTAGAGACTATTGATGGCCGAGTGCTCCTGTCTGAGCCAATTAAGGCCGCCATGCAACCGTTGGGTATCGCCATCAGTTCGCATGAGGAGACTATTCAGTTTTACATAACCTCCGACCTGCATTTCCCCGTGGTCTTGGGAATGGCGTGGCTACAGACACATGACCCGCAGATTTATTGGTTCCAGAACCTGGTCACCTTTCTGAGTTTACAGTGTGTGGACCACACACCCCAAGTCTGTGCCAGCCAGGTGGTGAGTCCCCCAGGGGTCTCCCTGCCCTCCGAACTGGCGATTTATGCTGATGTGTTCAGTGACACTGAGGCGGATCAATTGCCCCCTCACAGGCCATACGACTGCCCCATCAACTTAGTCCCTGACACGCCTCTCCTAATGGGGCGTTTGTATTCCATGTCAAACTCTGAATTGGCTGTGTTGCGGGACTTCCTGGAGAAAAACCTGGCTTGGGGTTTTATCCGGCCCTTGTCTTCGCCAGTGTCCACGCCAGTGCTCTTTGTAAAAAAGAAGTCCAGGGAATTAAGGCTTTGTTGTGACTATCACAACCTGACTTTCAGTCCTTCCGCCATGACCTGAAGACATGGTTGTTCCAACAAGCGGGCCTGGACTGACTATGATTTTTAATTAGGCTTTTTACTGGGTTAAATTGTATTGTAATTTTGCATTTATTGTTTAATTCTCTTTTAAAATTTTTATTCTATGTTTTTTAATTTTTATTGTTGTGAGCCGCCCTGAGTCCTCAGGGAGAAGTGCGGCATATAAATTTAATAAAATGAAATGAAATGAAATGAAACACCATTACGGTGCATAACTGATACCCGCTGCCCCTCATCCCCGAACTTCTGGAACGGCTCCAGGAGGCAAAAATCTTCATGAAATTGGACTTGAGAGGAGCCTACAATCTGGTTAGAATCCGGCCCAGTGATGAATGGAAGACAGCATATGGCAAACTGGAGAAATGCCAATTCTATCAAACAACCATTGATTTCCTAGGTCATCGCATTTCTCCTGAGGGCATCACCATGGAGCTGAGCAAGGTTGAGTCCCTGCCTAGTTGGCAACCCCCACGTTGCTTTAAAGATGTCCAGCGACTCCTTGGGTTCGCCAACTGCTATAGAACCTTCATCCCTGGTTTTGCTTCCATGACTGCACCCCTCACTCGGCTTCTGCAGAAAGAGACCCAGTTTCATTGGGGCATCTAGGAGCAACAAGCTTTCTAGGCTTTAAAAGAAGCCTTTATGAAGGAACCCATCTTGAACCACCCTGACCCTCAACGGCCGTTTGTCGTGGAAGTGGATGCGTCCAATATTGCCATTGGAGCAGTGTTACTCCAGGCTCATGCGCCCAACGGTGCCCTCTTCCCTTGCACGTACTATTCATGGAAACTTAATCCGGCCAAGCGCAACTACACCATCTGGGAGAAGGATCTACTAGCCATTAAGGTGGCGTTTGAGACCTGGAGACATCATTTGGAAGGAGCTTGGCATCAAATTGAAGTCTGAACGGACCACAAGAATCTGGAAAGTTTGCAGACCGCCCAGAAATTGAACCAACGACAGATTCTGTGGTCTCTCTTCTTTGCTAGGTTCAATTTCCGTGTTACCTACATACCAAGTGGTCGCAACCAAAGAGCGAATGCTCTTTCAAGGAAACCAGAATATTCCTGTATGGAAGATGTTAGGCATATGGTGTTAGCCTACAATGTTGGGTTGAAAATATATTAACCATAATGCTATGACTTTAAGAAGTTAATTGGCCAATGGGTGTGTAAGTGTTCTCATGGCCATAAGAGGAAGCTAGTAACATAGCTTCTCTCTCTCTCTGAATTCACTGCTCTCTACTATTACTGTTTTTGCTCTGCTGTTGGTTTACTACTGTTGTAACCTGAACTGTGTATTGACCTCTGGACCGGTAAGAAGACTTTGTAGTTTGGATTACTCCTTGGACTGTTGCTATTGTTTATGACCTGGACTGTTTATTTTTTGACTGTGCATTTTTGTTTTTACACCACCTCAAAGTAAAATACTTTTTGCTTTTACAACTCAGTGTACTCTTACTGTGTGACTCTTGCTGCTCTCAGTACCCTTCCTTGTCTGTGCAACTGTTTGGTAGCACAAGGAGACCTCTGCACAACAAATTTCTTAACACTGGTTATGGGCCCAGGCCTGTACTGAGAGTTAGTACACACAGTATTCCTAGCTGAGTTTGTGTTAGCTATTTGGTGTACAATGGCACAAGACCTGTTGTCAGGCATCTCCTGGATAACCCAGTTGGATGGGACAAACTATGTTTCCTGGTCCACGAAATGCTGCTTGCTTTTGCGCAAGGAAGGACTATGGACTGTTGTAAATAACCCACCAGATACTACTGCTTGGGATCCAGATGACGAAGAGGATGAAAAGAAGATAGACAACTTTAAACGAAGCAATGAGAAAGCTCTTTGCATTATTGGACTAACACTGAATGACCAGCAGCTTGTCCATATTCGTGGTGAGGAGTCTGCTGCTAGGTGTTGGGGCATTTTGCGAAGGCTTTATGTTCGAGACAGTGTGGGTGCACATATACACCTTACACGTAAGCTGTTTAGAGCTCGTTTGCAGAAGAATGGAGATATGCTGACCCATTTAAATTACATGAAGGCAACTTTTCAAGAGCTTCATGAAAAGGAGCTGATTTTTTTCAGAGTTGCATCAGGTCTACATTATTCTGTCATCTTTGGATGAGAGTTATGATGAGTATGTTTCTTCTTTGGAAGTCCTGACCAGAGAGGAACTGACATTGACTAACATTACTGGGAGACTGCTGGAAGAGTCCAGAAGGAGGCGTGACAGAGACCAGCTGAGAGAGACACAACCACGAGAGGAGCAGCCATTCACTACTGCTTACAATGTCAAGAAATGTTATTTTTGTGGGGCTAGAGGGCATATAACCAAATTCTGTAGAAAGGGTAGAAAACAGAATGTAAATAGCAGTGGGAAGGCTAAGAAGGGCATTGGTTTGGCTATTTCTGGTGAACCAACATCCAGAAATAATGAATTGTTGGTTGTTGATAGTGGGGCTTCACAATGCATTACTAAAGAGAAAAAGAGGTTTATTAATATGAAAAACAGCAACCAATATGTTTCACTAGCCAACGGTTGGAAGATGAAGGCCTCTGGTGAAGGTAATTCCTATTGTCCATGCATTGATGAACAGTTACCTATGTTGTATATACCTAAACTGAGATTCAACCTGTTATCTGTAAGGGAATTGGTTAAGGTTGGGTTTGTGGTAACATTCAGAGAGGAGCAATGCACTATTGAGAGGAATGGAACCTGTGTAACTGCTAATTTGAAAAATGGTTTATTCGTTCTCACAAGTAACCAGGTTAGTACAGTTAAAGCTAACTCAATATGTGAGAACAAGAAGCCACATGATGAGTGTATACATTTATTGCATAGGCAGTTAGGGCATGTCAACTTTAACTCACTACATAAAACAGTTGAGTTAGTAGAAGGAATTAAACTGAAGCCATGTAGTAAGTATTTGAATTGCAATGCCTGTAATCAGGAAAAGAGTAAGGCAACTCCTGCAAACAGGTTAAACGGCTTCAAAACAACTGTACCTTTGGAAGTTGTGTTTGCTGATTTAATTTGACCCATGAAACCAAGTTTAGGAGGGTCATGTTAGGTTTTAAGTATCCTTGACCACTACTCTTGATATGGATTTTGTTATCTGCTTAAGTCAAAGGCAGACACTTTCCAACAATTTGCAAACTGGCTGAAGTTCGTGGAGAGAAAAACAAAGAGAAAGGTTCAGTGCATAATTACTGATAATGGTACTGAATTTACAAATAAGCGCTTTGTTGATATGCTACAATCAGCTGGCATTGAGCATAAACGTTCAGCCCCTTATAGGCCTCAACATAATGCATTTGTTGAGAGACGTGGGCAAACGTTACAAGCCATGATGAGAACCATGTTACAAGATTCTGGCTTAACAGATAGACTGTGGGGGGAGGCAGCAAAATGTGCAAACCATGTTCTGAATATAGTTGTTAATACTTCTACTGGTAAAATACCATACACAATATGGCATGGTAAAAAACCAAACCTTGATTACCTGCACACGTTTGGCACCCCAGCTTGGGTCCACATTCCTGCACAACTCAGGAGTAAAGGCCAACATAGGGCTAGGCAATTATACTTTGTAGGTTACGAAGCTAACCACAGATCCTATCGTTTCTGGGAACAGGGCACAACTAATGTATATAACAATACTAGTGCAAAATTCCTTGAGCACGTTGGTTGGGATAGGTTAGAGCAAGTAACTGTTAATACTGATCCTCTAGTGTTTGAGGACTCCTCTGATAAGGTAACTAGTAATGATAATACATCTCCTGTAAATATAAAAGATGAAGAGGAGATAGGGGAGATTAAAGATGAATCAGAGGAAGGAAAGGAGTAAGAAACTCAAAACCCTGTAATTCCTTGGCGTTCAACGCGCATCAGACGTCCACCTGATCGCTATGAAGCCAGTATAATATGTCAAGTTAGTTCAATACCTTCTAACTATGATGAGATCAGGATGTATCCTGAAAAGGAACAGGCATCATGGAAAGCTGTAATGAACAGGGAGTTGAAGTCTTTGCAGGATCTTAAGGTCTATGAGAAAGCAAAACTGCCACCTGGTGAGCAAGCTATAGGTTGCAAATGGATATACAAAATAAAGAAGGGTGTAGATGGGACTATAACCCATAAGGCACGTTTGGTTGCACAAGGTTTTGCCCAAACTACTGAGGATTATGACGAGGTGTTTGCACCCAGTCTGAGGGCAACTACTTTAAGAGCAGCTTTAGTGTGGGCAGCTAAAAACCAATATATGGTTACCCATGTAGATGTTGAAACTGCATATTTACATGCTCCATTGCAACATACTATTTATTTAAGAATACCACCAGGATTGACCAATGATAGAGACCATGATTGTTGGGAGTTAAAGAAAAGCCTCTATGGATTGAAACAATCAGGCTATGAGTGGAATAAATGTATAGTTAATGAGTTAAGTGCATTACGTTTTGTAGCCAGTAATGCTGATCCTTGTTTGTTTAGAAAAGATCACAACGGAGCATTATCTTTTCTTTTATTATTCACAAATGATATTGCAATAATAACAAAAACTGAGTTAGAAGCACAAACTATCATTTCAAGATGTACAGGGCAATTAAAACACTATAAACAACACATAATGTATAAAAATTAAAATGAGATTAAATCAAATAGCCCTAAACAATAAACACATGCTAAAATTTAAAATGTTTAAAATTTAAGATCTAAAATCCCAGTCCCTCAGTCCAGGCCGGCAAGTTCAAATAGCCAAGTCTTCAGGTCGCGGCGAAACGAGCGAAGGTCGGGAGCCATCTGGAGCTCAACCGGAAGCTGATTCCAGAGGGCAGGCGCGCCCACAGAGAATGCTCTCCCCCTGGGGGCCACCAGTCAACATTCCCTGACTGACGGCACCCTGAGGAGGCCCTCTCTGTGGGAGCGCACAGGGCGATGGGGAGTTAACGCCGGAAAAAGGTGCTCCCGTAAATAACCCGGACCCATGCCATTTAGGGCTTTATAGGTCATCACCAGCACCTTGAATCTCACCCGGAAGACAACTGGAAGCCAATGCAGCTCGCGGAGCAGAGGTGTTACATGGGAGTATCGGGAGACCCCCATCACAACTCGCGCGGCCGCATTCTGCACCAGCTGGAGCCTCCGAGTGGTATTCAAGGGCAGCCCCATGTAGAGAGCGTTGCAGTAGTCTATCCGAGAGGTCACGAGCTCATGAGTGACTGTGCGTAGGGCATCCCGGTCCAAATAGGACCACAACTGGCGCACCATGCGAACCTGGGCAAAAGCCCCCCTGGTCACAGCTCCTATATGATCTTCAAAATTGAGCTGTGAATCAAGGAGGACACCCAAGTTGCGAGCCCTATCTACGGGGGTTAACACCTCACCCCCTATAGATAAAGATGGAATAGAATGGACAACCCGAGATGCTGGTACGCACAGCCATTCGGTCTTGTCGGGATTTAGACGAAGCCTGTTCCTCCCCATCCAGACCCTCACCGCCTCCAGGCAACGGGACATCATGGAGAGGGCATCACTGAGTTGATCTGGGATGGAAATAAAAAGCTGGGTATCATCAGCGTACTGATGATACCCCACCCCCAAACCACGAATGATCTCACCCAGCAGCTTCATATAGATGTTGAACAGGAGAGGCGAGAGGACCGACCCCTGAGGAACTCCACAAACGAGAGGCCTCGAGGCCGACCTCTGCCCCCCTGCCAACACCAACTGCAAACGGCCCAGAAGGTAGGAGGAGAACCACTGTAAGACAGTGCCACCCACTCCCAACCCCCTGAGGCGCCGCAGTAAGATACCATGGTCGATGGTATCAAAAGCCGCTGAGAGGTCTAATAGGAATAGGACAGAGGAACAACCCCTGTCCCGAGCCCGCCAGAGATCATTCACCAGTGCGACCAATGCCGTCTCCGTGCTGTACCCGGGCCTAAAGCCCAATTGGTAGGGGTCCAGATAATCCGCTTCCTCCAGGAACAGAGGAAGCTGATGAGCCACCACACTCTCAACAACCTTCGCTAAAAAGCGAAGGTTGGAGACCGGATGATAGTTATTCAAAATGGCCGGGTCCAGGGCAGGCTTCTTGAGGAGGGGCCTCACCACTGCCTCCTTCAAGGCGGCGGGGAAGCTGCCCTCTCTCAAAGAAGCAGTTATTACTGCCTGGAGCCAGCCTCGTGTCCCCTCCTGAGCTGCATAAACCAGCCAGGAGGGGCACGGGTCCAGTAAACAAGTGGTGGAACTCAGCTTCCCCATGATCCTGTCCACTTCTTCCGGAGTCACAGGATCGAATTCTTCCCAAGTAATATTCCCAAGACCGCTCAATTCCCCATCGTCAGACTCTGCCCAGTCGGAGTCCAAGCCGGCCCGAATCTGAGCGATTTTATCCGCCAGATATTGACTAAATTCCTCAGCACGACCCTGCAGGGGCTCCTCCCTCACCTCCTGATTCAGGAGGGACCGAGTCACCCCAAACAGGGCGGCCGGGCAATTATCTGCGGACGCGATGAGGGCAGCGAAGTAATTAGACTTCGCTGCCTCCATCGCTGTGAGATAAGACCTCGTGAAGGTTCTTAGTCGCAATCGATCAGACTCAGACTGGCTGGACCTCCAACAGCTCTCTAGGCTCCGTCTCCGACGCTTCATCCCCCGGAGCTCCATGGAAAACCATGGTGCCCGCTGGGATCTGCGCCGGGTCAGGGGCTGCATGGGAACAACGCGGTCGAGTGCCTCCGTGGCCGCCCTTTCCCAGGCTTCCACTAAGGCATCGACCGGGCTGTGAGCGAAGATGGCAGGCACAGATCCAAGCGCCTCCTGGAACCGTTCAGGGTCCATTAGGCGCCTGAGATGGAACCACCTGGTCGGTTCCGTAACCCCGCGACAGGGGGGGGGCCAATCAGAAGGCCAGCCGCAGGAGGTGATGATCGGTCCATGACAGGGGAGTAATAAATGGAGATCCCCCTCCCAGATCATCAAGCCAGATAGGAAAATAAGATCGAGTGTGTGACCCCCCTCATGAGTCGGGCCCTGAATTACCTGGGTCAGGTCCATGGCCGTCATGGAGGTCATGAACTCCCGAGCCAACCCCGACAAACCTCCCAAGGATGGTAGGTTAAAGTCCCCCAGAACCATAAGTCTGGGGAACTCAACCGCCAACCCAGAGAGGGTGTCGAGGAGCTTGGGCAGGGCTGCTGCTACACAGGTAGGCGAAAGATACGCCAGCAACAAGCCCAACTGAACCCCAGGGCCAAATCTCAGGAGGAGCGACTCACATCCGAATATCTGAGTAACGGTAGCCTCCCGCGGACACAAGGTCTCCCTTACAACCACCGCAACACCCCCACCCCTTCCCTGAGCCCGGGGCTGGTGAAGCACACGGAAACCTGGTGGGCAAAGTTCAGTCAGAGGGACACCTCCCTCTGGGCCCAACCAGGTCTCAGTAATGCAGGCCAGATCGGCATGCTCCTCCTCAACCAGCTGTCGGATAAGGGGAGCCTTATTAACTACCGATCTGGCATTAAGGTACACCAGCCTGAGCTCAGGGGCCTGCTCATTCCCGCTCCCGGGAATACGGGGTAAATCCGGGGGGTCGGAGCACACCACCTCTTGGAGATAGCGGGGGCGTGCTCCCAAATGTTGATACGGCCCCCTGTACAACCACCTGTTGCCATTCCCAATCATCGTGGGGATCCGCAACCCCACCCCTCCTTCTGGAGACCCGGAGGCACCCAACCCAAGCCTGGTCCCACCGCGACCTGTCACAAGCCTGGACTGAAACTCGGTTGGTGGAAGCCCCCCAGATTCCAACCCAAACCGCAATCCAACCCTCCCCCTTAACCCCCTAAAAAAATTAGCTAAAAAACAGATCAGGGGTCTCTTCCTAACAGTAAACCAGAGACCCCAATCCATACCTAGCCATCTCTCAGGGTCCCAACAATTGGGCCCGTAATCAATATGGGGTATCATCCCCAGCTTTTTTCCTTCTCACAGCTCGACTCACCAGTTCCTGCAGCTAATGAATATCTGACCGAGTTACAGGCTATCCATCAATTGGTGTGGTGACAATTAGATAAGTCCAAGGCAATGTCAATGCTGCTAACATCGGATGTTCTTGCTTTGACAACATATAGAGATGCAACCATTTTTCTTCTTATGCTTTACTCTTAGAATTAGAGTTAGAATTAGATGATACTGGGGGGAGGAGGAGGAATGTGCATGCGAGTTTAGCTGGACATAACAATACTGAACCTAGTGTGTGAACCAAGGTTATTGAAATAAGAGATGATAAGAATTGGGTTGGAGAACTGGAGGGAAAGCCTGCATTTCAAACTGATTGGAGAATGTGATTTATAATTGTTAATTAGAGGAGGGAATTGTGCTTCGATACTATGTGCTCAGGGGAGGGGAATTCAGATTTTGGCTTCGACTATGTAAGAGCCGATGCTATGCTACTCGAATAAAGATTCTTTAAGGTAAACAATGCCTCAAAGTTCTTTGAAGAGTTTCATCTTCGGAACCATGACATTAAGCCAAAATCTCCAACTTTCTTAACTATCTAGGGGTCCTGAGCCCCAGTCGCTGTCCCTAGAATCAAGGGATAAGCCGACAAAGATTTGGGGAAGATCTCAGCATGGAGAAAGAGAGGCAGCCTGAAGCCAGCACCCCAGCAGCAGCTGCTACTCCATTGGGGGAACGACAGCCAGCGAGCCGGTGGTGAAGGAGCTTTTTCAGGCCTCCCAGCTGGGGGCAAAGCCCAAGCCGCAAGGACAGCTGATCTGGTCATCGGAATGGGCTCAGCCCAGTGGAGAATCTAGACAGCCTTGCTACCCTCAAGTGCTTCAAAGGCAGACGAAATTGAGCTACCATGAAGGGATTCTCGCATGTTGCATTCCCCAGACCGGTGGAGAACTACCAAATTGTCTGCCGCTGAGGACTTGGGTGGTTGGGGTGGTTGGATCCCCTGAGTTTGCAGCAGCTGATAGAGGCCTTGCAACAACCTGGGGTGATGCAGAGGCCAGGAGACCAGCAACCAGTGGGAGGACAGCAGCAGTAGTGGGGGTGGTCGCCGCGCCCAAATGTACAGCAACCACTGAGGGGCCCGCAAGCGATGGGGATCCAGCAACAACCCCCTCCCTGCAGGGGGGCCTACAACAATTGATGCCACAGCTCCCTGCAGACCAACACCAGGGGGGATGGCAACAGCCCCCGCCCATGCAGCAACCATTGGGAGGCCTACAGCAACTGAGGGTGCCACAGCTCCCTGCAGACCAGCAGCAAGGGGGGCAGCAACAGCCCCCATCCAGGCAGCAACCATTGGGAGACCTACGGCAACTCAAGATGCCACAGGTGCTGGTACTGCAGCAACAGCAGGGGGGTGGCAACAGCCCCCGAACGTGCAGCCACTGGGGATGAGGCAGCTGCCGGGGGGCTCAGCTGCAGCCACAGTGGGGAGGCCAGCAGCCATTGATTGCTCCAGCTTTCAGAGCAGCCTTCGATGGGGACCCAGAGAAGCTGATTTTTTTCCTCAACCAAGTCCGTTCTCGTTTGAACTGCTGTGCCTATCTCTATCCGGACCCAGCCCCTATGGTCAATGTGATTGCGTCCAACTTAGAGGGAGAGGCATCCAAATGGCTGAATAATTTATATAACGAGCAAGCCCCCGAATTGGAGGACCCCCATCTCTTCCTCCTAGGACTGAGAGCAAGGTTTGAGGACCCATCCATTGCCCTCAAAGCAGAAGAACAAATCCATAAGATAAAGCAAGCCAGCAGGCCTGCTCTGGAGTGCATACAAGAGTTTTGCAAGATATCCAGTCAGATAGAGAGGTGGCCTGAGCAATCCCTAGTCCACTTCAAAGAAGGATTAGGCAACCACCTCTCTCAGGCCTGTATCTATCGAGCAGTACCTGATCAGCTGCAAGAGTGGTACCAGACAGCGGTAAGACTAGACGTTCAGCTCACCCACTATAAGAATCTACTCCCACCTGAAGCTGAGTCGAGGCCAGAGCAACCCAAATGGCAGCCACCCCCCTGAAAACCTCCAACTGCTGTGGCTACTGAAAGTCCCAGCCCCCCTGCAGGCCCACCGATCAAGTGTTTCCAATGCAGACAGCAGGGACATCGAGCAGCAAATTGCCCAGTCCCCTACCCCCAACAGCAGAGAGTAGACCAGGACCAGCAGTAAGAAAGAAATGTGCCCAGCAGCCAATGAGAGAGAAATCCAACTGGATCACACAGGAACCTGTTGCCCAAGTCACATCCCCCACACAGGAGAATGCCGGGACTCAGGCTGGACCCGCCACCACTCTACCCTCTTTAGACAGCGATGACAAAGGAGAGAACGACCCGATGGTGAGTCGACACATCCCACCTTTCTCACTACCTGCCAAACTCATAATCCCTAAGTCGGGGGCACACCTAGATTTAAAAGTGCTAGTCGATTCTGGATACTCCCGGTGCATTATTAGCTTGCCATTTGCTATGAAAATGGGCATATGAGCAAAACTGCTCTCCAAGCCCATGAGGTTTGAGCAAACTGATGGCTCACTAATGGGAGGGATTTTAGTCATGCAATTAACTGAGCCCTTACGCTTAAAAATAGGTGAGCACTGGGAGTTCATTGGCTTCCTGGTGGCTCCAAAAATGACTGAAGCTGTGATCCTAGGATTAGCCTGGCTGGACAAATGGAAGCTGTTTATCTGGTGGGAGAAGGGAATGAGAACTGTGAGGCTACCTATAGGACCCAAGCCCCCCACTGATTCAATGGACATTACAGCAAACTTTAGCCCACCCAATGAACAAGCGCACATGGATGCCTCAATATGCAACCAGGCGAGCCACTCATCCCCACCGAGTACCGGGACCTAGCGGAGGCATTTAGTGACAAAGAATGTGATGTCCTGCCTCTCGACTGACCCAATGATTGCTCCATTGAACTGTTGCCGGGAGCAGAACTCCCACGACCGAGAATGTACACTTTTCCCCCCCCTCAAAATGGAGGAGATGCAGCAATATGTGGACAAAAACCTAGCGAGGGGATTCATTGAACGGGCCAAGTCTGCTGTGGAAGCCCCTGTGTTGTTTAAAGAAAAAAGATGGGTCTCTTTGTCTCTGCGTAGATTTTAAAGGTGTGACTGTGGTGAATGTGGAAAATAAATACCCCTCCCGCTCCTGAAGGACTTACTAACCCACCTGGCTAAGGGAAGTGTCTTCACTAAATTAGACCTGAGAGAAGCATGTTACCGGGTGAGAATAAAGGAGAGAGATGAGTGGAAGACTGCCTTCAACTGTCCCATGGGGAGCTATCAATTCAAAGTCATGCCATTTGGGCTACAGGGGGCCCCAGCCGTATTCATGCAGCTGATTAATAAGGTCCTAAATGATCATTTATACAAAGGGGTTCTGGTGTATCTTGATGACATCCTGATATACAGCATGAATATGACTTGATCATGTAAAACTAGTGAGAGAAGTGTTAAAGAAACTATTGAATCCCAAGCTTTATGTCAAACTGTCAAAATGTGAATTTCACCAGACCCAATTCGATTACCTTGGCTATAGAATTTCCAACGAGGGCATTGAAATGGACCCAACCAAAGTGAAAGCTGTAATTGAATGGCAGCCCCCAAAGTCTCGCAAACAGCTCCAGAGCTTCCTAGCTTTTGCCAACTTCTACTGTCAATTCATCCCCTCCTTTGCCAAGATTGCTCTACCCCTTACGGAACTACTCAAAACAGGCAAAGGGGGAGGGAAGCCGTGACCAGGCCAACCACTAGCATAGACTATGAGCTGTCAAACCACTTTTGAGAATTTAAAAAGACTATTTGTAGTTGAACCGGTCCTAAAGCATCCCTGCCCAGGGGAGCCCTTTGTAATTCAAGCCGACGCCAGTGACGTGGTTGTCGGAGCTGTATTACTGCAAAAGAACCAAAGTGGGACCTTGCAACCCTGCGCCTACACCTCAAAAAAAATTAGTGAGAGTGAGAGGAGGTGGGCTGTGTGGGAAAAGGAGGCGTTCGCGATCCGCTGGTCTTTATTAAACTGGAGGCACTATCTAGAAGGGAGCAAGGTGCCTTTTGAAGTATGGACAGATCACAAAAATCTAGAAGCATTGAAAACTCCCCGCAGATTGTCCCCGAAGCAAGTACGATGGGCACAGTACTTTAACCGTTTTAATTTCACTCTAAAGTACATTCCAGGAGGGAAAAACTTCCTAGCTGATGCTCTATCCAGACTGCCCCAGTACAAAAGCCAGAGCAAAGAGGTTAATGAGGCAATTATCTCCAATCCACAAACTGCTGCTCAACTCACGCCTTGCAGGGCCCCTAATCCTGATGACTCTAGGGCAAAGAAAATAAAACAAGAGCTCCTCACTGATCAATGGTTCAAGAACAATCAAACCTCCCTAACATGCAGGGATGGTTTGGCTTACAAGAGGGAAAAGCTGTACTTGCAAGAAACCCTCCGTCTTAACACTCTCTGACACAGCCATGACGTAAAACAGGCTGGACACTTTGGTTATTTGAAAACTCTACATCTCATCTGCCAGCAATTCTGGTGGCCGGGATTAAAACGGGATGTGGAAAACTATGTCAGGAGTTGTACTGTATGTGCCACTATGAAAAGAATTCCAGGGAAAACCCCTGGGTTATTGCAGCCGGTGGCAGACCCTTCTCAACCATGGGAAGAAATTGCTATGGGTTTTATAGTAGACCTACCTGAAAGTAGAGGAAATACAGTCATCTGGACTGTGATAGACCTGTTTTCAAAGCAGGCTCACTTCATCACCTGCAAAGGACTCCCGTCTGCCCAACGACTGACTAAATTGTTCTTGAAACATATCTACCAGCTGCATGGCGCCCCTAAACAAATAATTTCAGACAGGGGGTGCAGTTCACAGCTAAGTTTTGGAGGAACTTTCTTAAATTAATTGGATCATCTCAAGGCCTATTATCTGCTTTTCACCAATCTACTAATGGAGCTGCAGAATCTGCTAACAAAATGGTGGAGCAATATCTCAGATGCTATGTTTCCTACCAACAAACCAACTGGGCCGACCTCCTCCCTTCTGCAGAGGAGGCTTACAATAACTCTGTTCACAGCAGCACCGGCTTCATGCCTTTCAGAGTAGCCACAGGAAAAGAGTTCAGCCCAATACCTGAATACCCCCAGGCACCCTCCGCTTCTCAGACACTTGATCAATGGGTGAGAGGTTGTGAAGAAGTTTGGAGAACCATGAAGACTGCTTTAAAAAAGACTTCTGAGACCTATAAAAAGCAGGCAGATAAAAAGAGGGCTCCTCAAAGAACATTCCAAGTTGGAGAAAAGGTTTATCTGTTGACTAAATATTTATGCCTCAAATTACCCAGTAAGAAATTAGGACCGAAATTCTTGGGGCCTTTCCCCATTGTAAGGATCATCAACCCAGTCACAGTAGAATTGAAACTCCCTAGGCTTTTAGGGTGAGTTCACCCTGTCTTCCATTGCAGCTTGTTTATTAAAAAGTTTTAACATACATTTTATCTTCAACAATCCCCCCTCCCCCTCCCATACCCATCCCTCCCTACCCCTCCCCCCCTCCCCCCCCCCGACTTCCCAGAGCTAAGTACAGGGTATAAAAACAAAAAAAACAATCATGAACATCCAAATGCTAACAACCATAAACTCTAAAATCTATCACTCTCTAGCTCATATAGGATAACTACAAACACTATTACTATTAAATATAAAAAAAAGAAAAAAGAAAAGAAGGGAAGACTTATTCAAATGCTACATGAAACTTTTTAGTCCCATATTTGTTCTGGATATACTCAATCCATTTTCTCCACTCCATAATGTAACGTTCTTGCGAGTGATCTTTCAAATAAGCCGAAATCTTTGCCATCTCTGCCAGGTCAGAAACCTTTAAAGTCCATTCTTCTATAGTCGGCAGTTCCTCCTTCTTCCAATATTGACCTATTAAGAGTCTTGCTGCCGTAATTAAATTCAACATCAACTTAGTGTCCACAACCGTAGCATCTGTAATTATACCTAACAAAAAAAGTTGCGGGCAAAACTTTATCCTTTGCTTGAAAATCTTCTGCATGTTCCACCAAATTTTTATCCAAAAGGCCTTAACCTTTTTACAAGTCCACCATATGTGAAAATATGTTGCATCTTCATCGCCACACCTCCAGCACTTGGGCTGATAATTCGGATACATACTTGCAAGCTTTTTAGGATCTAGATGCCATCTATAAAACATTTTATAAAAGTTCTCTCTTAAGTTTTGAGCTTGTGTAAATTTTACGTTCCTCACCCAAATCTTTTCCCACGTATCCATTGTAATAACTTCTTGAATGTTTTGGGCCCATTTTATCATACAATCTTTAACAAGTTCTGTTTCTGAATCAATTTCTATCAGTGCAAGATATATCCGTTTGATATGTGCTGGACCCTGCTTTCTAATTTGCATTATCAGATTTTCATCAGTCATTGTAAAACCAGTTTTCTGATCTTCTTTCCACCTGGCCCGTAGCTGAATATATTGGAACCAAGTTTGAACAATCTTCTCATCTCGCAAGAGACTGTACGGTTTCAGACACCAGACATTTCTTTCCAAACTTAAAATCTCCTTATACGTGGTCACATCATGTTTAAAACCAACATTTATATTTTCTAATGCGTGTTTAGGGATTGCCCACAATGGTATCTTACAACCTAACTTATGTCTGTACTTCTTCCAAACTCTCAACAATGCTTGTCTTAAAATATGCGCTTTAAACACATTATCTACCTTTTTATCATACAACAAATATGCATGCCAGCCAAACAACAAGTCATGGCCCTCAAGATTTAATAATCTCCCTTGTGTCAAATTAATCCAATCACTTATTCCTGACAACGCAGCAGCTTCATAATATAATTTAAGATTAGGCATTTTAAGACCACCTCTTTCACGAGTATCCTGCATAATCTTAAGTTTAACTCGTGGCCTTTTCCCTGCCCACACAAATTTATTGATACCCCGTTGCCATTCTTCCAAATTAGAGTCTTTTTTAAGAATCGGTATCATTTGGAATAAAAATAAAAATTTAGGCAGGACATTCATTTTCACTGCTGCAATTCTTCCCAGTAAAGACAATTGCAATTTTTCCCAACTCTCCAATTCTTTTTGAATTTTTCCCCATAACTTTTCATAATTATTTTTATATAACTTTGCATTTGAGGGTGACAAATACACCCCCAAGTATTTAACCCTTTTAACAATCTCAAATCCAGTTAATCCTTCTAAAAGGGCCTTTTGCGGTGTTGTCATGTTTTTGGCCAAAATTTTTGTTTTTTGTACATTAACCTTAAATCCAGAAACCTTCCCATATTGCATTATTATCTCCATCAGGTCCACAACAGAGTTTTCTGGCTGAGTCACCGTAACAACCAGATCGTCTGCAAACGCCCTCAATCTATAATCCTGATCTCTAATTTGAATACCCTTAATTTTTTCCGAGTTCCGTATTTTTATCAATAATATCTCCAATGTTAAAACAAATAATAAAGGTGATAACGGACTGTTGCTTCTAGTTCTTTATTCGCTCTGGTTAGCTTCTCATTTATTTCTTCTACTCTTTTTTCTTCCTTTTCCATCCTTTCCTCCATCTTTTGTAATTTCTGTTCATTCTTTGCCATCTGCTGTTGGAACGATTCCAGTCTTCCATCCATTACTTGCATCCATTTTTTGAGATCGCTTGTGTCGTTCCTCACCTCTCCAATCTCTTTCCTCAGCTCCTCATGATTTCTAGCCATGGCCTCCTGCATCGCCTGTAACATAGCCTGTAGGTCTTTAAATGAATTAGACGTTTCTCTTTGCAGAAGCTCATCAATTGATTTTTGGCTCGATGGACTTGAGGTAGCTGAGGCAATCTGTGCCCCCTTCTTTGCTGTCCCTTCCTTGGATAGGTTCGGAATACTCGTCATTTTGAATAATTCTTTAAACCAATGCACCCCTCCCTTTATTCCTTTACTATATCTCTCCACACTTTAATCAATAGAATAACCTACATAGATTAATTATACCTAAAATAACAATAGTAATAACAATACAAATAGCAATATAAGATACGTAATTAATAGCAGTAGATAGAATATCTATAATTTTAAATATTAATTTCTGAGCACAAATTCACTATTTCCTAATTATAATAGCAATAATATATATATATAAGTACACAGCCTAAACTATTTGAACCACAGCCACAATTAGATCTTATCTATTACTCCAAACAGTCCTTTGTATCCAAAGTCTATCGATAATCCCACAAAGAGGAAAAGAAAGACTTCCAAGATGTGTCCAATGTCAATAAGTTCCAAGGAAAGGAGAAAAAGAAAAAAATTCCTATTTTAGCCACTAGATGTCCCTCTTGCCCTTTTTTAAACTTTGGCTCCAGATAGAGAATGCGCTGTCACTTTCAAAATGTCAGCCCGTCCTTCCAAATCACCTTCTTTTTCTCTCTTCTACTGCTAATTCGATCTCATATAGTCCTCAAAGCTCTCTGGTCTAGGTTCCCTTCTCATTATCGCTGTTCTTTCCCTGCTAGCGCGTCTCTATCTCATTCCAAATTCAATTTTGGGACTTTTTTTTCCAAACAAGCCTTTCTCACCACTTTCGCAGGGGGGGAAGATGGAAAAAAACCCTCCCCCCTTTTTTTCCTGGGATCCTCCTGACCTGTGCTACCCGGGGAAAACTTCCAAAGGACTCTTCCTTTCCAGTTTCCTCCCGTTCCTCCGTCAGAACCAATTCTCGGACAGTTCCAGTCACCTATTGTTCAGCTACTTCACCACCTGCGTTGTCCCTGTCAAGCCTCTATGTTGGCCATTGAAGGCCGTCTTCTTCTCCGCTCAGTCTGCCAAGCTCTTCCCTGCTGTCGCGCTCCAGTCGCCACCTGGATTGCACTGCAGGTCGTCCTTCTTTCTCGGCTCCCCTCCAAGGAACTGCGGCTCCGAAAAGCCAGCCCAAGCAGCTGGTAAAGCAGTTGTGTATTTCAGTGAGCCATTTAACACAACTGGTCAGCTTGACAGCTGGCCCCGCCCCACCGGCTCCATCACACCATGTTGACCCCTTGGCAGGAGGACCTCTTTGGCTTTGGCCGACTTCCCCACTCGCGCCAACTACCAGGTCTTCAACCCCTGGGATGTGGGGTCTCTCAGCTGTTCTTTGGCCACTGCAGGTTGCTGTTCTGATTTCTCGATCTCCATCTTTGGCTGTGCCTTAACAACTTGGCCCTTTGCTCCATCCTGGGATTGCACAGGCACCTCCTGAACTAGGCTTTCACCTGGTCTCTTCTTTTCCTCCTGGTCTCTCTCTGTAGTCAACATCATTGCTCAAGTGTCCTGGTGTCAGGGGACAGCCCACAATGTCTTGTTCTGTGCTCACCACCCTCTGTAATACTTTCCTATCCGCAGCTGTGAGATCAGCATACCAAACCACAATACAGTACGAGAGACACATTGACCTACAACCAGCCTACAAATCTCTCATAATCCAAATCAACTGCACAGCCAACCAGAGACACCATCGACCCTCAACCAACCCACACAAGCCCCCCAGCACTTTACCTCCCAATGACCCTCACCTGATGTAACCGACCCATCAGAAGACCCATCACAAGACCCTCACTGATGACTCACACCTGACCCATCACAAGACCCATTACAAGACCCTCACTTCACACACCCACACCTGACCCATCACAAGACCTACTGACCACACAAAGCCCTTATAAACAGAAGAACACTGACATCTCCTAAACTCAGCTGAAGATGTTACCTAGTCTGGTAACAAAATATTCAGAAACCAATTTACAAGCTTGGAGAATGAACCTTCACCCTAATCCAGGCAGGTCAAACTCGCAACGTCACATGACGTCATGTGACTTTTCCCCCATTATCGGCAATGGGGTGGGTACGGTTTTAGTATGATTCATCTGGCCCACGGGCCGGCAGTTTGACATGCCTGCCCTAATCCATCTGGTCCTTGTGAGTCATCTAGAGTGGATAGGTGTTCCCTTACCATTTTCTTGCCTATTTTGACTTGTATTCCTATTCTATCTCCTATGGTGCTGCTTTTTTTTTAAACACTTTAGTTTATTCCAAGGGAGGTTAAAATACAAAATGCCAGACTTCCGGTTTGCCGATGCAGCTGACACAGACACTGGAGGGCGAGCTCCATCTTCCACGTCCGATTTCGCACTGCTGGGGGACCCTGGAAAGGGTCGAAAGTCGCCCTGTGGGGGTGACCAGCAAGGAGGGGATCCCCATTTGATTGCTGGAGGGCGGTAGCCCTTCTGCTCGATCCAGAGCAGCCCTCCAAACCGGTTGACAAAAGACCGGCCATGGAAATATGGCTTGTCACTAGACTGCAGACAGCTGAAGTCAAACTTACCACCAGGCACCTATAAAGCAGCGCGGATGAGACTGGGGGAGATCTGAACCTCTCTTCAATCCTAACTATTTTTTCTACCTGCATAAGCTGCCCAAAGTATTTTTCCCCCTGTGGAGAGAGGGAAGGAAAATTCTATCCCACCCTCTAAAAACAGCGACAACTGACTATCCAGGGGAGTTTAAAACGTTGCAAGATTAACCTGATTTTAACTGGATCTTTATCTTTTTAAAATTTGTGGATTAAAAGACTTCTTATTCTTATTGAAGATTTGGGTTTTTACTTACAAAAAAGAACTAAAATTGACTTCCGGGTGGCAAGGCTCTGTCGATGGCGGTCATTTCTGACCGTCAGCCCCACTGTTCCATTTAAACCGTGAAAACAGTGACGATCAGCTGTTTTGCGGTTTGGAAATCCCCCCTTCGGGAGAAGAGGGGTGTGTGAATATTTAGGTAAGAGGTAGAGCTCCCCTAGACCCCCAGAACTGAATCTGGGGGTTGAAGGGTGAGAGCCCCCTCGGAGCCTGAATTAACTCCAGACTCGGGACTCTTCTGTTTCAAGGCTTTGAAACAGAACAGGACGCTGCAACCATCCCTGCTTTCAACATTGTATTTTGGATTACTTGGATGCAGGCAGAGCTGAGTGGGAGAATACAGAAACAGCAAGTATATGATCTTTAACTCCGGTTTAACTTAAAAGAAGGGGAGGAAGATGGCACCGGAATAATTTCTGAGAGAAAGTGTGAAGTACAAAAGAACAAGGAAAATGAAATAAAAGCAAGGGGGAAGACAGAAAGTGGATTTTTAAAAGTTGTAAAAGACTTTGTTTAAAACATTTGAAGTTGGTTTAAAGGTGATTTAAGAGACTTGGCTATTTGACAGTGAAGCAACAAAGTTGCAATTAGTGCGGAAAAGTGAAAGTGAGAAACGAAAGTTAATTGGGTGTTAAAATGGCTTCCAAACCACCTACAGTTGCAAGAAAAAGTATGTGAACCCTTTGGCATTATGTGGAGTTTTGCATGAATTGGCCATAAAATGCACTCTAAATATCATGTAAGTCACAACAATAGAAAAACACAGTCTGCTTAAAATAATACTACACAAACATTAGCTGTTGTCATGTTTTAATTGAACATAAGATGGAAACATTCACAGTGCAGGGTGGAAAAAGTATGTGAACCTTTGGACTTAATAACTGGTTGACCCTCCTTTGGCAGCAATAACCTCAACCAAACGTTTCCTGTAGTTGCAGATCAGACCTGCACAACGATCTGGAGTAATTTTGGACCACTCCTCTGCACAACTGTTTCAGTGTAGCAATATTCTTGGGATGTCTGGTGTGAATCGCTCTCTTAAGGTCATGCCACAGCATTTCAATCGGGTTGAGGTCAGGACTGACTGGGCCACTCCAGAAGGCGTATTCTGTTCTGTTGAAGCCACTGTTTTGTTGAATTACTTGGGTCATTGTCCTGTTGCATCACCCATCCTCTGCGGAGCTTCAGTTGGCGGACAGATGGTCGTACGTTTTCCTGCAAAATGTCCTGATAAACTCTGGAATTCATTTTCCCATCAATGACAACAATCCGTCCAGGCCCTGAGGCAGCAAAGCAGCCCCAAACCATGATGCTCCCTCCTCCGTGTTTTACAGTGGGGATGAGGTTTTGATGTTGGTGTGCTGTGCCTTTTTTTCTCCACACATAGTGTTGTGTGTTTTTCCCAAACAACTCAATTTTGGTTTCATCTGTCCACAGTATATTTTGCCAGTAGTGCTGTGGAACATCCAGGTGCTCTTTTGCAAACTTCAAACGTGCTGCAATATTTTTTTTGGACAGCAATGGCTTCCTCCGTGGTGTCCTCCCATGTACTCCATTCTTGTTTAATGTTTTCCTTATTGTAGATGTGTCAACAAAAATGTTAGCATGTGCCAGAGATTTCTGTAGGTCTTTAGCTGACACTCTAGGATTCTTCTTTACCTCATTAAGCATTATGCGCTGTGCCCTTGAGTCATTTTTACAGGACGACCACACCTAGGGAGAGTAGCAACAGTGCTAAACTTTCTCCATTTGTAGACAGTCTGTCTTACCGTGGACACATGAACATCAAGGCTTTTGGAGATACTTTTGTAACCCTTTCCAGCTTCATGCAAGTCAACAATTCTTGATCGTAGGTCTTCTGAGAGCTCTTTTCTGTGAGGCATGGTTTACATCAGACAGTGCTTCTTGAGACCAGTAAACCCAAAACAGGTGTGTGTTTTTAAAGGGCAGGACAGCTGTCAGCAACACATCCAATATCATCACACTGTTTGGAGTCAAGGTTGGCTCATTCCTGGCTCCAATTAGCTCTTGGAGAAGTCATTAGGCTAGGGGTTCACATACTTTTTCCACCCTGCACTGTGAATGTTTCCATCTTATGTTCAATTAAAACATGACAACAGCTAATGTTTGTGTAGTATTATTTTAAGCAGACTGTGTTTTTCTATTGTTGTGACTTACATGACGTTTAGAGCGCATTTTATGGCCAATTCATGCAAAACTCCACGTAATCCCAAAGGGTTCACATACTTTTTCTTGCAACTGTAGATTTTCTGTCTCTAAAAGTACAGGGGCATCACCAGTTCAACAATCTGGACTTCAATCACTGATGCCACCCCCTGCAGCATCTGCACCCACATTAACATTGAAAGATTTACAAGATGCTCTAAAACTCCAATCTGAGCAAATATCTGAGCAAGTGGCAGAGCTTATTAATGAGAAAAATAAAGAAATACGAGAGGATATTTTGCTGGCACTTCAAGGACTGACAGTCTGTATTGAGAATCTGGATGATCGTGTGGAAGAAGTTAATCAAAATAATTTGATATTGGAAGCCAAAGTCAGTGAAGCTGAGAATAAAATGGAAAAAATTGATGATGAGATGGTGATGATACAATATAGGGACATGGAGTTTGCTTTCAGGATTAGAGGTCTGAAAGAAAATCCACAAGAAAATTTGGAGGAAATAGTGGCAAAAGCTGTGGCGCCTATTTTGGGTTGGCAAGTTGAAGATGTTATACTGGAAATAGATAAAATATTTCGCGTCAACTCTTGGATTGCTAGGCAAAGAAAATTGCCAAGGGATGTGGTTGTTTATTTTACAAAGAGAACGATCAGAAATGTGATTATTCAAGATTTTTATAACAACAGATTTAAAGTGGCTGATCAAGAGGTTTTAATTCTGAAAGAAATTCCACCAAAAATTTTAAGAAGAAGGAAAGAATTTGTTTTTCTGGCAGATGAATTAAAAAAATGACAGATTCAGTTTAGATGGGAGATACCATATGGGATAGTGGTGTTGGTAGATGTTGGTACAAGGTATCGTCTTAATACAGTTCTTAAGGCAAGAGACTTTTATTGTAATATATTGAAGGCAGGCTCACCACCATCCCCAGAAATAAAAAGGAGAGAGGAAAAAGAAGTGCAACAGACACAATTGCAAGGTACACAGCAAGATGAAGAAATCACCTCGCTGATTTCAAAAGAAGTACAGCAAACTTTGGAAATTGTGCAGCCCTTGGTCCCATTAGAAGATCCAAGGGCTCAAAGAGTGACACGAGCTGCGACTAGACACAAGGAACAACAACAACAACAACAACAGAAACAATATCCTACAATTACAACTCAAGAATCTACTAATACAGAAGAAGTGGGAGGAGCGAGACCAAAGAAGCAGATGTTTGTGAATCTGCAAGATACGCTCCGAAAGCTTCAAGTCGCAAAAGATGGCGACAAAGTTTCTGACATGGAATGTTAATGGTTTAAATTCACCGCAAAAGAGAAAGAAAATATTTCAGTACCTGAAAAATTTAAGAATGATATTATATGCTTGCAGGAAACGCATATTCGTGTAGCTGATCAAAAATATTTGATAAACTCTAGATTGGGTATACAGTTTATTGTATCTGCTCCAGAAAAGAAAAATGGTGTAGTTATTTATGTGAAGAAGAATCTGACAGCCAATCTAACTGAAGCAGATAAACAAGGAAGATATGTTATAAATGAACTCTTAATAGAAGGAAAGAAAATACTTTTAATTGGACTATATGCACCTAAACAACAGCAAGGAGAATTTTATAAACTTTTACATAACAAAATAATTCAATGGGATTATAAAATGTGTATTTTAATGGGAGACTGGAATGGAGTGCTGGATACACAAAAAGATAAAAAGGACCTTTTAAAAGTACTCCAAATTATGCTAGATTGCCTAAATCCTTTTTTGACATGACAGACGATTTGGAACTGAGAGATGTTTGGAGAGAACGAAACATGGATGAAAGAGATTTTACTTTTTTTTCTGATAGACATCAATCCTTTTCTAGGATTGATTTTGTATTAATTACTAATGATTTTTTTCTAGGGTTAAGAAGATCACCCCTTCATGGATTACTGCCTTGTCGTGGCGAAGGGGCTTGTGTAATTCAATGAAGCTATGAGCTATGCTGTGCAGGGCCACCCAAGATGGAAAGGTCATAGCAGAGAGTTCTGACAAAACGTGATCCACTGGAGAAGGAAATGGCAACCCACTCCAGTATCTTTGCCATGAAAACCCTATGGACAGTACCAAAAGGCAATACGATATGATACTGGAAGATGAGCCCCTCAGGTCGAAAGGCGTCCAATATGCAACTGGGGAAGAGCAGAGGGCTTGTACTAGTAGCGCCAGAAAGAATGAAGCGACTGGGCCAAAGCCGAAAGGACGCTCAGCTGTGGATGTGTCTGGTGGTGAAAGGAAAGTCCGATGCTGTAAAGATTTTTTCTTCATAGGAACCTGGAATGTAATATCCATGAATCAAGAAAAGCTGGACGTGGTCAAACAAGAGATGACAAAACTGAACATCGACATCTTAGGAATCAGCGAACTAAAATGGACAGGAATGGGTGAATTTAATTCAGATGACCATCAGGTATACTACAGCGGGCAAGAATCCCTCAGAAGAAATGGAGTAGCCTTCAGTCAATAAAAGACTAGGAAAAACAATATTGGGATACAATCCGCAAAATGACAGAATGATCTCAGTTCGAATCCAAGGCAAACCATTCAATATCACAGTAGTCCAAGTCTATGCCCCAACCACCAGTGCTGAAGAGGATGAAATTGACCGGTTCTATGAAGCCCTACAGCACCTTATAGAACTAACACCAAAAATGATGTCCTTATCATCATGGGGGATTGGAATGCTAAAGTAGGAAGCCAAAAGATAACTGGAATAACAGGCAAGTTTGGCCTTGGGGTACAAAATGAAGCAGGGCACAGGCTGATAGAATTTTGTCAAGAGAATACGATGGTCATAGCAAACACTCTTTCCCAACAACCCAAGAGACGGCTCTACACATGGACATCACCAGTCAACACAGAAATCAGATTGACTATATGCTCTGCAGCCAAAGATGGAGAAGCTCTATACCAGACATGTCAAACACAAGGCCCGGGGGCCGGATCCGGCCCGCGAAGTGGTTTCATGTGGCCCGTGAAGCCATCCTGGAAACAGTGAGGGAACGGCCCCCACTGCCTTGGCCCTTGCCCAGAGACCCTCCTTCTGCCAGAGACCCCCAGATCTGTCCCACTCCTGCCCAGGCCCCCATAGGCACCCTTGATGCCAACGATGTAGAGCTGGCCATGCCCACCCAATAGGCCATACGCACTCTAGCCACACCCACCCAATAGGCCATACGCACTCTAGCCACACCCACCCAGTAGGCCATACACACTCTAGCCAAGCCCACCCAGTAGGCCATACTGCACTCTAGCCATGCCCACCCAGCAGGCCACGCCCACCAAGGCCACACCCACCCGGCCCCTTGAGGGCAACCGCAATGCTGATGCGACCCTCCATGAAATTGAGTTTGACACCCCTGCTCTATACAGTCAGTAAAAACAAGACCAGGAGCTGACTGTGGCTCAGACCATGAGCTTCTCATTGCAAAGTTTAGGCTTAAACTGAAGAAAGTAGGGAAAAGCACTAGGCCACTCAGGTATGAATTAAATCATATCCCTGTTGAATATACAGTAGAGGTGACAAATAGATTTAAGGAATTAGATCTGATAGACAGAGTGCCTGAAGAACTATGGACAGAGGTTCGCAACATTGTACAACAGGTAGCAACCAAAACCATCCCAAAGAAAAAGAAATGCAAGAAAGCAAAATGGCTCTCTGAGGAAGCTTTGCAAATAGCTGAGGACAGGAGGGAAGTGAAAGGCAAGGGAGAAAAAGAAAGATACGCCCAGTTGAATGCAGAATTCCAGAGAATAGCTAGAAGAGATAAGAATGCCTTCTTAAATGAACAGTGCAAAGAAATAGAAGAAAACAATAGAATAGGGAGGACCAGAGATCTTTTCAAGAAAATTGGAGAGATGAAGGGAACGTTTAATGCAAAAATACTATCCAAGAATGAGCTTAACGTCCCTGATAATCACAATGAGGTGGTCACTGACCTCGAGCCAGACATCCTAGAATGTGAAGTGAAGTGGGCCTTAGAAAAGCTGAGCAACAACAAAGCTAGTGGAGGTGACAGTATTCCAGCTGAGCTATTCAAAATCTTAAAAGACGATGCAGTAAAAGTGCTACACTCAATTTGCCAGCAAATTTGGAAAACTCAACAGTGGCCACAGGATTGCAAAAGATCAGTTTACATTCCAATTCCAAAGAAAGGCAGTGCCAAAGAATGTTCAAACTATCGCACCATTGCACTCATTTCTCATGCTAGTAAAGTTATGCTTAAAATCCTACAAGCTAGACTCCAGCAGTATGTGGATCGAGAACTACCAGAAGTACAGGCAGGATTTCAAAGAGGCAGAGGAACTAGAGATCATATTGCCAACATACGCTGGATCCTATATATGGGCCAAGAAGCAACAGTGAGAACTGGAAACGGAACCACTGATTGGTTCAAAATTGGGAAAGGAGTCCGGCAAGGCTGTATACTGTCACCCTGCCTATTTAACTTATATGCAGAGCAGATCATGAGAAAGGCAGGGCTAGATGAATCAAAAATTGGAATAAGATTGCTGGAAGAAATATCAACAACCTAAGATATGCAGATGATACCACTCTAATGGCAGAAAGTGAAGAGGAACTAAAGAGCCTCTTGTTGCGGGTGAAGAAGGAGAGTGCAAAACTTGGGTTGAAACTAAACATTAAGAAAACCAAGATCATGGCATCCGGCCCTCTCAATTCCTGGCAAATAGATGGGGAAGAAATGGAGGTAGTGACAGATTTTATTTTCCTGGGCTCCAAGATCACTGCAGATGGGGACTGTAGCCAAGAAATTAAAAGACGCTTGCTCCTGGGGAGGAAAGCAATGGCAAATCCAGACAGCACACTAAAAAGCAGAGATATCACCCTGTCAACAAAAGTGCATATAGTCAAGGCTATGGTCTTCCCAGTTGCAATGTATGGCAGTGAAATTTGGACCATAAAAAAGGCTGAGCGCCAAAGAATTGAGGCCTTTGAACTGTGGTGCTGGAGAAGACTCCTGCGAGTCCCTTGGACTGCAAGGCGATCAAACCGGTCAGTCCTAGAGGAGATCAACCCTGACTGCTCTTTAGAAGGCCAGATCCTAAAGCTAAAACTCAAATACTTTGGCCACCTAATGAGAAGGAAGGAGTCACTGGAGAAGAGCCTAATGCTGGGAAAGATTGAGGGCAAGAGAAGAAGGGGACAACAGAGAATGAGGTGGCTGGATGGAGTCACTGAAGCAGTAGGTGTGAGCTTAAATGGACTCCAGAAGATGGTAGAGGACAGGATGGCCTGGAGGAATGTTGTCCATAGGGTCGCGATGGGTCGGACACAACTTCGCAGCTAACAACAACTACAAGAAGATCAAGATATGTCCAAGAACCTTATCAGACCACAGTCCAGTATAGATGGAATTGGACAAGGAGAAGGGAGATCTTGGAGGTTAAATGAAAATTTGTTTAGATATGAAGAAAATTTGGAAGAATGTAAAAAACAAATGAAAGAATTTTTTGTTATAAATATGTATAAGGGTACACCCATTGAAATCGTTTGGGATGCAAGTAAAGCTTATATGAGAGGAGTGTTAATATATTTGAATAATAAATATAGACTTAGATTGGAATATAAGCGTAAAGAATTAGAGGAGGAAATAAAGATGAAAGAGAAGGCTTTTATTTTGGATTCATCTAATAAAAGGTTGAAAGAAGCAATTAATTTGCTAAGAGGGCAGTTTGTTATGCTGATGGCAGATCAGGTGGCAACCAATTTATGATATGTCAAACATAATACTTTTTATAATGCTAATAAGGCAGGTAGATGGTTACCTTATTTGTTAAGGAAAAAACAAAAATCACGTAACATAGATAAGATAGAATATAAGGGTAAAGAGGTGTTTCAGTAAAATCTTATTAAAAAGGCTTTTAGTGAATTTTATTCTAAATTATATGCAAGGGATATAACTCAAGGTTTAGATATAGACAGGTATTTACAAGAAGTGAATATCCCTATACTTACACAGCAGCAGAGGGAAGGGATGAACCAACCGATAACTGCTGAAGAAATTATTTTAGCAATTAAACAATTAAAAGTGGGTAAATCACCTGGAACAGACGGTTTGACAGCCATTTATTATAAAAATTTACAATTAGAGTTGGTGGAACCTTTAAAAGAATTATTTAGGACAATTCAATCTGTAGGGGAAGTGCCTCCATCATGGAGAACAGCATTCATATTGTTGATTCCAAAGGAAGATCAAGATCTTACCCAACCAAAAAATTATAGACTTACTGTATATTGCTCTTAAATACAGACTATAAGATATTTGCAAAGATCTTAGCAAATAGATTAATGAAGGTTATGCAGCAAATGATTTATAGTGATCAAACAGGATTTATAAGTGGTAGACAAATGAAGAGTAATGTGAGACATATTGTAAACCTATTAGAATATTTGGAAAGAAATAATCAAGTCCCTGCAGCGCTTATTTTCTTGGATGCTGAAAAGGCGTTTGATCAATTGAATTGGCAATTTTTATTTAAAGTTCTAGAGAAGATGGAGTTTGGTGATAAGTTTTTACAACCTATCAGGGCAATATATCAGAAACAATCAGCTCAAATAATAATTAATGGTAGTTTAACAGAAGCTTGCAAAATTGAAAAGGGTACAAGACAGGGATGTCCGTTGTCACCATTGCTGTTTGTTTTAACATTGGAAATATTATTGATTAAGATACGTGGCTCAAATAAAATAAATGGAATTAAAATGAAAGATCAAGATTATAGATTGAGAGCGTTTGCAGATGACTTGGTTATTACATTAGCTCAACCGACTCATTCGGTTATAGATTTAATGGAAATAATTTCGCAATATGGGCACGTTTCTGGATTTAAGGTTAATAGACAAAAAACTAAAAAATTTTCTAAAATATGACTATGGAACAAAAGGTAGTTTTAGAAAAATTAACAGGATTTGAAATAGCTAAAAAGATTAAATATTTGGGGGTATATCTTACAGACTCAAATGTGAAATTATATAAAAATAATTATGAATTGTTATGGTTAAAAATACAAAAAGAATTACATAGTTGGAGGAAACTACAATTGTCTTTATTGGGAAGAATTGCAGCAGTTAAAATGAATGTTTTACCAAAAATTTTATTTTTGTTTCAAATGATACCTATACTTTAAAAAGATTCAAATTTGGAAGAATGGCAGAAAGGCATTAATAAATTTATTTGGGCAGGGAAAAGACCGAGAGTAAAACTCAAGATAATGCAAGATATACGTGAAAGAGGTGGTCTTAAATTGCCCAACTTTAAATTATATTATGAAGCTGCGGTTTTATCATCAATTAGTAATTGGTTTAATTTAACAGAAGGAAGATGTTGAATATTGAGGGACATGATTTATTATATGGTTGGCATGCATATTTATTGTATGATGAAAAGGTGGATAATATCTTTAAGACACATATATTAAGGTATGCCCTGTTGCGAGTTTGGAAAAAATATCGATATAAGTTAAACTATAAAATACCAATTTCAGCAATACCTAAGCATGCAATAGAAAATATAAGTCTTGGATTTAAACATGATGTGACTACATATAAAGATATTCTTAGACTGGAGAGGAATGTATGGCAATTAAAGCCATTTAATATCTTAAAAGAAGGGAAAATAGTACGAACTTGGTTTCAGTATGGTCAGATACAAGCTAGATGGAAAAAAGATCAGAAAATTGGTATTACAACAGATGAAAATTTGGTAAAACAATTTAGAGATCAAAGTCAAGTGCATATAAGAAGGATATATAATGCATTGATAGAAATAGATTCAGAAACGGAACTTGTCAAAGATTGTATGATAAAATGGGCCCAGAATATTCAAGAGCCAATAACGATGGATGTTTGGGGAAAAATTTGGGTCAGAAATGTAAAATTTACTCAGGCTCAAAATTTAAGAGATAATTTTTATAAAATGTTTTATAGGTGGCACTTAGATCCTAAAAAATTAGCATGTATGTATCCAAATTATCAACCTAAATGCTGGAGGTGTGGTTGTGAGGATGCAACCTGTTACCATATGTGGTGGACCTGTAAAAAAGTTAGTTTTTTGGATTAAAATTTGGTGGAATATGCAGAAGATATTTAAGAAAAAGATAAGGTTTACCCCACAGTTATTTTTATTGGGTATTATTACTGATTGTACGGTTATAGAAACTAAATTGATGTTGAATTTAATAACGGCAGCAAGACTTTTGGTTTACCTTAAAAGTCCTTTATTAGCCTAATACACCGGCAAATGCTTGCTCGAAGGAAGCTGGAATCTGAAATCTCTGCCCCTTGCACAATATAATTAAATACAATTCTCCACCTTTCTAATTTTGTCATTAATCATATTCTGCAATTAATTTAAAGAATCAGTTTCCCTTCCATTAGAAGAACCGCCAAAGTCTTATCTTCTTTAGAGAGACAAATTGCCTTCAAAGTGCATCCCTACTCTTCCCTCCCACAAATTTTAAACTAAAACAATACACAAGCCTTAAAGCAATACACAAGTTTAACATATGAAATAGCTACTCCTTCATCTCTTGTCAAGCAATAACATTCGATGTTAGCAGCGTTGACATCTTTAATGTATAGAGGTATTCCTGTTTTCTTTTTTTTGAAATGCTAATGCAAAGTAAAGTTTACCAATTTTCGGTTGTTCTAACAATTTATAATGTTGTCTCTTAATGTGTGTTTCTTGAAGACAAATTATATCCATTTTTAATTTTTGTAGTCATGTTAAGATTTTTCTCCTTTTTGAAGGAGAGTTTAGTCCATTTATATTTATTGACAAAATCCCACTCTCCTCCATCTCTTTCAGTTAGATCTAGGTCTTAATCTTCTAGTTGATCTTATCTGTCTCTGATCTCTCGGTCTTGCTCCTTCTTCTGCATATGTATTTTTAATTTCTTCCTCCTCTCTTTGTTTGGCTGCTCCTTCTACTGCCATTTCTTCTTGTTTCTTTGGTTCAGGGTCACCTCTTTCCAGAAATGCTCTGTGGTTATCGAAGAATTCCGTTGCTTCAAGTGGCATGTCCAGTCTATAACTTTTCATATCCCAGTAAATAAAATCCCTTCTGGAGTCAGCCATCTGAAATTCACACCTTTTTCAGTTAATTTCCTAGTTAGAAACTGATATTCACTTCGAGACTCTCTTATTCTACTAGAAATTTGTTTGAGGACTACAATTGCTTTTTCTTTGTTTTTCAACGGTTCATCTCTTTTCTCAAAATCTTGTCTCTTGTAGATCTTTAAAGAAATCTAACATGCACTTCCCTGGGGACTTTATTTCTTCTAGCATAGTTTGAGTTGACTCGATAAATCTGGTCTAATTCTCCTTCCATTTGCAGTTTCCTAGTTCCTAATGCATCTGCCAGTAGTTTGGTTATCACGCCTAGGAGATCCTCTTCCTTATCTTCTATTATATTTTGAAATCTTAAAAAATATGAGGCCTTTTCCATTTCCATGACGACTATTGAATCTTCTAATTCTCCATTTATTTGCATCAATTTCTGGTTTTCATCTTTTAAAACTTCTAATTTTTGGTCAACCTCAGTTGATTTATCTTCCATTTTTTGAATTCTTTGTTGGTTATCTGTGATCATCTGTTTAAAATTTTCAAATTGAGAATCCATATTGTTAATTTTTTGGTTCATTTTATCAAAATCACTTTACAACTCCTCATGGTTTTTAGATGTGACTGCCATGTGAGTAGCTATCGCCTCTTGAATTGCTTGCAGCGTTGTTTGCGTATCTTTCTGGAAGGTATCAGTCTTTTCTTGTTGAAGCATTGTAGCAACTGATCTCTGATAGACTGGACTTGCAGAAGCCAAAGAGGCAGCAGAAGATCCTTTTTTCCAACTTTTGATAAGTTTGGGGTGCTCATCTTTATCTTTAAATCATATGTTGTAATCCACCAAGTAAGTCAAAATTTATAATCCAATAAGCTCCTAATAATTAGGAGAGGTAAACTATAAAAAGAGTGAATGTTAAAAAAGATCAGAAGGGCAAAGAAGAAAAATATATTTAAAAAGGAGCAGAAAAAAATGCCAAGATTTGTAATCCAAAAAATTCTGTTCAAAGGAGTTTCTTGGTATTCACTCTTTCAGAAACAGGTTTTTGTTGTTGTTAGTTGCGAAGTCGTGTCCGACCCATTGCGACCCTATGGACAATGTTCCTCCAGGCCTTCCTGTCCTCTACCATCTTCTGGAGTACATTTAAGCTCACGCCTACTGCTTCAGTGACTCCATCCAGCCACCTCATTCTCTGTCGTCCCCTTCTTCTATTGCCCTCAATCTTTCCCAGCATTAGGCTCTTCTCCAGTGAGTCCTTCCTTCTCATTAGGTGGCCAAAGTATTTGAGTTTTAGCTTCAGGATCTGGCCTTCTAAAGAGCAGTCAGGGTTGATCTCCTCTAGGACTGACCGGTTTGATTGCCTTGCAGTCCAAGGGACTCGCAGGAGTCTTCTCCAGCACCAGAGTTCAAAGGCTTCAATTCTTTGGCGCTCAGCCTTTCTTATGGTCCAACTTTCACTGCCATACATTGCAACTGGGAAGACCATAGCCTTGACTATATGCACTTTTGTTGACAGGGTGATGTCTCTGCTTTTTAGTGTGCTGTCTAGATTTGCCATTGCTTTCCTCCCCAGGAGCAAGCGTCTTTTAATTTCTTGGCTACAGTCCCCATCTGCAGTGATCTTGGAGCCCAGGAAAATAAAATCTGTCACTACCTCCATTTCTTCCCCATCTATTTGCCAGGAATTGAGAGGGCCAGATGCCATGATCTTGGTTTTCTTAATGTTTAGTTTCAACCCAAGTTTTGCACTCTCCTTCTTCACTCGCAACAAGAGGCTCTTTAGTTCCTCTTCACTTTCTGCCATTAGAGTGGTATCATCTGCGTATCTTAGGTTGTTGATGTTTCTTCCGGCAATCTTAATTCCAACTTTTGATTCATCTAGCCCTGCCTTTCTCATGATGTGCTCTGCATATAAGTTAAATAGGCAAGGCGACAGTATACAGCCTTGCCGGACTCCTTTCCCAATTTTGAACTAATCAGTGGTTTCGTGTCCAGTTCTCACTGTTGCTTCTTGGTCCGCATATAGGTTTCTCAAGAGACAAATAAGATGGTCTGGTACGCCCATCTCTTTAAGGACTTGCCACAGTTTGTTATGATCCACACAATCAAAGGCTTTAGCATAGTCAATGAAGCAGAATTAGATGTTTTTCTCGAACTCTCTAGCTTTCTCCATGATCCAGCGTATGTTAGCAATTTGATCTCTAGTAACTCTGCCTCTTCGAAATCCTGCCTGTACTTCTGGTAGTTCTCGATCCACATACTGCTGGAGTCTAGCTTGTAGGATTTTAAGCATAACTTTACTAGCATGTGAAATGAGTGCAATGGTGCGATAGTTTGAACATTCTTTGGCACTGCCTTTCTTTGGAATTGGAATGTAAACTGATCTTTTCCAATCCTGTGGCCACTGTTGAGTTTTCCAAATTTGCTGGCAAATTGAGTGTAGCACTTTTACTGCATCGTCTTTTAAGATTTTGAATAGCTCAGCTGGAATACTGTCACCTCCACTAGCTTTGTTGTTGCTCAGCTTTTCTAAGGCCCACTTCACTTCACATTCTAGGATGTCTGGCTCGAGGTCAGTGACCAACTCATTGTGATTATCAGGGACGTTAAGCCCATTCTTGTATAGTTCTTCTGTGTAATTTTGCCACCTCTTCTTAATCTCTTCTGCCTCTGTTAGGTCCCTGCCATTTTGGTCCTTTATCATGCCCATTTTTGCATTAAACGTTCCTTTCATCTCTCCAATTTTCTTGAAAAGATCTCTGGTCCTCCCTATTCTATTGTTTTCTTCTATTTCTTTGCATTGTTCATTTAAGAAGGCATTCTTATCTCTTCTAGCTATTCTTTGGAATTCTGCATTTAATTGGGCATATCTTTCTTTATCTCCCTTGCCTTTCGCTTCCCTCCTTTCCTCAGCTATTTGCAAAGCTTCCTCAGACAGCCATTTTGCTTTCTTGCATTTCTTTTTCTTTGGGATGATTTTGGTTGCTACCTGTTGTACAATGTTGCGAACCTCTGTCCATAGTTCTTCAGGCACTCTGTCTATCAGATCTAATTCCTTAAATTTATTTGTCACCTCTACTGTATATTGAACAGGGATATGATTTAATTCATACCTGAGTGGCCTAGTGCTTTTCCCTACTTTCTTTAATTTAAGCCTACACTTTGCAACAAGAAGCTCATGGTCTGAGCCACAGTCAGCTCCTGGTCTTGTTTTTACTGACTGTATAGAGCTTCTCCATCTTTGGCTGCAGAGCATATAGTCAATCTGATTTCTGTGTTGACCGTCTGGTGATGTCCATGTGTAGAGCCGTCTCTTGGGTTGTTGGAAAAGAGTATTTGTTATGACCATCGTATTCTCTTGACAAAATTCTATCAGCCTTTTTGTACTCCAAGGCCAAACGTGCCTGTTATTCCGGTTATCTTTTGGCTTCCTACTTTAGCATTCCAATCCCCCATGATGATAAGGACATCATTTTTTGGTGTTAGTTCTATAAGGTGCTGTAGAGCTTCATAGAACTGGTCAATTTCATCCTCTTCAGCACAGGTGGTTGGGGCATAGACCTGGACTACTGTGATATTGAATGGTTTGCCTTGGATTTGAACAGAGATCATTCTGTCATTTTGAGGATTGTATCCCAGTATTGCTTTTCCTACTCTTTTATTGACTATGAAGGCTACTCCATTTCTTCTGAGGGATTCTTGCCCGCAGTAGTATACCTGATGGTCATCTGAATTAAATTCACCCAATCCTGTCCATTTTAGTTTGCTGATACCTAAGATGTCGATGTTTAGTCTTGTCATCTCTTGTTTGACCACGTCCAGCTTTCCTTGATTCATGGATCATACATTCTAGGTTCCTATGAAGAAAAAATCTTTACAGCATCGGACTTTCCTTTCACCACCAGACACATCCACAGCTGAGCGTCCTTTCGGCTTTGGCCCAGTCGCTTCATTCTTTCTGGCGCTACTAGTACTAGCCCTCTGCTCTTCCCCAGTAGCATATTGGACGCCTTCCGACCTGAGGGGCTCATCTTCCAGCGTCATATCGTTTTGCCTTTTGGTACTGTCCATAGGGTTTTCATGGCAAAGATACTGGAGTGGTTTGCCATTTCCTTCTCCAGTGGATCACGTTTTGTCAGAACTCTCTGCTATGACCTTTCCGTCTTCGGTGGCCCTGCATGGCATAGCTCATAGCTTCATTGAATTATGCAAGCCCCTTCGCCACGACAAGGCAGTAATCCATGAAGGGGCAGAAACAGGTTATATAGACTGAAAAAAGAAAAAGAGAAAAAACTGATAAACAAGTTGCAAGACCCAAAAGGTGAACTACAGTTTCAAAATAACACAATTTAAAAAAAAATAAAGACTTTTATGAGACACTTTATAAAGCAGAGGAAATTTCAAAAGAAAAAATACAGCAGTACCTAAAAAAAGCAAACTTACCCAAAATTCCAGAGAATATTCAAAATATATTAAATCGTAAAATATCAATGATGGAGATAACAGAGGCCATAAAAAGGCAAAAAAATGATAAGACCCCTGGCCCAGATGGATTACCTGTGGAGCTCTACAAATCATTACAAGATATACTAAGCCCAATATAGAAAGAACTGTAATGAAACACTTCTGGAGGCTAAAATACCAAATACATGGACTGAAGCTTACTACCTTACTACCCAAAGAAAACTCTGACTTGATGCAAATAAAAAATTACAGACCAATCATTATTAAATGTAGACTACAAAATTTCATTTCAATAATAGCAGAAAGATTAAAGCAATTTGTGACTGAATTTATACATACAGACCAAAATGGCTTTCTACCTAAAAGACAGATAAAAATAATTTAAGAATGATTGTAGATGTTTTAGAGTACTATGAAATTCATCCAGGGAAACAGATGGCTTTAATATTTCTAGATGCACAGAAAGCGTTTGACAATGTAAACTGGCAATTTATGTTCCAGCAACTAGAGGAAATGAACTTTGGAGAAAATTTTACAAATGAAATCAAAACAATTTATCATAAACAAACAGCTAAAATAATTGTAAATGGAGATTTTACAGAAAACTTTGTCATTAAAAAAAGGCACAAGACAGGGATGTCCACTATCTCCACTATTATTTATATTAACACTGGAAGTATTGAAGAGAAACATCAGGCAAGATATAGAAATTAAATGACTGGAGATAAAAGATGAAAAATACAAACTACAAGCATTTGCAGATGACCTGGTTTTCATATTATAAGAACTGCTTGAAACAAGCATTAAGCTTATGTAGAAAATAGAAGAATTTGGAGAACTGGCAGGGTTGAAAATAAACAGAGAAAAGACTAAAGTGCTAACTAAAAACTTAACAGAAAAACAAAAAAACCAACCAGAAAAAAACAAACCTTCAAATAGTCAAAAAAGATAAAAGACTATTATACCTAGAGGGGCATGACCTACAACTTGGATGGCATGCCTTTCTGTGGTATGGGAAGAATAAAATACATAGATACTTTCAAAACCACTTTATAAGAAATGCACTTCTTCTAGAATGGGAAAAAATAAAAGCAAAAATCAATATTAAAATAACTGGATGGCTTTCAACAATGGAAGCATTTGCTTACCCAAACTTAATTACGAGAAAGTTGTGACCTATAAAGATATTTTAGACAATGAAGGGAAACTGAAAGACAGACAAGATTTACAAGAACAAGGTATTGATTTATCATGGTGGCCATACTTGAAAATTCAAATGAGATATGAAAAAGATGCTAAATCAATGGGATTTGATAAAGAACATCTCAGTGTACAACGTGTGCAAGAGTCAATCCCCGGCAAGGACCCCTCTTCCCACCAGAAACCATACCGATGACATATTTCCCAGTGGACTCTGTAATGATAGATTTTACTGATATGCCACAGAGTGGACTATAAAGGTGAAACTCGAAAAATTAGAATATCGTGCAAAAGTTCATTTATTTCAGTAATGCAACTTAAAAGAGGAAACTAATATATGAGATAGACTCATTACATGCAAAGCAAGATAGTTCAAGCCGTGATTTGTCATAATTGCGATGATTATGGCGTACAGCTCATGTAAACCCCAAATCCACAATCTCAGAAAATTAGAATATTACATGCAATCAATAAAACAAGGAGTGTACATAGAACAATATCGGACCTCTGAAACGTATAAGCATGCATATGTACTCAGTACTTGGTTTGGGCCCCTTTTGCAGCAATTACTGCCTCAATGCGGTGTGGCATGGAAGCTATCAGCCTGTGGCACTGCTGAGGTGTTATGGAAGACGAGGATACTTCAATAGCGGCCTTCAGCTCTTCTGCATTGTTCAGTCTCATGTCTCTCATCTTTCTCTTGGCAATGCCCCATAGATTCTCTATGGGGTTCAGGTCAGGCGAGTTTGCTGGCCAATCAAGCACAGTAATCCCACGGTCATTGAACCAGGTTTTGGTACTTTTGGCAGTGTGGGCAGGTGCCAAGTCCTGCTGGAAAATGAAGTCAGCATCCCCATAAAGCTCATCTGCGGAAGGCAGCATGAAGTGCTCCAAAATCTCCTGGTAGATGGCTGCGTTGACCCTGGACTTAATGAAGCACAGTGGACCAACACCAGCAAATGACATGGCTGCCCAAATCAACACAGACTGTGGAAACTTCACACTGGACTTCAAGCATCTTGCAGTGTGTGCCTCTCCATTCTTCCTCCAGACTCTGGGTCCTTGGTTTCCAAATGAGATGCAAAAGTTGGACTTTGGACCACTGAGCAACAGACCAGGTCTGTTGTTCTTTAGCCCAGGTAAGACGCTTCTGACGTTTGTTGTTCAGGAGCGGCTTGACAAGAGGAATACGACATTTGAAGCCCATGTCCAGGATCCGTCTCTGTGTGGTGGCTCTTGATGCACTGACTCCAGCCTCAGTCCACTCCTTGTGAAAGTCCCCAACACTTTTGAATGGCCTTTTCCTGACAATCCTCTCCAGGCTGCGGTCATCCCTGCTGCTTGTGCACCTTTTTCTTCCACACTTTTCCCTTCCACATAACTTTCTATTAATGTGCTTTGATACAGCACTTTGGGAACATCCAACTTCTTTTACAATTACCTTTTGAGGCTTTCCCTCATTATGGAGGGTGTCAATGATGGTTTTCTGCACAACTGTCAGGTCAGCAGTCTTCCCCATGATTGTGATTCCTACTGAACCAGACTGCGAGACCATTTAAAGGCTCAGGAACCCTTTGCAGGTGTTATGGCTTAATTAGCTGATTAGAGTGGGACACTTTGAGCCTAGAATATTGCACCTTTTCATAATATTCTAATTTTTTGAGATTGTGGATTTGGGGTTTTCATGAGCTGTACGCCATAATCATCACAATTATGACAAATCACGGCTTGAACTATCTTGCTTTGCATGTAATGAGTCTATCTCATATATTAGTTTCCCCTTTTAAGTTGCATTACTGAAATAAATGAACTTTTGCACGATATTCTAATTTTTTGAGTTTCACCTGTATAAGGCTATGTTAGTAATTGTTGACATGTATACTGGATGGCCTGAAGCATTCCCTACAAAAACCAAACAAGCTAAAGAGGTTGCAAGAATACTGCTAAAAGAACTAATTCCCAGGTTTGGGAATCCGTCTTTCATTTCTTCAGATAATGGCCCTGAATTTGTCCATCATATAAACCAAGCTATAGCTCAAGCAATAGGGTCTAAATGGAGGTTTCACAGTGCATTTCATCCGCAGTCGGGGGCTAAGGTGGAACGAATGAACCACACTTTAAAGGAGAAAATTACTAAAATATGTGCTGAGAGCCATTTGAAATGGCCAGATGCTTTGCCCTTAGCATTGTATTCTGTGAGGTGTGCGCCGCGAAAACAGTACAAATTATCCCCATTTGAATTGATGTTTGGTCGTCCTCCCACTTTGTTATGACGAAATTTGACGGGATGGCCAGTTTTGGGACATAAGGGGGGAGTATAGAGCATGGAAATGTTACAAGAACTAAATAAACAGGTTGAAAAGCTTTGAGGGTATGTGCTGGAACAAAACCCTCCTAGAATAGTAACAAAGTGTCATCCCTTCAAACCTGGAGACAGAGTCTGGGTGAAACATTGGAAGCGGGAACAGCTAGAAGGCAGATGGAAAGGACCGTATGTTGTTATTATGTCCTCTCCTCTTGCTGTCAAGATTTCAGAATCCAAATCATGGATTCACTGGACAAGGATCAAAGCAGCAGCTGAACCGGAATTGGTGGTGTCTAAAGATCCAGTGGTTCCTACAAACTTAACGTTTAAACGAAAGTGAAATTTGATTTGTTAATGCAGCTGGACTTATTTAAGAAGCTTTTATCGCTGAAAGGCTACTCTGCTGGAACGTTACCAGCAGTAGGTTCCTCTACGCACAGTAGTGAAGTCCCCTGCTAAGTCACTCCGGAAGCTGACATTCTATGCACGGGAGAAGAATGGAGAAAAGTTTACTGTTGCTATGGGTGTATTGTATTGTTGCTGCATGTAACAAGGTTTCAAAAAAAGTTAAGGGTAACCAAGGGAACGAAACTACAACTGACGCCTGTGATGTTTGTATAACCAAGGCAAGGCATGGGACCCATATAATTAATACTTTGGTATATCATACCCAAAAGCCTATCAGCTGTAAACCAGAAAGAATCACATGTCTACATAACAAGACTATGTATTCCCTATGTTCACAAGAGGGAAAAAAGATATGTTACAACCCTGAGACCCCAATTAGGCTTAATTTCTCAATCTATGCAGGTATGTTTTATGAGGCTAAGGTGGGGCCAAGCAACTACCTTAATTCGACCCTGGTATTACAAACTGGGAGCCAGAGAGCTGAGATCACTATTGATTTCTGCCAAGCTATGGATCGGAGTCCTTCAGGAAAAAGGGCCATAAAATGTGGAGACGACAGTTGGAGAAAGGCATATTGGAACAATCATAAGTATTTGTGTGATACAAAAGGTTCATGGATCACAGATGGACATACATATCTCCCCTGTGCAGGATATGGTGGAAAAACAGCCTGCTCATGGTGGGAATGTGTTTGTGAGTATACCGGGGGAGGATATAAAGGGTGCAAGTACTTGACTAATGTCCATCGAATGACTCAGAGTAATCAAGTGGTACTAGAAGTCAGCCGAGAGATGCCTAGTCGATATGTGTATTCCATAGGAATTGATGGAACAGGAGAGGATCCAAAGACTTATATTACAATCGTAAAACAGGTACTCTATGATGGAGAACAAAAATCTCTAGGATGGTCAGTATATGACACTTTAACCCAAATGGAAAAATCAAAAGACCAATTCGAGGTTTCTATGAAAACAACCAATTTATTTCTGTCGTTAGCAGAGGAAATAGCAAAAGCCCTGACTGTAAAGAATTGTTTTGTATGTGGAGGAACAAATATGGGGGAACAGTGGCCATGGGAGGCAATGGAAGCTAACCCGGAAATATATAACAACATGACAAGGGCAGGTAACATCACTCAAAGAATGCATGTATATGGCACAGTGTGGACTCTCACAACAAATCTGGTTGGTCGAAATTGCTTTACATGCAAAGGGGATCGGCCAGTGGGAGATCTTATCTGTTTGGGGGATTGGGATGAACAGTATAAGGTATGGACATCTTTGGGAAATGCCTCTGAACCTTTAAAGTTTAATATGACTATCATGCCTTATCTGAACTCCAACAAAGAAGAGGAATGGGTAGCCCCTAGTGACATGTACTGGATTTGTGGCACCTTTGCTTATGAGGTGTTACCTAAGAATTGGTCAGGATCATGTGTATTAGGTTGGATAAAGCCCTCATTCTTTCTTTTGCCAATACGGTCGTGACAGGTGCTTGGTGTGCCAGTCTATGATCAAATGGGAAATCGAAGAAAAAGAGAGGTGGACACAGCCTTCTCTAATTTCCCTTGTAGAGAATCCGATTATTATGAGAAAATGGGGGATTTATGGAATTCAAAGAGGATAGTTTGTGTGTTTGGCCAAGCAACCTGGGCAGAGGATGGCACCTATGGTCACAGAACACCAATCTATATGATAAATCATATAATTAGGCTGCAGGCTGTTGTGGATCTAGCAGGGCAACGCCTAGATAAAGCCTTAAATTTGTTAGCTGTAACCACTGATAAAATCCGGACAGCTGTCTATCAAAACCGATTGGCTTTGGATTACTTATTGGCAAAAGAAGGTGGAGTGTGTGGAAAATTCAATCTTTCAAATTGTTGTCTTGAAATCAATGAAACTGGACAGGTAATCAAACAATTAACCACTGAAATGAGGCATTTGACACACAATGCAGATCAAATCTGGAAGGGTTTTAATTTCCAAGAGATTTTCAGTGGATGGTTTCCCAAACTTTCCAGGGTTACAAGCAATCGTAGCTCTCATAGGACTGATAGCTGCAGGATGTGTGCCGATTCCTTGTATTTTGCCTATTTTTATAAGAACTATATCCAATAGCTTAGCTTTACTTGCTGAAAGAAAAGCAACTGCACAGGTAATGGCAGTGTGGGAATATGAAAGATTACAAACCAAAGAAGACCTCTGTTGAGACTCATCGTCACAAGTTGAGATAAGTCTCAAAAGGGGGGAATAAAGAGGAAATATACTAAAATAATAGTGAAACAAAAGTATTCTTGTCCTTAGAACAGATGCTGATCAAGGAAGTCATAATCCTGTTAGCGTAACTACATGTATTCCCCGGTGACTGTCTTAAAGAGAAATGTACTAAAGTCCTTGTTTAAGCAAACATAGTCTTGTCCTTAAGGCAGATGATGATTGGGATAATTATATCCTGTCTACACGTAGTACAAGTAATTTTCTTCTGTAAACTGTCTTCGGATAAGAATGTGTAGAATATTAACCACATAAGTAACAATGTATAACAATGTATAACTAAGAATTAGAGGTGTATAAATATGTCTGTTCATGAGCCCTTCGGGGTTCAGACCTTTTGCTTTGTTCAAGCCTTCTGAACCTGCGCATTAAACTTTTCCTTTCCTGAAGAGCTGGCGTGAGTCTCTTCTTTCTACAACAGTATCATATAAAGAAAATTTGTATAAAATGTTTTATAGATGGCACATGACACCAGTGAGACTAGCTAAAATGTTTAAAAATACCTCAAATGTTTGTTGGAAATGTAAGCAAAGACCAGGTACTTATTATCATATCTGGTGGACATGTCCTAAAGCAAAAAGGTTTTGGCTTAAGATACATTTATGGTTAGAGAAGATCATTAAAAAACAAATAGAATTTAAACCAGAATTGTTTCTCTTAGGAATGATAGGCCCTAACTATGATAATTTTTACATCTTTCCATCTTTGCAGAGTCTGTCACCCCGCCTTTTTTCTTCTCGCCCCGACCCGTTTTCCGCGACTTCGTGTGAATCCGGGGGTGCTCTTTGTAATACGGAGCAGGAAGGGCTCGTAAAATTCAGCTTAGGTCTCGCGCGAGACACGGGACTGCGGCAAGGAAGGGGCTTCCGGGACCAACCCCCCCTGCGGCGGAGGCCACCTGCGGAGAAGCGGACGGAGGGAGCCGAGGAGGAGGAGACTGGGGGGAGAGCAGGCGGCGGGGTGGGGAGAAGCTCCATTCTCGGGAAGGCCTGCTTGGGCGGGGGACCCCATAGGTTGAATACACTGGTTGCATTGGATTCTGGGGTGTCTTGGTGGTTCAGTTTGGTGCCTGCCTTTTAATTGCAGCTGAAGGGCGATGGCTAGGAGGACCGCTTGTTTCCTTATTTTTCTGTCTTCCTTCTCTTCCTCCTCCTCCCTCTGGGCAAAAACGGTAAAGGCTGTTTGGATGAGGGTTTCGAAGTTCTGCATGGTTGAGGCTGGAAACTTCTGCAGTTTCCTCCTAATGTCGGGGGTACTTTGCCCAACAAAAGTCATTTTTAACATTACTTTGTTGGCAGGAGCATCAGGGTCCAAATCAGTAAACCTTCTGAACCCCTCCTTAAGGCGGTTGAGAAAGTCTGTGGGAGACTCTTTGGGTACCTGAATAATTTGGTGGACCCAGTGAAAATTGATGGTCTTAGGGACACCAGTCTGGAGACCATGGATAAAGGCATCCTGGACATGGTGCAGGCACCTCATGCCATGGTCAGTATTCAGGTCGACCTCGTAAATAGGAACAAGGACGACATCGGGGTCAGGCCATTCATCGGCCGGATCCCTGTCCTGCAGACCTTGGGTCTGCACGGCCTTGTAATGGGCATTGGCTGCCTTCAGGACTTGGTGACAGTCCTCTGCTCTGAGAAGGGCGGAGAGGAAGGTGAACATATCTGGGATGGTGGGCCGATGGGTGGTGACAATACATAATTTTGGGGTGCCTCCTGATAGGGCAGCAGGTCTTCCTTCCAATTGAACAGGTCACTGGTGGTAAAGGGCATATGGATGAAGGCTAGTCTGTTACCCATGGGGACCTGTCGGAGAGGCACCAAGAGATGGCTCCGGTTATAGGTCCTCCCCATAGGGCTGTCCCATATGGGTGTGCGGGGGTCTAACGAGGGCTGGTTCAGGCTGGTCAGGGAACAGTGTAGGCACTGGCTCAGACCCCTGAGGGATTGGTGGTAATGGTGGTGGGGTTGATGGCACTACTGGTGGAGGTGGGGCGGTCAAATATGGGGGCGGAAACTCTCTTCTTCAGATTTGTATTTTCCATGTTGCTGGGAAACCAGCAGACACACCTTCTGAAGGTTATCATTTTTCAGTCCGCAAAACCTTTGAATATCAGGTCTCTGGGCCAGGTGTAAAAAGAAACCTGCATAAAGTTCTTCCTCTGTTTTTCCCTGGGTGGCCAGGGAGTCTATTGGGTTGTTAATAATCTCAAGGTCAATGGTGCCCTCTTGTGGCCAAGGCTTTTGGTGGTAGCCAAGAAAATATGTTGGCCAGACTACATTGCACAGATTGTGCAAGGTTTTTCTCTTAAAAGTTAACCTTTACTGCCACTTGGTGTTTTAATGTGCTCCAGTGAGTCAACATGCAACCCAATGGAGTGCACGGCCTTAACATCCTGCTTCCTGTTTCATTTCCTGCAAGCAAACTCTGCAAGCCACAAAGAAGAGGGAGCCAAGCTATTTTCCAAAGCACCTGAAAGCAGGACAAGAAGCAATGGATGGAAAGTAGTCAAGGAGAGAAGCTACCTAGAACTAAGGAGAAACTTCCTGACAGTTAGAACAACTAACCAGTGGAACAACCTGCCTCCATAAGTGGTGAATGCTCCAACACTGGAAGTTTTTAAGAAGAGACTGGACAGCCATTTGTCTGAAATGGTATAGGGTTTCCTGCCTTAGCAGGGGGTTAGACTAGATGACCTCCAAGGTCCCTTCCAACTTACTATTATTATTATTATTATTATTATTATTATTATTATTATTATTATTATTATCCTATCTCCTGGGACGTTCGCAGTCGGTGTTGGCAGGAGGGCAGAGGTCGACCTCGAGGCCTCTCGCTTGTGGAGTTCCTCAGGGGTCGGTCCTCTCGCCTCTCCTGTTCGACATCTATATGAAACCGCTGGGTGAGATCATTCGTGGTTTTGGAGTTGGGTATCATCAGTACGCTGATGATACCCAGCTTTTTATTTCGACCCCAAACCACCCCAGTGATGCCCTCAATGTGATGTCCCATTGCCTGGAGGCGGTTCGGGTCTGGATGGGGAGGAACAGGCTTCGACTCAACCCTGACAAGACTGAGTGGCTGTGCGTATTGGCATCTCGGGATATTCAGAATATTCCATCTCTTTCTATGGGGGGTGAGTTATTACCCCCCGTAGAAAGGGCTCGCAACTTGGGAGTCCTCCTAGATTCACAGCTCTCTTTAGAAGATCACATAGTAGCTGTGACTAAGGGGGCCTTCGCCCAGGTTCGCCTGGTGCGCCAGTTGCGGCCCTATCTAGACCGGGATGCCCTACGTACGGTCACTCATGCGCTTGTGACCTCTCGTTTAGACTACTGCAATGCTCTCTACATGGGGCTGCCCTTGAGGACCACTCGGAGGCTCCAGCTGGTACAGAATGCAGCCGCGAGAGTTGTGTTGGGAGTCTCCCGATACTCCCATGTTACACCTCTGCTCCGTGAGCTGCATTGGTTGCCAGTTGTCTTCCAGGTGAGATTCAAGGTGATGGTAATGGTCTTTAAAGCCCTACATGGCATGGGTCCGGAGTACCTTAGGGATCACCTGCTGCCGGCATCAACTTCCCTCCGCCCTGTGCGCTCCCACAGAGAGGGCCTCCTCAGGGTGCTGTTGGTCAGAGAATGTCGCCTGGTGGCCCCCAGGGGGAGGTCCTTCTCTGTGGGCGCGCCAGAATTGTGGAATCGTTTGCCGGTTGAGCTCCGGATGGCGCCTGACCTTCGCTCCTTCCGACGTGATCTGAAGACCTACTTGTTCGAACAAGCCGGCCTGGCCTGATGGGTGATGGGTTTAGATTTTAATATTGTTTTAATGTATTTTAATTCATTGTTCTTAGTTTCTGGGCACTTGTTTAATCTCTTTTAATGTTTGTATTCTTGTATTTTTATATGTTTGCCCTGTTCACCGCCCTGAGTCCTTCGGGAGAAGGGCGGTATACAAATATTATTATTATCATTATCATTATCATTATTATTATTATTACAGTTTCCCATGATTCTCAGGAGGTTTCTCGGACCTTTCCTTTGGTTCGTGACGGGAATAGGCCTCTCCTATTCTATCCTCCCTCTCCTATGTGAGAATCCCAAATGAGTGTCACCAAAAAAATTAACCTTCGCAACAATCACTCAGGGCTAGCCCTTTAAAAAAAAATTCAAACTTTTTTTTCTTTTTTTTCCAACTTTCACTCAGAGCTAGCCTTGGTTGCCTACAGCTGCGTTCCTCATGGAAGACAGGAGGTGTAGGCTGAACCCCCCCTTGCTTCACATGCAGCTTCTTGCTTCTCACACAGGCACACATGCGACACTCCCCGACATCCCTTTTCCCTTAGAGGTTCCAATTTTTACTTACACAGGCTGGCAGGGTTGAAGCCTCCTGCAGACATTCGGGTCTGGACTGAAGGTGGGGTCTGTCAGTCACAAACCGGGCCAAAGTCACTGGAATGAAGAGGGTCCAGGAGCGCTCTTGATGTCATTGCCGGTGCAGATTGGCTTCTTCTGACAGTCATGCCGAAGGTCTCTGAGCCACAACGCGGCTCGCACGTGGGGAGCTGGGGGGGGGGTGGCTCCTTTGAAGCAACGGAGCCTTCGAGAGGCCCCACATTGGGCGCCACAAATGTAAGGTTCATACTGGCAGGAGAAATCTGAGGCTCTCAAAGGCCAAGGCAGAGACATAGGCTTCAGGGACACGAAAACAACTCTTTATTCAGTGGAGTAAAGCACATGGGTGGTCAGCCTCCAGGCACATGGGCAGCAGCATGCTGGGGAAAAGCCACAATGGGGGGGGGGGGTTGGCTGCATTTTATACAAAGTTCTGTCCAATCGCAACAGCGCAAAATTCAAAAGGGGACATGGAGGTGTGTTGATTGGCTCCAAAAGGTAAGACGGTCATCAGTTCACCTAAGCCTCATCGCTTCATTTGCATACAGGTATGTGACTCTCTTTGTTAAAGGTAAATGATGTTTTTTACTGTGTAAGCATGGCTCCTAAACGCGAGATGGTGCTAGCCTGAAATTGGTTTAATTTCCCCTTCACTTCCTTCCAACGTAATGTTATACTGTTTCTGGTAAATTACTTCACCAAGGTTCTATAAATTCACCTTTAAAGGATCCATGTGTACCCCTCCTCCATTGCCCCCTTGGGCCCATATAAGAGGGTCCACTTTTCCTTGAGCTTCCTTGTGCAAGGCCATAATATTTAAAATTATTTCTCTTTCATTGCCCATAATAACAACCCCCTATTTACCAATTAAGTCCCTTCTGGCCAAATTGCAGCATCCTTCTACCAATACAAAGTCACACCATACTCCAGGTCCTTTTGCTACAGCCTGGACCATAGCAGGTTTAAATATTGTTGCTTCTACTACATGTCTCCTAATTCTCTGAGCCTTTTTTTCCCTTAACATTTACTGTCTCGTAGTCAAGCTAGTACAGTTCTTATTATATCAACTCAGTAAAAACATCATTATTACATTTATCAATAAAATTTTAGCCTATACGTAATTACATTCAATCTTCATAAACAATCCATATCCTGCTATTAATTTTTACCCAATTTTTAGTTTCTCATCAAAATTCCAATTTAACCTTTGATATTTATAATTTTCAGGCTTTAGGTAACCAAGATTTCCCTTGTCTCAATTCATAACAAATCTAATATCCAAAATACACATTTTATCTTTTTGAATATAATCTTGTTCTATTTCCTAAGAGTTATCTATTTCCTACCATATTAAGTCATCTACTTAATAATACAATATCCCCTCTAATAAATCAAAACCATTATGTATATTACCTGGGTTAATCAATAAATCAAACACATTCATAATAATTATTTTTTTTCCTTTTAGGTCTAATTTTTAGATATTAAACAGATAAAGTCCTTATTTTCAACTAATTTCCAAGTATTTTAAATCTAATGACCAGAATTCCCCTTATCTAAACTTCTCCCTTTAACCCTCTAATTAATAATATGAAATCCCCTCTAATAAGTCAAGACCCCAATTTTCTTCAACCTTATTCTGGCTTTCTTCCTTTGTCAACTAGGGTCCCATATCAGTGCTTTTAAATCATCAAATAGATCTCCCTTTTTTATTACATATGTTATTTGAAATAAAGGAGACCATTTAATTACCATTTTTTTGGGAAGGACTAGCCCATTTGTATTCGTTAAGTTGTCTCCCTGTTATTCCAATTCCCCATGCTTGCCCTGATGTGTTTGTCTTCCATTTAATCTGTTCTTCTTTCTCAAATTTCTTCTGATTTATATAAAAAGTCATTTCCATTTTCAGTGTTGTCACTTCCTTTTCTGGATTTTCCATCAGCTGCATTTGTTGGCCAATTGAGTCCTCTGTCTTAATATTTGATTGTCCCATTTCTTCTGTTATCTTCTGCATTGTTGGTTCTTTGGTTGTAGTCAAAGTTTGGGTTTGTGTATCTAAGCTGGCGTCTTGATCTTTTATGTTAGGTCTTATTTTATCACAAGCTGAAAGAATGGTTTCATGTATTGCTTTCAACATGGAAAGGATCTTTTCCTGATCTTCATCCATCTCTTTCACGTATTTATAAATAGTCTTTCTAGTAGAAGTCATTTGTCAAGCAAGATTTTATAGTCCAAGGTATTTCAACATCTCATATAGTGACCAATATTCCTCAAATAAAGAGATAGGAAAGCAATTTGCCACATATAACTCTGAGAGTCAGTAAAGGTTTACACGTACAATTCAAGTAGGCCAGTTATACTGCCCAGCTGTTGTCTTACAGCTAAGTCTCTCACAGGTGGTGCCAAGGTCAGAAAAGTCTTATCTAAGGTCTGGGCTTCAAGCCAAGTCTCTTTTAGGAAATAAGTTGTAATACGAAACTTCGCCACAAGATGTCACCGATGCCATTTAAGGTTTTTTAAGTCCAAAATTTTTATAATCCTTTTTCCAATTTTATTTCTTTTTTGTAGATAAAAACCAGAGTCTCCAATAAAAATAGGAAAATTTTTGGTCCCCAAGTTTCAGGAACATATAAATCCAATTAAAGTTTTTCTTTTAATAATTTAAGTCCCCTGGGTAGTCAGACGCCGCTATTCTTAGAGGGTGGGACAGAATTTCCCTTCCCTCTCTCCTCACAGGGGGAAAAATACTTCAGGCTGCTTTTACAGGAAGAGAAAGTACTTAGGGTAAAGAGAAGATCAGATCTCACCCAGTTTCATCCGCGTTGCTTTTGAAGTGCTTGGTAGTGAGTTTGACTTCGACTGTCTGCAGCCTAACGATGGGCCATATTACTATGGCCGGTCTTTCCTCTGCTGGTTTTGAGAGCTGCCCCACATCGAGCGGAAGGGCTGCCACCCTCTCGCGATCAAGCGGGGGTCCCCTCCTTGTCGCCCCTACAGGGATACTTTAAACCCTTTCCAGGGTCCCCCAGCGGAGAGAAATCAGACAAGGGAGACGGAGCTTGCCTTCCAGCGTCTGCGGCGGCCGCGATGGCAAACCAGAAGTCTGAGGCACTGCATTTTTAATACCTTCTATTAAATATTCCCTATAATCAGCCATAGCATTCCTCTCTGCACTCCTACTACCATCCCACTTTGGATCTGCATCAGGGGTCTCAGCCTGTTCATTGTTTTGTGGAAACTTTTTCTTACCCTGTTCCCTAGCTACTCATCCTATTCTCCTCTGGTGTAAACAACATATAAAAAAATAGGTTGCATTTCTCCCCATGAATATTCCATTGGTCCTAAAAACATTTCTACCTGTTTTCCTACTTCAATAGGATCTTCTATTAGTTTGGGCAATTCTTTCCTAATTCCCTGATTTCAAAAGGTCTTAATGGGGGCAATTTTTCCCCACCTGGAGAGGGCTTTCCCCTCTCTTGTCACCCTCCAAACTATAGGAACCTAAAGAAATACATAGCTTTCTATGAGTTTCTATAGATTAACTATCAACTTAACTCTCTCACACAAAATAGCAGATCAGAGTTCTCACCTTTTATCCTGGCTAGGCATAAAACTTCACAAGGCTCCTTTCTCTCTCTCTCTCTCTGTCTTTCTCTTCTATCTGATCATTCCTATTCTTTTTAACACCTTCTATTGTCCTTCTAATTACTTAAGAAACTAGCCTTCTTCACTGAAGGGGGTGGGGTTTGTCCCTCTCTTGCATTTACACTAGACATAAACAGTTTCCAAATACTTCACCCCAGGCAAAACAACCATTATTATTTTCAGGGAGCTTTTTTCACAAGCCAATGAGCTCCATTTCCCAAATTTCCTTTTGGAATAAGGCCTTGTTGTTTTCTATATTACTACTGAAGGGTCTGCCCCCCTTCCCCAGCTCTTAGAAATGGCTCCACACAAACACACAGACCCTTAAACATCATTTCCAGGTCTGTGGAGGTTTGTGTCCCTTTAAACTTCCATGTTTTCTTTCCTGGGCCAACTTGTGGCTTGTTCTCCAGGCAATGGGGAAATGCAAGGAGTGTTTCCGATGGAAATGTAATGGGGGACTTTAACCACTGCCTATCCATTCCCCACTGCTCTAGGCCAAGCTGAGAAGCCCAATTTATTGGCTGGCCAAACATGTACTTAGGCCATACATATACTGTAATATATCATCCTTCCTCTGTCCAAATGCCTTGTTTAAAGCATTGACTTAAAATAGTTCAACATTCTCCCTAAGGGATTCCCATCTCCCTAAGGGAGTTCATTCCAGAATGTACATATCTTCCTCTTTTTTCCTTACTGGCTGGCACACTGGCCGGGGAGGCGTCCCTCCTCTTCAAACTCTTATTGCCATGGATACCCCTCTGGTATCTAGATACCTCTCTGGTATCTTACCTGTTAGGCTGAGTTCATGTCCTTCCTCAAGTCGGCCAACTTTCCCTTAGGTTTTCACTGGGTCCTGGCTTTCCATCCTCAGGTCTCTGATTCCTTTGTTGTTATAGCAGGGGCAATTTGACCTGTAGGGCTGTGAAAACAACTTATCCAGGTGCGCACTCCCCTTTTTGGATATCCCCAGCTGCCAATGATGGAACAGATGCAAATCCCGGAGGAGCCCCCAAGGCCGTTATGTGCTCCTGGCTACTTTCCTTCATGACCAGAGGCAAGCTCGCTTGACTAATAACCAGCCAAGACACAGTGAAGGCCTTTTATTTTGTTCCCTTCTTTATACAACCCTGTCCCAGTTGCCACATCCCTCCTCTCTCCCCATTGGCTGAGGTACTATGAGGTTACACTCTTTCCAACCGCCTCCTACGTATTTCCTGCAACATACTAAATCATACATCACATGTACATTAAAATTAGGAGATAATTTATGCAAAGTGTGTCAGTTAATATTAATCAATTAATTACACATGCTCAGTTGTCTGTTTTGAGTTCTGGGCCCCTTTTTTATGACTTCTTAGAAAAATAGGTTCTTTCCTGTTATGCTAGTGTTGGAAGAAAAGTCTTCATTATGGTTCATCCAAGCTGGGAATAAACATGGCAACTGCTTTGGGAATAAGGCTGTAGTTTATTGAAGAGGAGAACCAGACAGGAAGATGGCTGGCAGAAAAGGACTGACCACATGCAGGGAGTAGGTTTTTATACCCTCTGGATCCTTTTGTTTGGAGTTGCTTCCTGTTCCTGTTTGAGGCTATTTCCTGTCTCATGAACTTTTGACCTGAGTCTGAGTGTGCCTTTTCCAGTATTCTGATGAGTTAATCCTATTGTGTCCTGTCTTAGACTTTAGGTGGGGTATGTAGATTTCAGGTCTTTGTCTTCTTAATGTTCTAGCTCCAACCTTCCTGATGGTTTTACATTTGCATGTCTATAGAACTGGTTTTCTGCTTGGGGGAAGGAGACCTGGGACTATTAAGATAACTGGGCACGCTTTCCTGGTTCTTCAATATCTTTTTATGAAATATATTTTCCTGCCCTTTTAATATTTCCTTCACTGGGGAGCTGACTTCCCACACTAGTTATCTCCTTTTACAGCTCCTTTTCCTATTCTGAAGACCCAGATAACAATTTTGCCTACGTGTTTATCTTACATCCTCCCTTTATGCTATCCTTTCCTGGTTCCCATCCATTGTAGTTTCTTTGGCAGGCTTGTTTCTCCACTCAGTAAGTTTCCACTGCAGCAAATTCCATTTTAAATTTGTCTTTCAATATTACATTTTGAAGACCTTTCATTTGATCCTATCAGAAATATGTTTTTAAAAAATATTTCCAAAATATGGCAAAAAGAAATGAACAAAAAATTGATGAGCAACCTTCCCATCATCTCATATTGCACATACAGGTGAAACTCAAAAAATTAGAATATCGTGCAAAAGTTCATTTATTTCAGTAATGCAACTTAAAAAGGGAAACTAATATATGAGATAGACTCATTACATGCAAAGCAAGATAGCTCAAGCTGTGATTTGTCATAATTGTGATGATTATGGCGTACAACTCATGAAAACCCCAAATCCACAATCTCAGAAAATTAGAATATTACATGCAATCAATAAAACAAGGAGTGTACATAAAACAATATCGGACCTCTGAAAAGTATAAGCATGCATATGTACTCAGTACTTGGTTTGGGCCCCTTTTGCAGCAATTACTGCCTCAATGCGGCGTGGCATGGAAGCTATCAGCCTGTGGCACTGCTGAGGTGTTATGGAAGACCAGGATGCTTCAATAGTGGCCTTCAGCTCTTCTGCATTGTTCGGTTTCATGTCTCTCATCTTTCTCTTGGCAATGCCCCATAGATTCTCTATGGGGTTCAGGTCAGGCGAGTTTGCTGGCCAATCAAGCACAGTAATCCCACGGTCATTGAACCAGGTTTTGGTGCTTTTGGCAGTGTGGGCAGGTGCCAGGTTCTGCTGGAAAATGAAGTCAGCATCCCCATAAAGCTCATCTGTGGAAGGAAGCATGAAGTGCTCCAAAATCTCCTGGTAGACGGCTGCGTTGACCCTGGACTTAATGAAGCACAGTGGACCAACACCAGCAGATGACATGGCTGCCCAAATCAACACAGACTGTGGAAACTTCACACTGGACTTCAAGCATCTTGCAGTGCCTCTCCATTCTTCCTCCAGACTCTGGGTCCTTGGTTTCCAAATGAGATGCAAATGTTGCTCTCATCAGAAAAGAGGACTTTGGACCACTGAGCAACAGACCAGGTCTGTTTTTCTTTAGCCCAGGTAAGACGCTTCTGACGTTGTTTGTTGTTCAGGAGCGGCTTGACAAGAGGAATACGACATTTGAAGCCCATGTCCAGGATCCGTCTCTGTGTGTTGGCTCTTGATGCACTGACTCCAGCCTCAGTCCACTCCTTGTGAAAGTCCCCAACACTTTTGAATGGCCTTTTCCTGACAATCCTCTCCAGGCTGTGGTTATCCCTGCTGCTTGTGCACCTTTTTCTTCCACACTTTTCCCTTCCACATAACTTTCTATTAATGTGCTTTGATACAGCACTTTGGGAACATCCAACTTCTTTTGCAATTACCTTTTGAGGCTTTCCCTCCTTATGGAGGGTGTCAATGATGGTTTTCTGCACAACTGTCAGGTCAGCAGTCTTCCCTGTGATTGTGATTCCTACTGAACCAGACTGAGAGACCATTTAAAGGCTCGGGAACCCTTTGCAGGTGTTATGGCTTAATTAGCTGATTAGAGTGGGACACTTTGAGCCTAGAATATTGCACCTTTTCACAATATTTTAATTTTCTGAGATTGTGGATTTGGGGTTTTCATGAGCTGTACGCCATAATTATCACAATTATGACAAATCACGGCTTGAACTATCTTGCTTTGCATGTAATGAGTCTATCTCATATATTAGTTTCCCCTTTTAAGTTGCGTTACTGAAATAAATGAACTTTTGCACGATATTCTAATTTTTCAAGTTTCACCTGTATATGCTATTGCAACTCAGCAGAAACCGTTCCAATCGTTGGAAATAACGCCTTCCTAGAATGCCATCCGTATCTTTAAGGGGTGTGTGTGTGTTTGTGTGTGTGTGTGTGTGTGTGTATGTGTGTAAAAAAAAAAAGACGAAAAAGAAAGAAAGCCACGGCAACTCCATCACAGGCCGCTAGAGCTCTCTTTTTCCAAGGATCCTAACAACCCCGTTTACCCCAGAAGTGTGCAGACGCCCAGGAGCGAGAAAAAAATTCAGACACAATAAAACTCCGGTGGGGAAAGAAAATATGTAGCAGGCGGAGGAGACATCCGCGGCCTGGAGCACGGATTGCAAACTTTCACCTGGGCGAACTTATTTTCCTCCGCCTGCAGAATCTGCAACTGCTAGAGACGCCGCCGGACAAGGTGAGGGACCCGGCTTCGGAGGCGGGGGAAGAGGAAGAAAAAGAAAAAAAGGGTAGAGAAGAGACCGAGACGGAGCCAGCGAAAAAGGCCGTCTTTTGCAATCACCGCCCTGTGTAAATCCTGCGTGTCTTTTATTCCCGGGATTGGAGGAAGTAAGGAGAGAAGGAGGGACGGGGGGCAAGAACGGAGAGGCTCAGAGGTGGTGGTGGAGATATTTTCTTTTTAAAATAAGATGATTGTAAACATGGCGCCTTAAAAAAAACCCTGCAAAACCCGGGTCTGCTAGAGTCAGCCGCGGGAAGGAAAGGACGGTTGAATGCGACGGGGAGGAGAAATGAATACCGATGGGGCCAGAGATAGAGATGCAGCCGCTGGGGGGGGAGGGGGGAAGAGGAGGAGGTTGCACAAAATCAGAATACAACGGGGGGAGGGGGCGAAGGCAGGGGTACAAATCCTCCTGGGGAGCAAGCCTACTCGACCTTTGCAGAGTCTGTCACCCCGCCTTTTCTCTTCTCGCCCCGACCCGTTTTCCGCGACTTCGTGTGAATCCGGGGGTGCTCTTTGTAATACGGAGCAGGAAGGGCTCGTAAAATTCAGCTTAGGTCTCGCGCGAGACACGGGACTGCGGCGAGGAAGGGGCTTCCGGGACCAACCCCCCCCTGCGGCGGAGGCCACCTGCGGAGAAGCGGACGGAGGGAGCCGAGGAGGAGGAGACTGGGGGGAGAGCAGGCGGCGGGGTGGGGAGAAGCTCCATTCTCGGGAAGGCCTGCTCGGGCGGGGGACCCCGGGAGTTGCGTGACTGGAGAGGCCGGACGGGTCGCAGCTCTTCTCGGCCCCCTCCCGGCTCGAAGACGCCTACTCGCCTGCTGGTCTCGGAGCGGCTTTGGAGCAGGTCTTAGCCGGATAATGGCAGGCAGGCAGGCAGGCAGGCAGGGGTGTGGGCGAGGAAGAGGAAAGGCAGGCCTGAGAGGAAGGGGGCTTCGTGGTCTCGGACCGTAAAAGTCTCTCTGGTGGGCTCGGTTTAATCTTCGTTTAGGTTAAGAACGGGACGTTTTTGCATCCCTCAATAAAGGAGAAGGGAAGGAAAGTTGTAGACTGCCTTTGGAAGAGGAAAATGGTGAGTGGTGGTGATGATGAGGATGGTCATAATAATTGATAGAAGCATCAGACTCTCTTCTTCGGGGATGGAGAGATGAACTCAGCCTGTCTGGACTGAAGCAATATGCCCCTTAGGTGGTTTGAAGGACACAGGGATGCCAGAAAAATAAGATTAGAGAGGGTGGTGAGGGGAACCACCTTCCCAAAGGATGAAGATTGGAGCTGGAGGAGGCATATGCATTTTATGTGCTCCTGGCTACTTTCCTTTGTGACCAGAGGCAAGCTCGCCTGACCAATAACCAGCCAAAACACAGTGAAGGTCTTTTGTTCATTGCAATAAGCGGGGAGAGAAGCTATCAAAGCTTGGTTCTCTCCAAAGTTTCAACCCAAAATATTCTCTTCTTTATACAACCCTGTCCAGGTCACCACATCCCTCCTCTTTCCCCATTGGTTGAGGTACTTCTGACCGCTTCCTACATATTTCCTGCTACCTTCCTTAAACATACTAAATCATATTCATATGTACATTAATATAAAATATTAGACATATTGAATTAGTTATTTTGAGCTCTGATATTTTATGGCTTCTTAGAACTATAGGTTCTTTCCTGTTTTTCAGTTCAGCTAATTTTCCCTGGCTAGCCATTTCCTCTTGCAGCTGTTTTTACAGCTTGTGTTCTTCCTTTCCCAATTCTGGAGACCCAGATAATGTTTGCCTATGTGTTTATCCTACACCCTCCCTTTATGCTACGCTTTCCTGGTTCCCATCCATTATAGTTTCTTTGGTAAGCTTGTTTTTCTCCACTCAGTATGTTTCCACTACACAGCAGATTCAATTTTAAATTTTTCTTTCAATCTCAAGTTTTGAACACCTTTCATTTGATCCTATCATGCATAAGCAAAGTCCATCTTTCTGTAGCCCCTTCTTTCTGACCTTTATAAATTGCTCATTGAGAGCAGTTCTATCCTTCCCTGGAAATGATTTTCTCTGCCTTTTGGATCAAGTTAGTAGATAGAGGGGTTTTCTACTTGTTGAGTTTGTAATGGGCTGACATGGTGTGCCTCCAGTTTAATAGATGACAGATTTATACTAATCTGACAGTTGCTAATAGGCCAGTTTATATTAATTAACACAGACTTTTTTCCCTTTTAAGGCTGCAGTGCTATCCTAGAGAAAAAAGGCCAAATGAATAAGCCAGAATGAAATTGGTGGGTTTTTTTCCTTATCTGTTCAATTTATAGCTCACCATTCCTTGAGCTTGCTAACAAAGTCCTCCTTGCACAGGATTTCAGGGGGATTGGAAAGGACTGAACAGGTTGTTCCCTTGTGGCTGGTTATGGGGATTGTCTAGCAAATGCACTGGTTCGGTTGACCTGTGGTGGTTTTGTGTTCTCCTGTAGTAAGGTTAAGAATTGTTATGTGTGTGTAAAGACATGTTTCAGTAACAGATTTATTCCTTGTCTTCTACAACGTTCAAGCTTGGTGTTTTTCCATCTGACTAAAAGTGGACCTGCTTAGGTTCAACAGAATTGATGCAGAATGTGTCTTAAGGGGATAATAATAATAATCGTCTCAATCCCGCCAAGACTGAGTGGCTGTGCATATCGGCATCTTGGGTCAACCAGACTATTCCATCTCTAACGATGGGGGGTGAGGTGTTACCCCCGTTGATAGGGCTCGCAACTTGGGCGTCCTCCTGGATTCACGACTCAATTTTGAAGACCATATAGGAGCCGTGACCAGGGGGGCTTTTGCCCAGGTTCGCCTGGTGCGCCAGTTGCGACCCTATCTGGACCGAGATGCCCTACGCACAGTTACTCATGCGCTCGTGACCTCCCGTTTGGACTACTGCAACGCTCTCTACATGGGGTTGCCCTTGAGGACCACTCGGAGGCTTCAGCTGGTGCAGAATGCGGCCACGCGAGTTGTGATGGGGGTCTCCCGATACTCCCATGTAACACCTCTACTCCGCGAGCTGCATTGGCTTCCAGTTGCCCTCCGGGTGAGATTCAAGGTGCTGGTGATGACCTATAAAGCCCTACATGGCTTGGGTCCGGGATATCTGAGGGAACACCTGCTGCCGGCATCAAGTTCCCTTCGTCCAGTGCGCTCCCACAGGGAGGGTCTTCTCAGGGTGCCACCGGTAAGAGATTGCCGGCGGACGACACCCAGGGATAGGGCCTTCTCAGTGGGGGCGCCTACCCTTTGGAACCAGCTGCCAGTGGAGCTGAGGACTGCCCCCGACCTCCGTTCATTCCGCCGGGACCTGAAGACCTGGCTCTTCGAGCTCTCTGGCCCAGGCTGAGGATTAATCTTTTTAACTGGGGTTTTACTTATACAGGGATAAATTTAATTTTTTTTAAAACTTGTTTTTAACTTTTGTATTTTGGTTTTTAATTACCCTGTAAACCGCCCTGAGTCCTTCGGGAAAGGGCGGTATATAAATGTAATAAAATAAATAAAATAAATAATAATAATAATAATAATAATAATAATAATAATAATAATAATAATAATAATAATAACAATAAGAAGAAGAAGAAGAAGAAGAAGTTGGAAGGGACCTTGGAGGTCATCTAGTCCAACCCCCTGCTCAGGCAGGAAACCCTATACCATTTCAGGCCAATGGCTGTCCAGTCTCTTAAAAACTTCCAGTGTTGGAGCATTCACCACTTCTGGAGCCAGGTTGTTCCACTGGTTAATTATTCTAACTGTCAGGAGGTTTCTCCTTAGTTCTAGGTTGCTTCTGTCCTTGACTAGTTTCCATCCATTGCTTCTTGTCCTGCTTTCAGGTGCTTTGCAGAATAGTCCTGCTTTCAGGTGCTTTGGTTCTAGTTTGTTGTGCTCTTGATTGGATACATGCCATTTATTTTTATCCAAGGATATTGTTTTCTTCAGTCTCACCCCCCACTTAATTATGTGTCCTTTGAGAAGCCATTTTTTTCACATAACATCTCCATCTTAAACTGCATTGAGCAGATACGTAAAAATAATATTGACCTACATTTTCCACATGAAATGCATATTTAATCCAAGAGTTGATCCACTGATGATGTGTACATTGCAAAATGTTGCTCTCCAACAGAAAGCAACAAAACCCCGCATAATTAAATAATCTTATCACACTATTAAATCACGAAAATGTGGATTTTATTATGCTGAGTCTCAAATATTAAATACATTAACTCATCTTACCAGTATTAACCCATTTCAAAACAAATTGAATGCATGCTTTTGTTTCTACCAGGATGTTTGGATTCTAAATCCTACAACTTATTTTAATTGTGAGAACATGAACAGGATGGAATTTTAGCAAAAAATAGGGCTAGTTCTATTGGATTGCCATATCAAATATGCAAAATTATAGAGTATTTCAGAATAATGGGGTCTTAAGACAAGGACTTTTTTATCATCTATGGTCTTATGAACATGCAAGTTGTATATAACAGCTCGTGTTTTAAGCATCATCCCATACTGTAACCAAATCAGGTGATGCTTGAAACCTGCCCACTGTTATGGGTAGATTTATAGCAGCATCTCCCATCTTGGGGTAGGGCTGATTTGGAGGTCCACTCAAAAGCTATAGAATTCCAAGTGGCCTTGGAAGAATTTATGATTTGTCCCATTAGTGCCATGGTTGTAATCTGGAATAGGGAAGTTAGGAAGTTAGCATGACAGTTGACATAATTGCTCCTGAATGTCCTTTCTGACTTGTTGCAAAATAACTGTATCATGCTTGAGTCATGGGAGCTAAAGCAGTGAGGTAGATGGATAGAGTACATGTAAAGGAATTATTTTAAAATTTTTGGTCAGTAAAATATTTCGTAATTAGTCTAAATGTCAGTTGATACAGTGCCAGTTGAGGGTAGTATTCAAAAATTGTGCAATAGGTTGCACTAGATGACCTCCAAAGTCCCTTCCAACGTTATGATTTTATGAAATTGTATTAATTGGATTAGTTTCCATTTGTGATGACTGAGTATTTGGAGAGTCTCAGAGATACTGTAGGCAAATATAGACCAGTCTTTACTCTTTTGTGATTAAGGTAAATTTAGAGACTGGTGGCTTCTTGGATATAAGCAGCTCTAGAGGAAGTTTATTATTTTATTTGATTCTTTGTTATTGTCAGGCAGGAAAACCAGACTCGTGTAGAGGTCAAACTAGCTACTTTAGTGTTCTATGCCTGTTTCACAGGAATCTTCCCCAGCCTGGCAGCTTTTGCCTGGGAAAGATTGGATAAGGCTCAAAGGCCTTGCCCTCTTGTGAATCCTGGGTAATTCCTTGCTTGAGCCCTCTTCCTGACTGGGAGGGTTGCTCTCCAACAGTTATAAGTATAATAGCAACATTCTGTAACATTTTCTAGAAAAAAGTGTAGGGATTATGAAAAGAACCCTAACAAAAACAATTTCTGTTCTATCATTTCACTGCTACATTTAACAGACATCTGTTAAATTATATTTTTTGGCAATACTATCTGAACTACATTATGTTAAACCAAGAAAAATAATGGAATAAAATGATAAAGTTTTTGACTTCTGTAGATCATAATTATCAGGTATAATTTCAGAAAGTGAAATGAATTTTACAATTCATGTATACAATGAAAGTAAACATTCTATCTGAAAATTATCTGAGTTTGGAATATTATATAACACTGAAGTTTCAACAGAAGATTACCACAATTTGCCAACCCTTTTCAAACCAGGTGTTAATAGATAAATCCTTTAAATCATACTTTTGAATTAGGGAAGCTAGTATTAGCTTTATAATTAATAGCAAATGTAGCTGTTGTGTTTGTTGTTGACTTAGTTAAAATTCAAAATCTCATTTCTATAAAACCAGCCCATATAATGTACAGGCAGCCACTCCAACCAAAAGGTGAAAATAATTTTGGACTATAAGATTGGTTATTTTGGTTTGTTATAACATCTGTGAAACTCTTTTAAAATTGTTTTCTTCATATTTGAGGAAGCAAATTTAAATGGAGCCAGTTGTCCAATCATAGCCTAAGTTTTCATTTCTCTTTTGGACTGGCAATCTAGCTCTCAGATATCTAAGAGAATCCATGGTTGGAGAAAATGGAGTAGTTCTGGACTTCCGGTTTGGTCGTCGATGGGACGACTGGAAAAAGCCGGCGCTCCAGATTTCCAGTCCGGTTTCTCTTCGCCCAGCAACCCTTAAAGGGTCAGAAAGTTGCCCTGGAGGGGCAGTGAAGAAGGAGGGATACTCCAGGAGCTTGGATCAGGCGGCGGCCGATTGGAGTGGACTGAAGACCCCCCTGAAAAGGCGGAGGAAAGGCTGCCGGGTGAGCCAAGGCAGCCCAAGTTGTCTCCAGCCGGAAGGGAAGCACTGCAAAACAGCTGACTGTCAACTGCGTGCCAAGGCTGGGTGAGCCAGAATTTTCTTTCCTTCTCCTTGTGGATTATAAAACATTGAGCCACTGATGGGAAAGAGCTGAAAAGTAAAGACCCCCGAAGGACTAATTTAAAAGCGGTGAGCAATTACAAAGAGGGGAAAATTGTTCTTTTTAAGAATATCGGACGTTGATAAATAAGCCGAGGAGGACATGTAGTGGCGAAAGAAGACACGACAGCACTAATAAATAGTGAGAAAAAAAAAGAAAAGAAGGAAATGGAAAAAATGTTTTCATAATAGTGACCTTGAAGAGACACCTGCAAATAACAAAAGTGCCTTGTGAGATTGCAAGGGAAAAGACTTCTAAAAGTTACTTTTGTTGACTTTGGCTTTAGACTGTAAGCTGTAAAATGAGTTCATCAAACATTACCAGACTTATGAAGAAAACATCTTCTGCACCCTCTGTAGGACAATGTAGTCCAACAACACAGGGAACTATTGAAGCAATGCTGCAATGTGAGAAAATAAGCACTGCCCAAAGCGAAACACAGACCTCATTAAAACTGATTCAAGGAATGATGCAAAGAAATCATGAGACACAAAAAAACCACGAAGAGACACAAAGTAAACTTTAGAAAGTCAAGAAATCCTGGATATAAAGGCAAAATTTGAAGCTCAAAATCAAATGAAAATTACAAATGAACAAAGAATTCAGAAAGTGGAAGAACAACCAGAGGACATTGATAAAAAGATGGAAATGTTATTACAAGAAAATGAAAAATTAGAACAAGTAAACAAAGACTTAGAGGGTGGAATTAAGATCCTAGAAATGGAAAAGGCGGAACACTATTTGAGATTTCAAAATATCCCTGAGGACAGAGAAGAAAACATTTGTTGTTAGTTGCAAAGTCGTGTCCGAACCATCGTGACCCCATGGACAACGTTCCTCCAGGCCTTCTTGTCCTCTACCATCTTCTGGAGTCCATTTAGGCTCACGCCTATTGCTTCAGTGACTCCATCCAGCCACCTCATTCTCTGTCGTCCCCTTTTTCTCTTGCCCTCAGTCTTTCCCAGCATTAAGCTCTTCTCCAGTGAGTCCTTCCTTCTCATTAGGTGGCCAAAGTATTTGAGTTTCAAATTCAGGATCTGGCGGCCTAAAGAGCAGTCAGGGTTGATCTCTAGGACTGACCGGTTTGATCGCCTTGCAGTCCAAGGGACTCGCAGGAGTCTTCTCCAGCACCATAGTTCAAAGGCTTCAATTCTTTGGCGCTCAGCCTTTCTTATGGTCCAACCTTCAAAGCCATACATTGCAACTGGGAAGATGATAGCCTTGACTATATGCACTTTTGTTGGCAGGGTGATGTCTCTGCTTTTTAATGTGCTGTCTAGGTTTGCCATGGCTTTCCTCCCCAGGAGCAAGCGTCTTTTAATTTCTTGGCTGCAGTCCCCATCTGCAGTGATGTTGGAGTGCAGGAAAATAAAATCTGTCACTACCTCCATTTCTTCCCCATCTATTTGCAGGAATTGAGAGGGCCGGATGCCATGATCTTGGTTTTCTTAATGTTTAGTTTCAACCCAACTTTTGCACTCTCCTTCACTCGCAACAAGAGGCTCTTTAGTTCCTCTTCACTTTCTGCCATTAGAGTAGTATCATCTGCGTATCTTAGGTTGTTGATATTTCTCCCGGCAATCTTAATTCCAACTTTTGATTCATCTAGCCCTGCCTTTCTCATGATGTGCTCTGCATATAAGTTAAACAGGCAGGGTGACAGTATACAGCGTTGCCAGACTCCTTTCCCAATTTTGAACCAATCAGTGGTTCCGTGTCCAGTTCTCACTGTTGCTTCTTGACCCGCATATAGGTTTCTCAAGAGACAAATGAGATAGTCTGGTACTCCCATCTCTTGCCACAGTTTGTTGTGATCCACACAATCAAATGTTTTAGCATAGTCAATGAAGCAGAAGTAGATGTTTTTCTGGAACTCCCTAGCTTTCTCCATGATCCAGCGTATGTTGGCAGTTTGATATCTACAGGTGAAGCTCGAAAAATTAGAATATCGTGCAAAAGTTCATTTATTTCAGTAATGCAACTTAAAAGGTGAAAGTAATATATGAGATAGACTCATTACATGCAAAGCAAGATAGTTCAAGCCGTGATTTGTCATAATTGTGATGATTATGGCTTACAGCTCATGAAAACCCCAAATCCACAATCTCAGAAAATTAGAATATTGTGAAAAGGTGCAATATTCTAGGCTGAAAGTGTCCCACTCTAATCAGCTAATTAAGCCATAACACCTGCAAAGGTTCCTGAGCCTTTAAATGGTATCTCAGTCTTGGTGGAGCAGTGGGCTAATGCCTCCTTAAGTAACACCAGCTGCCTGCAATTAGTGCAGGTTCGAGTCCCACCAGGCTCAAGGTTGACTCAGCCTTCCATCCTTCCGAGGTAGGTAAAATGAGGACCCAGATTGTTGGGGGCAATAAGCTGACTTTGTAAAAATGCCGCTTGGGGGCGGCGGCGAAAGCCCTAATAAGCAGGCATATACATAGAATGAAGGCTATTGCTAAGCACATTGATTTGTGCTTCTTAGATTGTAAGCCACCCTGAGTCTTCGGAGAAGGGCGGGATATAAATGGGATTAAAAAAAAATCACAATCATGGGGAAGACTGCTGACCTGATAGTTGTGCAGAAAACCATCATTGACACCCTCCATAAGGAGGGAAAGCCTAAAAAGGTAATTGCAAAAGACGTTGGATGTTCCCCAAGTGCTGTATCAAAGCACATTAATAGAAAGTTATGTGGAAGGGAAAAGTGTGGAAGAAAAAGGTGCACAAGCAGCAGGGATGACCACAGCCTGGAGAGGATTGTCAGGAACAGGCCATTCAAAAGTGTTGGGGACTTTCACAAGGAGTGGACTGAGGCTGGAGTCAGTGCATCAAGAGCCACCACACACAGACGGATCCTGGACATGGGCTTCAAATGTCATATTCCTCTTGTCAAGCCGCTCCTGAACAACAAACAACGTCAGAAGCATCTTACCAGGGCTAAAGAAAAACAGACCTGGTCTGTTGCTCAGTGGTCCAAAGTCCTCTTTTCTGATGAGAGCAACTTTTGCATCTCATTTGGAAACCAAGGACCCAGAGTCTGGAGGAAGAATGGAGAGGCACACTGCAAGATGCTTGAAGTCCAGTGTGAAGTTTCCACAGTCTGTGTTGATTTGGGGAGCCATGTCATCTGCTGGTGTTGGTCCACTGTGTTTCATTAAGTCCAGGGTCAACGCAGCCGTCTACCAGGAGACTTTGGAGCACTTCATGCTTCCTTCCACAGATGACCTTTATGGGGATGCTGACTTCATTTTGCAGCAGGACTTGGCACCTGCCCACACTGCCAAAAGCACCAAAACCTGGTTCAATGACCGTGGGATTACTGTGTTTGATTGGCCAGCAAACTCGCCTGACCTGAACCCCATAGAGAATCTATGGGGCATTGCCAAGAGAAAGATGAGAGACATTAGACCGAACAATGCAGAAGAGCTGAAGGCCGCTATTGAAGCATCCTGGTCTTCCATAACACCTCAGCAGTGCCACAGGCTGATAGCTTCCATGCCACACCGCATTGAGGCAGTAATTGCTGCAAAAGGGGCCCAAACCAAGTACTGAGTACATATGCATGCTTATACTTCTCAGAGGTCCGATTTTGTTCTATGTACACTCCTTGTTTTATTGATTGCATGTAATATTCTAATTTTCTGAGATTGTGGATTTGGAGTTTTCATGAGCTGTACGCCATAATCATCACAATTATGACAAATCATGGCATGAACTATCTTGCTTTGCATGTAATGAGTCTATCTCATATATTAGTTTCCCCTTTTAAGTTGCATTACTGAAATAAATGAACTTTTGCATGATATTCTAATTTTGCGAGTTTCACCTGTACGTATATGATAATATATTTAGGGATTGCTTTTGTTTGTTTGCATTTTTTAAATTGTGTTTTCTTCATGTCCATTGCAGCTCTGAGCTCTAATTTTAAATATTAAATATTTAAATTTTAAGAAGAATCAACTACATGTAGAATGGATTGAGGAGAGCTAGAATAATTTGTGGATTTTGTAATACATATTTTCATGCATTGTTTTTCCATTCTAGCCTGATATTGAGCCATTGAGCTCAGTCTGGGCAGAAGAAACAAGAACAATTTTGCATCCGAAATCTCTAGGAATCTTTTGAATATGCTGTTCCCAAACCATTTTTTTGTTTTAGTTTCTTGTTGATTAAACCGTGAAATTGAACTTCAATTCTAGAAATTAGGAGAAAACAAATGCAAGTATTAGATTTAAACTTTACAGAGGACAGCATATTATAGTGTCCCTGTGGATAATTTTTTAATTCCTGTAACAACAGATAGTAATAAGGGAGAATATTTGTAGCTCAGGGTTGAAATGAGGGATGCTTGGTGCTCTCTGAACTTGCTTCTTTTCTTGCAGAGGTAGTTTGGGTAATGAAACGTCTGCAAGAAAACAAGCAAGCTCAGAGAGCACCAAGGTCCCCTCACAACAGATAGCTTTAATCCTGCATCTGGGATATAGTCATTTGGGCTAAGAAAAACTGGAAGGTGTTGTGTATAAATGCAAAGAAGGGTTTGAACCATAGTTTGGATATATCATGTTTTAAAAAAACTTTTGTCCATTTATTTTCCCTTTTTTAACTTTCTACACATAATTTAATATTTTTAAGGTCCTGGATGCTTTAAGAACTAATTTATATATGTTTTTGAAAAGAATAATAAGCAGAGAGACCAGAGAGTTAAGCTCCTTGGTGTATTCTGGAATTTTAAATGACTATTGGAAAGCTTAGAAAAGAATGGAAAATTGCAGTGGAACTAAATAAATTTTCTTTCTAAACTGACTGTTGAGACAAGTATTTTGTGTGTAATGTGACAACCATTATGGTCATATTCTATACAAAGCTGTGTCAGCTTTCTCTAATTTGACACCTTCCTAATTTGTTTAGGAATTGTAGGTGCAACACATCTGGAGGGTGTCACGTAGGAAAAGGCTGGTCCAGTGTTTTTCAACACTGGCAAGTTTAAGATGTGTGAACCTCAACTCCCAGAATTTGCCAGCCAGCTTGCTTGACTGGGGAATTCTGGAAGTTGAAGTCCACACATCTTAATTTTGCCAAGGTTGAAAAACACTGGGCTAGACTATAGAAAAAACATGTAAGAAGATGTTCATTTTCTTTTATTTATTTACTTTTCAAATTTCTGTACCGCTCATCTCCCTCAAAGAGGGACTCTGGGCAGTGTACAATAAAATGTTAACATATAAAACTGTATATATAAAAGTTTTTAAAAAGTAAAAAGTGTAAGAGGTGGCAAAAGATTACAATTTGTTAAAAGGTGAAGGAAGGAATAATCAGAATCTTTGCTCAAGAAGGAATCTGTAGAAAGATGTTTAATTCAAAAAATATGCTTATGAATTAAAAGTAAACTTTTTTATATTTGGTGAAATGTAAATAACAAAAAATTCCAAGTCTATACAATTTGAATATATCAGAAGCTAATGTTATGTTATGTTATTTTATTTATTTATTTATTTATTTATTTATTTATTTATTTTATATACCGCCCTATTCCCGAAGGACTCAGGGCGGTTTACAGGGCGAATTAAAACAATACAAATAAATACAATTAAAATAGAATTAAATTAAGACTAGCCCACAATTAAAACAAATTAAAATTTAAAGTTAAATTAAAAACCCCTCAGTCCAGGCCAGAAAGATCAAATAACCAAGTTTTCAGGTCCCGGCGAAATGAGCGAAGGTCCGGGGCAGTCCGAAGTTCCACCGGCAGTTCATTCCATAGGGCAGGCGCGCCCACAGAGAATGCCCTCCCCCTTGGAATCACCCGCTGGCATTCCCTAACTGGCGGAACCCTAAGGAGGCCCTCCCTGTGGGAGCGCACAGGATGCTGGCAGCAGGTGCTCCCTGAGATAATCTGGACCCATGCCATTTAGGGCTTTATAGGTCATCACCAGCACCTTGAATCTCACCCGGAGGGGAACTGGAAGCCAATGCAGCTCGCGGAGAAGAGGTGTTACATGAGAGTATCGGGAAACTGCCATTACTACTCGCGTGGCTGCATTCTGCACCAGCTGAAGCCTCCGAGTGGTCCTCAACGGCAGCCCCATGTAGAGAGCGTTGCAGTAGTCTAACCGGGAGGTCACGAGTGCATGAGTGACTGCGTAGGGCATCTTGGTCCAAATAGGGTCGCAACTGGCGCACCAGGCGAACCTGGGCAAAAGCCCCCTTGGTCACGGCTCCTATATGATCTTCCAAACTGAGCCGTGAATCCAGGAGGACGCCCAAGTTACGAGCCCTATCAGCGGGGGGTAACACCTCACCCCCCATCGTTAACGATGGACAAAAATGGTTCACCCGAGATGCCGGTATGCACAGCCACTCAGTCTTGGCAGGATTGAGTCAAAGCCTGTTTCTCCCCATCCAAACCCAAACCGCCTCCAGGCAACGGGACATCATGAGGGCATCACTGCAGACTGTTGTTTGTCTAGCTGAAAATCATCTGCTTTGATAGGAGTCTATCCTTCTGAGAGGAAGCAAAGAACTTCTAAGGGAGGACCAGTAATCCTCTAAGCACAAAGCATGTTAATTACCACTAGACCTGGGGTCCCCAACCAGTGGGCCCTGGCCCACTACTGGGCTGTGGCCTATTTGCAACCAGGCTGCATGACCAGTGGGCCAATGCATGTGCACATGTGCGCACAGCCCGACTCACATGAGCAGCGGGCACCAGCGCTTGCAGCCCCACTTGCGCCAGCACTCGCAGCCCAACTTGTGTGAGCGGTGGCCACACATGCCCACCGCTCACACAAATGAAGATGTCCGCACGCTTGCCTGGCTCTCACACAAAACCTCCCTCCCCCAATGCCGGGCTGCCAACCTGGAAAGGTTGAGGAAAGCTACACTAGACAATGCTCTTGAAACTAAGATATTGCAATTTAGGGTAGTTCAGCAAACATTTTTATTTGTCAATGGCTAATGAATGAAGAAAACAAAAAGCCTTATGCCCTCCTGATAGGCTCCTAAAAAATAAAAATGAAAAATAATTATGTTTAAATTCATGAAAATAGGTATGTAATCCCTAGGGCAATTTAGCAACAGCCCAGATTCTACTAATATGTTTTCCTGTTTGGTATATTTTGTATAATATAAGGAGTTTGTCTTGTCTTGACATAGTTTCTTTTGTCTACTGTTAGAAAATATTTTAATTAGAAGCATTTGATTTGAAAATAAAACTATTCATACATTCCCTTTTATTGCTAACTTGTCCTGCCAGTAAACCTGCCTAAAACAAGACAACATTGCAAATACAAAAGTTGTGAGACTAAGGTGACAGCCACACTAGAGTTTATTAGATCATGTAAATAAACAGAGGAAATACTTTAGAATATTGACTTCCTTAGGTACACAGGGATATATAACTTTACACTGAAAGTTATATATCTCTTAGTAAGCTAATGCCTATGTTAGACACAAAAATAGTCACAAATTGAAATTCACTGTTTGTGTTACAAATAGAAAAGAAGTTTATTAGACTTCACAACAAAGTCTAAAAAGTAACGCTTTGCAAAGCTGGTGGATTCAGGAAGGCAAACAATGTAGCCAAACACTGAACCACACCCCAAATTCCAAAATCACATATTATACATCCTATCACGACGCCCCATTCCCTCCCCCATGGCCCCATTGGCTTAGGCTTTGGAGGTTACAATCTATCAGAAGCGCCTAAACAGAATACATTATCTCTGCCCCTGTTTGCTTACATTATACTAATAAGATCCCTCCCCTACTATCCTGTTTCCATCTTCTACACCTGCCAGGGGTACCAGGCACCAGAAGGTACTTAAAAACAATTCCTAGATAGTGACTCACATTTGGGCCCCATAGTAACTCTTGTTCTCCCTCTCCCTCCACTTGAGGCCTGTATTTTTCCCCATATTCTCAAAGCATCTATTCAAGCAATTGGTTATAAAATGATTATTACAAAATATAAAATATGATTACATGATAATACTAAAAGCATATATATTTTTATTTTTAAACTTCCTCACTACTTCGTTATTTTCCACAAATCCACCCCTTTTCTTTTTAACCATTCTTTAAAAATAAAACATTAAAATCTTCCCAAATTTCTTTGTATTTCTAATTTCCTTTCATATTCTACAAAATTAGTTTCTTCATTGATTTGTGTAAGGTTATACATTTTTCTCCCTAATGATTCCTTCTGATTAATTTGTATTATTCCTTCCACAGTACTCTGAACAATATTCTTAATGAGAGGGATAAGATAAGGTAAAAACAATCCCATAATGATTATTACAAGCATAAACAAAGCTTGCTTCCAATTTCTAAAAATTCCCCCTAAAAAGCCATTATTCAATATTCCAATCCAAGTTTGTACAGGAACATGTGTTAATTTTCACATTCTATTAGTAATTTCTTCTATAACATTGCCATTATCATCTATTTGCAAACAACAGTTAGTTAGGTTAAATTTTCCACATACACCTCCTTCTTCTCCCAACAAATAATTTAATGCTAACCTATTTTGATATATTGCTGTCCTCTTAAAAGAACATATTCTTTGCATACTGAAATAATCCACTAAAACACTGCAAACAGCAACAACAAATTACTCCTGTAACTATAATTAGTAATAAAAATGCAATCCCTGTGTTACCCCATCTCTTAAGATCTAGAAATAGATTATTAAAAAAAATTAAAGGGACTCCAAAAATCCTCCCAATGTTCTTTATCTACTTGATGTTTTATAGCAATTGATTCTTTCCTTCCATGTAAAGTTTTATTAGTCACTCTCCCTTTCATCTTGGGTCCAGGGAGAATACCAACTATTTGTCGTTCATCATATATTACTCCATCCCATGTTTCCATTTTTGAAACCCCAAAGGTCTTGATATTTATTTATTTAACATGCTAATATAGCAGCATTAGCATCAACTTGAAATGTGATATCAGTAGTATTCAATGTAACTTGGTACAAAACCTCATCCCTTACCTTAATTGTCCCAATATATGTTTGATTAGCCTGTATACACCTTAAATCTATCCATTCTATATCCTCCAGTGGAATTTGAATATCACTGAATTTAGGTCAGGTTGTGTTTCCGCGGGCTCAATTTCAATTTCTCCTATAATTGGGTATGTGGGATAAAAAGGCTCTTTTGGTGTCGGACCTTTACACATTTGTAACCAATCTTCCACTATTACTATGTCACAGGGTTCTTCAAAGGGACAGACTGGTCCACAATCACAACATTGATAACAATAACAGCATTCAGTGATACAATTGCAATCACAGAACCAACATATTATGTAAGGGTTTGTAGAATGCAGAGGTCCACAGCTTCCTCTGGAATCCTTTGGCATAGGCCACCACTCAGATCGAAAAAGCCAGAAAGCTGCTACTCCTGCAATGAGAAAAACCACAAACAAAATCCAAGCTACTCATCCCACAATGATCACATCAGTTTTTGGTAATTTTTATTCACAGCAGGTCTTCTCCAGGAATTATTTTCCACTCTTTTGGCTCCACCCTTTTTCTTTCTTTCAAACTGCTGTTTCAATTGTTAGGAGGACTTGGTAGGGACCATCCCAGGCTGGAGTATGTTTTTCTACACGCCAGCTTTTTATCAGAACCCAATCACCAGGCTGAAACTTGTGGACAGCAAACTCCAATGGAGGTGTCTGGGCTAGCAATCCTTGTTTCCTGAGAAAAGACAAAGCAGAAAACAGCCCCAGTATCTAATCCTTTATAAACATGTCATTAGTTTCAAATTGTGGAATTTTCCCCACTTGAGATAATTTAAATTCAACTTGAACGCATTGAAATAGCCTCACCACTAGATATTATAGAGCTTTTTATTTACTTATTTACATATCATACATTTATCACAGATTTATTTAACTAGAGTATAAATACAACCATCATGTTTTTTTTAAAAAAGTATCACTCATCCCTTGCAACCCCCTTTCAGTGGCTGCGTCTGTGTCCTAGCTATTGTTTTTTTTCTTTTTCTTTCTTTTCAACATCCGTCTTCCATCTTGCAACATCCACCTCTCACTTTCTTCTACTTCCCATGTTTCTCTCTTTTCTAAGGCTTGTGTTAAGGCATACAATTCACATGTAATGCATGCAATTCACAAGTCTGTTCAAACCAACTTAAAAACAACTTTCTTGTTTCTTCCTTCTATTATCCATTCCTTTATCCTTTTCTCCTGCCACTCTGGCCTAACTTCTGTCTTTTCTACTTCCACTATCAACTTTACATAAGCCAACTCTTTCCCTTTACTATTGATCATTCCCCGATCTCTCCATATTTTTCCAAAAGTATGGATTACACCAAAGATACATTTCCTATTTTACCTTGCAACATTTTCAATGCCTGGTTTAGGGCATATAATTCGCACATTTGTGCTGACCAATTAGTAGGTAGGCCACCAGCCTCCAATAATTCCTTGGTGTGGTCATTCACAATAGCATAGCCATTTTTCCTAATCCCTGCCTCTACTCGGGACGACCCATCTATAAACAGGGATTCCCCTTTTTCCAAGGGACATTCCTCCAGGTCAGGTCTTATTTTTGTTTGCATCTCAATTACTTCAGAACAAAAATGCTCCAAATTCTCTTCACTTGTTTGCGATTTATTCACTAAAAATTGAGCCGGATTCACATTATGATCCGTTATCAAAACCAAATCATTTTTCCCCATTAAAATTGCCTCATATTTTAAAATTCTCGAATCAGTCAACCAGCGACCTGCTCTTTGCTGGAGAATTGTTCTTACTTGGTGAGGTGTGCTTACAATGAGAGCCCCCCCAAAAGTTAATTTTCTGCTTTCCTGTACTAAGAGGGCCGCTGCTGCTATAGCCTGTACACAGACTGGCCATCCTCTTACTACAGGATCCATAATTTTTGACAGAAATGCTACAGGTTTGCGTTGACCTGCCCAGGTTTGAGTCAAAACCCCATAAGCTATTCCTTCTTCTGCATTTACAAACAAATGAAAAGGTTTGTCTAAATTGGGAAGGCTCAGCACAGGAGCTTGGGTCAAAGCTTCTTTAATTTGCTTAAAATCTTCTTTTTCCTGAGTCTCCCACTCCAAATCCCATGGTTCAGATTCAATCAATTTAGCATATAAAGGTTTAGTTAGACTAGCATAATTGTCAGTCCATAATCTACAATAGCCTACCAAGCCTAGGAATTTTCTCAACTCCTTTTTATCTTTAGGAAGAGGCTGTTTAACCACCCCTTCAATTCTATCCAGTGTTATTTTTCTACTGCCTTCACTTATCAAATGTCCCAAATACTTCATCTCTCTTTCAACATATTGTAGTTTCTTCTTAGAAACTCTCAACCCCTTTTCTCCCAAAAATTCTAGCAATTTATCAGTTGCCTCTTTTACTTGATGTTGTTTCTTTCCTGAGATTAATAAATCATCTACATATTGTATCATGTATGTTTCTCCAGGGACCTGGAATTGTTCCAATACCTGTTCCAACACTTGTCCAAACAGGTTTGGAGATTCCGTAAATCCCCGAGGAAGCACAGTCCATTGGTATTGTTGTTTCCTTCCTGTAAAGGGATTTTCCCATTCAAAAGCAAATAATGGTCGTGATTCCTCTGCTAAGGGGCAAGCCCAGAATGCATCTTTTAAATCTACCACACTGAACCACTGATGTTCAGGTGGAATGTGTCCCATCAAAGTGTATGGGTTTGGGACTACAGGGTGTCTAGTTCTCACAATTCTGTTCAAAAGCCTAAGATCTTGTACCACCATCCTGTATGTTCCATCTCATTTCTTTACAGGAAGTATAGGTGTATTAAAAGGTGACATGGTAGGTTCTAATAACCCATCTTTCACTAAACCATCAATTACAGATTGAAGACCTTTCCGACCCTCCATTGACAAAGCATATTGTTTCTGTCTTACTACTTCATCTGGACTTGTTAATTCTATTTTTAGGGGTTCAATTTGCAAACCTCCCCTGTTTCCTTCCCCAACCCACACCTTTGGGTTTATCCTCTTTTCATCTTCTTCTCTTAATCCAAAAAGAGGATTCGTTTCTTCCTTAAATGTAATTGTAAGTCCCAATTTTCCTAACACATCTTGGTGGAGCAGTGGGCTAATGCCTCCTTAAGTAACACCAGCTGCCTGCAATCAGTGCAGGTTCGCATCCCACCAGGCTCAAGGTTGACTCAGCCTTCCATTCTTCCGAGGTAGGTAAAATGAGGACCCAGATTGTTGGGGGCAATTAAGCTGACTTTGTAATAATGCCGCTTGGGGGTGTATGAAAGCCCTAATAAGCAGGCATATACATAGAATGAAGGGTACTGCTAAGCTTGTAAGCCGCCCTGAGTCTTCGGAGAAGGGCGGGATATAAATGGAATTTAAAAAAAAACCACATCTCTCCCTAGCAAATTCACACCTGCCTCCGGTATATACAATAATTTTGCCCTTATATTTTTTCCTTTGTCTTGCCCAATTTGAATTTCCTCCAATTCTTTTACATAAAATCCTTCTCCTTTCACTCCAGACACTCTAATTTGATCCTGACTAATCTTTATGGTAGGTATTAAAGTTGACACTGAAGTGCGCGCTGCCCCAGTATCAATTAAAAACACTACCTCTTCCTTCTCGGGTCCCACTTCTAAATTTATCAAGGGCTCGTTGTGGGACCTAAAAATAAACTGCCCCTGATAGTAAAAACTATCCTCTTCTTCCCACACTGAGTAAATTTGCTGCTCTCTTTCATATTTAGGGCAATCCTTTTTAAAGTGGCCCTTCATTCCACATCCAAAGCACTGTTTGGTTTGGCTGTCCAGTTCATCCAATTTCTGTAGCTTCTTATTTATATCAGGCCAGGATTTAGTAACAAATTGAACTCTGACCAGTGGTGCATTGGCAGCATCATCTGGATCCATCCCTGTATATTTACGCATACCATCTTTTAGTCTTTGCAAGGCAGCTGGGGATTTGTCCTTCTCTTGTTCTTTCTGCAATGCCTTGGTCCTATTTTGAGCCTTTGGCATTGCTTCTTTCATTCCTCTAATTATAAGATTTCTCATATCTTCCATATTTTGTCTTCCAGCCAAATCATTGTTATCCCAGTTTGGTCTGGCAAGAGGAAGCTCTACATCTGCCACTACCCCCCCCCCCCCATTTGGGTGTTCCCTAGTCCAAAACTGCTGCTGCTGCAGTTCTAATTAATTGTATTTCTTCAGCCGATAATAAAGAATTTAAAATAGCCATCAGTTCATCCCAGGTATAAATGTTTGGTCCTAATAAATTATCCAACTGTTCAGCAGCCCCCAGCGGGTTCTCAATTAGATTTTTCAATTCTTTTTTTAAAATGCCCTTACTTCAGATGCCTTTAACAGCTCTTGGACAAAGCTTATCCTTGGGACATTGTTCCCATCTACCCCATTTGGCACCTCCCTTAAGGGGAAGGCTGGTATATTTGGATGTTTATCAAAGGGAAAATTTTCAATGTCCTTTTTACACTGTTCGATTTCTCTTCGGTATTATTTTCTATCAGTGTGTCCTGCACACAGACATAAAAACATAAAAATAAAAGCAACAACAAAAAGCAACTCTACAAAAATAAATAAATAAACAAGCTTAATAAGATTTTCTGAGTTACTGAAATAGTCCTATATCAAACTTTAATATTGCTTTTAATATAAAGATAGTCAAATTCCAATTTAATCCTATTCCAATCAGATGGAAACAAATTTTCATCAAGTAGGTTAAAACTTACAAATCTAAGCAAAACAATTCAAAGTAATTTCTTTTGGTTGATGAATATATATGTCTAACTAAAACTCAATTTCCAAAAAAGATTGTCCAAAAATTAATCTCTCCTCTTTCGAATAAAAGAATTGCAAGCTGAAACTGCAAGAGTGGGCATTAAATTTCACATCCTCCCCCCTTCCTCAGACTGGAATTCTAAGGAGAGGAAAAAAAATGGTTAAAACGACCAGCCCCTCCCCTCTTCTGGCTGTCTCTCCCTTTCTCACTCTTAAAGTAACACAGTGGGGGTGGGGGGAGTAAAAGAAACTTTACAAAAATCTCACCACTAAAAAAAAATAGTTTGCTCTCCTTTACATGCATTTTCCATAAATTCTCTCACACGTCCTCCATGGCTTTTACAACAATAAAATCTGCAGTTTACTGTTCCTTTCACAGCCTGGGACGGGGTGGGGGTGGTAGGTGGGTTTGAGGGCTAACACAGTCACATTTACATATCAGCAAATTAACTCATTCACTTCCATTCCAACTGCCTGAATAAACAATTTCACATACAAAAATTTCATTTCATACTTTCTCCAGGCAAACCATACATTTTTAAATAAGGCCTTTTTGTTTATTTTTATTAGACACAACACAGATAGACACACATACACTACCTCCACACTCCTCTAACAAAAATGAACTATTAACTGCCTGGAATGTCACGGCGTCCTCTGCGAAGAATCACGAACACACCAAAGGTACGAGTGACAAGGTTTATTCTCCACCCCTCACAAAACAAACCGTGGTAAAGTCAGCGTTGAGGCATCCAGCCTCAACGCTCTTTCATCATGCAGCTACACCCTAACCCCACCCCTGCAGAGCAACCCGGCATCCGCCCACCTCCCCGTAAAAGCCCCACCCATCACCCTGCATAGCCACCACCCACCGCGTGCATTGCTGCGGCCCGCCGGGCCTTTCCTCAGGTACAGTCTGTCTTTCTGCCTCCATACACCCCCCTGTCCCCCCTGTCTGTTCCCAGTGCTCCCCCATATCCAACCGTGTGAGTTTTGTGATGTGTGTAATGGGCACTCCCCCCAGAAGGGACTCATCCACCTGCTGGAAGCGTATTGGGTGCTCCAGCCGCACCACCCCAACACCCAGCTTGGCCACCACCTTCTGGCTGATGAGACACCTCGTGTCTGCCGGAGTCGATCAAAGCCTTGAACCCTAATACCTCACCTGTGTTGGGATTTGTCAACGTTATCGGGACTGTGAATGGGCTAACCGGGGCACTTACCATGGGGTCTTCCTCTGGTCTGTCGCTACGCCCGTAGACCTCCACGTCCACGTCTGTTGAGCTGTCACCCTCCGTCTGGACACTTCCCCCTGGTGTTGCATCTGCAGCCTGGCGGGAGGCCCGGGAACGCTCTGCAAAGCGCCTGGGGGTTGCACTCCTTGCTGGGGTTGCCGCTGCGACCACCCGGGACACGGGTATAGGACAGGCAGCCACACGGTGCCCTGGCTGGTCGCACCGGAAGCAACGGGGAGCGGACCGGGGTGGTTGGCCGGTGGGCCCCGGCGACGGTGGCAATGGCTTCTGTACCTGGCCTTGCGGTCTCGGCGGGGCCTGTCGGGGGTCCCCCGCGGCCCGCACGCGGCGCTGGCAAACCTGCAGGCTGACATCCAGTTCAATCGCAACCCGCAGCCACTCTTGGAGCCTGGGAGGGATCCTGCGAACAATACAGGCCCTCAGGAGGTATTCGTCCAATCCGGCCCGGAAATGGTGAATTAGCATCCTCTCCGGCCATGAGCTGAGCCTACCTGCCACCCCCCTAAAGTCCTGCACGTATGCCGTAGCCGGTCGGCCATTCTGCCGCAGCCCTATTATCTCGGCCTCGGCCCGTTGTGTGCGAGTCACATCTTCGAACCGTACGCGCAGAGCCTCAAGGAAAAGGCCGACATCATTCAGCTCTCTGACGCGGTCGCCATATAGGTTCGCCACCCATGCCGCTGCCTCCCCTTGTAGCGCCATGGTGACGGCCATCACCATCGCCCACTGAGACGCATACATAGGCCCGTACCGGTCTAGGTGATGGATGACATGTCCAAGGAAAAGGGCCAAACGATCAGGGTGGCCATCGAAGGTCACGGGCAGCAGGGGTGGCCCCCAGGCTGCGGGCCCTCCCCAAGGCCCCGCCGGAGCTCCCGGTGCCTGTGCAAATCCTGGCTGCGGCCACCCCAGCGCTCCTGCCGGAAGCTCTGGGCGTAGCACAGCGCCACCCGGCCGTGCACCACCTGGGCCCGTGAGTCCCTGCGGGGGAGCAGCCGCCGGTCCCGGCGGTGGAGGAACAGGCCCCTGCGGGGTACCAGGGCCCTGTGGGACCCGGAAGCGGGGACTCACTAGACGGAACCGGGTCTGGCTCCTTCGCTCCGGGTCGGGCCGGGTCTGGGTCCATCGACCTGTCTCCAGGTTGGTGTCAATGGGGGACCACGGCCGGGGCTCTCCGAACTGGTCTCTTAGGACATCCATGGTGTAGCTTCCAGGAGCCGTGGTGTAGCTCCACTCCTCTCCTCCTTCATCGGTGGCACGGCGCTCCCTCCATTCCCACAGGGACCCTCGCTGCCGGGATGGTTGGTCTTGTCCAGCCACCGTCTGGCTCAAAACAGGGCTGAGCCACCACTCCCCGGGCTTCTCCTGGACAGCTGTCTCCGAAGCCTCGACCCCCTTCGGTGATGGACACGGGTCCCGGACCTTGGGCCGAACCACCGGTGGGGCCTCTCCCAATTCCCCCACCTCGAGAGGCACAGTAACCCCAGCTGGCTCTTCCCCCGCTGCCACAGGCACACCCCCTTGAGTCCCCTCGGCCATGCCAGCACGTTGAAGACAAGAGCACAGCAACGAGGGGCGTTGTGATGAGGGAATGCTGACTTACTGTCAAGCAAAACGTCCACGCCAGAGAACGCAGCCGGAAGAACGACGACGTGGAACGGTTGACTGCAAGAAGATCTTTACTGTGAGGAATCCGTGCAAATACAAAGTCTGTGTTGGGAGTCACTCACTCCCAACGCATCTTTTAACCTGTGCCTGTAATTAGGCAATAGCCCCACCCATTAGCCCCACCCTTTCCCCTCGCAGACCAGCGTCCGCCGAGCTGCTTGAAAAACCCCACCCCCTATCCCGTCGTCCCACGCCCTGCTTCTCCTGACACCGAGGTCCATACAGCGTGGAGGAAGGTGTAAGCCCAGCACCCCCCTCTCCCGTACACCAAGGTCCCAGATGTGCTCCCCTCCTCCATTTTAGCATCCCGCGCCACAGCCGCAGCCCCCTGGCAGTCCCCGTCGTCCGAGCGCAGGTGTAGAGCGCCCTGCGCTGCCGACGGCATGCGAACAGCGGAGCCATCCGGCTGAAGCAGCTGCAGCCCCGTGAGTCTTGCGCGGCTGCCGGTGGCCGTTTCCGGCCGCTTCCCAGCTGATCGGGCGGGCGCGGGTCCTGCGCGGCCGCCCGTGACTGATTCTAGCCGCTTTGCAGCTGATCGGGCGGGCGCGGGTCCTGCGCGGCCGCCCGTGGCTGTTTCTAGCCGCTTTGCAGCTGTTGGTGCGGCCGCGGGTCCTGCGTGGTCGCCCGTGGTTCTTTCCGGCCGCCTTACAGCTGGTGGGTGTGGGCGTGGCTGGGCCAATTCCCGGCCCGCGCGGATGCCGTTTGCGGTGCTCCCCTGTGTCCCTCTGTGTTGTCGAGCCCGAGGGGCTTGACACCGGTATTGCAACTGCGTAATCCCCCCTGGGCCCACCCGAACACCCAGCCGGAGAGAGAGGCAGCGTGGGCATGGCCACCCCCCCCGTCCGTGGCTGCCTGCAGCAGGTCAGTCCTTCCGGCCGCTTCTCCATCGTTCCTTACTCGCCCCGGCTCTGGCTGCATTTGTGTTCTCGCACGGTGCTCCATCGGTGATGTGCCCGCCAGCCGGTAGGTGGACAGCTGGCGCTGTTCCCAGGGGCTGGGCGCAGGTGCAGCCTGTGGCTCTGGGTCCAGCCGCCGGGGCATGGGGAGTTCGGCCAGTGCAGGCGCGCCCACCGGCTGACTGATGGGCGCCTGGAGTCGTCCTCGCCGGTGAGGTGAGAGCGCGTCCGTTGGCCACCCGGTTGTGGGTGCGCCAGTCAGTTGCCTGGTGGGGACCCGGCGCCGCTCACGTCGGTCGGGCGAGGCCGCACCCATCAGCTGGCCGGCGGGAGCCCGATGCCGCGTCTTCCGGCTGGGGGTGGCTGCGGCTGGCGGTTCCAACGCCGGCTGCTCCGGCGCCGTGTGGCCGCCGGGCCCCGGCGCGGCCAGGATGGACGTCTGCTGGCCGGTAGCAGGCTGCTGCGGCCCGGGAAAGCAGGTGAGAGCAGGAGACGGCAGTCTGCTGGGGGAGGGATTGCGTGGAGAGCGGCGGAGGCGGTGTCGAGGCCCGGGTGGTTGGCAAGCCGGCGGGGCTTGACAGTCAGCTCCCCCTACCACATGCCCACCTGCAAAGGAAGAACGACAAGATGGACATCCACGGACCCAGGCCACTGAGTCCCCAGCGCCACCCCCCGGTTTGGACGGATGTGTACGATGAAAGGCCATGACCAGACGAGCTGCTCGGACGTCCCCTTTTCCCACCCAAGAGGCCTCTGCCAGCGGGTATCCTTTCCACAATACGAGGTACTGCACCTGCCCCCTCCGTACCCGTGAATCGAGGATTGCCTGTATTTCGTACTGGTCCCCGTGAACAGGCCCCGGTGCGTTTCCACCTGCCTTCCCTGTCATCCCCCTGGCGGGTCTCAGCAGGCTACTGTGGAAGACTGGGTGGACCTTCCCTAGGAACTTTGGCAACCGTAATTGTACAGTCACGGGGTTGATCACTCGGACCACTTGGAAAGGGCCAAGGAACTTGGGGCCTAACTTCCTGCTCGGTACCCGCAACTGTAAGTACTTGGTCGACAGGTATACCCACTCCCCGGCCTTGGGGGTCTCAAAAGGTTCCCGCTTCCTGTCTGCCTGCTCCTTAACTCGTGCTTGGGCCTTTGCCATCGCCTCCTTAGCGACCTTCCAAACACCCCCTAGTTGGCACATCCACTCCCCGGGCCCGGTGGGTGTTACTGGTCCCTGTCCACACTCAGGGACAGGGACGAGGTCATACCCTGCCACCACCTGATATGGTGTCAAGCCCGTGCTGCTGTTCACGGCGTTGTTGTGGGCGACCTCAGCAAACACGAGGTCTACCCAGTCTGTTGGTATGACACGTAACTCCTGAGGAGCCTTTCCACCGTGGCATTAGCCCTCTCAGCGGCTCCGTTGGTGCTCGGGTGGTAGCCAGAGCTCAGACCCTGGGTGGACCTGATGTGTTGCAGGAACTCCCACCAGAACCGTGCTGTAAATTGGACCCCACAATCCGAAATCCGTCGGGGAACCCCGTGTAGCCGATAGACATGTGTCAAAAACATCCATGCCAATCGTTTGGCAGACTGTAGTCCTTTACAGGGGATGAAGTGTGCCTGTCTGGAGAAGAGGTTGATGACCGTCCAGATCACTGTGTAGCCCCTACTTTCCGGCAACCCGACAATAATTTAATTTAATTTAATTTAATTTAATTTAATTTGAGATTTTTATACCGCCCTTCTCCCAAAGGGACTCAGGGCGGTTCACAGGGCATAAATATAAACACCAATACAAACATTAAAAAATAATTAAATTAATGCCCAAGTTAAAACCAGAATACTAAAACAAACCAATAAAAAACCCAAGTACCCCCATCAGGCCAGACCCGCTAGTTCAAATAAATGGGTCTTCAACCCGCGACGGAAGGATCGGAGGTCTGATGCCATCCGGAGCTCGACCGGCAGTTGATTCCATAACGCCGGAGCACCCACAGAGAAGGCCCTCCCCCTGGGGGCCACCAGTCGACATTCCTTGACAGGAGGCACCCTGAGGAGGCCCTCTCTGTGGGCGCGCACAGGGCGGAGGGGAGTCGACGCCGGCAGCAGGTGGTCCTCGAGGTATCGCGGACCCATGCCATGTAGGGACTTAAAGATCATAACCAAAACCTTGAACCTTACCCGGAAGACAACTGGCAACCAATGCAGCTCACGGAGCAAAGGTGTAACATGGGAGTACCGGGAAACTCCCAAGACAACTCTCGCGGCCGCATTCTGTACCAGTTGGAGCCTCCGAGTAGTCTTCAAGGGAAGTCCCATGTAGAGAGCGTTACAGTAGTCTAGGCGAGAGGTCACGAGCGCATGAGTGACCGTACACAAGGCCTCCCGATCCAGATAGGGCCGCAACTGGCGCACCAGGCGAACCTGGGCAAAAGCCCCCCTAGTCACGGCCACTATGTGATCCTCCAAAGTGAGTCGTGAATCTAGGAGGACTCCCAAGTTGCGAGCCCTATCCACAGGGGGTAAAAGCTCACCCCCCATAGAAAGAGGTGGAACATCCCAGGTGTCTCGGGAAGCCGGAATGTACAGCCACTCAGTCTTGTCAGGGTTGAGTTGAAGTCTGTTCCTCCCCATCCAGACCCGAACCGCCTCCAGGCAACGGGACATCACAGCGAGGGCATCACTGGGGTGGTTTGGGGTCGAAATAAAAAGTTGGGTATCATCATCATATTGATGATACCCAACTCCAAAACCACGAATGATCTCACCCAGCGGCTTCATATAGATGTTGAACAGGAGAGGCGAGAGGACCGACCCCTGAGGAACTCCACAAGCGAGAGTCCTAGGGGTCGACCTCTGCCCCCCTGCCAACACCGACTGCGAGCGTCCCAGGAGATAGGAGGAGAACCACTGAAAAACCGTGCCTCCCACTCCCAATCCCCTGAGACGCTGCAGCAGGATACCATGGTCGATGGTATCAAAAGCCGCCGAGAGGTCTAATAGGACTAGGACAGAGGAATACCCCCTATCCCGAGCCCTCCAGAGATCATTCACCAGAGCGACCAATGCCGTCTCCGTGCTGTGCCCGGGCCTGAAACCCGATTGGTAAGGGTCCAGATAATCCGCTTCATCCAGGACCAGAGGGAGCTGATGCGCCACCACACTCTCAACAACCTTCGCAAGAAAGCGAAGGTTGGAGACTGGACGGAAGTTGTTCAATACAGCTGGGTCCAAGGCAGGCTTCTTGAGGAGAGGTCTCACCACCGCCTCCTTCAAGACGGTGGGGAAATAACCCTCACTCAAAGAAGCAGATATAACCGCCTGGAGCCAGCCTCGTGTCCTCTCCCTAGCTGCGTAAACCAGCCAAGAAGGGCACGGGTCCAATAAGCATGTGGTGGAACTCAGCTTCCCCATAATCCTGTCCACTTCATCAGGGGTCACAGAATCGAACTCCTCCCAGATAACATTGACAAGACCGCCCATGTCCTGATCGTCAGATCGTCTTGCCATGGCCGTTCGGGGTCCGATACCGTCTGTAACAGTCCTAACGGCTTCCCAACACGGGGTTTTACTGTGGCACACATGTGACAGCTCCGGACGTGTTGTTCCACGTCCGCCTTCATGCACGGCCACCAGAATTGGCGCCGTGCCAAGTGTAGGGTTTTAAGGAAGCCGAAGTGGCCGGCTTGTTTGGCGTCGTGACACCGGTGCAGGACGGTGGAGCGAAGTGCTTGGGGCACGTATAGCTTATCCCCGTGCCAGGCCAAGCCATTGCGCATGGTGAGAAGGCCGGGGTGCTCCTTCAGCCAGGCGTCCGTAGCTAGAGCATCACTCATGGCACGGGACAGATCATCCCCCACGCTGCAGACCACCTGGTTCATGACTGTGGATTCACCGGGTGGGATGAGCTCTTGCACCACTGCTTCCCGTTTGGTGTTGTATTGCGGAAGCCATGAGAGCGCGTCGGCAAGAAAGTTCCGTCCCCCCGGCACGTATTTCAGAACGAAGTTAAACCGCCAGAAAAAGAGAGCCCATCTGACATGCTTAGGCACCAGTTTTCTCGGCGACTGTAGGACCTCTAAGTTTTTGTCGTCTGTCCAGACCTCGAAGGGGTGGGCAGCCCCCTCCAACAGATGACGCCACGTCTCCAGGGCCGTGCGCACGGCGAACGCCTCCTTTTCCCAAATCGCCCATGCACGCTCTGTGGATGACAGCTTTTTGGACGAGTAGGCACACGGTTGGAGTGCGCCCTCCATGTTTCGTTGTAATAGCACAGCCCCTACCACGACGTCGCTGGCGTCGACTTGGACCACGTACGGTAGGTCTGGATTGGGGTGCGCCAACATCGGTTCCTTGGCGAACAAGGCTTTCAGGGACTCGAACGCCTGTTGGTACGTGGTGGTCCACGCCAATTTCAGCCCTGGACGCGGCCTCTCCCCGGTCTGCCGCGTACGCAAGTCCGTCAATGGCAGGGCTATCGCCGCAAAGCCCGGGATGAATTGACGATAGAAGTTCGCAAACCCCAGGAAACTCTGCAGCTGTTGTCGCGTCCGCGGCGCTTGCCACTGCTGCACGGCTTCCACTTTATGAGGGTCCATCTCTATGCCACTTGCTGAAACCCGATACCCCAGGTAATCCAACCTCGTCTTGTGAAACTCACACTTTGTGAGCTTCACATAGAGACGGGCAGCCAGCAGCTTCCGTAGCACCTGGCGCACAAGGGTGACGTGCTCCTCCATGGTCTTGGAGTAAATCAGGATGTCGTCCAGGTAAACTAGCACCCCACGGTACAGGTGCTTGTGAAGCACCTGATTTATCAGCTGCATAAAGACGGCTGGGGCTCCCTGGAGCCCGAACGGCATAACCTGGAACTGGAAGCTGCCCAACGGACAGTTGAACGCCGTCTTCCAATCATCCCCGGCTCTGATCCTCACCCGGTAATATGCCTCCCGTAAATCCAATCTCGTGAAAATGCGGCCCGTCGACAGGTGTGCCAGGAGGTCCTTCATGAGGGGCAGCGGATACAAGTGGTCCACGCAGACCGCATTGACTCCACGGAAGTCGACACACAGTCGAAGCGTGCCATCCTTCTTTTCTCGGAACAGTATCGGCGCCGCTATCTTGGACCGGGCAGGTTGGATGAATCCCCTTGCGAGGTTTTTATCAATGTAGCGTTGCAATTCCTGCATCTCGTGGGGTGTCGGCGTACATGCGCGGCTTTGGCAGCTTGACACGCGGCTCAAGCTCGATGGCGCAGTCCGTTGCTCGGTGAGGAGGCAAGGCATCACACTCCCTCTCGTCAAACACCTCAGCCAGGTCGGCATATGCCTGTGGAAAGCGGGCTCCCACCACCCCTTCTGCCCCTTGGACTTGCTCGCTCCCTGGCTGACCAGAGGGACCCACATATGCGTGCGGTGGCAGTTGTGGCCCTGTCCCCAACCGCAGATGTCGACACCCGCCTTCCCACCATATCGTGGGACCCCACTTGTCGAGCCACGTCAGCCCCAGGATCACCGCCTCCGTCATAGACGGAACAACAAGAAACTGCATCGTCTCCCAATGGGTCCCCATCTCCAAACGCATAGGGCTTGTCACACGGGTAACCGCCCCCCCCCAGAAGGGACCCATCCACCTGTTGTAAATGGAGAGGGGTTGGTAGTCGCTGCACCTCCAGTCCCAACCGGGCAACCACCGTCTGGCTGAGTAGGCACCGGGTACTGCCTGAGTCAATCAGGGCCGGGTAGGCCTCCCTATGACCCCTCCGCGGGTTGACGAGCAGAACCAGAACCGTGAAGGGTACCACCGGGTCACTCACCATGGGGTCCTCCTCCTCCTGGCTCTCGTAGGGTTCTGGGTCGTTAGCCCCAGGTGTCTCCATCCCTGTTGCTGGTGTCATCATGAGGGTCGCCATCTGGTGAGCAGCTCTTGAACGTTCCACTGACTTCCGTGCTGTAGCCCCCTTGCCAGAGGGGTTGGCTGTGGCCGCACGGGGCGCCGGCAAAGGGCAGTCGGCCACATGGTGTCCCGGCTGATCACACCAGAAGCATTTTATGGTTGGCCTTGTGGGCGGCACAGGTGGTTTTGCCGCTGGTGCCACGGTCTTCCGGTCCTCCTCCTTCGGCTTCTCAGGGAACCTGCGGGGCTCAATCGCCCCCTTCGGCTTCCCCCTACACTCACACAGCCGGACGTTGAGTTCGACAGCGACACGATACCACTCCAGCAGTCGCTCGGGCACACCACGCACCTGTTGTGATTCAGGGTCAGCCTGTGGGTTCGGCAGTTGGGTCGGACGACTCAGAGGAGGAGGAGGGGGGTGTTGAAGAGCTTGCTGAGGGGATTGGACAGCTTGATGAGAGCCCCCAGCAAGGCCCCTCTCATCTGGTCACGATGCAGACCCAGCTGTGTGAGCCTGACAGCGTGGATGAAGATGACCCACAGCTGGCCCTGTTCAAGGACGCCCGACGCAGGAGGCAGTCAGTCAGGAGTAAACAGAGGAAGGCAATGGGGCACCTCGGAAGGAGGCACAGAGAGGCCACGCCCTGAACTGTATTTAAGGGGAATGTGTGGGAGGGTTGGTTTGCTGAAGGCAACCGCTTGGATTGTTCCTGCTTCTTAGCTTGTGTTTTATGGTTGGTGTCTTGTCTTGCTCTGTTTTATGTGAATAAATTTGGCAGGCGTAATTCCAGCCTCTTGCCGTTTGTAAAGGGGTTGTCCCTGCCTTTTCTGCAGGGCCGGTAGCAGGCTGGTACAGAACAGTACCACGCACGTCCTACGCAGTGCGCCGTCCAACCCTGCCTGGAAGTGGTGCACCAGCAGGCGTTCCGGCCAGGAGCGTAGCTTGCGAGCCACTCGGCGAAACTCACCAACATACTCTGCCGCAGGCCTGCCTTGTTGTCACAACCCCACCACCTCCGCCTCAGCCCTATGGGTACTGGCCACGTCCTCAAACTGCATTCGCAGTGCTTCCAGAAACAGTCCAACATCAGCCAGCTCCCGGGCGTGCTCCCCATACAGGTCAGCCGCCCACGCCGCGGCCTCTCCCTGCAGGCTCGCGGTGATGGCCACCACCATGGCCCATTGGGAGGCGTAGGCCGCACCGTACTGGTCTAGATGATGGATGGTGTGGCTCAGGAACATGGCGAGCCGGTCAGGGTGACCATCGTACGTCACCGGCAGAGGCGGAGGGCCCCAGAACAACCCTAGGCCCCAGGACCCCGCCTGGTGCCCCTCGTACCTGGTGCCTGGTACTGCCCGCTCCATGGCCTGGTAGGAGCCCCGGCCGTCATTGTCCACCTGGCGGGCTGTGCCTGGTCTGATACCTCGGGGGGTGGTCGTTCGGCTCGAACGGTCCCTGAAGCCGTCGGCTGTGATGGCGGGCCACGGAACCTTGGGCTCGCCAGGCGGAAACCGGGCTGGCCCGACTGGCCAGGCGTCAGGCTCTGCAGCGACCACCGCCGCGTTTCCCAGCTCGGACCCGAAGGTGACCAAGGCGTGGGGTCCTGATACCCAAACTCCCCAAAACGGTCCCGCAACACGTCCAATGTATAGGCTCCTGGAGCCGTGGGGTAACTCCACTCCTCGCCTTCCTCCTCCGTCAGCTCTCTCCTCCTTCCGCTCTCTCCAGGCCGCCGCCGAGACCCCTGAGCGGACCTATCCACGGGCCAGGTCCAAGTGCTCCAGTGCAGGACTGTACCACCACTCCCCGCTGCGAGCTGGAGGCCCTTCCTCCCTGCCTTCGCTGCTAATGGCCGTGGCCACAACTCTCTTGGTCTTCGGCCGCACCACCGGCCCCTCCGCCCTAACCGGGTCAGGCGGTACTGCAGCTGCAGCCCCCACGGCCCCTTCCCCATCGGCTGCCAAAGCAAGCCCCTGTGGATCCTCTGCCATGCCCAGAGCGTGGGTAACAACAGAAGGTATCCCAGAGCAACGCTGACTTACTGTCACGACGTCCTCTGCGAAGAATCATGAACACACCAAAGGTACGGGTGACAAGGTTTATTCTCCACCTCTCACAAAACAAACCGTGGTAAAGTCAGCATTGAGGCATCCAGCCTCAACGCTCTTTTATCATGCAGCTACACCCTAGCCCCACCCCTGCAGAGCAAACCGGCATCCGCCCACCTCCCGCCCAACAATAAAATCTGCAGTTTACTGTTCCTTTCACAGCCTGGGACGGGGTGGGGGTGGTAGGTGGGTTTGAGGGCTAACACAGTCACATATACATATCAGCAAATTAACTCATTCACTTCCATTCCAACTGCCTGAATAAACAATTTCACATAACAAAAATTTCATTTCATTCTTTCTCCAGGGAAACCATACATTTTTAAATAAGGCCTTTTTGTTTATTTTTATTAGACACAACACAGATAGACACACATACACTACCTCCACACTCCTCTAACAAAAATGAGCTATTAACTGCCTGGAATTTAACAGGCACAAAAACTTCTTTTATTAATATATATATTTAATGCTTGACATAGCCAATTTTTAAAACTTCCATATTTCCATATTTTGAGCAATAGGATTTCTTGGCCACTCAAAATAACAATATTGAATCATGGTACCTTTGCTAACCTTGCCCTAAGGGACTTTCCAGGGGACACCTTATCCCCTTACTGGCCTTATTGCCCATGACTGATCTTTCCCTGCCTGTGAGGCCCCCAACACACACAGTCAACCCATTAATAAGAGTCCCAAAGGATTCTCTTTATCTACATTTAGTTTGGGATTTTTTCCTAATTTTCTTCACACATTTCTTTTCTGGGAACACTCCGAGAATTGCCTATACTGGTTTACCGTACTGTTACCTTATCCTTACCAATCTAATGAGACCAACTTTCGCTTCACCAAGCTCCTGCTTCCCCTTTTACAAAAGGGTCAGCTCCCACTCCGTCTTGCTACCCCCAGTGGTACTCGGGACGTCTAATGCACTCCTCTCACAGATCTCAGATGCAAACAGTCCTACCCAGTCCTCATCTGCTGGTTTACCGTACTGCTATCTTATCCTTACCAATCTAATGAGACCAACTTTCGCTTCACCAAGCTCCTGCTTCCCCTTTTACAAAAGGGTCAGCTCCCACTCTGTCTTGCTACCCCCAGTGGTGCTCGGGACGTCTAATGCACTCCTCTCAAAGCTCTCAGATTCAAGCAGTCCTACCCAGCCCTCTCCCAACCGCCTAGGTGGTTTTCATCTGGCCACCCCAGATCTTACTCACCTAGGTCCGTGCACGAAGTTACCCGGTATTGCCTGAGGCCGGCAATCTCTGTTCCTGTTCCCCTTCACACTTCTGTTCTATTTGTAAGTTCCACAGGTTCTTGGGGCTCTAGGGTTCATTCAGGACTCACCACTCCCGGAGTTCGAAGCTGGACTGTTGAACTCGACAGGGCATGCCTTCTACATCGTCCACCAAGTTAGGGAGTCCTGAATGAACTCCTGTTGAGTCCTGGGTTTCGGCACCAAAAATTGTTAGACACAAAAATAGTCACAAATTGAAATTCACTCTGTTTGTGTTACAAATAGAAAAGAAGTTTATTAGACTTCACAACAAAGTCTAAAAAGTAACGGTTTGCAAAGCGTGGTGGGTTCAGGAAGGCAAACAATGTAGCCAAACACTGAACCATACCCCAAATTCCAAAATCACATATTATTATACATCCTATCGCGACGCCCCATTCCCTCCCCCATGGCCCCATTGGCTTAGGCTTTGGAGGTTACAATCTATCAGAAGCGCCTAAACAGAATACATTATCTCTGCCCCTGTTTGCTTACATTATACTAATAAGATCCCTCCCCTACTATCCTGTTTCCATCTTCTACACCTGCCAGGGGTACCAGGCTCCAGAAGGTACTTAAAAACAATTCCTAGATAGTGACTCACATTTGGGCCCCATAGTAACTCTTGTTCTCCCTCTCCCTCCACTTGAGGCCTGTATTTTTCCCCATATTCTCAAAACATCTACTCAAGCAATTGATTATAAAATGATTATTATAAAATATAAAATATGATTACATGATAATAGTAAAAGCACATATATTTTTATTTTTAAACTTCCTCACTACTTCGTTATTTTCCACACCTATGCTTGTCTATTTCCGGAGAAATCATTTATTAATTTTGGAGGTGGGTGTCACACAAGTTCATGTATCATTTTGGGAGCCACATAGCAAGTAGAAAAAATTCTCATTGTTATTCTCATCTGTAATTTTTCCTGTTGTTTTTTGTTATATCAGACTTAAGGGTTTCTCAAAATAAGCAAAATTAGACCAGGCTATACATGAATGCTGTTTGATCAGTTTTCCATGATAAAGTTGAAATGAAAACTATTAAGTTGCCCTTTACAGATCCTGCCACAAGATGTATTGATAGGCATTGAGAAAGATATCTTCAACAGAAGATTACGGAAATATGCAAAACCTTATTATTTACCAGGATAATCCACATGCTTAAAATTAGCTTGTCATTGCATTCCACTTGCAGGGTAAATAACAACAGAAGACCAGCTTGTTATCCTACATGCATGGAACTCTTTCTGAGTAATACATTGAAATATGAAATTTAATGAGTTGTTTGGTATAAATTTTGTTTTAAATTAATATGTGAAACTAAGTGTAATACAAGTTTAAACAAGATCTAGCTACTCAGGAAATATATCCTTTGTGTATTGAATTCCAGAACCCTCTTTCATCCAAAGACATACAATATGATGAGCTTTCTAGCTCTTATTTGGGTTTATATCAACATAGAGATTTGTGATGGACTTCTGATGGTCTTTTACTTTATCATAATGAGGTAGAGACCCCACAGACACCGGTGAGAATTTCTTCCATTCATTTATTCAGATTATTTAAAGTCTGTGATCTAAAATGCCTGAGTACTTTAGGATTATAACCAAACTATAAGAAAAATGTTAAATCATAGAATGATGACACAGAAACAAAAGAGAAACAGCCCATAAGAAAGAATTGATTAGAAACAAATGTAAATTTCAGACTTTTACAAGCCAGCAAATTCTCTCTGAAATGTAATGAGAAGGAAAACAGCAAAAGGGTAAGATCATGCTCCCTCAGAAGAGACCTAGGTCCCATATCAGGGAAAAGATCTTATTCTGATTGACGTCTCTTTTTACTAGAGGATTTCAAACATTAAAGGAGCAGCCATCTTTTCAGGATCACAGGATCTCATCTTGAGTAGGGTTTATGGCAGCAACACTATTCTTACATTGTTTCTACAAAATTCTCATCAGCTTTGTGGCATTACAAGACAGAAAGCACAGAGGAGCCATTTTCTTGCCACGGATTAATCCTGTAAATACATGGAGGAGGGGCATTTTGCCCTGCATGATTTTGTGATCAAAATTGTTCAAATGCTGTTTTGTCCTTAACTGAATGCATCTTGCTGCTCTTATAAATTTCATATTAGTATTAGCTAATGAATTATATTTTTATGCAAGCAGCCATAAATTAATCATGTCTCACATTATTGAGTGAAATAATAGCAATGTAGGGTTGGATCTAATGTGCACTGATTGAAACAGTTTTTTTAAAATAACGCAAGCTCATTTTTCTCCCTCACGGTTTAAAAAATTAAAACATATTTTTTGACATATCACTCTAAAAATTAGTCTTTATAGTGGCAAACTCCATGTTGAATGAATGACATCATAAACTAGGGATACCTATTTACTGCTTGTTCAGCAATCCAGATAGTGCAAATAGGGTTTTTTAAATTTTAAATGATGCATGTGTCTTCTGCACACCTGTTGTATTTACACAATAGCTACAATTCACATTTTTTTGTCTATTGCTGAAGATGTAAAGATAAATTTCTAAAACAGCATTTTGCAATACTGATACATAATGAATTGATAACAGATATTTCTAAGTAACACTTTGGAACCTCATTCCTACTCCTATTCCTACTTAATTATGTAAAGTGTTTTAATGAATCACTGCACTTTGAAAGATCTCACAAGAATAGGAAGGTCAGTTGCAGTGAACTGGCTAAAGTCCAGACTCGGTAATTAGGTTGTGCTATTCTGAACTCCTCCTCCTGCACTTTCAGCTGAGTATTATGCCTATTATTTATTTACAGAGAAATACATTTGCAGCACAGTATTATTTGCTGTACACAATAGCAACATTTGCCCTTCCCCAAATTTTGTGCACAAAACAGAAAAATGCTAAATGGGACATACCTAATAGATGTCGAGGTAGGCTTTAGATCAGGCATGTCCAACCTGTGGCCCAGGTCAGCTAATAATGCAGTCCCACAAGATAATAAATGTTGAAGAATAAAGGAAGTGTGTTATTTATAACAGTACATTAATTATATGTTTTATATGTGGTCCAAGACAATACGGGTACCACCTGTGGTACATTGGCACCTGGCAGGTGGTACGCGACCATCCTAGAAAAGTGGTGGCAGGGGAGGGGAATGAGCTGAACCAGTGACAGCACTGCACAAGCCTGAGCGAGAGATGGCTGGAACTGCAGGGCTGTCAGGGCTCAGCGGAAGTGCCAGGATCAGCGCCAGGCTCCAGCTGGAGCAACGCCAGCCTGCCGGGTGGAAGAAACAGGAAGGCAGTGGCAGCAGAGATCCTGGAGGTGCTCCAGGCCCGGCAGAGCCCATGCCCGCTTGCCAAGTACTGCCTGCCAGGCGCCCCGCCGCCACCGCCTTCCTGTTTCTTCCACCCGGCAGGCAGGCGTTGCTACCCCTCTGCCAAAGCCACACAGCGTGGTGGTTCTGCCGGGCCTGGAGCACCTCCAGGATCTTTGCAAGGGCACTAAGCTGCCTCAACAGCAGCCGCTGCCGCCGCCAACCTTCCTTTTTCTTCCACGCGGCAGGCAGGCGTTGCTACTCCTGCCGCCAAAGATGCTCCAGCATCTCGGTGAGCGCACTAGGCCGCCCCAACAGCCTCCGCTGCTGGCGGAGCGTTTGTCCGGTCCTTGGGGCTCGCTGCTGCCATGGGGGCCAGCACGGGGATTTATTTCTGCGGGGGAGGCAGAGGCTGACGGAGATGCGGCAGACCTCCAGCGTCTCTCTCACCACCGCCTCCACTGCTACTGTCGTTGGCTTCTGCTACGGCCGAACCCGGGCAGCCTCTTCCACCTCCAGCAGTGGCATCCGGGGATTCTCTGGTTTCATCGGAACCAAGCAGCAAGTGAAAAAGTTAGCAGTAGCAGCACTAGCGGGAGCGGTTTTAATCGGCCCCTTCATTGCCAAGCGTCTCCATGGAAGTCAATGGAGGCGCCGCGGCTGGCCTTTCAAGTTGGTGAGTGAGAGCTAGAGAGAAGCATTTTCGAGCAAAGTGTGAGTGAATGAGAATGTGAAAGAGGCATTTTAGAGCAAAATGTGAGTGAATGAAAGCAAGAGAGGTTTTTGCGAGGAACGTGTGAGTGAATGAGAGAGCGAGATAAAAGCTTTCCTTTTATCCCTTTCTTCTGACACCACCTTCCCCCCGGCCATTTCTCCTGAGTCACCAACCTTCACAGCTCCCTGCCGCTAACAAGAACCATCTTTTTGAGTTTTTTACTCTTCTTTTTCCAGGCTAAGGGAGTGCCAGCCCTGCTGATGTAGGAAAAGCGAAGCAGGGGCCCTGCTGGCTCTCCAGAATATAGGGGCCGCTTCCTAATAAATGCGGCTGATCAGTCTTAGTTTCTTCTGCAAGGAATGGTTGGGGGAGGGTGCGTTTGCTTCACACTTTCCTCCCCCAAAAGGTTCCCTGCTTGGAAGGAGGAACGTGAAAGGGGTGCCTTTTGGTTTCTTTCCTTCTAATGGACAGAGTGGTGCCCAATGGGTATTAGGGAGGGTACAGATCGGGAAAGGGGATTGCGACTTTCCTCATCCAGCAAAACTGGTAAGAGAAAACTTGTGGGCTGACCAACTAAGCTTCTAAATCCCCTCTTTCTAGTGAACCCTCCTCACTGGGAAGAAACCTTGGCAATGAACGGATTTGGAGGTGTGCGCACGCATGCACACACACACAACTCCCCCTCCCCGGCATGCCCCATCTACCCGACCCACTCACCTTTCCAGCAGTCCTTCTGTCTCTTCCTCTGCTTCCGCCATGTGCAGTCCGAGGAAGAAAAGAGGTTTGTGGGAAGTCCCACAAACCAAAGAACTTCAATCAATTGAAGCTTCACAAGTTTTTTTTTCCATGAGAAGTTTGAATTGATTGGTTGAACTTTTTTTTTTGGACTGCACATGGAAGAGGACTGGGAGCCGCAGGAGACGACTGAAAGAGCCGACCCATGCCCTATACTATACCTGTACATTTGGTTTTTCTTGCCTAAATGTAGAACCTTATTTTTTTCACCATTGAATTTCATTTTTGTTAGATAGTGCCCAATGTTCAAGTCTGTCCAGATCCTCCTGTATCTTAAGCCTGTCTTCTGGAGTGTTGGCTATTCCTGTCAGCTTGGTGTCGTCTGAAAATTTGATGAGTTCCCCATCTATCCCCTTGTCCAAATCGTTGATGAAGATGTTGAAGAGCACTGGGTCCAGAACAGAGCCCTGGGGCACCCCACTACACACTTCCCTCCATGTAGATGCGGTTCCATTGAGGACCACACACTGAGTATAGCCGGTCAGCCAGCTACGAATCCATCTGGTGGTGATGATGTCTAAGCCACATTTTTCTATCTTATCAAGTAGTAGGTTGTGATCTACTTTATCAGGCAAATGGCTGTCCAGTCTCTTCTTAAAAACCTCCAGTGTTGGAGCATTCACCACCTCTGGAGGCAGGTTGTTCCACCAGTTAATTGTTCTAACTGTCAGGAAGTTTCTCCTTAGTTCTAGGTTGCTTCTCTCCTTGACTAGTTTCCATCCGTTGCTTCTTGTCCTGCTTTCAGGTGCTTTGGAGAATAGCTTGACTCCCTCTTCTTTGTGGTAGCCCCTGAGATATTGGAACACTGCTATCATGTCACCCCTCACCCTTCTCTTCATTAAACTACACATACCCAATTCCAGCAACCGTTCCCTATATGTTTTAGCCTCCAGCCCCCTAATCATCTTGGTTGCTCTCCTCTGTACCCTTTCTAGAGTCTCGACATCTTTTTTACATCGTGGTGACCAAAACTGGATGCAGTATTCCAGGTGTGGCCTTACCAAAGCATTGTAAAGTGGTATTAGTACTTCACTTGATCTTGATTCTATCCCTCTCTTAATGCAGCCTAGCACTGTGTTGGCTTTTTTGGCAGCTGCAGCACACTGCTGGCTCATATTGAAGTGATTGTCTACTAAGACTCCGAGATCCCTCTCACAGTTACTACTATTGAGCAAGGTACCACCTATACTATACCTATGCATTTGATTTTTCCTGCCTAAATGTAGAACCTTACTTTTTTCACCATTGAATTTCATTTTGTTAGATAGTGCCCAGTGTTCGAGTCTGTCCAGATCCTTCTGTATCTTAAGCCTATCTTCTGGAGTATTGGCTATTCCTGCCAGCTTGGTGTCGTCTGCAAATTTGATGAGTTCCCCATCTATCCCCTCATCCAAATCATTAATGAAGATATTGAAGAGCACTAGGCCCAGAACAGAGCCCTGGGGCACCCCACTACACACTTCCTTCCATGTAGATGCAGTTCCATTGAGGACCACACGCTGAGTACGGCCTGTCAGCCAGCTACGAATCCATCTGGTGGTAATGCTATCTAACCCTCATTTTTCTATCTTATCAAGTAGTAGGTTGTGATCTACTTTATCAAATGCCTTACTGAAGTCCAAGTAAATTATATCTACAGCGTTCCTCTGGTCCACTAATTTTGTCACTTGGTCAAAGAATGTAATAAGATTTGTCTGGCATGATCTGTTTTTGACAAACCCATGTTGACTTTTAGTGATGACTTTGTTTGCATCAAGGTGTTCGCTGATTTGTTGTTTGATTATCTTTTCCAGAATCTTCCCAGGTATTGAGGTCAGGCTGATAGGTCTGTAGTTTCCTGGATCTATTTTTTTCCTTTTTTGAAGATGGGAACTACATCAGCTCTCTTCCAGTCCTCTGGTAGTTCCCCAGTGCTCCAGGATCTTTGAAAGATATAGTTCAGTGGTTCCCAAGCTTCTTGAGTTGTTTTCCCCTTTAGGATTCTCATCCATGGAATTCTTCCCATGGTCTCTCTAAGTTTATTGAAATTAGCTCTTTTAAAGTCCAAGACTCTAGTTTGGCTGTGTTCTATTGCTTGTGCCTCCAGAATGTTGAATTCCAATATTGCATGATCACTTCCCCCCAAGGTTCCTGTGGCTTCGACACTTTCTATCATTTCATCTCTGTTAGTGAGAATTAAATCCAATATGGCTAATCCCCTAGTTCCCTTCTCTACTTTTTGGGAGAGAAAGTTGTCTGCTAGGTTTGACAGGAATCTGTTTGATCTTCCACTTGGTGCAGAGTTTGTCTCCCAGTTGATATCAGGGTAATTAAAGTCCCCCATTACTATTGTGATGTGCTTCTTACATACCTTAGTTAGCTGACTAGCAAAAAGTTCATCTATTTCCTCTGCTTGGTTGGGCGGCCTATAGTATACACCTATGGCAATGTCATTTTCCCCCTTTTATATTGACCCAAATGCTTTCAGGTTTACAGTTTTCGTCATTGTTGTGCTCTATTTCTGTAGAGATAAGGTTATTTCTTATAGAGAGAGCAACTCCTCCTCCTCTTTTGTTTAGTCTGTTTCTTTTAAATAGTTTAAATCCCTCTAGCTGTGTGTTCCATTGGTAGGTTTCGTCCCACCATGTTTCTGTAATGGCAACAATATCATATCTGCCCTCATTTACCTGGATTTCTAGTTCACCCTGCTTGCTGTTCATACTCTGTGCATTAGTGTATAGACATTTGAGTCCTTTATGACTGACGCTGTGTTTACTTGCTGCATAACTTGTGTGGTGCCTGGCTTCCCCTATTTTCTTAGATTGCCGGGGACAGTGATGTACTGTATCAATTAACTCACTATCCCCATTATCAAATGCCTTACTGAAGTCCAAGTAAATTATACCCAAGTAAATTATGCCTTACTGAAGTCCAAGTAAATTATAAATTATATCCTCTGATCCACTAATTTTGTCACTTGGTCAAAGAATGCAATAAGATTTGACTGGCATAGAGGACTTCCGGGGCTGAGGTCACAGCAGACAAGCGGGTCCTGGAATATCTCTTCGGATCGCAGCTTGTTTTCCCGATACTGTGCGGTTCTACATAGCCATCACCAGCTGGGGATCAGCAGGCGAAGAAGAGAGGACGCTCGGCAATTGCAGGGAACTTGCAAAATCCCTGCTTAGCAGTGAGAAATCCTCCCGTGGTGCCGGTATTGAGAGAAGGCACCTGAAGAATGGCTGCCCTGGAGCTGTGACTCAGCAATTTAGAAGGAAGCTACTGACGTTCCAGGCAGAGTTAAGAGTGAATATCAAAAGAGAATGAGAATCCTCCCCTTCGTTTGTTGATCGTTTGAGAGGTGAGCAGCGTGAAGTATTATCCAGCCTTAATTGACTAAAGCGGCAGACAACAATACAGGCTTTTAACAATAGCCGCCTTAGAGAGACTCACAGGCTGATTTGAGGATTCCAGTTACTTCTTTGGTGTTCTTCTTCGATGGACAGACTCTTTCTTTAAACTTTGATAAGTGTTTTTTTTTTCTCCTTTTGAAATATTTGGGATCTGGATGGTGACTTGTTAATTCGTTAATGCATAACAGCCTGGAGACCCCCTTTACTATTTGATCTGGCATCGGGGTTTTTTTTCTTTCTGCTTCTTTCTTGGAGGTTTAACATCGTAACATTTGTCAGCAGAGAAGAGAAGAGGAACTGAACTGAACTGAATTGGACTGCCACGCTCCCTTGAAGAATAAGGAATTTAAATATACTGAACTGGGTTACATTCCCCTTTTTTTGAATATTGGCTTATTCATATTATTACTTATTTCCCTTCTTTTTTGCCATTGATAGGGCCTATTTACTATATTCTCTCTATATTTTTCTTTTTATGCCTTATATAATAACAACATATTTAACTCTTACTTTAATAAACTTAGAGAAGAAATTAGGTGATTAGGATAATATTGAGAGTAGGAGGTGCTTGGGGAGGAGTCTTGGAGATTGAGTAAGTGTAGGCTATTTTGGAAGAGCACCAAAGAATAATAGAAATGGCGACTATAACAACTTTTGCCAAGAAGAAGACCATAGTGCCTGTGCCCATACAATCCCCGTCAACTACACCCCTGACAGCTCGCAAATTTCCGGATGAGACAGTGACAGGGAATAAAGACGCTTTACCTATACAGGGAGTTCAGGATATGTTTAAGTCACTTCAAGACTTAATGTTGAAAAATCAGGAGACTACAGCTATAGGATTTGAGGAGTTAAAGAGGGAAATGAAGGCTGAGATGGGTAACCAGATGGAAGGTTTAAAGGGAGAAATAAGGAGTATACATACGAAGCTCCAGGAAATGCAGACAATGGTAGTGAGTCAAGAGGAACGGATCCAGGTGGTAGAAACGAGAATGGATAAGACAGATGTAAAAGTGGAAAGTATGGAACACCGGCTGGTGATAGCTAATAAACGCCTGGAGGATGAAATAATTGCCCTTGAATTAGATAAATCTGCCTTCTTCCTACGTTTACAAAACATTGAAGAGGACCGAGAGGAGCAGTTGGAAACTATTGTGACAGAGATTTTGGCTGGAGTGCTTGAGGTGAACCCACAAGAGATGTTGAGGGATATAGATGACGTATTTCGGGTTTACACTAGTTATGCACGTCGAAACAAACTTCCGAGAGAGATACATGTCCGACTGAATAAAACATCAGTGCGGGAGCAGGTCCTAAGGAAAGCAAGAGAGAAGACTATATCCTTTAAAAGGAAGATCAGTAATTATTCTTAAGCAGCTACCAAGAAGAGTGAGAGACCAGAGGAAAAAATATGATTTCCTAACAAGTCAGTTTAGGAAATTTGACATTCGCTACCGATGGCTGATTCCAGAAGGATTGGCTTTTATGTGGCAGGACAAGAGATATCGTATTGATAACTTACAGGATGCCCATGTATTTTTTGAATCTCAGTTCAATCAGGAGAGTGAGGAGGAGTTAGAAGGCGAAAGCCAGGAAGAAGTTCAATTAGATTCCAAGGGGAGAAGTGGAGAATTAAAAGAAAATAAGAGTATAGATAAGGAAGATGCTGGGGAATTGGGAGGCTCGGGCCCTCAAATGGAGACACGGTTAGCAAAAAAAAATAAAGAATACAGTGAAGCATTGACATTCAGGAAGAGGTTCGCCTTTTTTCTGTTAATATTAACGGTCTTAATGCTCCTACTAAGAGGAAAAAAACTTGGTCCAAACTTTGTAAATTAAAATATGATATAATTTGTATCCAGGAAGTCCATATTACTAAAAGTCAACAGAATGTACTAGCGTGTCCAAAATTGGGGGAAGCTTTTGTGTCCCTGGCAGAACAAAAGAAAAGGGGAGTAGTGATTTACGTCCGGCGAAATATTGAGGCCCACTGGGTGTATTCAGATACAGAAGGTAGAATAGTGATGGTAGAACTTCGATCGGCTCAGAAGAAGATCTTATTGGTAAATGTGTATGCACCAAATTGTAATCAGTGTGCCTTTTTTCAAGGTTTATATAAAGTAATAGCAGGGTTAGAATACGAGCATATATGCATCGTAGGAGACTTCAATGCAATAGTAGACGTTGATAAAGACTATACCCCGGGGCAACGTTTACTTAAAGGGGTAAAAAGAACATTGCCTAAGGTGTGGGATCAAGTGAGGGAGGAATTAGGTATATGTGATATATGGCGAGATTTTCACAGGGAAGAGAGGCAATATACTTATTTCTCTCCCAGGCATCATACATGGACCCAAATTGATATGATATGGGCATCCCATGAATTGAAAGAGATGGTTAGGGAAATAGAGATTACGACTAATGACTGGGCAGATCACAGCCCGTTAGTTTTGGTTTGGAAAGGAGAAAAGAAGAGGTATAGATGGACAATGAGAGCAGCTCTTTTAAAAGAAGAACAATTCAAAAACTTGTTGAACCAGGAAATGGGATACTTTTTTGAGGAGAACAGAAGGGAAGATACACCAATTCAAATTATATGGGACACTGCGAAAGCAGTGATTCGAGGGATAGCAATTAAGTATTCGGGATATAAGTGGAAGAAAGAGAGGGTTAAGAGATTGGAGTTGATGGGAATGTTGACAGAGGCCGAGGAGGCTCTTCAGAAAGACCCATCCTCAGTAATAGCGAGGGAGAGGAAAGATATTACGCGACACGAGATTTCCCTCCTGGATCAACATGAATTAGCAGAGAAAATTCAAAGGAATAAACAATTTTTTTTTGAACATGCCAACAAGGCTGGAAAATGGTTGTCCTATAGGCTTAGGAAGCGAGCAATCGCGAGAAAAATAGAATGGTTACAGGATGGGATGGGAAATATGGTGGGATCAAATGACCAAAAGAAAAAGGTGATTCAGGAATTTTTTACTGCATTGTATAAGAAAGACCCAATTTTAGAAGAAAGGATTGGAAGTTACTTAGAAAGGGTGGATTTACAGGAGGTTCCTGAGAATGTAAAACAAATTTTGAATTCAGAGATCTCAGAAGGGGAAATAAAGGAGGCAATTAGGAAAGAATCGAATGGGAAAACCCCGGGAACGGATGGACTCCCGGCGGAATTATATAAAGAGATGTTGGAAATGTTTAGTTGCCATTTAAAAGATTTATTTAATGAGGTTTTGAGTGAAGGGAAAATACCCCAGTCATGGACAGAGGCTTATATATCTTTGATCTCAAAGGAAGATTCAGATCATACCTTGGTTAAAAATTATAGACCCATTTCGCTATTGAATGCAGATTATAAAAATTTTTCCTCAATTCTGGCGGGCAGGCTTAAAGTTTTCTTAAGAGAATTTATACATCCAGATCAGAATGGTTTTCTTCCAAATCGGCAAATAAGAGATAATTTGAGAATAGTAATGAATACGTTGGAATATTATGAGATGCACCCTAGCAAACAGTTGGCAATGATGTTTCTTGATGCTCAGAAAGCATTTGACATGGTTAGTTGGGAATTTTTAATATGTCAGATGATTAAAATGGGATTTGGACCAAATTTTGTAAGAGCTATACAAACAATTTACACTACGCAATCTGCCCGAGTATTATTCAATGGTGAAATGACTGGGAAAATTTATATACAAAAAGGTACGAGACAGGGATGCCCCCTTTCACCTCTACTGTTTATTTTGACTTTAGAACCACTATTGATCATAATTAGGCAAAATAATAATATTAAAGGATTAAAAATAAATGATCAGCAATATAAGCTTCAAGCTTTTGCTGATGACTTAGTTTTTATTTTGGAAGACCCATTGGAATCAGGCCCTAAATTATTGGAGGAAATTAGTGCCTTTGGAGAAGTAGCAGGTTTAAAGATTAATCGAGATAAAACTAAATTTTTGGTAAAGAATATTGGAACTGAATCCAAGGTACAATTACAAGAGGTGATGGGGATCCAAATAGTTAAAAAAGTTAAATATTTAGGTATTTGGCTATCTTCAAGGTGTCCATCTATAAAGGAATTAAATTATCAAAAATTGATGACTGAGATGGAGAAGAAATTAGACAGCTGGAAAAACATTCAACTCTCAATCCTAGGACGAATCGCAGTGATTAAGACTCATATTTTACCAAAGTGGTTATACCTATTCCAAACTGCTCCTGCAAAACTAGATAAGAAATTTTTTAAAAAACTAGAACAGATGGTTGGTAGATTCATATGGAATAACCGAAAGCCGCGTATTAAAAGAAGAACGCTGCAGGAGCACAAAACAAGGGGAGGACTGGGGCTCCCACATTGGGAGCTGTATTACCATGCCTCTGCCTTGGCTTGGATTAGGGACTGGGTTGTGTTATCTAGAAGGAGGGTGTTAACTATTGAAGGATATAACTTAACACAGGGATGGCATGCGTATCTCTGGCCAAGGAAGGATAGTCAATATAAAGTTTTCTCTAATCATTATATTAGGGATGCATTGATAAACTCTTGGCGTACGGTGAGAGGGTGGATCTATACAAAGATACATGGCTGGTTTACTCCTTTGGAAGCTGTAACTTATTCAACGTTACACAATCCAGACAGAAACTATAGGTATAAAGATCTCATAGATCTGAGAGGCAATCTTAAATCCAGGGAGGAGTTACATTCTGGGGGTATAGAGTTGGATTGGTGGTCGTATTCTCAAATGAGCTCAAGGTTTAATAGGGATAAGCAGGAATTTGGAATCAATATAATCCCACAAGAATTAGACAAGATTTTATGGGGAAGTGATGCTAAATTTTTATCTAAGACCTATAATCTACTTTTGTTCCATGGGATGGAAGGGGGAACAATAAATGATGTAATGAATGCCTGGGGGAGAAATATTGGTCGCACTATAGAATTAGAAGAGTTGGAACAAATTTGGAAGAAAAATATAAAATTAACGTTAGCAACAGCATTTAAAGAAAATATGTACAAAATGTTGTATAGATGGTACTTAGCTCCCGCACGAATTTCAAAAATGTTTCCCAATGCAAATGACAAATGTTGGAAATGTGATTCTGCCAGGGGCACTTTCTATCATCAATGGTGGACTTGTCCAAAGGTTAGGCGTTACTGGACCAATATAAAAAATTGGTTATTTCAAATAACAGGATATGATCTTCAATTGGACCCAGCTATTTTCCTCTTGGGGATGAAGCCACAAGAAGTACCCAAAAATGTTTGGTATCTAGTAATACATATTACAACAACGGCGCGTATGATTTATGCGCAATATTGGAAGATGATGGAAATCCCAACGGACTATCAAGTAATAGAGAAAGTATTACTATGCGCAGAGTCAGATCGTATGACATATATTCTCAAAGGGAAAAGTGAATCACTTTTCAATAAAAGTTGGGACTCCTGGTATTCATGGTTACAAAATAGAAGATTTAATCTCAACGGGGGAAATACTAGATGATTGTCTATTTTTATTTGAGGTATAGAATCTGGAGATATATACAATTATAGATTTCTAATATTTGATAATTAAAGGTTACTTAGCCTGGGATGTACGAGAAAAAGAAATTAGGGGTAGTATTACACTCCCCGGTCCTGTCTAATGTTGTTGTTCTTGTTTTTTTGGTGTCTAGGATGTCTTGGTGTTTTTCTATTTGATGCACCTTTTAGTACTTTGCAATAATGTTCTTGTTTTTTATTTAAAATTTGTTTAATAAAAATATTAAAAAAAAAGATTTGACTGGCATGATCTGTTTTTGACAAACCCATGTTGGCTTTTGGTAATGACTTTGTTTGCCTCTAGGTGCTCGCTGATTCATTGTTTTATTATCTTTTCCAGAATCTTCCCAGGTATTGAGGTCAGGTTGATAGGTCTGTAATTTCCTGGATCCATTTTTTTTTCCTTTTTTGAAGATGGGAACTACATCAGCTCTTTTCCAGTCCTCTGGTAGTTCCCCAGTGCTCCAGGATCTTTGAAAGATATAGTTCAGTGGTTTGGAGATTACATTTGCCAGTTCCTTGAGAACCTTGGGGTGTAAGCCATCTAGTCCTGGTGATTTGAAGTAATCTAGGGTGGACAGGTGTTCACTTACCATTTTCTTGCCTATCTTAACTTATTTTTCTATTCTGTTTTTTATGGCACTGTTTTTGATAGGTTGGTCTGTTTTTTCCCTTTGTGTAAAGACAGATGGAAAAAACAAGTTAAATAGTTCTGCTTTCTCCCTGTTGCTTGTCACCTTCTTGCCACTTTCACCGATGAATGGACCAATCGTTTCCTTCACTGTTTTCTTGTTTTTTACATGTTGAAAGAAGCTTTTTTTGTTATTTTTTACTTTGGTCGCAAGCCTTAGTTCATTTTGAGTCTGAGCTTTCCTCACTTCATCTTTGCAGGCTTGGGCTATTTGCTGATCTTCTGACTTAGTTATGTTCCCCTCTTTCCACTTTCTATACTTGTCCTTTTTATCTTTCAGTTTATCAGAGAGTTCTTTATGCAGCCATGCCAGTTTCTTTTGAGAGCTGTTATTTTTCTTCTTTGTTGGTATTGTGTTAGACTGGGCTTTTATTATCTCACTTTTTTAAATTTCCCAAGCTTCTTGAGTTGTTTTCCCCTTGAGGATTCTCATCCATGGAATCCTTAATAATAATAATAATAATAATAATAATAATAATAATAATAATAATAATAATAATAATAATAATAATAAAGTTGGAAGGGACCTTGGAGGTCATCTAGTCCAACCCACTGCTAAGGCAAGAAACCCTATACAATTTCAGACAAATGGCTGTCCAGTCTCTTCTTAAAAACTTCCAGTGTTGGAGCATTCACCACTTCTGGAGGCAGGTTGTTCCACTGGTTAGTTGTTCTAACTGTCAGGAAGTTTCTCCTTAGTTCTAGGTTGCTTCTCTCTTTGACTAGTTTCCATCCATTGCTTCTTGTCCTACTTTCAGGTGTTTTGGAGAATAGCTTGGCTCCCTCTTCTTTGTGGCAGCCCCAAGCCCTCTCTAAGTTTATTGAAATGAGCTCTTTTAAAGTCCAAGACTCTAGTTTGGCTGTGTTCTATTGCTTGTGCTTCCATAATGTTGCATTCCAATATTGCATGATCACTTCCTCCCAAGGTTCCTGTGGCTTCAACACCTTCTATCATTTCATCTCTGTTAGTGAGAATTAGATCCAAAATGGCTAATCCCCTAGTTCCCTTCTCTACTTTTTGGGTGACAAAGTTGTCTGCTAGGTTTGTCAGGAATCTGTTTGAACTTCCACTTGGTGCAGAGTTTGTCTCCCAGTTGATGTTGCTTTAGATTATAGAGAAGAAGCAGATAATTGAGGGTATACACTGCACTGTACAGTGTCAAATAGAGGAAAAATAATGAAGGACAGGGTTATAAATGTTTTACATGAACAAAAATGAAATGCAATTGGCATGGCATGGCATGGATCTACTTTTGTAAGGTTTACAAACAACAATTTTCAAGGTATTGTGCAACTCCCAACTGATTTTTACAAATGAGAGAAGAGAGTAGAAGCACATGGCAAGTGAATTTAGATTATTGTGGAGAACAGACAGGAAGTGACTTGCAGAGAGATAGTTTTGTATTTCCCTGTTCCCTTCTGTTTGTTTATCTGATAGCCCACATAATGTTTATCTAATTGAACATTGTCAGTATTGTAAGCCAAGCAAGTTATTAGTGCTTCTAAAGCACAGAAAGAGGAGGATCTGGCTAAATCTATTAAAAAGGGAGATAAAACCATTTTTAGGTACATTAGTGACAAAAGGAGAAAAAAATGTCCAATCACCAATATAAAAAATGCAAACAATTCTTATGTTAAAGGAGACCTGGCTGTAGCAAACCATCTAAACAAGCACTTCTGCTCAGTCTTCTCAGAAGTAAATGCCAGTAAAAAAAACACGTTGGAGGATCATACTAGTCCTAGCAGAGCAGGTTCTTTTTCAGGGTTTTTAGTGGTGGAGGTGGCAGGTGAGCTAACCCACTTAAAGCTTAATAAAGCAATGGGTCTGGATGGTATTCATTCCAGAGTTCTGAGGGAACTTCTAGGTGTGCTCCCTGGACCATTAACTGATCTGTTTAATCAGTCTCTTCTAACAGGTGAAGTTCCCCAGGAGTGGCGAACAACTAATATTGTACTCATCCACAAGAAGGGGGCTAGGGAAGAAGTTGGAAACTATAGGCCAGTGAGCTTAACATCTATAGTAGTGAAGTTAATGGAATCACTCCTGGAAAAAATGATTAAAGAACATTTAAAAGTGCACAACTTGATGGACCCAAAGCAGCATGGCTTTACTGAGAGCAGATCAAGGCAAACTAATCTGATTGACACTTTTTTATTGAAAAATTTTACAATTTTTAAAAACATAAATTCCCTCCCTCCCCCTCCCCTCCCCCTTACCCCCTCTTACCCTCCCCCCCAACTTCCCAGAGCTGAATACAGGGTATAAACTTTACAAAATGAGGACCCAGATTGTTGGGGGCAATTAAGCTGACTTTGTAATAATGCCGCTTGGGGTGTGTGTGAAAGCCCTAACAAGCAGGCATATACATAGAATGAAGGCTACTGCTAAGCTTGTAAGCCGCCCTGAGTCTTCGGAGAAGGGCGGGATATAAATGCGATTAAAAATAAATAAAATAAAATATGCTAACAAACTAAAAAAAACACATTAAATTCTATTGCACTTTAACTCCCCTAAAACATAACTAAATTACTAACAAATAGTGAATAACTAATAATACATCATATAAAACTAATACTTATTCAAATGCTAAATGAAACTTTTTAGTCCCGTATTTATTCTGAATATATTCAATCCATCTTCTCCATTCCACAATGTATCTCTGTTACATTTGTTCTTTCAAATTTGCTGAAATCTTTGCCATTTCCGCCAAGTTTGAAACTTTCAAAGTCCACTCTTCTATAGTAGGCAGTTCCTCCTTCTTCCAATATTGAGCTACTAAAAGTCTTGCTGCCGTAATTAAATTCAACATCAATTTGGTATCTATGACTGTATAATCTGTAATAATGCCCAACAGAAATAGCTGTGGAGAAATCCTTATCTTTTTCTTAAATATCTTCTGCATATTCCACCAAATTTTAATCCAAAAAGCTTTAACTTTTTTACAAGTCCACCATATATGATAATACGTTGCATCCTCACAACCACACCTCCAACATTTGGGCTGGCAGTTCGGATACATACTTGCTAATTTTTTAGGGTCTAAATGCCATCTATAAAACATTTTATAAAAATTCTCTCTTACATTTTGAGCCTGTGTAAATTTTACATTTCTGACCTAAATCTTTTCCCAAGTATCCATTGTTATAACCTCCTGAAAGTTCTGGGCCCACTTTATCATACAGTCTTTAACAAGTTCTGTTTCTGAGTCAATTTCTGTCAGTGCATTATATATCCTTCTTATATGTACTTGACCTTGATCTCTAATTTGTTTTACCAAATTTCCATCAGTTATCGAAATACCAACTTTCTGATCTTTTTCCATCTTGCTTGTAACTGCCCATACTGGAACCAAGTTTGTACTATCTTTTCTTCTTTTAAAATATTATATGGCTTTAATTGCCATACATTCCTTTCTATCCATAAAATTTCTTTATATGTAATCACATCATGTTTAAATCCCACATTTATATTTTCTACTGCATTTTTAGGTATTGCCCAAATTGGTATTTTATAGTTTAACTTATGTCGATATTTTTTCCATACTCGCAACAGAGCATACCTCAATATATGTATGTTAAAAACATTATCCACCTTCTTATCATACAATAAATATGCATGCCAACCAAATAACAAATCATAACCCTCAATATTCAATAATCTCCCTTGTGTTAAATTAAACCAATCACTAATTGATGATAAAGCAGCAGCCTCATAATATAATTTAAAATTGGGCATTTTAAGACCACTTCTTTCACGTACGTCTTGTATTATCTTAAATTTAACTCTTGGTCTTTTCCCTGCCCAAACAAATTTATTAATACCTTTCTGCCATTCCTCCAAATTTGAATCTTTTTTAAGTATAGGTATCATTTATGCTTAAAATTCTACAAGCTAGACTCCAGCAGTACAGGTGAAACTCGAAAAATTAGAATATCGTGCAAAAGTTCATTTATTTCAGTAATGCAACTTAAAAGGGGAAACTAATATATGAGATAGACTCATTACATGCAAAGCAAGATAGTTCAAGCTGTGATTTGTCATAATTGTGATGATTATGGCTTACAGCTCATGAAAACCCCAAATCCACAATCTCAGAAAATTAGAATATTGTGAAAAGGTGCAATATTCTAGGCTCAAAGTGTCCCACTCTAATCAGCTAATTAAGCCATAACACCTGCAAAGGGTTCCTGAGCCTTTAAATGGTCTCTCAGTCTGGTTCAGTAGGAATCACAATTACGGGGAAGACTGCTGGCCTGACAGCAGTCATTGACACCCTCCATAAGGAGGGAAAGCCTCAAAAGGTAATTGCAAAAGAAGTTGGATGTTCCCCAAGTGCTGTATCAAAGCACATTAATAGAAAGTTATGTGGAAGGGAAAAGTGTGGAAGAAAAAGGTGCACAAGCAGCAGGGATGACCACAGCCTGGAGAGGATTGTCAGGAACAGGCCATTCAAAAGTGTTGGGGACTTTCACAAGGAGTGGACTGAGGCTGGAGTCAGTGCATCAAGAGCCACCACACACAGACGGATCCTGGACATGGGCTTCAAATGTCATATTCCTCTTGTCAAGCCGCTCCTGAACAACAAACAAGGTCAGAAGTGTCTTACCTGGGCTAAAGAAAAACAGACCTGGTCTGTTGCTCAGTGGTCCAAAGTCCTCTTTTCTGATGAGAGCAACTTTTGCATCTCATTTGGAAACCAAGGACCCAGAGTCTGGAGGAAGAATGGAGAGGCACACACTGCAAGATGCTTGAAGTCCAGTGTGAAGTTTCCACAGTCTGTGTTGATTTGGGGAGCCATGTCATCTGCTGGTGTTGGTCCACTGTGCTTCATTATGTCCAGGGTCAACGCAGCTGTCTACCAGGAGATTTTGGAGCACTTCATGCTTCCTTCCACAGACGAGCTTTATGGGGATGCTGACTTCATTTTGCAGCAGGACTTGGCACCTGCCCACACTGCCAAAAGCACCAAAACCTGGTTCAATGACCGTGGGATTACTGTGTTTGATTGGCCAGCAAACTCGCCTGACCTGAACCCCATAGAGAATCTATGGGGCATTGCCAAGAGAAAGATGAGAGACATGAAACCGAACAATGCAGAAGAGCTGAAAGCCGCTATTGAAGCATCCTGGTCTTCCATAACACCTCAGCAGTGCCACAGGCTGATAGCTTCCATGCCACGCCGCATTGAGGCAGTAATTGCTGCAAAAGGGGCCCAAACCAAGTACTGAGTACATATACATGCTTATACTTTTCAGAGGTCCGATATTGTTCTATGTACACTCCTTGTTTTATTGATTGCATGTAATATTCTAATTTTCTGAGATTGTGGATTTGGGGTTTTCATGAGCTGTATGCCATAATCATCACAATTATGACAAATCACGGCTTGAACTATCTTGCTTTGCATGTAATGAGTCTATCTCATGTATTAGTTTCCCCTTTTAAGTTGTATTACTGAAATAAATGAACTTTTGCACAATATTCTAATTTTTCGAGTTTCACCTGTATGTGGATCAAGAACTACCAGAAGTACAGGCAGGATTTCGAAGAGGCAGAGGAACTAGAGATCAAATTGCTAACATACGCTGGATCATGGAGAAAGCTAGAGAGTTCCAGAAAAACATCTACTTCTGCTTCATTGACTATGCTAAAGCCTTTGATTGTGTGGATCATAACAAACCCTGGCAAGTCCTTAAAGAGATGGGCATACCAGACTATCTTATTTGTCTCTTGAGAAATCTATATGCGGGCCAAGAAGCAACAGTGAGAACTGGACACGGAACCACTGATTGGTTCAAAATTGGGAAAGGATTCCGGCAAGGCTGTATACTGTCACTCTGCCTATTTAACTTATACGCAGAGCACATCATGAGAAAGGCAGGGCTAGATGAATCAAAAGTTGGAATTAAGATTGCCGGAAGAAACATCAACAACCTAAGATATGCAGATGATACCACTCTAATGGCAGAAAGTGAAGAAGAACTAAAGAGCCTCTTGTTGCGAGTGAAGAAGGAGAGTGCAAAACTTGGGTTGAAACTAAACATTAAGAAAACCAAGATCATGGCATCTGGCCCTCTCAATTCCTGGCAAATAGATGGGGAAGAAATGGAGGTAGTGACAGATTTTATTTTCCTGGGCTCCAAGATGACTGCAGATGGGGACTGTAGCCAAGAAATTAAAAGACGCTTGCTCCTTGGGAGGAAAGCCATGGCAAATCTAGACAGCACACTAAAAAGCAGAGACATCACCCTGTCAACAAAAGTGCGTATAGTCAAGGCTATGGTCTTCCCAGTTGCAATGTATGGCAGTGAAAGTTGGACCATAAGAAAGGCTGAGCGCCAAAGAATTGAAGCCTTTGAACTATGGTGCTGGAGAAGACTCCTGCGACTTCCTTGGACTGCAAGGCGATCAAACCTGTCAGTCCTACAGGAGATCAACCCTGACTGCTCTTTAGAAGGCCAGATCCTGAAGCTAAAACTCAAATACTTTGGCCACCTAATGAGAAGGAAGGACTCACTGGAGAAGAGCCTAATGCTGGGATAGATTGAGGGCAAGAGAAGAAGGGGACGACAGAGAATGAGGTGGCTGGATGGAGTCACTGAAGCAGTAGGCGTGAGCCTAGATGGACTCCAGAAGATGGTAGAGGACAGGAAGGCCTGGAGGAACATTGTCCATAGGGTCGCGATGGGTCGGACACGACTTCGCAACTAACAACAACAACAATCATTTGAAACAAAAATAAAATTTTGGCAAAACATTCATTTTTACTGCTGCAATTCTTCCCAATAAGGATAATTGTAGTTTTTTCCAACTATCTAACTCTTTTTGTATTTTTAACCATAACAATTCATAAATATTTTTATATAATTTTACATTTGAAGCTGAAAGATATACCCCCAAATATTTAATCTTTTTAACTATTTCAAATCCCGTTAACTCTTCTAAAGCAACCTTTTGTTCTATGATCATATTTTTAGACAATATTTTAGTTTTTTGCGTGTTTATCTTAAATCCAGAAACTTTTCCATATGACGTTATTATCTCCATCAATTCTACAACTGAGTAAGTCGGCTGACTTAATGTAATAACCAAGTCGTCCGCAAACGCTCTCAATCTATAATCTTGATCTCTTATTTTAATTCCCTTAATTTTGTTTGAATCTCGTATCTTAATCAATAATATTTCCAATGTTAAAACAAACAACAAAGGTGACAACGGACACCCTTGTCTTGTACCCTTTTCGATATTACATGTTTCTGTCAAACTACCATTAACTATTATTTGAGCTGTTTGTTTCTGATATATTGCCCTAATAGGTTGTAAGAAATTATCCCCAAACTCCATTTTCTCCAATGCCTTAAATAAAAATTGCCAGTCCAATTGATCAAAAGCTTTTTCAGCATCCAAAAAAATCAGCGCTGCAGAGACCTGGTTATTTCTTTCCAAAAATTCCAGTAAATCTATGTCACAAATGTATTAGATGAAGGTGGTGCTGTGGACATAGCCTATCTTGATTTTAGCAAAGCATTTGATACATAGGCTAGGGCTTAACCACTGGGTGGTCCAATGGATTGGGGCAGTGTCTGAACAGAGACCAGTCACAAGTGGTGTACCACAAGGCTCAGTCCTAGGCCTTATTCTGTTCAATGTGTTTGTAAGTGAATAACAGAAGGATTGCTAAGTAAAGTTTGTCTTTTGCTGATGACACAAAGGTGTGTAATAGAGTTGATGTTCCTGGGGGTATTCATAACATGGAAAGCGATTTGGCATGGCTGGAAAATTGGTCAAAAATGTTGAAACTGCAGTTCAGTGTTTCTAAATGTAAGATCATTCACTTGGGGAAAAAGAATCTTCTGGCAGAGTACAGTATTGGGGGTACAGTGTTAGACAAAACAACAGAAGAAAAGGATTTAGGTCTGCTCATAGCAGATGACTGCAAAATGAATAATGTGGCAACTGTGAAGACAAAATTCTGGGATGCTTCACTAGAGGGATCATCTGCAGGAAAAAGGAGGACCTAATCCTGCTATATAGGGCTTTAGTCAGACCCCATTTGGAATACTGTGTCCAGCTCTGGAGACCTCACTTAAAAAAGATATTGATGAGATTGAGCAAGTCCAGAGACAGGCACAAAAATGGTGCAAGGTCTGAGGGACAAAATATATTAGGAAAGATTGGAGGAACTGAATATGGACAGCCTGGAGGACAGAAGGGAAAGCAGGGAGGGGAATATGATCAAAACCTTTAAATATATCAATGGTGTGAATAAGTTTCTAGAAGGCAGTATTTTCAATATTAAGCAAAAATCAAGAACACAGGGACTTCAAACTGACCAGAGGGAAGTTCAGAAGTAATGTCAGAAAGTATTACTTCACAGAAAGAGTAGGGGAAGCTTGGAACCAACTTCTAGTGGAGGTAGTGGTTCTGTGATCACTGAATTAAACATGCTTGAGATAAACACATGTCTATCATCCAACAAACATTTTAAATAAAATAAAAAATGAAATAATAAATAATAAAAAGAAAACAAAAGCAAACAAAAAACTCAAAGGGCAGACTCAATGGACCACTGGGTTTTTTTCTGCCATCAGTTCTCACTAATTTATAGCTTTCCTAAAGCCTTTGTCATTAACATGCTGAAAGGATCCTTAAAAGAAAGAGGGGAAAAGGCAGTGGACAACCATCACAGAAGCTTGCTCTGATGGACTTCCCCTCCTTTCAATGCTAAGGCCACAAACTTGTTTGGTAACAATCACAGAAGTAGTTTTTTTAAAAAATGCTGTTTTGCCTTCATATTTAATCATCTTACAGTGAGGAAAAAAATATTCGAACTCCTGCTGATTTTGTACGTTTGCCCACTGACAAAGAAATGATCAGTCTATAAGCAGGGTTTCCCAACCTTGGCCATGCTAGCTGGGGAATTCTGGGAGTTGAAGTTCACAGGTCTTAAAGTGGCCAAGGTTGGGAAACCCTGTGCTAGAGGTTAAAGTTAAAATCTTATGTACAGAAAGCATATACACTTGTCTATAGATAAGCACCCCTTCATGGATTACTGCCTTGTCGTGGCGAAGGGGCTTGCGTAATTCAATGAAGCTATGAGCTATGCCGTGCAGGGCCACCCAAGACGGAAAGGTCATAGCAGAGAGTTCTGACAAAACGTGATCCACTGGAGAAGGAAATGGCAACCCACTCCAGTATCTTTGCCATGAAAACCCTATGGACAGTACCAAAAGGCAATATAATATGACGCTGGAAGATGAGCCCCTCAGGTCGGAAGGCGTCCAATATGCTACTGGGGAAGAGCAGAGGGCTAGTACTAGTAGCGCCAGAAAGAAAGAAGCAACTGGGCCAAAGCCGAAAGGACACTCAGCTGTGGATGTGTCTGGTGGTGAGGAACCTGGAATGTAAGATCTATGAATCAAGAAAAGCTGGACATGGTCAAACAAGAGATGGCAAGACTGAACATCGACATCTTAGGTATCAGTGAAGTAAAATGGACAGGAATGGGTGAATTTAATTCAGATGACCATCAGGTATACTACTGCGGGCAAGAATCCCTCAGAAGAAATGGAGTAGCCTTCATAGTCAATAAAAGAGTAGGAAAAGGAATACTGGGATACAATCCTCAAAATGACAGAATGATCTCAGTTCGAATCCAAGGCAAACCATTCAATATCACAGTAGTCCAAGTCTATGCCCCAACCACCAGTGCGGAAGAGGATGAAATTGACCGGTTCTATGAAGCCCTACAGCACCTTATAGAACTAACACCCAAAAATGATGTCCTTATCATCATGGGGGATTGGAATGCTAAATAGGAAGCCAAAAGATAACCGGAATAACAGGCAAGTTTGGCCTTGGAGTACAAAATGAAGCAGGGCACAGGCTGATAGAATTTTGTCAAGAGAATACGATGGTCATAGCAAACACTTTTCCAACAACCCAAGAGACGGCTCTACACATGGACATCACCAGATGGTCAACACAGAAATCAGATTGACTATATGCTCTGCAGCCAAAGATGGAGAAGCTCTATACAGTCAGTAAAAACAAGACCAGGAGCTGACTGTGGCTCAGACCATGAGCTTCTCCTTGCAAAGTTTAGGCTTAAACTGAAGAAAGGGAAAAGCACTAGGCCACTCAGGTATGAATTAAATCATATCCCTGTTGAATATACAGTAGAGGTGACAAATAGATTTAAGCAATTAGATCTGATAGACAGAGTGCCTGAAGAACTATGGACGGAGGTTCGCAACATTGTAGAACAGGTAGCAACCAAAACCATCCCAAAGAAAAAGAAATGCAAGAAAGCAAAATGGCTGTCTGAGGAAGTTTTGCAAATAGCTGAGGAAAGGAGGGAAGCGAAAGGCAAGGGAGAAAAAGAAAGATACGCCCAATTGAATGCAGAATTCCAGAGAATAGCTAGAAGAGATAAGAATGCCTTCTTAAATGAACAATGCAAAGAAATAGAAGAAAACAATAGAATAGGGAGGACCAGAGATCTTTTCAAGAAAATTGGAGAGATGAAGGGAACATTTAATGCAAAACTGGGCATGATAAAGGGCCAAAATGGCAGGGACCTAACAGAGGCAGAAGAGATTAAGAAGAGGTGGCAAAATTACATAGAAGAACTATACAAGAATGAGCTTAACCTCCCTGATAACCACGATGAGGTGGTTACTGACCTTGAGCCAGACATCCTAGAATGTGAAGTGAAGTGGGCCTTAGAAAAGCTGAGCAACAACAAAGCTAGTGGAGGTGACAGTATTCCAGCTGAGCTATTCAAAATCTTAAAAGACGATGCAGTAAAAGTGCTACACTCAATTTGCCAGCAAATTTGGAAAACTCAACAGTGGCCACAGGATTGGAAAAGATCAGTTTACATTCCAATTCCAAAGAAAGGCAGTGCCAAAGAATGTTCAAACTATCGCACCATTGCACTCATTTCTCATGCTAGTAAAGTCATGCTTAAAATCCTACAAGCTAGACTTCAGCAGTATGTGGATCGAGAACTACCAGAAGTACAGGCAGGATTTCGAAGAGGCAGAGGAACTAGAGATCAAATTGCCAACATACGCTGGATCATGGAGAAAGCTAGAGAGTTCCAGAAAACATCTACTTCTGCTTCATTGACTATGCTAAAGCCTTTGATTGTGTGGATCATAACAAACTGTGGCAAGTCCTTAAAGAGATGGGAGTACCAGACCATCTTATTTGTCTCTTGAGAAACCTATATGTGGGCCAAGAAGCAACAGTGAGAACTGGACACGGAACCACTGATTGGTTCAAAATTGAGAAAGGAGTCCGGCAAGGCTGTATACTGTCGCCCTGCCTATTTAACTTATATGCAGAGCAGATCATGAGAAAGGCAGGGCTAGATGAATCAAAAGTTGGAATTAAGATTGCTGGAAGAAATATCAACAACCTAAGATATGCAGATGATACCACTCTAATGGCAGAAAGTGAAGAAGAACTAAAGAGCCTCTTGTTGCGGGTGAAGAAGGAGAGTGCAAAACTTGGGTTGAAACTTAACATTAAAAAAACCAAGATCATGGCATCCGGCCCTCTCAATTCCTGGCAAATAGATGGGGAAGAAATGGAGGTAGTGACAGATTTTATTTTCCTGGGCTCCAAGATGACTGCAGATGGGGACTGTAGCCAAGAAATTAAGACGCTTGCTCCTCGGGAGGAAAGCCATGGCAAATCTAGACAGCACACTAAAAAGCAGAGATATCACTCTGTCAAACTTTCTCACTGCCTGCCAAACTCATAATCCCTGAGTCAGGGGCACAGGTAGACGTAAAAGTGCTAGTCGATTATGGATGCTTCCGATGCGTTTTAGTTTGCCATTTGCCATGAAAATGGGCATATGAGCAAAACTGCTGTCCAAACCCATGAGGTTTGAGCAAGCTAATGGCTCCCTGATGGGAGGGACTCTTGTCACGCAATTAAATGAGCCCCTATGCCTAGAAATAGGTTAGCACTGGGAGTTTATTTGCTTCCTGGTGGCTCAAAAAATGACTGAGGCTGTGATCCTAGGATTAGCCTGGTTGGACAAATGGAAGCCATTTATCTGGTGGGAGAAAGGAATGAGAACTGTGAGACTACCTATAGGGCCTAAACCCCCCACTGATTCAACAGACGTTACAGGACACTTTAGGCCACCTAATGAGTGAGCGCACATGGCTGCCTCACTGCCACCAGGTGAGCCACTCATCCCCAGTGAGTACCGGGACCTAGAGGAGATATTTAGCGAGAAAGAATGTGTTGCCCTGCCTCCTCACAGACCCAATGATTGATCTATCGAACTGTTGCTGGGAGCCAAGCTCCCACGACCAAGAATGTACGCTATATCCACCCTCAATATGGAGGAGATGCAGCGATACGTGGGGATTCATTGAACGGGCCAAGTCTGCTATGGGAGCCCCTGTGTTGTTTAAAGAAAAAAAAGATGGGTCTCTTCGTCTCTGCGTGCATTATAAAGGTCTGAATGCGGTGAGTGTGGAAAATAAATACCCCCTCCCCCTCCTGAAGGACTTACTAAGCCACCTGGCTAAGGGGAATGTCTTCCCTAAATTAGACCTGAGAGAGGCATATTACTGGGTGAGAATAAAGGAGGGAGACGAGTGGAAAACTGCCTTCAACTGCCCCATGGGGAGCTATCAATTCAAAGTCATGCCATTTGGACTACAGGGGGCCCCAGCCATATTCATGCAGTTGATTAATGAGGTCCTACATGATCACTTATACAAAGGGGTTCTGGTGTATCTTGATGACATCCTGATATACAGCACGAATATGACTGATCATATAAAGCTGGTGAGAGAAGTGTTAAAGTAACTATTGAATGCCAAGATTTATGTCAAATTGTAGAAATGTGAATTTCACCAGACTCTCAGCCCTTGTTCGGAGAGCAGGGAAGAAAGCAACCGAAACGAGCGCCGAGTCCTCAGGAAAAGGTTTATTGACGGCAGAAAACAACTCCAAGGAAGTCAAAGTCAGCGTTGGCTGCTACCCGCAACCAACGCTGTTAAATACATGTTGAACGTAAACGCCCACACCCCACCCGGCCGCACCCATATCTGCCCATCCCACTGGTGCTGGTGCTGGTGATGACCTATAAAGCCCTAAATGGCGAGGGTCCAGGATATTTGAGGGAACACCTGCTGCCAGCATCAAGTTCCCTTCGTCCAGTGCGCTCCCACAGGGAGGGTCTCCTCAGGGTGCCGCCGGTTAAAGACTGCCGGCGGGTAACACCCAGGGGTAGGGCCTTCTCAGTGGGTGCGCCTGCCCTGTGGAACCAGCTGCCTGCAGAGCTTAGGACTGCCCCCAACCTCCGTTCATTCCGCCGGGACCTGAAGACCTGGCTCTTCGAGCTCTCTGGCCCAGGCTGAGAATATTTTTAATTTTAATTTTAACTGGGTTTTAATTTTCTCAGGGTTCTATTTAATCTCTTTTAATTTTGTTTTAACGTTTGTATTGACTGTTTTTTAAATGCCCTGTAAACCGCCCTGAGTCCTTCGGGAAAGGGCGGTATATAAATCTAAATAATAATAATAATAATAATAATAATAATAATAATAATAATAATAATAATAATAATAATAATAATAATAATAATAATTTAAGGACCGTCCCTCCCCGGAACCTCCTTTCGATTCCTGTTCTGGCACCCGGCACCCTCCATCACCCAGGTAAGCCTCCTCCCACACCCCTAACCCACCACCATCACGTATCGCCCCCGCACCCCTCTCCTGGGCCGGCGCCACCCGCCCCTGATCCCCAGACACCTCCCTGCCCCGCCACGAACCCCCGGTACGTAGAGCTCTCAGGTCCTCTATTGCGCTAACCAGGGCACAGGCCGCAATTCTCCGTCCTGCACACAGGTGGGTAGGAGACAGAAGGCAATGCCCCGCAGGCCTGTGGTGCCCGAGTCTGTCCACTGGCTCCGGCGGCGCCCCGGTAGCCAGCCCCACGGCCGACTCAGGCCCATGTCCTGGCGAAGCCGCGGATCCTGCCGGCACCTGTTGGAAGCGAACAGGCTGCTGTGTGTATGCGCGTGTTTCCACATCATCAGCGGACCCGTTGAGCGCATGCGCGCGGCTCCCAGCTGGCTGTGTATCCCCTCGTCGCCGCCGCTGCTATTCCGGTGTAAGGCGAGGTGCAGGAGCCACCCGCCGCAGGTCAGGAACGTCAGGGCAAGGGATGGGAGGCGAACGGGTCGAGGTGTGGGCTTGGGGATGCGGCGCCGGTAGGAGATGGGAAATCTGGGAGAAGGAGGCCTTCACAGTTAGGTGGGGGCTATTAAACTGGCGACACTATTTAGAAGGGAGCAAAGTGCCTTTTGAAGTATGGACAGATCACAAAAATCTAGAAGCACTGAAAACTCCTTGCAAATTGTCCCCAAAGCAAGTGTGGTGGGCACAATACTTTAACCATTTCAACTTCACTCTAAAGTACATACCAGGAGGAAAAAATCTTCCTAGCTGATGCTAGGAGATTGCCCCAGTACAAAAGTGAACGCAAAGAGGTTAATCAGCCAATTCTTTCCAATCCACAAACTGCTGCTCAACTCACGCCCCGCAGGGCCCCTAATCCTGATGACCCTGGGACAAAGAAAATCAATGGTTCAAAGACAATCAAACCTCCCTAACATGCAAGGAGGGTTTGACTTACAAGTGTGTGTGTGGGGGAAACTGTATTTGCCTGAAGCCCTCCGTCTTAATGCTCTCAAACACAGCCATGATGTAAAACAGGCTGGACACTTTGGTTACTTAAAAACTCTACACCTCATCTGCCTGCAATTTCGGTGGCCGGGGCTAAAACGGGATGTGGAAAACTATGTCAGGAGTTGTACTGTATGTGCCACCATGAAAAGAATTCCAGGGAAACCCCTAGGTTACTGCAGCCAGTGGCAGACCCTTCTCAAACATGGGAAGAAATAGCTATGGACTTTATAGTAGACCTACCTGAAAGTAGAGGAAATACTATCATCTGTACTGTGATAGACCTGTTTTCGAAGCAGGCTCATTTCATCACCTGCAAAGGACTCCCATCTGCCCAACTACTGACTAAATTGTTCCTGAAACATCTACCAGCTGCATGGCACCCCTAAGCGAATACTTTTGGACAGGCGGGTGAAGTTCACAGTGAAGTTTTGGAGGAACTTTCTTAAATTAATTGGATCATCTCAAGGCCTATCATCTGCTTTTTATCCATCTACCAATGGGGCCGCGGAATCCGCTAAGAAGATGGTGGAGCAATCTCTCAGATGTTATGTTTTGTACCAACGAAACACCTCTTTCTCAGAGGTGGCTTACAATAATTCTGTTCACAGCAGCACCGGCTACACACCTTTCAAAGTAGCCACAGGAAAAGCATTCAGCCCAATACCTGAATACCCTCAGGTGCCCTGCTCTTCCCAGAGACTTGATCAATGGGTGAGGAGGTGGGAAGAAGTTTGGAGAAACGCGAAAACTGCTTTAAAAAAGACTTCTGAGAACTTTAAAAAGCAGGCTGATAAAAAGAGGGCTCCCCAAAGAACATTCCAAGTTGGGGAAGAGGTTTATCTGTCGACTAAATATTTACACCTCAAATTACCCAGTAAGAAATTAGGACCAAAATTCTTGAGGCTTTCCCCATCGTAAGGATCATCAACCCGGTCAAAGTAGAATTGAAACTCCCTAGGCTTTTAGGGAGAGTTCACCCTGTCTTCCATTGCAGCTTGTTGAAACCTTTTAGGGGCTCCACTTTAAAACATCCCCCTAAGAAGGCACCCGGGCCCCTTGTAGTGGCAGGACAGACTCACTATGAAGTGAAATGTATTCTTGATTCTAGAACTCTTAAAGGGAAATTGCAGTACCTAGTACAATGGAAGGGATACTCATTGTCTGAAGCCACTTGGGTGAAATCTAGCGATGTGAAAGCCGACAGACTCATCAAAGGTTTTTATGAGAAACACCCCAACAAACCAAGAGATAGTCCCTAACATATCCTTTTGTTTACATTACAGGATCTATCCTTTTTGTAAGGGGGCCCGGATGTCAATGCTGCAAACATCAAATGTTCTTGCTTTGACAATATATGAAGATGCAGCCATTTTTCCCTTAATTTCTGTGTTATTTTTAGAGTTAGAATTAGATGATGCTGGGGGGGGGAGAGGAAGAATATGGGAATTAGTTAGACATAACAACATCATAGTAGAATGTTTTTCAAGGTTGTTTGAAATAAGAGATGATAAGAAATGGGTTGGAGAGCTGGAGGGAAGGTCTGCATTTCAAACTAATTGGAGAATGTGATTTATGACTGTTAATTAGAGGAGGGAATTGTGCTTTATACTATGTGTTTAGGGGAGGAGAATTCAGATTTTGGCTTCGACCATGTACGTGCCGATGCCGTGCTACTTGAATAAAGATTCTTTAAGGTAAACAATGCCTCAAAGTTCTTTGAAGAGTTTCATCTGTCAGAACCATGACATCCACATTATGATTGCCCTCAAATGGCCAGATGGGCATGGCTTGGTAGGTGTGGCTGTGTGGGTGTGGCTGGCTCGATGTTGCTCACTTCAAAGGGCCCCTGGGGGTGGGGGGTCAGGAAAGGCTGGGAGTGGGGATCTGGAGGTCTCCAGTGGAGGAAGGCAAGATCAGGGCGTGCGCCAAAGTGTCGTGCAACAGAGGAGCCTTGCCATCCCTCAAGGAGAGTGAGCACATCAGCAGCCTCGAGGAGGTAATCACGGCTGGGCACCCCCTCAAGGAAGTGGGGCTGGGCTGGGCTGCAGGGTCCCTGTGCCCTGGGAGCTTGAGGGCCAGGCTGGGTGCTTGCCATCCGCTGCCCAGGGCTCTGGGCAGCCCAGGGGACTGTCAACACTAATAGGGTGCCTAGAACCTCTACTCAGGGTGTGGCATTCCATCAGACCACAAGGTGGCTCGTGCTTCACTGGGTGCCCGGCCGTTCCAGGCTGTAGCTCCGTATTTGGCATGAGTGCCATGTTCTCCTCTCTGGTTCTGCCATGCGGCAGAGAGGGTGACCTGGAGTCAGCCCCCACTGATGCTTGGCTTGTGCCTCCCTCTGCTCCCATCTCCGCCTGGCCCATGGAATGAAAGTGGGGGAGATGGGAGCACGGGGTGGCATGAGCCGAGCATCGGCGAGGGCTCTACCAGTTGGCTTGGGGCCCCAATTGGGAAACAGCGCAGTGGAGGTGGTTGATTGAGTAACAACAGATCCCACCTCCCCCCACTTTCCACCGTCCCCACATGTTCATAGATTATAATATTTGATTTTTATATGTATAGACATATTTTAATGACTGTAAGCCACCCAGAGTTACCCTATGGTAAGATCGGCAGCCAATAAATGTTATAAATAAATGAATAAGTGAATTTCTCCATGACCTAGCTGAGGTTTTCAGCAAAAAGGGCTCCAATGAAATACCACCCCATCAACCCACAGACTGTGCTACTGAGATTATCCCCGAAGCCAAACTACCAAAGCCTAAGCTCTCAGGGAGTTAGACGAACTGCGTCGATTCATAGATAAAAATTTGGCTTGGGCCTTCAGCCAGCCAGCCAGACCAAATTATAGATTATAGATGTTTGAATGCCATGTGCATGGACAATGTGTACCCCTTACCCACCATGAAAGACATGCTAGCCCACCTCTCAAAAGGGAGAATCTTTTCTAAGCTAGACTTGTGAGAGGCTTATTACAGGTCAGAATCAAAGGAGATGAGTGGAATACCACTTTTAACTGTCCCCTAGGTTGCTTCCAATTTAAAGTGCTTCCATTTGGACTACAAGGAGCCACAGCAGTGTTTATGCAACTGATAAACGAGGTGCTCCATGAACATCTGTATAAAGGGGTTTTGGTGTACTTGGCCGATATATTAATTTACACCAAAACAAAAGCCGAGCATGTGAAATTAGTCGGAGCAGTCTTAAACAAGCTCCACGCAGCTAAGCTGTATGCCAGGCTTTCAAAATGTGAGTTCCACAAGGAAATTATTGATTATTTAGGCTACCGGATTTCGCATTTTGGAATGGGCCCCACCCCACACTTGAAATCAGTCGCAGAGCTTCCTGGGTTTTGCAAACTTCTACAGGCAATTCATCCCCTCCTTTGTGCAGATTGCATGCCCCATCACAAATTTGCTGAAAACCAAGGGGGGAAATTGAAACCCAGCCAGCTGCTAAAATGGACTATGGAATGCCAAGCGGCATTCGAAAAGCTAAAGAGACTTTTCTCCACAGAGCTGGTGTTGAAGCACCCAGACTCAGAAAAACCATTTGTCATTCAGGCCGATACCAGCGATGTAGCCGTAGGTGTGGTACTACTTCAGGAGAACCAGAAAAGCCAATTGCAGCCCTGCACTTACTTCAAAGAAATTGACAGAGACCGTGCAACGCTGGGTGGTCTGGAGGCATTTCCTGGAAGGGAGCAAGTTCCCTTTCCAAGTATGGACTGATCATAAAAACCTTGAAGCACTCAAAACCCCCAGGAAACTGTCTCCTAAACAGGCATGATGGGCCCAGCACTTCCACTGTTTCAATTTTACCCTCTGGTATTTACCAGGAGGAAAAAACTTTCTAGCAAATGTGTTGTCAAGGATGGCACACTACAATAGCGTAAAAGTAGAGATAGTCAAACCGCTGCTACCTGTGCAACAACTGCCAGCCCCAGTGATCACAAGTGCGCAAACTAAAAGCACCCCACCATTGAATAATGCGGCAGCCATTGAATTCAATCCCTAGAGAAAGACGAGAGGTTCCTTAGAAATAAAGTCCTCTGTTCAATGTGAGAGGGATTGGCCTGGGTGGGAAATTGTACGTTCCAGCCGCTCAAAGACTAAAAACTATGCAGGCCTACCATGATTCAAAATTGGCAGGAAGTTTCAGATTTGTGAAAACCCTCCACCTTCTGAAGATGCAGTTTTGGTGGCCATCTTTAAAGAAGGACATTGAAAGCTACATGCCCAGTTGCCTCATTTGTGCAGCAGCAAAATGGAGGCAAGGAAAAATGCCTGACCTTTTACAGCCGGTAGCAAATCCTTCAGCACCCTGTAGAGAGATCTCTATGGACTTTATCATAGAATTGCAAGAAAGCGCAGGAAATACTGTCATCTGGGTAGTAATGGACCTATTTTCAAAACAGGTTCATTTCATCCCATGTCAAAAGATCCCAACTGCAAAGACTTTGGCCAAAATGTTTGTACAACACATTGTTTGCAGATAAAGGGGTCCAATTCACTTCAAAATTCTGGAAATCCTTTTTGGACCTTTTGGGTACTGATCAGGGCCTGTCATCTAGTCATCATCCTCAAACAAATGGGGGGACAGAACAAAGGAACTCCATTCTAGAACAATACCTTCGATGTTTCATCAACTATCAACAAGATAATTGGACCGACCTGTTACGCTACAACAATGCTGTGCACTCGAGTACTGGATAAACCTCTTTCCAAGTGGCTACAGGACAAAGTTTCAACTCAATGCCCGAACTGCCCACTAATGAACTTACCATCCTTTCCCTTAAGGAATAGGTAAAGCAACTACAAAACACATGGCTAGTTGTTAGAAAGGCTCTGGATGAAGCCAGAGCATCCTATAAAACCCAGGCAGAGAAAAAGAGAATGGAACCTAAATGGTATAACTTTCTACAAGGTTCCTGCAGTCATTACAACCCTCCAAAAAGTTTGGACCAAAATTTGTGGGACGTTTCCCCATCAAATGCCTCATAAACCCTGTGACAGTGGAGTTAGAACTCCCCAAGACATTAAGACAAATCCACCCTGTATTTCATTGCAGTTTATTAAAACTCGAGATAACTTCGCCTTTAAGGCCTGCTGCAGCCCCAACACCACCACCCATTATGGTAGAAAGTGAACAGCATTTTGAGATTAAAGACATCCTAGACTCACATAAACATCATGGGGCTACCCAGTATTTGGTAGCCTGGAAGGACCTTCCAGCATCCCAAAATGAGTGGGTTAATAAGAAGCACGTTAGAGCCCCTAGATTGCTCAAACCTTTTCACACCCGTTATCCTGCTAAACCTGACTAACTGCTGTATTCTCTTTCTCTCCCCATTGTTATTTTCTTTTTCTCCAGGTGAATCTGCCTTTCCTTTAGGGGGGGCAGTATGTCAGACCCTCAATATATTTAAGCCATTTCATTTACTTGTGCATTTCATTTTCAGGTACTACAATTCTGTTGGGAGAGGGGAGGTTTGCTCTGTGGGAGGGGGAAATGTTCTGCGGGTTCTGGGATGTGTTTCCTTTGCTTTGTTCTGTCTTCTTTGAAGTAACCCTCTCTGGGTGTGAAAGGAGGGAGGAATGTGCCTGCAGCCATCTGCCTTATCTCCAGTCAGATGAGACGGGACCATGGAGGAACTGAAACCTTGAGAACTGCACTTTATCACCTGGTTCCCATAACAACTTCACACATATGGATTGGCTAAAATCAAACCAGGCGGTTGGACACTGGGGAGGGGTTTGAAAGGGCAGTTTTAATGTAACGTTTCACGTGGGAAGAATTTAGATCTTGCCTAGCTCTCCTGCTATCACTAACTCTCAATAAAAGTTCCTGTTGAAACAATGCCAGTGTCAACGCTGCTAAAATTGGATGTTCTTGCTTTGACAACATATGTAGATGCAGCCTTTTTCTTTCCTATACTTTATTTTTAGAATTAGATGATACTGTGGGAGGAGGAGGAATGTGATGGGAGTTAGACATAACAATATTGTAAAAGTGTATGAACTCGGGAGGCTTTTGAAATAAGAGATGGTAAGAAATGTGTTAGAGAACAGGAGGGAAAACCTGCAATTCAAACTAATTGAAGAATGTGATTTATGACTGCTAATTAGAGGAGGGAATTGTCTTTTATACTATGTGCTAAGGGGAGGAGAATTCAGATTTTGGCTTCGACCATGTATATGCCAAAGCTATGCTACTGGAATAAAGGTTTTTTAAGGTAAACAATGCCTTGAAGTTTTTTGAAGAGTTTCATTTGTCGGAACCATGACAGCCAGTTTCAAGAGTTCTGCTTTCTTGGGAGCACTAGCTGAGGCAGGTCCTTACAGGTAGTGTGTTGTTGTTTTTGTCTTCCCTGATGAAATTTTATTCCTTTGAAGATGTTGTTGATGGTTTCATGTGTGTTCTGTAGTTCAAGAAAACTGCCCACAGAATTGGCTATTACTCAGATAGTCTCACAGGAAGCTGAAATATGATTTAAACATTATCTGAATTGACCTACAGGAAGCTTCATTTGTGGCTTTCTTCTAGATAGAGTTCAGTGATTTTCTGGGACAAAGGGTTACAGATTTTTGTTAGTTGAGTGACAGTTTTGTTAGAAATGATTGTTTATTAATGGAAGTAGAGATATACCATCTTGGAATCTTACCATTTTATCCCTATTTCTTTTCTCCCCTTAGAAGAACCTTCTTTAGTGAGATGAACTCCCAAAAGATTTATGGATTTTATGAAAATGACTGAAGTTATTCATGACTTTAGCTGGTCTTAAAGACTTGTGGAACACTGTTAAAACTGTTTTGCTTTCCCTATAATCATTAAGACCAAATAAAAACAAGTTATACTTAGAGACTTGCAGTGTGTTCCTTTCAAGAAAGATAGGGGAAAGCTTTGTGATAAAATTCAAAGACCTGCTCTTGGGAATTTTGAATATATTGGAAAATCAAGGATTGTCTCAGACCTTTTATTAGGAAACTTAATAGATGAGAAATATGTGATTTTTGAAGTTGCCAAAGGGTACTTTACAGCTTACAGTGGCTATATATTGGATGATTAAATTGCTGTAGTGCATATCTTTACACATATTAAGGCCATCATCTTTTGAGGAGAATACTTTTTGCCTAAGTTACAATGCTTGGGCATAATTATCTGGGGTATTTACTTTTTTATTTCTTCAAGAGTGATCCTGTCATCTTCCAAGTATAGCAGTCTAGTAAAAAGCCACAATGATATCAAAATATCAAAAAAGAGCCGTGGTGGTGCAGTGGTTAGGATGCAGTACTACAGGCTACTTCTGCTGATTGCCAGCTACCAGCAGTTCGGCAGTTCACTTCTCACCAGCTCAAGGTTGACTCAGCCTTCCATCTTTCCGAGGTCGGTCAAATGAGAAGTCAGATTGTTGGGGGCAATATGCTGACTCTGTAAACCGCTTAGAGAGGGCTGTAAAGCACTGTGAAGTGGTATATAAGTGTTCTATCCCAGCCTCCTCGAATACTGCTCAACCGCTTACTCACGAGGAAAAACACCTTTGCATTGAACAAGACAGGACTTGGTAAGATAAACCCCTTTTATTTTGACACAGCTTTTATGGAACAAAACTCCAACCAGTCCTTTAGCTGTTGAAAAGAACAAGATCGGTCTCTGAGTTCTCAGGTGGAATGCTCAAGGTTTAAGTCACTCAAACACACATTAATCCGACAAACCTGGTTAAATAACCAAGAATCCTGAGGCAAGAAATCCAATGACAGAAGCACAAAGCCATAGCATGAATGGTTGCCTTTGGCAACCAGCCCCTCCCACGCCTCTCTTTATAGTCCACCCAGGGCGTGGCTTCTTAGAGTCTTTTACTTTTCCTGGAGAGCCGCCCCACTGCCCTCCACTGTCCTGCATTCCTTTCCTCCCTGTGCATCTGTGCATCTGGAACAGGCCCCAGCTGCTCCTCATCTTCGCTTAGTTCAGGCCCCCAACCCAGCTGTCTCTGCTTGAGCATGAGTAGATGGGCCCGGTATTACATCTAGCTCTGAGTCTTCGTGCTCCTCAGAGCCTTCCACATACTCTGATGTGACCTCAGACAACCCTTCCCCCTCATCCGTTTCATCTGACTTGCTAAAATAGTGTTGTGTATGTCAGTGGTCCCCACCCTTTCCAGCTATGTGGACCAGCCCGGGGGGTGGAGGGTGGGGAGGGGATGGTTTTGCATGTGCAGTTACCGCTTGCATAAATGGAGCTTTGCACACTCAGCGCTTGTGTTGCCCAGTTTCCAACAAACTGTGGCCCAGTACCAGGCTGCAACTCGGTTTGGGGACCCCTGGTGTATGTCATTGCATCATCATGCACATGACCACATTTTTTGCAATGATGATATACCAAGCATGGTAATCCCTGCATCCCACAGACACTTGTTTCAAAGTCACCATGAGTTTTGAGATTCTGCAATCTTAAGTACCTAGAAGTAGGAGGTTACCTAGTACATATGGGTCAGAGTTTCAAATGGTGTTAGCAGGTAACAAAAAAACTGATGACAACAATACTCATATGGAAAGAGAGAGGTTTAATCTTTTAGAGGAAAAGCTTGTGCCTAGCAATCAGACAAATTGTAGATCATCTCCTTTTCATTCATTTAGCATAGCTCACTTGGCTTTAGTGAGCTTAAATAATAATAATAAAGTTGGAAGGGACCTTGGAGTTTCATCTAGTCCAGAGGTCCCCAACCTATGGGCCGTGGCCCACTACCGGGCCATGGCCTCTTAGCCGCCAGGCCGCGTGAGTAGCTGGGCAGTGCACAGACATGTGTATGCTCACCCCCCCGTCATGCCACCATTGCCGCTAGTATCGCACGGGCGGTGGTGTTGCCACGAACCTTGTGCAGTGGTGGCACCGCTGCAAGTGGCAGGTAGGCTACAGTGTGATCCTTGCGTGGGGGTGGCATCGCTGCAGACTGTGGGGCGATCCTCGCACAGGGGTGGTGGCGAGATCCTAATATGGGATGGTGGTGAGATCCTCACACAGGGCGGCGGCACAATACTTGCACAGGGCAGGGTGGCATCAGTGGAGGCCACTGCACTGGTGATACCATCGCCGCGAGCCTGGTGGCAGTGGAACTTCTCCCACCAGGACGCCAACCCAAAAATGTTGGAGACCCCTGATCTAGTCCAACCCCCTGCTCAGGCAGGAAAACCTATACCATTTCAGACAAATGACTGTCCAGTCTCTTCCAGTGTTGGAGCATTCACAGCTTCTGGAGGCAGGTTGTTCCACTGATTAATTGTGCTAACTCTCAGGAAATTTCTCCTTAGTTCTAGGTTGCTTCTCTCTTTGGTTAGTTTCCATCCATTGCTTCTTGTCTTCAGGTGCTTTGGAGAATAGCTTGACTCCCTCTTCTTTGTGGCAAACCCTGAGATAGTGGAACACTGCTATCATGTCACCCCTTGTCCTTCTCTTCATTAAACTAGACATACCCAATTCCAGCAACCGTTCCCTATATGTTTTAGCCTCCAGACCTCTAATCAACTTTGTTGCTCTTCTCTGCACTCTTTCTAGAGTCTCAACATCTTTTTTACATCATGGTGACCAAAACTGGATGCAGTATTTCAGGTGTGGCCTTACCATGGCATTGTAAAGTGGTATTAACACTCCACGTGATCTTGATTCTATCCCTCTGTTAATGCAGCTTAGCACTGTGTTGGCTTTTTTGGCAGCTGCAACACACTGCTGGCTCATATTTAAGTGATTGTCCACTAGGACTCCGAGATCCCTCTCATAGTTACTACTATTGAGCACCGGTTGCCCTCCGGGTGAGATTCAAGGTGCTGGTAATGACCTATAAAGCTCTAAATGGCTTGGGTCTGGATTATGTAAGGGAACACCTGCTGCCGGCATCAACTTCCCATCGTCCTGTGCGCTCCCACAGGGAACGCCTTCTTAGGGTACCGCCGGTTAAGGAATGCCGGCGGGTTATCCCCAGGGGAAGGGCGTTCCCTGTGGGCGTGCCGGCCCTTTGGAACCAGCTTCCCACGGAGCTTAGGACCGCCCCCGACCTTCGCTCATTTCGTAGGGACTTGAAAACCTGGTTTTTTGAGTTGTCTTGCCCAGACTGAGGGGTTTTAATTTTTAATTAATGGGGTTTTAGTTAAGTTCAGGGATTAATTTAATCTTAGTTTTAATCGTTTTTAATTGTATATGATGTATTTTAACTTTTAATTTTCCCTGTAAACCGCCCTGAGTCCTACGGGAATAGGGCGGTATATAAATTTAAATATTAATATGAATTTAAATATAAATAAACATATCACCTATACTATACCTGTGCATTTGGTTTTACTTGCCTAAATGTAGAACCTTACTTTTTTCACCATTGAATTTCATTTTGTTAGATAGCGCCCAATGTTCAAGTCTGTCAAGATCCTTCTGTATCTTAAGCCTATCTTCTGCGGTGTTGGCTATTCCTGCCAGCTTGGTGTCATCTGCAAATTTGATGAGTTCCCCATCTATCCCCTCATCCAAATCATTGATGAAGATGTTGAAGAGCACTGGGCCCAGAACAGAGCCCTGGGGCACCCCACTACACACTTCCCTCCATGTAGATGTGGTTCCATTGAGGACCACACGCTGAGTATGGCCGGTCAGCCATCTATGAATCCATCTGGTGGTGATGCTATCTAACCCACATTTTTCTATCTTATTGAGTAGTAGGTTGTAGTTTACTTTATCAAATGCTTTACTGAAGTCCAAGTAAATTATATCCACAGCATTCCTCTGGTCCACTAATTTTGTCACTTGGTCAAAGAATGCAATAAGATTTGTCTGGCATGATCTGTTTTTGACAAACCCATGTTGGCTTTCGGTAATGACTTTGTTTGCCTCTAGGTGTTCGCTGATTCGTTGTTTTATTATCTTTTCCAGAATCTTTCCAGGTATTGAGGTCAGGCTGATAGGTGTGTAGTTTCTTGGATCATTTTTTTTTCCTTTTTTGAAGATGGGAATTACATCAGCTCTTTTCCACTCCTCTGGTAGTTCCCCAGTGCTCCAGGATATTTGAAAGATATAGTCCAGTGTTTCTGAGACCACATCTGCCAGTTCCTTGAGAACTTTGGGGTGTAATCCATCTGGTCCTGGTGATTTGAACTAATCTAGGGTGGACAGGTGCTCACTTACCATTTTCTTGCCTATCTTGTGTTTCTAGTGTTTTTTACGGTACTGTTTTTGATAGGTTGGACTGTTTTTTCCCTTTGTGTAAAGACGGATGGAAAAAATGAGTTAAATAGTGTTGCTTTCTCCCTGTTGCTTGTCACCTTCTTGCCACTTTCTCCCACTAATGGACCAATCATTTCCTTAACTTTTTTCTTGTTTTTTACATGTTGAAATAAGCTTTTTTTGTTATTTTTTACTTTTGTCGCAAGCCTTAGTTCATTTTGAGCCTGAGCTTTCCTCACTTCATCTTTGCAGGCTTGGGCTATTTGCTGATATTCTGACTTAGTTATGTGCCCCTCTTTCCACTTTCTATACTTGTCCTTTTTGTCTTTCAATTTATCAGAGAGTTCTTTATGCAGCCATGCTGGTTTCTTTTGAGAGCTGTTATTTTTCTTCTTTGTTGGTATTGTACTAGACTGGGCTTTTATAATCTCACTTTTCAAGATTTCCCAAGCTTCTTGAGTTGTTTTCCCTTTAGGATTCTCATCCATGGAATCCTTCCCAAGGTCTCTCTAAGTTTCTTGAAATTAGCTCTCTTAAAGTTCAAGACTCTAGTTTGACTGTGTTCTACTGCTTGTCCTTGCATAATGTTGAATTTCAATATTTCATGATCACTCCCCCCCAAGGTTCCTGTGGCTTCAACCCCTTCTATCACTTCATCTCTGTTAGTGAGAATTAGATCCAATATGGCTGATCCCCTAGTTCCCTTCCTTCTTGGGTTGGAGGAAAATGGTTTCCTCCAAGCGAGGGGCACAGCTGCCCACAGTTCCAGGCAACCATATCCATTGGAGAGCAGTGAAGTGGGCGTTTTTCTCCATTGCTGAGCCACTTAGAGCTCCAGCTGACTGCATATTTAATCTCTTTGTTTATTGCTAGTCCTTCCCTCGGGCTTTATAATGACAGTTCGCATAGAAAATCACATTACAGTGGAAACATGTATATTTAATGCACTTAAGGGACTTACCCTGCCATCAAAACACAACTCAACTAAAAAAAACTTTCTGCACTTTCTTACATCCAGTGAAAGTACTGTGTTCTCTGCTCTGTTACAAGAGACAGATATGAAAGTGCATCTAATTTTTCACAAGTTTCAGTGCTAGAACTGTGCAATTTAAGCTCATACCACAAACTAGTTACACTGCATTTCTTTAGGTACCGTGAGATGATCCCGTTTGTGAGGAATAAAAATTTCAACTCCAAGGATGTTGGAAAACAAAACAAGTTTTATTAAAGCTTTTGCAAAAGCTGGTGTACCCTTCTACAGCTATATGCAAATAAAAGGCCACACACTGAATGAATTTCTTCATAGGTTTTTATACCCTGTCCCGTGCATCATGCCATATCCTTCCAAAGTGAGCCCAGTTGATAGGCCCACCCAGTCACATCCTTTCTGATCGCCTAGCAACCATTACAATTACCAAACCCTCCAATTATTAGATCAAAAGTCCCTTTTGTTACTGTCTTATCTCCACTCCCTTGTCTGTGGCATGATTTGTAACATCCTGCTAAGGGTGTAGCTTTATCTATAAGATGAACTGCTACCCAAAGTGGATAATTGCAATTTTAAAGGATCTATGTCTTCCCTTGTTTATAAGAGTGTCTACTTTTTGGACTTCTGGTGACGTTGCAGCAACACGGGCACAGGGGAACGAGGCTCCATTTCCCATGCCCGAATTCTACGTGCTGGGGGGGGGGGTCCAAAAGGACCGAACGTTGCCCCGTAGAGGTGACGGGACAACCTTTGTAGATTGCGGGTCAGCAGTAGCTGACACGCTTGATAAAAGAAGCCCTCAGGACCAGCAGGAAGAAAGGCTGACCGCACCCATGCTGTCAGCCAGAACCTGCTGATCACCAGAAGAAAAAGACTACAGCTAAGAGGAAAGCAAAACAGCTGATCTGGGTGAGACTATTTTCCTTATCTCTCTTCAAATGAGAATACCGCTTCTGGAAAAAAACTCCCAAAAAGCAAGAAATCCCGAAAGCTATAGGGAGGGGGGAGACTTTTCCTTTACTCCTCCCTCCTGGAAAATACAAGTGGCAGTTTAAGGTTTGGGTGGAAATTAAAGAGACTTACAACAATATTGTGAAGATAATTAAGTGGGACAGAAGAAGAATATTTTGGGAAGCTTTAACATTCATAAACTTTTCTTTTTATTTTTTGTTTGGAAACCATCGAATTATAACTTTGCAAACTTGGTAAAGCTTGGCTGGGAAAATATAAAATGGACATCTATTGACATCTAGTGGCAAAACTAAGAACTACACTTGGCCTTGTTTTTTAAAAAAAATTATCAAGCTTTTGTGGTTGGAGTGTGAGAACTTGGCTAGACGCCCAGACACAGTTTATAAACTAAACTCTTTGATGTCCCTGGAATTTATAGCCCTGGAGATTGTGGCTGGAAAAGAGAAGAATCTCTTTGGGTTGCTTTTTTCTACAGGATGGATTATAATTAAAACATAAATTGTTTTGAAGTCGTCGGACTTCCTTTGATTACAAGTACAGCTTGACCTGGAATTTTATAAGCTGTTTTGAGACAGAGTGAATGGCAAGAAACTACTATTAGTAAGATACTTTAGATTATAATTTTGAAAGATTGACAACACAGAACCTTGGGATAAATGTTATACTTTTTTTTTCTTTTTCCCTTTTCCCGTTTTCTACCTACCTCTCCTATCTGTTAGGAGCTCATTGGATTATAAATTTTGAACTACTCGTTAGATTACAAAGTATTATTAAAAGATTAAGATGAGTGTCCCAAATTTATCCAAAGTTGGCAAAAAAGTACCCTCTGCCCCTTCTTCTGCCTCTGCAAGTCCAGTCTATCAGAGATCAGTTGACACAATGTTCCAACAAGAAAAGGCTAATAACTTCCAGAAAGAAACACAAGCGACACTACAAGCAATCCAAGAGACAATTGCTACTCATATGACAGCTACAATGAAACATCATGAAGAGATGAAAGATGACAAAATGAACCAAAAAATTAATAATACGGACTCTCAATTTGAAAATTTTAAACAGATGATCACAAAAAATGAACAAAGGATTAAAGAAATAGAAGATAAATCAACAGGTGGACCAGAAATTAGAAGACTTAAAAGATGAAAACCAGAAATTGATGCAAACAAATGGAGAATTAGAGGATTCAATAGCTGTCATGGAAATGAAAAAGGCTTCTTACTTAAGATTTCAAAACATAATGGAAGATAAGGAAGAGGACCTTGTAGACCTGATAACGGAATAAATGGCTGGCGCATTAGAAATTGGGAAACAATTCTACAATAATGTCTTAAAAGCAACCCCATTAACACTTCTGGAAGCTGCAAAGGGATCTGGAGAAGGAGAACATCAAGAGGATGAAACAGAGGAAAATGGAGCTGGAGGAGATCAAGTTATAACTTCTTTGGATGATCCTAGAGAGCAAAGGGTAACGCGTGCTGCTTTAAAACGAGCAAAGAAAATAAAAGAACAAGACCAGCAAAAGTCCTCAGAATCTTCACAACGTACTCATAGCCAAGCAGTGGGAGGAGCACGGCCTAAAGAAGATAGTCCTATCAAAGCTGTGGTCCAAGAGCTTTGGGAGGATATGCATGGCAACTAAATTCCTAACCTGGAACGTTAATGGACTAAATTCACCACAGAAGAGGAAGAAAGTTTTTCAATATTTAAAACAATTTAAGACAGATGTTATATGTTTGCAAGAAATGCATATTAGAGTTTTGGATCAAAAGTATTTATCGAACTCGAAGTTGGGTACGCAATTTGTTGCTTCTGCAGAAAACAAGAAAAATGGAGTGGTTGTTTATGTTAAAAGTGCCTTAACAGCAGACTTAATTGAAGCAGACAAGCATGGAAGATATGTTATGATTGAGCTGCTGTTAGAAGGTAAAAAGACGCTTTTAGTTGGATTATATGCACCTAATCAACAACAAGATGACTTTTTTAGTTTACTTCACACAAAGCTTACCCAGTTGGATTATAAATCTTTTATTTTTATGGGGGACTGGAATGGTGTTTTGGATGTACAGTTGGACAAGGCTGGAGTTTTCAAGCGCACTCCAAGTCATGCTAGATTGCCTAAATCTTTTTTTGAAATGAAGGATGACCTGGAACTGCGAGATATTTGGCGTGAGAGACATTTGCAGGAGAAGGATTATACTTTTTATTCTGATAGACATCAATCTTTTTCGAGGATTGATTTTATTTTGTTGACTAATGATTTTTTTTTGAGGACCAAAAAGGTGAAGATTTGTGCAAGAACTATCTCTGATCATAGTCCAGTTTGGTTAGAGATTGATAAGGAGATAAGAGACAGGCGCTCGTGGCGCGTAAATGAGAATTTGTTTAGAAATCAGAGAAATGTGGAAGAATGCAAACAGCGGATGAAGGATTTTTTTGAGACTAACATGTATAAGGGTACCTCTATGGATATGGTTTGGGATGCTAGCAAGGCCTATATGAGAGGGGTGTTGATATATATGAATAATAAACATAGACGTGCAGTGGAAACTAGAAGGAAAGAACTGGAGAATGAAATAAAGGAAAAAGAAAAGGCTTTGATTTTGAACCCAGAGGATGTGAAGACCAAGGAGGCTATTAGATTGCTAAGAGGACAATTTGATAAATTAATGGCTGATCAAGTGGCGACCAATCTGCGGTTTGCTAGGCATAATACTTTTTGCAACGCTAATAAACCAGGCAGATGGTTAGCTTATAGATTGAGGAAAAAACAAAGGGCTTCTAATATAGATAAGATTGAGTATAAAGGAAGGGTTGTGTTTCAACAGAATCTTATTAAGGATGCTTTTGTGGATTTTTATTCGAAATTATATGCTAAAGAGGAAATTAATGAAAAAGATATTGATATATATTTGGAGAATGCTAGCATCCCGGTTCTTACGCAAGTACAAAAAGAGGGGATTAATCAACTGATTACAGAAGAAGAAATTTTTACAGCAATTAAGGAATTGAAGGTGGACAAAGCACCAGGTACGGATGGCTTGACTGCGGCCTATTACAAAAATTTACAATTAGAGATGATAAAACCGTTAAAGGAACTGTTCCAGACAATCCAGAGGGGGGGAAAGGTGCCACCGTCTTGGAGAACAGCTTTTATTTCTTTGATTCCGAAGGAAGACCAAGATGCTACTCAAGTTAAAAACTATAGACCGATATCGCTTTTAAATACAGATTACAAGATATTTGCTAAGGTTTTGGCTAATAGACTGATGAGGGTTCTGCAACAGGTGATTCATGGGGATCAAACGGGGTTTATTAGTGGTAGGCAAATGAAAAGTAATGTGAGGCATATAGTTGATGTGTTAGAGTTTTTGGAAAGGAACAACCAGATCGCTGCGGTGCTAATTTTTTTAGATGCTGAAAAAGCTTTTGATCAATTGAATTGGAAATTCTTGTTGAAAGTTTTAGATAAAATGGATTTTGGGGAAAATTTTCTACAACCGATTAGGGCATTATATCAAAAACAAACTGCCCGAATTATAGTTAATAATAGTTTGACAGAAGCATGTAATATTGAGAAGGGCACAAGGCAAGGGTGTCCGTTATCGCCCTTGTTATTTGTGTTAACATTAGAGATATTATTGGTTAAAATTCGGAATTCGGAAAAAATTAAGGGGATACGAATTGGAGATCAGGACTATAGATTGAGAGCATTCGCAGATGATCTGGTTGTTACAGTGACCCAGCCAGAGAACTCTGTTGTGGACCTGATGGAGATAATAACACAATATGGGAAGGTTTCTGGATTTAAAGTTAATATACAGAAAACCAAAATTTTGGCTAGAAATATGACAGTTTCGCAAAAGGCTCTCTTAGAAGGATTAACTGGATTTGAGATTGTTAAAAGGGTTAAATATTTGGGGGTGATTTTGTCGCCCTCTAATACAAAGCTATATAAAAATAATTATGAAAAACTATGGGGGAAAATTCAAAAAGAACTGGAGAGTTGGGAAAAGTTGCAATTGTCTTTGTTGGGACGGATTGCAGCAGTAAAAATGAATGTCCTGCCTAAATTTTTATTTTTATTTCAAATGATACCGATTCTTAAGAAAGATTCTAATCTGGAGGAATGGCAGCGAGGTATCAATAAATTTGTGTGGGCAGGGAAAAAGCCACGAGTTAAACTTAAGATTATGCAGGATACTCGTGAGAGAGGTGGCCTTAAATTGCCTAATTTTAAATTATATTATGAAGCTGCTGCATTAGTAGGAATAAGTGATTGGATTAATTTGACGCAAGGGAGGTTATTAAATCTTGAGGGCCATGATTTGTTGTTTGGCTGGCATGCATATTTGTTGTATGATAAGAAGGTAGACAACGTGTTTAGGGTGCATATTTTAAGACAGGCATTGCTGAGAGTTTGGAAGAAGTATAGACATAAGTTAAGTTGCAAGATACCATTGTGGGCAATTCCAAAACACGCAATAGAAAATATACATGCTGGCTTCAAACATGATGTGACTACGTACAAGGAGATTCTTAGCTTGGAAAGAATTGTTTGGTGTCTGAAATCATATAGCCTCTTGCGAGAAGAGAAGGTTGTTCAAAACTGGTTTCAATATATTCAGTTACGGGCCAGGTGGAAAGAAGACCAGAAAAATGGATTTACAATCATTGATGAAAATTTGATAAAGCAAATTAGAAATCAGGGACCTGCACATATCAAACGGATATATCTTGCATTGATAGAGATTGACTCAGAAACAGAGCTTGTTAAGGATTGTATGATAAAATGGGCCCAAAACATTCAGGAAGTTATCACAATGGACACGTGGGAAAAGATTTGGGTGAGGAACGTAAAATTTACTCAAGCTCAAAATCTAAGAGAGAACTTTTATAAAATGTTTTATAGATGGCATTTAGATCCTAAAAAGCTTGCAAGTATGTATCCGAATTATCAGCCTAAATGTTGGAGGTGCGGTGATGAAGATGCAACATATTTTCACATATGGTGGACATGTAAGAAGGTTAAGGCCTTTTGGATAAAAGTTTGGTGGAATATGCAGAAGATTTTTAAACAGAGGATAAAGTTTTGTCCGCAATTTTTTTTGTTGGGAATAATTGCAGACGCTACAGTTGTGGACACCAAATTGATGTTGAACTTAATTACGGCAGCAAGACTTTTGATAGGCCAATATTGGAAGAAAGAGGAACTGCCGACTATAGAAGAGTGGACTTTAAAGGTTTCCGACCTGGCAGAGATGGCGAAGATTTCGGCCTATTTGAAAGACCATTTGCAAGAACGCTATATTATGGAATGGAGAAAATGGATTGAGTTTATCCAGAACAAGTATAGGGTTAAGAGGTTTTATGTAGCATTTGAATAAGTCTTCTTTCGTTTTTTTTCTCTTTCTTTTCTTATTTTAGTTTCTTTTTGTACATATTCAATATTACTAAGGCTTGTTTATCCTATATAAGCTAGAGAGTGATGGATTTTAGACTTTATAGTTGTTAGTATATGATTGTTTATGATTGTTTTTTATATATATACCTTGTATTTAGCTCTGGGAAGTCAGGGGGGGAGGGGGGGAGGTAGGGGGGGAGGAGGGAGGGGGAAGGGGGGATTTTTAAAGGAAAATTGTATTTTAAAACTTTTCAATAAAAAAAAAAGAAATTGGGAAACAGGAAATGGAAGGAGAATTAGATCAAATCTGTCAAGTCAATTCAAACTACATGAGAAGAAACAAAGTTCCTAGAGAAGTGCAAGTAAGATTTCTAAAAAGATCTATAAGAGATGAGATTTTGAGAAGAGTGAGAGATGATCCTTTGAAATATAGAGAAAGAAATTATAGTTCTCAAACAAATTCCTAGTAGAATAAGAGAATCCCAAAGAGAATATCAATTTTTAACTAGAAAATTAATTGAAAAAGGAGTGAATTTCAGATGGCTGATCCCTGAAGGGATTTTAATTTATTGGGACATGAAAAGATACAGATTGGACATGCCAGTTAAAGCAATGGAATGCTGTGATAACCACAAAGCATTTATGCAAGGAGATGATTTTGAATCTGGTACAGCGAGAGAGACAAAGAGACAGGAAGAAACAGCAATAGAAGGAGCAGCTAAACCAAGACAGGAAGAAGAAATTAAAAATACATATACAGAAGAAGGGGCAAGACCAAGAGAACAGAGACAGATAAGATCAACTAGAAGATTAAGACCTAGGTATAATTGAAAGAGATGGGGAAGGAAAGTGGGATCCTGTCAATGAATATAAACGGACTAAACTCCCACTCAAAAAGGAATTTTTTTTACACAACTACAAAAATTAAAAATAGATATAATTTGCCTCCAAGAAACACATATTAAGAGACAACACCATAAATTGTAAGACCAACCGAAAATTGGTGAACTCCATTTTGCATTACTGTAGCACAACAAAAGAAAAGAGGAATAACCCTATATATTAAAGAAACAATGAACCCTAAACAAATTTATGTGGATGAAGAGGGAAGAATATTAATGGTAGAAATAATGATGGACCAAAACCAGATACTGATGGTAGCAATATATGCACCAAATGATAAACAAGAACAATTTTACCAATAACTATATAAAATAATAATAGGTTTAGGTTTAGGTTTAGGTTTATTAGATTTGTATACCGCCCTTCTCCCTAGGGACTCAGGGCGGTTCACAGGGCATACATAAACAACAATACAAAAGTTAAAAGAAAATTAAACCAGTGCCCAGTTAAAACAACCATAATAAATACTAAAAAAACCAATTTAAAAACCCATATTCCCCCATCAGGCCAGACCAGCTAATTCAAATAAGTGGGTCTTCAAACCGCGGCGGAAGGATCGGAGGTCAGATGCCATCCGGAGCTCAACTGGCAGTTGATTCCATAATGCTGGAGCGCCCACAGAGAAGGCCCTCCCCCTGGGGGCCACCAGTCGACATTCCCTGACCGGAGGCACCCTGAGGAGGCCCTCTCTGTGGGCACGTACTGGGCGGAGGGAAGTTGACGCCGGCAGCAGGTGGTCCCCGAGGTAACCCGGACCCATGCCATGTAAGGACTTAAAGATCATAACTAGGACCTTGAACCTCACCCGGAAGACAACTGGTAACCAATGCAGCTCGCGGAGCAAAGGTGTAACATGGGAGTACCGGGAAACTCCCAAGACAACTCTCGCGGCCGCATTCTGTACCAGTTGGAGCCTCCGAGTGGTCTTCAAGGGAAGCCCCATGTAGAGAGCATTACAGTAGTCTAGGCGAGACGTCACGAGCGCATGAGTGACCGTACACAGGGCATCCCGGTCCAGATAGGGCCGCAACTGGCGCACCAGGCGAACCTGGGCGAAAGCCCCCCTAGTCACAGCTGCTACATGATCTTCCAGGGTAAGTCGTGAATCTAGGAGGACTCCCAAGTTGCGAGCCCTATCCACGGGGGGTAACAGCTCACCCCCCATAGAAAGAGATGGAACATTTTGAATGTCCCGGGATGCCGGAATGTACAGCCACTCAGTCTTGTCAGGGTTGAGTTGAAGTCTGTTCCTCCCCATCCAGACCCGAACCGCCTCCAGGCAACGGGACATCACAGCGAGGGCATCACTGGGGTGGTTTGGGGTCGAAATAAAAAGTTGGGTATCATCAGCATATTGATGATACCCAACTCCAAAACCACGAATGATCTCGCCCAGCAGTTTCATGTAGATGTTGAACAGGAGAGGCGAGAGAACCGACCCCTGAGGAACTCCACAAACGAGAGACCTAGGGGCCGATCTCTGCCCCCCTGCCAACACCGACTGCAAGCGTCCCAGGAGATAGGAGGAGAACCACTGAAAAACTGTGCCTCCCACTCCCAATCCCCTGAGACGCCGCAGCAAGATACCATGGTCGATGGTATCGAAAGCCGCTGAGAGGTCTAATAGGACTAGGACAGAGGAATGTCCCCTATCCCGAGCCCTCCAGAGATCATTCACCAGAGCGACCAATGCCGTCTCCGTGCTGTACCCGGGCCTGAAACCCGATTGGTAGGGGTCCAGATAATCCGCTTCCTCCAGGACCAGAGGGAGCTGACGCGCCACCACACTCTCAACAACCTTCGCAAGAAAGCGAAGGTTGGAGACTGGACGAAAGTTGTTCAATACAGCTGGGTCCAAGGCAGGCTTCTTGAGGAGAGGTCTCACCACCGCCTCCTTCAAGGCGGTGGGGAAATAACCCTCACTCAAAGAAGCAGATATAACCGCCTGGAGCCAGCCTCGTGTCCTCTCCCTAGCTGCATAAACCAGCCAGGAAGGGCACGGATCCAATAAACATGTGGAGCTCAGCTTCCCCAAAATCCTGTCCACTTCATCAGGGGTCACAGAATCAAACTCTTCCCAGATAACATTGACAAGACCGCCCGTGTCCTGATCGCCAGACTCTGCCCAGCTGGAGTCCAAACCGGTCCAAATCCGAGCGATTTTATCCGACAGATGTTGACTAAATTCCTCAGCACAACCCTGCAAGGGATCCTCCCTCACCTCCTGATTAAGAAGGGAGCGAGTCACCCTAAACAGGGCGGCCGGGCGATTATCTGCGGACGCGATGAGGGTGGAGAAGTAATTACACCTCGCCACCCTCATCGCTGCGAGATAAGACCTAATATAGGTTCTTAACCGCAACCGGTCGGATTCAGTTCGGCTAGACCTCCAGCAGCTCTCTAGGCCCCGTTTCCGACGCTTCATCTCCCGGAGCTCCGCGGAGAACCATGGAGCTCGCTGGGATCTGCACCGGGTCAGGGGCCGCAAGGGTACAACCCGGTCAAGTGCCTCAGTGGCTGCCCTTTCCCAGGCTTCCACTAAGGCATCCACCGAGTTGTGAGCAATGGAGGCAGGTGGGGACCCCAGCGCTGCTTGGAATCTATCAGGATCCATTAAGCGTCTGGGGTGGAACCATCTAATTGGCTCCGTACCCCCACGGCGGGGGGTGGCAAAACGGAAGACCATCCACAGGAGGTGATGATCGGTCCATGACAGGGGCATAATAAATGGAGAGCCCCCACCAAGATCATCCAACCACCGTCCAGATAAAAAAATCAGGTCAAGGGTGTGGCCTCCCTCATGAGTTGGTTCAGAAATTACTTGCGTCAGGTCCATGGCCGTCATGGAAGCCATGAACTCCCGAGCTAGCTCAGATGAACCTCCCAGGGATGGTAGATTGAAGTCTCCCAAAACTATAAGTTTGGGAAACTCAACCACCAACCCCGAGAGGGTATCGAGCAGCTCGGGCAGGGCTGCTGCTGCGCGACTAGGCGAAATGTACACCAGCAGCAAGCCCAACTGCGCCCCAGAACCAAATCTCACAAAGAGAGACTCACACCCGACTATCTGAGAAACGGTGGTCTTCCGCGGACATAAGGTCTCCCTAATAATCACCGCCACTCCCCCACCCCTACCATGAGCTCGTGGCCAATGTAGCACCCGGAAGCCTGGTGGGCAGAGGTCAACCAAAGGGACCCCACCCTCTGGGCCCAACCAAGTCTCCGTGATGCAAGCCAGGTCCGTGTGCTCACCCTCAACTAAATCCCTAACGAGGGGAGCTTTATTAACCACGGACCTGGCATTCAGGTACACCAGCCGGAGCTCAGGAGGCTGCACATCCTCGCTCCCGGGACCTCGGGGAAGAATCAGAGGGTCGGAGCGCCCCACCGCTTGCAAATAGCGGAGACAGCCGGTAACGATACGGCCCTCTGTCTATCCACCTGCTGCCATTCCCCGTCGTGGGAATCGGTAATCCCACGACCTGCTCATGAGCCCCGGAGACAACCACACCCCGCTCTCCCCCCGAGCGGTCGGACCCAAGTCTGGCCTGAGCCATGGTTGATTGGCCACCCCCCATAGCCAAACAACCCCTATCTCCCACCCCTCTCCCTAACCCCATAAAAAATTTCGATAAAAAAGTAATCAGAGGCCTTCTATTAAATTTGTATTGACGGCCTCTGCCCCTGCCCAGCCATCTCTCCGGGTCCCAGAACTCGGGCCCGTCATCGAGGTTACGAGTATTTAAGGAGGCGGGTCGCACCCAGGAGAGGGGGGCACCCCTGAGGGCGTACAAGTCCGTGCTAGTGTATTGTCGCATGAGTCTAGGAAGTCCAGGATAGGCATCCCATTAGTTGTCCATGGGAGGATCGAACATGGAGACAGATATCTGGGTCCCCACCCAACTTCACTGCCACTCAGTCGGGTGCCCCCAGAGACGGGCCGCCCCCCGCCCTCTCACGACGGGTTGCAACTCTGTTCCTGGAGGTGGACCAGATATCCTCTGGGTAGGCAAACCCCATAGAGCTCCCACCTCTATGGGGCTGCAAATGGAAAAGTCAAGCCACTCTCCCACCGTGGCCGATACCCAGGTGTGCCCAAAATCCAAGGGGAGAGGGGGGAGGGTAGGCAGGAAGATGATAAATATATATGTCCATATGTCCGAGGCAAAAAGGGTAGGCAGGCCAGGATAGTGAAGATGGTCCAAAGTCGCCGTCGTCGCTGCAAAAGCAGTCCAAAAGCGGTGCAGGAACCACATCATCTTTACACCCTTATGATGACCCGCGGTCGTCTTCTCCGCCACTAAATGGCTTGAAGACGCCGTCGCCGCCAAGATGACTGACAATCGCCCTCTCCACCGCCAAAACGGCCCGAGGGCGACACCGCCGCTGAAAGCGGCCCGAGGCGACCTAGGGCAACAAGGGGGCCCCACCGCCGGCGAGAGGGCCAAAAGCCCAAAAAGCGCCAAAGCCAGCCACCGGCCACCGCGAACGGGCCACACAGAATTGGACTATCAAAATTTTTGTATAATGGGAGACTTCAATGCAATAATAGATGGAACTTTGGACTATAAAAGCAATAACAAGGGAAGAAAGGAAGAAATATATTACCTAAAGCGTTTTTTAAACTAGCAGAAGAACTCTGTATTCAAGACATATGGAGAGAAAAAAATAAAAAAACTGCAATATACATTTTACTCAAATAGACATAAATCATGGTCTAGAATTGATATGATATGGACATCTTTGGAACTTAGCGTGATGATACAAGAAGTAGAGATAGAAACTAATATCTGGGCAGATCACAATCCAATAAAGATGACTTGGAGAGGAGCCAAGAAAAAAAATTAAGATGGTCCTTGAACAAATCTATATTGAAAAAAAAAAGAATTTATACAACTAGCAACAAAGGAAATGGACTTCTTTTTTAAAATAAAGAAGAAAGAAGAGACGTCGCTTCAAAATGTGTGGGACACAGCTAAAGCATATCTCAGACGGCTGGCTATAACCTATACTACTAAAAACAATAAAGAAAGAAAACAGTTAAAGTTGAAGGAAGGATTTAGAAAATCAGAATTAGATCTACAAATCGACCCACAAAAGAAAATACTCAAAAAACAAATGGAGATAATAAAACATAAACAAACTTATTAGAGGCAGAAATAATGGCTCAGCTGATTAAAAGGGCTAAACAGAACTTTTTTGAAAATGCCAATAAACCAGGGAGATGGTTAGCATATAGACTGAAAAAAGAAAAAGAAAAAACTGATAAACAAGTTGCAAGACCCAAAAGGTGAATTACAGTTTCAAAATGACACAATTAAAAGAAATATTAAAGACTTTTACGAGATACTTTACAACGCAGAGGAAATTTCAAAAGAAAAAATACAGCAGTACCTAAAAATAGCAGACTTACCAAAAGTTCCAGAGAATATTCAAAACATATTAAATGGAAAAATATCAATGATGGAGATAACAGAAGCGATAAAAAGGGAAAAAATGATAAGACCCCGGGCCCAGATGGATTACCTGCAGAGCTCTACAAATCATTACAAGATATATTAGGCCCAATATTGAAATAACTGTGTAATGAAATAATTCTGGAGGCTAAAATACCAAATACATGGACTGAAGCTAACATTACCTTAATACCCAAAGAAGATTCTGATTTGATGCAAATAAAAAATTACAGACCAATATCATTATTAAATGTAGATTATAAAATTTTTGCCTCACTAATAGCAGAAAGACTAAAGAAATATTTGACCAAATTTATACATACAGACCAAAATGGCTTTCTACCTAAAAGACAGATAAAAATAACTTAAGAATGATTCTAGATGTTTTAGAGTACTATGAAATTCATCCAGGGAAACAGATGGCTTTAATATTTCTAGATGCACAGAAAGCATTCGACAACGTAAACTGGCAATTTAGAGGAAATGAACTTTGGAGAAAATTTTACAAACGTAATCAAAACAATTTATCATAAACAAACAGCTAAAGTAATTGTAAGTGGAGATTTTACAGAAAACCTTGACATTTAAAAAGGCACAAGACAGGGATGTCCACTATCTCCACTATTATTTATATTAACACTGGAAGTATTAAAGAGAAACATCAGGCAAGATATAGAAATTAAAGGACTGGAGATAAAAGATGAAAAATACAAACTACAAGCATTTGCAGATTACCTGGTTTTCATATTATAAGAACTGCTTGAAACAAGCATTAAGCTTATGTAGGAAATAGAAGAATTTGGAGAACTGGCAGGGTTGAAAATAAACAGAGAAAAGACTAAAGTGCTAACTAAAAACTTAACAGAAAAACAAAAAAACCAACCAGAAAAAACAAACCTTCAAATAGTCAAAAAATTTAAATATTTGGGAATTTATTTAACAGCAAGATGTGCAACAATAAAAGAAGACAACTATGTAAGATTGTTAAAACAAATAAAATTGGATCTGGAAAAATGGAAAAACTTACAACTTTCAATTCTGGGGAGAATAGCAACAGTGAAAATGAATATCTTACCAAAAATACTCTTTTTATTTCAAACAGTACCTTTAAGACTGGGAAAACCCTTTTTTGATGAACTAAACAAAACAATACTGAAATATATCTGGCAAGGAAAAAAAGCTAGAATTAGACTGAAAATGTTACAAGAAGCGAAAGAAAGTGGAGGATTTGGACTGCCGGACTGGATGCTATACTACCAAGCAACTATATTAACATGGCTAAAAGAGTGGATAATGCTTAGAGAGAAAAGACTATTATACCTAGAGGGGCATGACCTACAACTTGGATGGCATGCCTTTCTGTGGTATGGGAAGAATAAAACACATAGATACTTTCAAAACCATTTTATAAGAAATGCACTTCTTCTAGAATGGGGAAAAATAAAAGTGAAAATTTATATTAAAATACCTGGATGGCGAGACTTCCGGCGATGGCTGCCTCAGGGAAAGAGGAAAAGAGAATGGAGCAGTAGCTACCTCAACATAGTCACTGCACCTGGCGGCTTCTTTGAAGCCTCTTTGAAGCCACCGCCGAGTGGGAAAGCTCGGCGGAAAGGAGGGGAGCTTTCCAGCTCCGTGCTGAAAGTGCAATCTGCACGAAGACGCTGAAGAACCTCCTTGGTGCCGGTGTGGTGAGTGGATGCCTGTTATGGCCTCCTGAGGCTGCTGCTATACTGCGTGAGGAAGCTTTATTCATCCCAGCTTAAACGTAAAATTCTGCTGAGATTCGATGTCCTGACTCAAGCCAAATCGACAAGGTAGTGGAGTTTATAAATATCTACCAACCCCGAAGCCCGCACAGAGTGAAGTGGCAGAGAGACTGTGTGGCAGCTTATTTATTTATTATTTATTTATTATTTATTAATTTAATTTATATACCGCCCTTCTCCCAGGGGACTCAGGGCGGTGAACAGGGCAATACATAAAAACTGGATACAAAAATTTAAATTATTAAAACATGATTAAACAATGCCCATAAAATTAATACAAATTTAAAATTAAAGTTCATTTATAAAAATCCCACCCCGTCCCATCAGGCCAGGCCAGCTTGTTTAAAGAGATGGGTTTTAAGATCGCGCCGGAAGGAGCGGAGATCGGGCGCCATCCGGAGCTCAACCGGACGATGGTTCCATAAATCCGGTGCACCCACAGAGAACGCCCTCCCCCTGGGGGCCACCAGTCGGCATTCTTTGACCGGTGGCACCCTGAGGAGGCCCTCTCTGTGGGAGCGTACTGGGCGGAGGGAAGTTGACGCCGGCTGCAGGTGCTCCCCAAGGTATTCTGGACCCATGCCATGAAGGGCTTTGTAGGTCATTACCAACACCTTGAACCTCACCCGGAAGACAACTGGTAGCCAATGCAGCTCGCGGAGCAAAGGTGTGACATGGGAATATCGGGAAACTCCCAGTACAACTCTCGCGGCTGCATTCTGTACCAGTTGGAGCCTCCGAGTGGTCTTCAAGGGTAGCCCCATGTAGAGAGTTTAAGAATAATGCTAACTTTGGACTAAGAGGGTTTTTTGTGATCGGATTTCAATCCTACCTTAAGATTGGTGACTTTGCTGATTTGGAACTTCTGCTGTTTGGGAAAGTGATTCTCCATGGACTTTATGTGCCTCCTTCCTTTTTGATTTGACTTTAATGTTTCCTGGTCCGTAGGATGCCATTTATGAGCTGTCAATTTTAAGTTCGCTTTGTGTGTAGGAAGAATTGGAGGAGCTGGTGTCTGCTGCCATCTAGCGACCAGAGTTGAGAACTTTGCCTAGTATATTATAGTCACAACTTCTCCTTTTCCTTTTTTTATTTCTATCTTTCTTTTTCACTGTGTTTATTACTTTTCATTATACTCTTCTCCATTTTGGGTCTTTACACCCCTTTTAATTATTGTTTATATTATTATTTAGAATTAATTGTAATTGCTACCTAAATTGCTAAATACTTGATTTTTCGGATTAATTTGCTTAAGGCAAATTAAATGATTACTTGCTTGATTATTTATTACTGTTTAGCAATTAAGGTTACAAGTTAATTGATGAATGGATACTTAATTGTGAATTAATCGATTGATTAATTAATTAATTAGCCAAACATTTGCTTGGATTTAGATACTCAATAGGAGTTAATGAGTAGTAATAATTTCTAAATTAGATACTTTATAGAGAGAGTGATTTTTGTTAGAAGGTGGTAAGACTGTTTAAAATCACTTGGTGTTGTATGATTGCCTGGAAGGATTTTTTAGGAATATCCAAAATGGCTACTACGACCACTACTTTGAAGAAGAAGGCACTCACGACTTCCTTAGTTCCATCTTCCACGGCACCACAACGATTATCAGAGGATATGACTACACCTGGTAAACCTGCGGCTTTGTCACAGAATACGCAGGGTATGCTCCAAAGTATACAAGAGACGCTGATTAAGAATCAAGAGTCAACATCAAAGTTTCTGGAAGAGCTAAATAAAAAGGTTGAAATGCTAACTAATGAAACACGGCAGTTTCATGCAAAATTCGAGGAAGTCCAAAATACCTTATCTAATCACGAGGAACGGATCCAAGCTACTGAGACGACTGAGAAGGTGACCTGTAAAATGGACCGACTTGAACTTCGATATGCTTTGGTCAATAAAAAAACCGAGGAAGAGATTATCTTTCTCAAAATGGACCGTTCTGGTTATTTGTTACGGTTTCAGAACGTCCCCGAGGAGAAAGACGAGCATTTGGATGTATTGATGGGAGAGATTGTGGCAGGAATTACTGGAAAGGACCATGGAGACGTCTCAAGAGACATTGATGATGTCTTTCGAGTATATACTAGCTATGCTCGACGTAATAAGCTCCTAAGAGAGATTCATGTTCGATTTACCAGGACGACACTGAGGGACGAAGTATTTCGGAAAACGAGAGATCAAGCTTTTATCTATAAAGGCAATCAATTGACAGTTCTGCCTCAACTTCTGAAACGGGTACGAGATATTCGGAGGAAATATGATTTTCTCACAACATGGTTGAGGAAACATGGGATACGCTATCGTTGGCTCCTACCCGAAGGCCTGACCTTTACTTGGGAAGAGCAGAGGTTACGACTGGAAACTATACAAGAAGCACAAGACTTTTCAGAGACCTATATCAATTCTAGTGACCAAGAGAGTGAGGGTGTTAACGAAAGTAAAAGCCAAGAGGAAGTAACCCAGGAAATAACAACCAAAGAGTATACTGGACAAGATAAGGAAATAGCCCATTCTGGAGAAGATAGAGGAACGAATTCCCAAATTGAGACCAGATCCCGGAAATTTAAGAACACAAATAAGTAGAGGTATGGATGAGGGGCTCTGTCTGTTTTCCGCCAACATTAATGGTCTGAATACTCCTATTAAGAGGAAAATGGTTTGGGCTAACCTTCAGAAAGATAACTATGACATTATATGTCTACAAGAGGTTCATATAAGGAAAGATCATCTTAAGATCCTAAATTATCCTAAACTGGGGAAGTTGTATGTATCCCTGGCCGATCAAAAAAAAGGGGAGTGGTTGTTTACGATCGGAAAGATCTGGTGAAACGTCAAATATATGCTGATATAGAAGGTAGGATATTGATGTTAGAGATTTTTATTGGTCAAAAGATAGTACTGTTGGTTAATATATATGCCCCCAATGTCAATCAATTAGGCTTTTTTAGAGACCTTTACAAGAAAATAAATGAATTAGACTGTGAACATATATGTATTGTAGGGGACTTTAATGCGATCGTAGACACAGTAATTGACTATGATCCAGGGGCGGGATCTCCAAAATACAAAAAAGGACACAGAAAGGTACTCCCTAAAACATGGGGAAACTTAAGAATAGAAATGGGGCTAAGAGATGTGTGGTGAGATCTCCATTCCATGCAAAAGCATTATACATATTTCTCTCCCAGGCACAGGTCGTGGTCTAGGATTGATATGTTCTGGTCAACTTCGGATTTGAAAGAAGAGATAAAATTTGTTGAAATAGGTACAAACATATGGGCAGATCACCATCCTTTGATAGTAGAATGGAAGGGGTCCACCAGAAGAACGAGATGGTCTATGAGGGCTGAGATAATGAAAGACGAGGGATTTATAAACATGATTAAAAAAGAATTAGGCTTTTTTTCCCCGAAAATAAGAAAGAAGATACATCTCTCCAAAATATTTGGGACACGGCCAAAGCTGTTGTCAGGGGACTGGTAATAAAATATATAGCCGCTAAATGGAAAAAAGAGAAGGCAGAACGGATAAAGTTACTGGCCAAGCTGGAGACAGTTGAGGAGGAGCTACGTTTAGATCCATCTAATAATTTGACTAAAGAGAAAATAGATCTGATTAGATATGACTTATCTATTTTAGATCAAAAAGATTTGATGAATAAAATTCGGAAGTGTAGACAAACGCAATTCGAGTACGCCAATAAACCTTGCCAGTGGTTAGCTTACAGATTAAGGAAAGAAACAGAATCTAGGAAGATTGAAATGCTTAGAGATTCCACAGGCAATTTGGTCGGTACGACAGAACAAAAAGCAAAGGTGGCACAAGAGTTTTACTCCTCTCTCTATAGCCAGGAAACTTACCAGGGAGACAAGGTCAGGAGCTATCTCCAGAATTTGCAGATTGAGGCAATCCCTGATTCTTGTAAAGAAATTCTAAACGCAGAAATTACCAGCGGGGAAATTGCAGTAGCTGTTAGGAAACAGGCAGGTGGTAAGACCCCAGGACCAGATGGAATCCCTAGTGAATTTTATAAAGAGATTTTTGACTCAATTAATTTACAAATGAAGGACCTATTCAATGAGGTCCTAATAGAATCAAAGATACCCCGGTCCTGGACAGAGGCCTATATTTCCCTAATACCTAATCCCGAAACCTGATACCGATAGAACTTTGATTCAGAACTATAGACCAATCTCGCTCCTGAATGTGGACTATAAGATTTTCGTGACAATTTTAGCTGAGAGGCTTCGGGTGTTTTTGTCCTGTTTTATCCACCAAGACCAGAATGGTTTTTTACCCCATAGGCATCCGAGGGATAATTTAAGAGTAGTATTGAATGCCTTAGAATACTATGAGACCCATCCAGACAAATCTATGGTAATGATCTTCCTGGCCGCTCAAAAGGCCTTTGATAGAGTCAACTGGAACTTTATAATACAACAATTGGAAGTGATGGGCTTTGGTTCTCAATTTACAAAGGCAGTTCAAGCTATCTATGCTAAGCAGTCGGCAAGGTTGCTGCTGTACGGATTAATATCAGAGGAGATACAGATTTGTAAGGGTACTAGACAAGGATGCCCTCTTTCACCGCTGCTTTTTATCTTAACTCTGGAACCACTTTTTCAGACAATTAGACAGGATTCGGAAATTAAGGGCTTAAAAGTTAAAGGGGAGGAATATAAACTTCAAGCATTCGCTGACGATTTGGTTTTTATATTAGAAGATCCTCTGACTACAGGGCCAAAACTACTTGTAAAATTGGATAACTATGGAGAGGTAACGGGACTAAAAATTAATAAGGATAAAACTAAAATGCTAACAAAAAATTGTCGTATATTCAAAAGGAACAGATCCAAAATATTATGGGGATTAATTGTGTTAACAAATTTAAATATTTGGGTGTTTGGTTGACAAACAAGTGCTCCACCATCAAAGAGCTTAATTATTCAAAACTGTTAGTAGATACAGCGAATGACTTGGATAGATGGTGGCATATACAGATCTCGCTCATGGGTAGAATTGCCGCGATAAAAGCTCATATCCTACCGAAATGGATCTTTTTATTCCAAATGGCCCCTGCAAGATTGGGGAATTTTTTTTTTTAGGAAATTAGATCAAATTTTGGGTAAATTTATTTGGCAAGGGAAAAAACTTCGTATAAAAAGGAAAATGTTGCAGGAGCATAAAACAAAAGGTGGCTTGGGGCTCCCTATGTGGGAGCTTTATTACCAAGCCTCTTCCTTGGTTTGGATAAAAGATTGGGTGACCCTTTCAAGAAAACGTATTTTGACACTCGAAGGGTATGATTTGCAGTGAGGTTGCCATTCTTTTTTATGGCCACAGAAGGATAAGCTATCTTAAGTATTTTACCACTCATTACATTAGAGGAAATTTACAAAGGGTTTGGGAGGCGGTTAAAAAACAAGTGTATACACAGAACCCCAAATGGGTATCTCTGCTAGAAGCAGTGACCCGACTGTACACAGCATAAAGAGAAATTGGACCTATGGTGACTTGTTGGATGAAGGTGGGAGACTTAGATCCAGAGCTGATCTTCAAATTAGAGGATGCAACATAGATTGGTGGTCCTATGCCCAAATACAAACTAGAACCGCTAGAGACAAACAAGAATATGGTATCGCTCTTCAATTACAATTATTCGATAAACTCCTCTTGGGTAGTCAAAGAAAATTTATCTCTAACGTATACAATCTTCTGCTGTCCAGTTTCATGGAGGAAGAGATTGTAAAAGACATGATGATTGCCAGGGGGAGAAATATCGGGAGGACAATACAGCTTGATATGTGGCAGAACTTATGGAATAAGACCATGAAACTGACTCTATCCTCCTCCTTTAAGGAAAATTTCTATAAAATGATCTATCGTTGGTATCTCCCCCCTGTTAGAATCGCTAAAATGTTTCCAGGATCTTCTGACAGATGCTGGAAATGTTGCTCGGCCAAGGGCACCTTCTTCCACCAATGGTGGACCTGTTTATATGCCAGACGATATTGGAGAAAAATTCAACAGTGGCTGTTGGAAATAACCAGCGTGAGCTTCCCTATTCACTATATAACATAAGTTGGAACAAATGTTTTGTATGGCTTAAAAGAAGGCTCAATTTAGGAGACGAGTGATGAGTTTGCCCACTCAATTGATTTGTGTAATTTATTAGGCCTACAAGGTTGATAAGATATGACCAATGGTAGTTTTGTTTTTGTTTTTTTGTTTTTCTTTTTTCTTTTTCTAATGATAAGGGTACAGTTGCAAGAAAAAGTATGTGAACCCTTTGGGATTACGTGGAGTTTTGCATGAATTGGCTAGGGGTTCACATACTTTTTCCACCCTGCACTGTGAATGTTTCCATCTTATGTTCAATTAAAACATAACAACAGCTAATGTTTGTGTAGTATTATTTTAAGCAGACTGTGTTTTTCTATTGTTGTGACTTACATGACGTTTAGAGCGCATTTTATGGCCAATTCATGCAAAACTCCACGTAATCCCAAAGGGTTCACATACTTTTTCTTGCAACTGTATTCTATGTATTGGAAAGTTTAGCTGGGATGATATATTTTTTGTTAATAGAAGAGTAGATATAACTCTTGGTCTGTTTTATTTGTTTTTCACGATTTGTACTATGTGATTATATGGTTTGTGTCTTTAAACCCCTTGTCCCTTTCCCTATGTATTATTCTGTTGCCAATTTTACTGTAAATAATTAATAAAGATTATTTTTTTAAAAAATACCTGGATGGCTTTCAACAATGGAAGCATTTGCTTACCCAAATTTAATTAACTACAAGAAATTTGTGACCTATAAAGATATTTTGGACAATGAAGGGAAACTGAAAGAGACAAGATATACAGGTGAAACTCGAAAAATTAGAATATCGTACAAAAGTTCATTTATTTCAGTAATGCAACTTAAAAGGGGAAACTAATATATGAGATAGACTCATTACATGCAAAGCAAGATAGTTCAAGCCGTGATTTGTCATAATTGTGATGATTAAGGCATACAGCTCATGAAAACCCCAAATCCACAATTTCAGAAAATTAGAATATTACATGCAATCAATAAAACAAGGAGTTTACATAGAACAATATTGGACCTCTGAAAAGTATAAGCATGGATATGTACTCAGTACTTGGTTTGGGCCCCTTTTGCAGCAATTACTGCCTCAATGAGCATGGCATGGAAGCTATCAGCCTGTGGCACTGCTGAGGTGTTATGGAAGACCAGGATTTATTTATTTATTTATAATGAGACTTGTATGCCGCCCTATCTCCCGAAGGACTCAGGGCGGCTAACAACAATAAAATACAAATAAATACAAATATTAAAAAAGAATTAAATTGTGTCAATGTCCCACTAAAACCAATAAAAACATTTAAAATCATAATTAAAAACCCCATTATCATCAGTCCAGGTCGGCCTGTTGGAAAAGATATGTCTTAAGGTCATGGCGAAAGAACCGAAGGTCTGGGGCCATCCGGAGCTCCCGGGGGAGTTGATTCCACCAAGCAGGTGCCCCAACAGAGAAGGCCCTCCCCCTGGGGGTCGCCAACTGACATTGTCTGGCCGACGGCACCCTAAGGAGGCCCTCTCTGTGTGAGCGCACAGGGCGATGGGAAAACGTTCCTGGCAGCAGATGGTCCTGCAAATATCCCGGGCCTAAGCCATGTAGGGCTTTATACGTAAGAACCAGCACCTTGAATCTCACCCAGAGGGCAACCGGTAGCCAATGCAGCTCACGCAGGAGGGGTGTAATATGGGAGTATCGGGATATAAATGGGATTAAAATAAAAATAAAAAAATAAATGCTCCCATCACAACCCGCATGGCCGCATTCTGCACCAGCTGAAGCCTCTGGGTGGTCTTCAAGGGCAGCCCCATGTAGAGAGCATTGCAGTAATCTACCTGGGAGGTGACGAGCGCATGAGTGACCGTACGTAAAGCATCTCGGTCCAGTTAGGGTCGCAACTGGCGCACCAGGTGAACCTGTGCAAATGCCCCCCTGGCCATGACTCCAATATGATCTTCTAAACTGAGTCGTGCATCCAGGAGGACGCCTAAGTTGTGTGCCCTATCAACGGGAGGCAACACCTCTCCCCCCATAACCAAAGATGGAAGATCTTGGTCTACACGAGATGCCGATACGTAAAGCCACTCGGTCTTGGCCGGGTTGAGCTGGAGCCTGTTCTTCCCCATCCAGATTCGTACCGCTTCCAGTCTCCAGGACATCACGTCGAGGGCATCACTGGGTTGGTTCGGGGTGGAGATGAAAAGCTGGGTATCATCCGCATATTGATACCTCACCCCGAAACCACGGATGATCTCGCCCAGTGGCTTCATATAGATGTTGAACAGGAGGGGAGAGAGGACCGACCCCTGAGGCACCCCACAATCAAGGGGCCTCGGGGTTGACCTCTGTCCTGCCAACACCGTCTGCGAATGGCCCGAGAGGTAGGAGGAGAACCACCGTAAAACGGTGCCTCCCACTCCCAACCCCCGGAGACGTCGGAGCAGGATACCATGGTTGATGGTATCAAAAGCCGCTGAGAGATCTAATAGGACTAGGACAGAGGAATAACCCCTATCCCGAGCCCGCCAGAGATCATCCACCAGCGTGGCCAATGCCGTCTCCGTGCTGTACCCGGGCCTAAAACCCGATTGGTACGGATCCAGATACTCAGTTTCCTCCAGGACCAACGGGAGTTGCTGTGCCACCACACTCTCAACAACCTTTGCAAGAAAGCGAAGGTTGGAGACAGGACGAAAGTTATTCAAAATGGCCAGGTCCAGGGCAGGTTTCTTGAGGAGGGGCCTCACCACCGCCTCCTTCAAGGCAGCAGGGAAGCACCCCTCACTCAGAGAAGCAGATATAACTGCCTGGAGCCAGCCTCGTGTGACCTCCCGAGCCGCATAAACCAGCCAGTAGGGACACAGGTCCAACAAACACATGGCGGCACTCAATCTACCCATGATCCTATCCACTTCATCCAGAGTCACAGGGTCAATCTCCTCCCAAATAATATCGGCCAGACCCGTCGTTTCCCCCTCGTCAGATACTGCCCAGTCAGAGTCCAGACCCATCCGAATCTGAGCGACTTTGTCCAGCAGATGCTGACTAAACTCCTCTGCCCATCCCCGCAAGGGATCTTCCCCTGTCCCCTGATTTAAAAGGGAACGGGTCACCCTAAACAGGGCGGCCGGGCTATTATCTGCGGACACAATGAGGGTGGCGAAGTAAGCACGCTTCGCCACCTCCATTGCCACAAGGTAAGATCTGGTAAAAGATCTTAACTGTGTTCGGTCAGATTCGGACCGACTGGATCTCCAAATGCTCTCTAGGCCCCTCCTCCGGCGCTTCATCTCCCATAGGTCCACGGAAAACCAAGGGGCCAACCGGGACCTGTGCCGGGTAAGAGGCCGCAAAGGCACAACGTGGTCAAGAGCCTCAGAAGCAGCCCGTTGCCAGGCGTCAACCAAGGTCTCGACCAGGCTGTGGGAAAGGGAGGCAGGAATCAGTCCAAGCGCCGTCTGAAACCCGGGTCCATCAGGCGTCTGGGGCGGAACCACCTGGTCGGTTCCGCCTCCCAGCAGTGGGAGGTGGCATGACGGAGGCCCAGCCACAGGAGATAATGATCTGTCCATGAGAGGGGTTGAGTAGATGGAGAAACCCCACCCAGATCATTAAGCCACTGCCCGGAGATAAAAATAAGGTCGGGCGTGTTTCCCCCCTTGTGGGTCGGACCCTGAATAATCTGGGTCAGGTCCATGGCCATCATGGAAGCCATGAACTCTCAGGCCACTCCCGACGTCTCCCCCAAGGAAGGCAAATTGAAATCCCCCAAAACCATAAGTGGGAAACTCAACCGCCAACCCCGAGAGAGCGTCGAGCAGCCCAGGCAGGGCCGTTGCCACGCAGCTGGGAGAAAGGTACGCGAGCAACAGGCCCAACTGACCTCCAGGGCCCCACCTCAGGAGGAGGGACTCACATCTGCGTATCTGCGGGGCCGTGGCCTCCCGCAGACAAAAGGCCTCCTTGATGACAACTGCCACCCCTCCGCCCCTTCCCTGAGCCCAATGCTTCAATAGCGGCCTTCAGCTCTTCTGCATTGTTCAGTCTCATGTCTCTCATCTTTCTCTTGGCAATGCCCGATAGATTCTCCATGGGGTTCAGGTCAGGCGAGTTTGCTGGCCAATCAAGCACAGTAATCCCACAGTCATTGAACCAGGTTTTGGTGCTTTTGGCAGTGTGGGCAGGTGCCAAGTCCTGCTGGAAAATGAAGTCAGCATCCCCATAAAGCTCGTTTGCAGAAGGAAGCATGAAGTGCTCCAAAATCTCCTGGTAGATGGCTGCGTTGACCCTGGACTTAATGAAGCACAGTGGACCAACACCAGCAGATGACATGGCTCCCCAAATCAACACAGACTGTGGAAACTTCACACTGGACTTCAAGCATCTTGCAGTGTGTGCCTCTCCATTCTTCCTCCAGACTCTGGGTCCTTGGTTTCCAAACGAGATGTTAAAAGTTGCTCTCATCAGAAAAGAGGACTTTGAACCACTGAGCAACAGACCAGGTCTGTTTTTCTTTAGCCCAGGTAAGACGCTTCTGACGTTGTTTGTTGTTCAGGAGCGGCTTGACAAGAGGAATACGACATTTGAAGCCCATGTCCAGGATCCCTCTGTGTGTGGTGGCTCTTGATGCACTGACTCCAGCCTCAGTCCACTCCTTGTGAAAGTCCCCAACACTTTTGAATGGCCTTTTCCTGACAATCCTCTCCAGGCTGCGGTCATCCCTGCTGCTTGTGCACCTTTTTCTTCCACACTTTTCCCTTCCACATAACTTTCTATTAATGTGCTTTGATACAGCACTTTGGGAACATCCAACTTCTTTTGCAATTACCTTTTGAGGCTTTCCCTCCTTATGGAGGGTGTCAATGATGGTTTTCTGCACAACTGTCAGGTCAGCAGTCTTCCCCATGATTGTGATTCCTACTGAACCATCCTACTGAGAGACCATTTAAAGGCTCAGGAACCCTTTGCAGCTGTTATGGCTTAATTAGCTGATTAGAGTGGGACACTTTGAGCCTAGAATATTGCACCTTTTCACAATATTCTAATTTTCTGAGATTGTGGATTTGGGGTTTTCATGAGCTGTACGCCTTAATCATCACAATTATGACAAATCACGGCTTGAACTATCTTGCTTTGCATGTAATGAGTCTATCTCATATATTAGTTTCCCCTTTTAAGTTGCATTACTGAAATAAATGAACTTTTGCACGATATTCTAATTTTTCGAATTTCACCTGTACATACATGGTAGAATAGGCATATGCAATTTTAAATATTTTGTATCATTGAGTTGGGGCAGGGTAAGGCTACAAGGCTCATTTTTTCCATTATGATGTCTACATTATGGCATGTCCTTCTAAAACCTAAGTAGTCACCTCTTCCCTGGTGACCTTACAGAAGGTTTTGAAGATCCAATTTTCCTGTTTTGGGGAAAAGTTTAAGATTATCTATCCTTGGATGTAGTTTTTAAAATTATTATGAGTGTTATTACATTTTGTGTTTTAATGAGTTGTAAAGATTCAGCAGCATGCAAATTTGAAAAATAAATACAACTTACCCCTACAAATGAAGCATTAAGAAATAATTTAGTCATTTTTGTTACATGTTCACCAGGAAAAAAGGATGCTGTTTTCTTGTCATTAGCAATAGAATTGATAAAGTTGTGTGGATATCCATTTTGTTGGAAGATGTTGTATAAATGCTCTATTTCCTTTTTTGCTGTTCTGGGTTGCTGAAGTGCGTTTGGGCTCATCTAAATAAAGACCTTATGCAGCTTCCCTCCTGGGAGGTTGGGTTGTTGCTTTGGTAGTGGAGTACTGGGTTGGTATGGGTGGTTTTTCTTTACACTTGCATTTCTAGTTTGCCATTGTGGTCTCTGCTGATCAGGATGCCCAGGAAGGGTAATGAGTTGTTTTCTTCTTCTTTAGTAAACTGGATTCCTTTCAAAAAGTTGAAAGTGAGGGAAAAAATTATTTGATTCTCTGATGATTTTGTATGTTTGCCCACTGACAAAGAAATGATCAGTCTATAATTTTAATGGTAGGTTCATTTTAACAGTGGGAGACAGAATAACAACAAAAGACTCCAGAAAAACACATTTCAAAAAAGTTATAAATTGATTTGCATTTTAATGAGTGAAATAAGTATTTGACCCCTTTGCAAAACATGACTTAGTATTGGTGGCAAAACCCTTGTTGGCAATCACAGAGGTCAGACGTTTCTTGTAGTTGGCCACCAGGTTTGCACACTTCTCAGGAGGGATTTTGTCCCACTCCTCTTTGCAGATCCTCTCCAAGTCATTAAGGTTTTGAGGCTGACATTTGGCAGCTCAAACCTTCAGCTTCCTCCACAGATTTTCTATGGGATTAAGGTCTGGAGACTGGCTAGGCCCCTCCAGGACCTTAATGTGGTTCTTCTTGAGCCACTCCTTTGTTGCCTTGGCCATGTGTTTTGGGTCATTGCCATGCTGGAATACCCATCCACGACCCATTTTCAATGCCCTGGCTGAGTGAAGGAGGTTCTCACACAAGATTTGATGGTACATGGCCCCGTCTATTGTCCCTTTGATGTGGTGAAGTTGTCCTGTCCCCTTAGCAGAAAAACACCCCCAAAGCATAATGTTTCCACCTCCATGTTTGATGGTGGTAATGGTGTTTTTGGGGTGATGAGGCACCCGTAACCTCTGAAAGCAAGCTGTTCCATTGGTTGATTGTTCTCACTGTCAGAAAATTCCTCCTTATTTCTAGGTTGACTCTATCCCTGATTAGTTTATAGCCATTGTTTCTTGTCTGGCCTTCAGGTGCTTTGGAAAATAGGTTGACCCCTTCCTCTCTATGACAGCCCCTCAAAATTGGAATATTGCTATTATGTCACCCTGGTCCTTCTCTTCACTAGACTAACCATGCCCAGTTAGAGCTTGTAAATTAAAATTTTTTTTTCTTCAAACAGCTTCTTCAAAAAGGCTTTAAAATTAAGCTGACCTGGCTCTCGCTTTTCTTTTACCATGTTTCCCGAAAAGTAAACCCACCCCTGAAAGTAAGCCCTGCTGATTTTGGGGGGTGGGCCTAATATAAGCTCTCCCCCCAAAAGTAAGCCGTACTTAAGGGCCTGCACGGATGGCCTGCCTCTGTGATGAGGCGAAGCCGATGGGAGAGGGGGGAATCTGACCCATGGTACCGGTATAATGGTTCCTTACTGCTGCCTGGCTTGTTCCGCAGCCTCATGACAGCGGCATTGGGCATGACATGTGAGGCGGCAAATGGCCGGTTTCAGTGTGATGCGGCCGTTTGCTGCTGGCCGCAGCCATTTACCACCTTGTGCGTTGCGCCCAATACCACTACCATGAGGCCTGGTGGATCCTCCCCCCTTCTGACCCACATGCAGTTATACCAGTTCCTTACCACCGCCCGGCTTGTTCCACGGCCTCATGGCAGCGGCATTGGGCAGGAGGCAGCAAACAGCCAGTTTTGGCACAATACAGCCATTTGCTGTCTCGCGCATTGCGCCCAATGCCACTGCCAAGCCTACTGTACATTAACTCTAACCCCTGCTGCCTCCCAACCCTAACGGGAGATGGGAAGCCCTGGCGGAAAAAACGGAAAAACTTGGGTGGGAAAAAAAACAGAGAAAAAAGGAGAAATTTCCTGACAGTTAGAACAATTAATCAGTGGAACAACCTGCCTCCAGAAGTTGTAAATGCTCCAACACTGGAAGTTTTTCAGAAGAGACTGGACAACCATTACTCTGAAATGGTATAGGTTTCCTGCCTGAGCATGGGGTTAGACTAGAAGACCTCCAAGGTCCCTTCCAACTCTCTTATTATTATTATCTCTTCTTAAAAACCTCCAGTGTCCCACAACTTCTACTGTAGATGCAAATTGTTCCACTGGTTAATTGTTCTCACTGTCAGGAAATTTCTCCTTAGTTCTAGGTTGCTTCTCTCTTTGATTATCTTTCATTCATTGCTTCTTGTCCTGCTTTCAGGTGCTTTGGAGAATAACGTGACCCCCTCTTTTTTGTGGCAGCCCCTTAGTTATTGGAATACTGCTATCATGTCAACCCTAGTCCTTCTTTTCATTAAACTATAGACATACCCAATTCCTGCAACTGTTCTTCATGTTTTAGCCTCCAGTCCCCTAATTATCTTTGTTGCTCTTCTCTGCACAATTACTAGAGTCTCAACATCTTTTTTACATCGTGATGACCAAAACTGGATACAATATTCCAAGTGTGGTCTTACCAAGGCATTATAAAGTGGTACTGACACTTCACGTGATCTTGATTATATTCCTCTCTTAATGCAGCCTAGTACTGCATTGGCTTTTTTAGCAGCTGGCTCATATTTAAGTTATTGTTCACCAGGACTCCAAGATCCCTCTCGCAGTTACTACTATTGAGCCAGGTGCCACCTATTCTGTACTTGTGCATTTGGTTTTTCTTGCCCAAATGTAGAATCTTACTTTTCTCACCACTGAATTTCATTTTGGAGCATGGAGTTTCAAGATCCAGGACTTTAACATCCTTAGTTCTAGTTGGGGTTGCACTACCCCAGACAGACCCAGTTCGCAACTTGTGGGTTGTCCTCGACTCATGACTCCTGCTTGAAGAGCAGGTGGAAGTCACAGCTAGGAGAGCCTTTGCACAACTTCGTGTTGTATTCCAGTTGCATTCTTTCCTGGATCAGGAGTCCCTGCACTCAGTCACTCAAGCCCTAGTCATCTGACATTCGAACTATTGCAGTGCGCTCTATATGGGGCTACAGTAAACAATACCCTAATCAAGAAACTGCCAAAGAAGCCAATAATAACAGCCCAACCAAAGAATCTCTAAGACCACCCTCAGCGACACTGACAGGGCAAGCCACTAGAATATAAACTGACAGCAAACCTCACTTCTTACTAGCACCTATGATGTTACAGTACCTTGTTTGGGTAATGAAACATCTGCAAAAAAATAAGCTCAGAGAGCACCAAGGACCCCTCATTTGAACCCTAAGCTACAGTACAAATATTCTCCGATATTGGTACAACTTATTTGTATAGTATATATTCTTTGTATACAGTTAGTCCTCAACATACGACCACAATTAAGCCCAAAATTTATGTTGCTAAGTGAGAAATTTGTTAAGTGAGTTTTGCCCCATTTAACAACTTTTCTTACCACATTTGTTAAGTGAACCACTGCAATTGTTAAGTTAGTAACACAGTTGTTAAGTGACTCTGGCTTCCCCATTGACTTTGCTTGTCAGAAGGTCGTCAAAGATGATCAGATGACCCCAGGACACTGCAACCATCATAAATATGAATCAGTTGTCAAGCATCCAAATTTTGATCATGTGACCATGGGGATGCTGCAACGGTTGTAAGTGTGAAAAACAGTCATATGTCACTATTTTCAGTGCCATTGTAACTTTGAACAGTCACTAAGTGAACTGTTGTAAGTCGAGGACTATCTCTAGACAAATCTAGAAAAAAGGTGTTTAGTGTTCCAGTGGAAAAAGATACAGAAAAAGATTGGAGATCTTATCAAACCAGTGTTCCTGCTTCAATATAAGGCAGCTTTGTCTGTTTATGCTATGATATTAATTTCTAACCAATTTGCAAACTATTAATTTGTCAGGTTCTTCAAATTAGAATACGGATTGCTATTATAATACATATACAGTATTAAGAATGCCCCAGGGATTCCTTCTTATTTGTTTGGCTGTTAGTAGCTCGGGTTGGTAGTTGGGCTGTTGGTTTGATTTCCGAGCTTGGTGATTTGGCTGCAAATGTTTCGTCTCCATTCGGGGGGGGGGGACATCTTCAGTGCGCTTTGAATTGTGCTTGTCTGTTGGAGCACTGGCCTTAAATACCTTTTTGTGTGATGTAAATTGGTGTGGGTGTTATTTGTCCGGATGGTGCTGAGTCATGTCTGGTTTCAGGCTGTTTGATTGGCTGGTTGTTGTTGCTGGGCCATAGTCTTTGGTGTTTAAGTATTGTCTGTGTGATGCAAATGGTGTTTGTTTGTTTGGTTGCCTCTGAGTCATGATCTGGTTTTGGGCTGTTTGGCTGGCTGGCTGTTGTTGTTGAGACATGGTCTGGTTTCTTGTGGGGGGTTGTGATTTTTGTTGCTGTGTGGTAGGGTGCCTGTTTGTTCATTTTAAATGCTGCCTTGGGGATTGCAGTTGAAGTAGTTCTTTCGTTCTCAGTGGTTGGTAGATTGGGTCAATGTCAATGTGTCTGTTTATTGACTTATTGGTGGAGAACCAGGCTTCGAGGAATTCTCTTTCTCCCCTTGATTTTACTTGGGTTACAACTGTGGTCCCGGTTAGATCAAACTTGTGTCCTTCTGAGTCTTTGTGGACGGACATGAGGGATAGCGGGTCATGTCTTTTGATAGCCAGGAAGTGTTTGTGCAGTTTGGTAGATAGCTTTCTTCCTGTTTGGCCCACATAGTTCTTTTCACAGTTGCCGCACTGGATTTGGTATATGACACCAATTTACATCACACAAAAAGGTATTTAAAGGCAGTGCTCTGACAGACGAGCACAGTTCAAAGCATACTGAAGATGTCCCCCCCCCCCGAATGGAGACAAAATGTTTGCAGCCAAATCACCAAGCTCGGAAATCAAACCAACAGCCCATTCCTTCTTATTGTTATTTATTCATTTATTAAACAAATGTATATAGTCAACTGACTCACAATGGGTGACTCCGGGCTGCTTACAACATTTTAATTTTTTTTTAAAGATTCATCATATAATAAAACAATTAAACCCTACCCCACCCCCAATGGACCCCATTCCTGGCCTTCAAGACAACTATAGGGTTGTCTTAAGTGTTATGTGATCCAGCACTTAGAAGTGGTAATGTCTTTGATCTAGTTTTTACCACAGAGCAGATGACTTGTGATGAAAATTTGGAGTACATTGTGATTAATCCTGAATCACTGTCAGATCATTTTCTGGTCAGCTTGTGACGTCAGCACCATAGATCTCTACAAGACAGGGAGTCAGATTAAGATGGTCTACACCAGATGTCTGATGGATCACTGTTTTTCAGGAGGCATTTGGGGATTTTCCTAGCAATAGGTTGGATAGTTCCATCACAAGCCTTCTTAATCTCTAGAACATGGGTGTCCAAACTTTTGAGGGAGAGAGAGAGAGAGGGAGAGAGAGAGAGAGAGGGAGGGAGAGAGAAAGAGGGAGAGAGAGAGGAGAAAGAAAGAGGGAGGGAGAGAGAGAGAAAGAGAGAGGGGCAGAGAGGGAGAGAAAGGGAGAGAGAGATATTAAATTAGTAATATGGTTGTTAAGTGAATCTGGTTTCCCCAATAACTTTGCTTGTCAGAAGGTTGCAAAAGGCGATCACATGACCCTGGAACAATGTGACCATCATAAATATGAATTCGTTGCCAAGCATCCGAATGTAAATCACATGGCCCTGGGGATGCTGCAACGGTCATAAGTGTGAAACATGGTCATAAGTCACTTTTTTCAGTGCCGTTGTAACTTTGAACAGTCACTAAACAAACTGTTGTAAGTCCAGGACTACCTGTACTTTATCACTTTTTCCAAAAAAATTTTTTGGGTCATCAAGTTTTTGACACCTTGCTAGGTGACTGGTGGTACTCGAATGTTGCCATATTCTAAAAGTGGTACAATCGGTGAAAAGGTTGAAAAACCCTGGTTAAATTGTTCCACAAATTTTAAGGCCTGTCCTCCTAATGTTATCAGAGAATTGACTTGAACATTGCCAACTTGCATCAGCTTGGTCTTGTCTTCACTAATTGTTATGGCCACTTTACTTGCCTCTGCTTCAAGTGCAGAGACAGCAACAGAAACACCTCGCATTCACTCGGAGTTGATCCACGTGCACCAACAATGCTGCTGTGGACCGTGGGGCAGCAAGGCGCCCTTCACACGGGAGGGATGAAAGACGCACCAAAGCATCCTTCGCCCTGCTCGCCTTCTGCAGACACGGCCGGAGTCCCAGGTGGGGGGAGATATGGGGCTGAGGTGCACTCGGGGAAGCACACGGCAGCAACTCACAACCAGCTGCTCTTGGGAGACGGAGGCACAAAGCTGGCCAGAGAGGGCTTGGAGCGGTTGACTGTCCCGGACCACAGCTGTGCTTCCACCTTTCCCAGGCAGCCCCCACAGACAGAGCACAGCGCAGGACACCAGCAAGCCCCACTGCCACAGAAAGGCCGCGCCGGAGCAGCCCCGACTCCACCCCTGCCAGGCCCTCGTCCCCGAGCCTCCCACTGTTGGAAGCCTGTGGCAGGCGGCGGCAACATAGCAGGTCTTGCGAAAAGCGGGGTGGTCAGTGGCGGCTGCTCCCAGTGCTGGCCAAGGGCAAGCAGGGCAAGGCCACTCCTGCTCGAAAGCCAGGGTTTGGCGGCCGGTGAGGCGCTTGCGCAGGGCTCTCCCGGGACTGGCGGGCCAAACAGGGACCAGCCTCCCCCTCTCCACGCTAGAGCGGCACCCACGGAGGCAGCCCTGTGGCCCGGCTCATGCGGCTGAGGGGCAGATGCCCACTTAACTATAACACTTCTATCATAATTGTTAGGCATATGGTGTTAGCCTACAATGTTGGGTTGAAAATATATTAACCATAATGCTATGTCTTTAAGATGTTAATTGGCCAATGGGTGTGTAAGTGTTCTCATGGCCATAAGAGGAAGCTAGGAGCGTAGCTTCTCTCTCTCTCTGAATTCACTGATCTCTACTGTTACTGTTTTTGCTCTGCTGTTGGTTTACTACTGTTGTAACCTGAACTGTGTATTGACCTCTGGACCGGTAAGAAGACTTTGTATTTGGATTACTCTTTGGACTGTTGCTATTGTTTATGACCTGGACTGTTTATTTTTGACTGTGCATTTTTGTTCTTATACCACCTCAAAAGTAAACTACTTTTTGTTTTTATAACTCAGTGTATTCTTGTGTGACTTTTTCTACTCTCAGTACCATTCCTTGTCTGTGCAACTCTTTGATAGCACAAGGAGACCTCTGCACAAACAAATTCCTTAACACTGGTTATGGGCCCAGGCCTGTACTGAGAGTTAGTACACACAGTTTTCCTAGCTGAGTTTGCTATTTGGTGTAAAATGGCACAGGAACTGTTGTCAGGCATCTCCTGGATAACCCGGTTGGATGGGACAAACTATGTTTCCTGGTCCACGAAATGCTGCTTGCTTTTGCGCAAGGAAGGACTATGGACTGTTGTAAATAACCCACCAGATACTACTGCTTGGGATCCAGATGATGAAGAGGATGCAAAGAAGTTAGACAACTTTAAACGAAGCAACGAGAAAGCTCTTTGCATTATTGGACTAACACTGAATGACCAGCAGCTTGTCCATATTCGTGGTGAGGAGTCTGCTGCTAGGTGTTGGGCTGTTTTGCGAAGGCTTTATGTTCGTGACAGTGTGGGTGCACATATACACCTTACACGTAAGCTGTTTAGGGCTCGTCTGCAGAAGAATGGAGATATGCTGACCCATTTAAATTATATGAAGGCAGTTTTTCAAGAGCTTCATGAAAAGGAGCTGATTTTTTCAGAGTTGCATCAGGTCTACATTATTCTGTCATCTTTGGATGAGAGTTATGATGAGTATGTTTCTTCTTTGGAAGTCCTGACCAGAGAGGAACTGACATTGACTAACATTATTGGGAGACTGCTGGAAGAGTCCAGAAGGAGGCGTGACAGAGACCAGCTGAGAGAGACACAGCCACGAGAGGAGCAGCCATTCACCACTGCTTACAATGTCAAGAAATGTTATTCTTGTGGGGCTAGAGGGCATATAGCCAAATTCTGTAGAAAGGGTAGAAAACAGAATGTAAATAGCGGGAAGGCTAAGAAGGGCATTGGTTTGGCTATTTCTGATGAATCAACATCCAGAAACAATGAATTGTGGGTTGTTGATAGTGGGGCTTCACAATGCATTACTAAAGTGAAGGATAGGTTTATTAATATGAAAAACAGCAACCAATATGTTTCACTGGCAAACGGTTGGAGGATGAAGGCCTCTGGTGAAGGTAATTCCTATTGTCCATGCATTGATGAACAGTTACCTATGTTATATATACCTAAGCTAAGATTCAACCTGTTATCTGTAAGGGAATTGGTTAAGGTTGGGTTTGTGGTAACATTCAGAGGGGAGCAATGCACTATTGAGAGGAATGGAACCTGTGTAACTGCTAATTTGAAAGATGGTTTATTCTTTCTCACAAGTAACCAGGTTAGTACAGTTAAAGCTAACTCAATATGTGAGAACAAGAAGCCACATGATGAATGTATACATTTATTGCATAGGCGGTTAGGGCATATAAACTTTAACTCACTACGTAAAACAGTTGAGTTAGTAGAGGGAATTAAACTGAAGCCATGTAGTAAGTATTTGAATTGCAATGCCTGTAATCAGGAAAAGAGTAAGGCAAGTCCGGACCCATGAAACCAAGTTTAGGAGGATCATGTTATATTTTAAGTATATTGGACCACTACTCTCGTTATGGTTTTTGTTATCTGCTTAAGTCAAAGGCAGACACTTTCCAACAATTTGCAAACTGGCTGAAGTTCGTGGAGAGAAAAACAAAGAGAAAGGTTCAGTGCATAATCACTGATAATGGTACTGAATTTACAAACAAGCGTTTTGTTGATATGCTAGAATCAGCTGGCATTGAGCATAAACGTTCAGCCCCATATAGGCCTCAACATAATGCTTTTGTTGAGAGACGTGGGCAAACGTTACAAGCCATGATGAGAACCATGTTAAGAGATTCAGGCTTAACAGATAGACTATGGGGGGAGGCAGCAAAATGTGCAAACCATGTTCTGAATATAGTTGTTAATACTTCTACTGGTAAAATACCATATACAATATGGCATGGTAGAAGACCAAACCTTGATTACCTGCACACGTTTGGCACCCCAGCTTGGGTCCGCATTCCTGCACAACTCAGGAGTAAAGGCCAACATAGGGCTAGGCAATTATACTTCGTAGGTTATGAAGCTAACCACAGATCCTATCGTTTCTGGGAATGGGGCACAACTAATGTATATAATAGTGCGAGTGCAAAATTCCTTGAGCACGTTGGTTGGGATAGGTTAGAGCAAGAAACTGTTAATACTGATCCTCTAGTGTTTGAGGACTCCTCTGATAACGTAACTAGCAATGATAATACATCTCCTATAAAAGATGAAGAGGAGATAGGGGAGATTAAAGATGAATCAGAGTCAGAGGAAGGAAAGGAGTCAGGAATTCAAAGCCCTGTAATTCCTTGGCGTTCAACGCGTATCAGACATCCACCTGATCGCTATGAAGCTAGTATATGTCAAGTTAGTGTAGAGCCATCTAACTATGATGAGATCAGGATGTATCCTGAAAAGGAACAGGCATCATGGAAAGCTGCAATGAACAGGGAGTTAAAGTCTTTGCAGTCATGTCTATCAGTGTTATGTACAGAACTGCTAGTGTACAAACAATTATTGTTAGATATGGGTTTAGATGTAAATGATCCATTCATTGTATATGAGGACAATCAAGCTGCGATAAAGATGGCTAATAATGCTGCAGTAAGAACAAGATCTAAACATACTGATCTTCGTTATTTAAATGTCAGACAATGTGTCAAAGATAAATTAATACAGCTAGAGTATTGCCCATCTGATGTAAATATTGCAGACCATTTTACGAAGGTACAAAGTGCTGTGAAACACAATACTAATTGTGAAAGAATGTGCATAAGATTGTAAGAGTTATATATTATTCTACCCAAAGGGGAGAATGTTAGGCATATGGTGTTAGCCTACAATGTTGGGTTGAAAATATATTAACCATAATGCTATGTCTTTAAGATGTTAATTGGCCAATGGGTGTGTAAGTGTTCTCATGGCCATAAGAGGAAGCTAGGAGCGTAGCTTCTCTCTCTCTCTGAATTCACTGATCTCTACTGTTACTGTTTTTGCTCTGCTGTTGGTTTACTACTGTTGTAACCTGAACTGTGTATTGACCTCTGGACCGGTAAGAAGACTTTGTATTTGGATTACTCTTTGGACTGTTGCTATTGTTTATGACCTGGACTGTTTATTTTTGACTGTGCATTTTTGTTCTTATACCACCTCAAAAGTAAACTACTTTTTGTTTTTATAACTCAGTGTATTCTTGTGTGACTTTTTCTACTCTCAGTACCATTCCTTGTCTGTGCAACTCTTTGATAGCACAAGGAGACCTCTGCACAAACAAATTCCTTAACAATAATCCAAGCAATCACACCCCTCAAATCACTTTACAGACATAAATTGAGGAAAATTAATACTCGGTATAGCCCAAACTGTCCGGTTAAAAAATCTACATGAGCTCATCATTGCTTCCTAACTTCAACTCCCAGAATTCCTCAATCAGACATGCTGGACTGGGGATCGGTTTGGAGGCACAGAGTGGAGGGGAGCAGCCGAGGGCTGCCCATGTGACATTGAAGCAGCCACCTGTGGAAGTACCGGGCAAAGCGCAATGGGGGAGGAGCAGGCTGATCGCCTTACCGGTACCTGGGACTCCGACGCGCCTTCCCGGCCATGTGTGCCTTGGACGGGGCCGCGCTTCTCACAGGGGTCGGGGCGCCCGGGCGCAGGGCCAATCAGGAGTCCTGCTAGGGGACAAGCTGGCATGAAGAGAGAGAGAGAGAGAAGGGGGAAAAGAAGGAGGGGGTGGTTGTGAGGTTGGCACTCAGGGCCGCGATGCGAGTGGTCTCAAACACCTACCTGCCGAGGGTGTGGATGGCTCTGTCCCCATCAGGCTTACGCTTACTTCTGAAGTAAGAGGGGGGGGAAGGGCGACACGGATCCCGCACGAGAAGAAGTCAATCTGGTTGCTGCACAACGAGTCCCTGGGGAGGGCGGGGCCTCACTCTGCGCCTATGCTCTTTGCGCACCCTTGGTAGGGTTTTTGCAGGCCGCTGCCAAGCAGCATGTTTTCCAGCAGCAAGTGAGCTGGGAAGGAGCGGAGCACAGGGGGGGGAGGCAGGGGGGGAGGAAGGCGATGCCGTGTACCACCAGCCAGGTGCTCGCGTACCACCAGTGGTACGCGTACCACCGGTTGAAAAGCCCTGAATTTAACTACCTTGGTAGCATCATGGATACAGATGGGGGAACAGAAGCAGATGTGAAATGCCAAATAGGTAAAGCTCAACAAATGCGCTCAATATGAACCACATCTGCTATAAACACAGCAACCAAGATCAGATTATTTACTGCCATTGTCATACTGACTGCCTTCTATGCCACTGAGACCTGGAAATCTACAACAAGATTTATTCATAAGATCAACATCTTCCAACAATGTTGTCTGAGAAGGATTCTTCATATCTCATACCGGGACCATGTCTCAAATGAGGAAATTCTACACAGAAGTAAATTCCAAAGACTCTGATATAGTGACAGAATGAAGAATGTACTTTGTTGGACATGTGCTCTGCATGAGTGAGCAATGTCCAGCAAAAACAGCAATCATTTGGATACCACCAGGTGTTTGGAGAAAAAGAGGAAGGCCAAAGAAAACCTGGCACTAAACATTTCAGGAAGATCTGAAAAACATCAAACCTAAATGGAAGGATGCAGAGGCTGTAGCTGCGAACCAAAAATTGTGCAGTATGCTTGTAGCCCAATGTGCTTAGCACAGGAAGTGATGATGATTGATCCCCAAATATTTTATTATATGAAAATAAGTTAATAAATACTATTTTAACTAATGGTACTATGAATAACAACAGCAGCAACAACAATGGATATTGATACTTGGATCGTGTTACCTGTGAGACTGCAAATGAAGTCTGCTCACCCTTTGTGATTGGCCTGGCAACTAATGCTTGGCATGCTGCTGGCTCATATTTAAGTGATTGTCCACTAGGACTCCAAGATCTTTCTCGCAGTTACTAGTATTGAGCCAGGTACCACCTATTCTGTACCTGTGCATTTGGGTTTTTTTGCCCAAATGTAGAACCTTACTTTTCTCACCATTGAATTTCATGTTCTTAAATATTTGTAGAATGGAATTCTTCCCTGAAGTAGTATGACATAATGATATGTGTACCCAACTTCTAAGCCTGGAAAAGATACAGGGGCATGAGGACTTAATAGAGTTCATTTTTCTTAAACTTACTGTAGTTCCATGAAGATCAATGGCAAGTCAATGATAAAAAAATTACATATAGAGGCTTCTGGTTCCGGATTTCAATGCAGCCAGACGTGTGAGGGAATAGCTCCTCGTGTCACCTGTATTTCTTCATCGGGGGGCCCCTGTAAAGGGGTCACAAGTCGCCCTGGAGGGGCGATGAGTGGGGGAGAGGTCTCTCCAGACAGCGGTAGAAGGGTGGCGGCCCTCCTGTTGGCTTGGAGCTACTCTCTGAACCAAAGAAGAAAGGATCGGCCACTCCCATGGCCCATCGTTCAGCCGTTTCCTGCCGAAGCCAAAAGCACAACAAAGCACTTGAAAGCACTTGAAAACTGGGTGAGAATTGCCTTCTTCTTTTCCTAATCGTCTACTTTGCCTGTCAAAAGCTTTCCGAATTTGCTTCCCCTTGCGAGGAGAGAGGGAAGGGATTTTTCCCCCCACCCTCCTTAATAGCGGCCTTTGTTTACATTGGGAGAGAAAAGAAAAAGCCTTGTACTAAATTATACTGATTAATTGGACTTACTGCCTTTCTACTTTTGGCCCAAAGTTCGTATATTTACAGAAATGGACTATTCTACCTATTAGTCTAAAAAAGGGGACAAAAAAAGAAATAAATAAAACAACTCCATCTGAAAAGGATTTGGTCAAGTCTGTTACTACTGGCAAACAAGCTTGCTTATATTTTGGACTGACCTTGGCATTAAGATAAAAACTGAAACAGCTGGAGATGAATTTGGCTTAGACTTGTGGAGGTGGAAACTTACTGATTTTTGTTTGAAAAATAGCCTCCACCAAGGACTATTTATAATTATTACAAAATGGAGAAGGATCAGCCACAAACCTCGCTTGACTATAACCTTATACTTTAAACAATTTACAGAGTCACTGAGATGTCTATCTCCAGATTTAATAATTTACATGCCAACCTTAAGTCACAAATTGAAACCCAGACTGCAACTAAAGAATTTACACTTCAGAATATAACAAAATTGGAAGATATTACTATTGAGACAGAGGAATATAAGCAACAACAACAAAGTACTGAAAAAACTAATATCCAAAACCTGACTTTTCTCAAAGAACCTACAATTTTTAAAGTACAAGGAACCACTACTATGACAGACAATCTTAAAGACCAACAACAAACTAGGGAAAAACTTAATACTCAACTTCTGACCCTCTCTAAAGAGCCAATATTTCAAAAGTACACTACATGCAAGAGAGTGATGCCAACATAGAAGACGCTGAAGACCAACAAAGACAACCTGTGGAAAGCTTGGACAGTCAATCACTAACTATAAAACTGGATAAGATATTCTACTCAAAACGGATCAACCCAGATGGAAGAAGAATCCTAATTGAACTGTAGACAGAGATCTCAGAGCAAATAAACAGAGTGGAATTAACATGGCAACAATAAAATGACTATAAATGGTTCAACCTTTGTATATTGCTGATGGTTGGATGGCCTCCTCTGGTGCAAATAACATATATGCGAGCAAATGAAGACATACTTGGCAATTGAAAGCCCTGGGTCTGGAAACCTGACTGGCAAAAAAAGAAACCTAGAGTTACAGTAGATTTAAAATATGAATTCCTAGAGAATTATCGTAGGTCATTTTATTAGTAATTAGTGACTTATTGGGATCTGAAATAGAAAATATTCATGAGATAGAATTAAAATGTGTAAGTATTTACTAAGCTTATTTCAAAAATAATAATAATAATAATAATAATAATAATAATAATAATAATAATAATAATAATAATAATAATATAAAGTTGGAAGGGACCTTGGAGGTCATCTAGTCCAACCCCCTGCTCAGGCAGGAAACCCTATACCATTTCAGGCAAATGGCTGGCCAGTCTCTTCTTAAAAACCTCCAGTGTTGGAGCATTCACCACCTCTGGAGGCAGGTTGTTCTACTGGTTAATTGTTCTAACTGTCAGGAAGTTTCTCCTTAGTTCTAGGTTGCTTCTCTCCTTGACTAGTTTCCATCCGTTGCTTCTTGTCCTGCTTTCAGGTGCTTTGGAGAATAGCTTGATTCCCTCTTCTTTGTGGTAGCCCCTGAGATATTGGAACACTGCTATCATGTCACCCCTCACCCTTCTCTTCATTAAACTACACATACCCAATTCCAGCAACCGTTCCCTATATGTTTTAGCCTCCAGCCCCCTAATCATCTTGGTTGCTCTTCTCTGTACCCTTTCTAGAGTCTCGACATCTTTTTTACATCGTGGTGACCAAAACTGGATGCAGTATTTCAGGTGTGGCCTTACCAAAGCATTGTAAAGTGGTATTAGTACTTCACTTGATCTTGATTCTATCCCTCTGTTAATGCAGCCTAGCACTGTGTTGGCTTTTTTGGCAGCTGCAGCACACTGCTGGCTCATATTGAAGTGATTGTCTACTAAGACTCCGAGATCCCTCTCACAGTTACTACTATTGAGCAACGTACCACCTATACTATAAATATGCATTTGATTTTTCCTGCCTAAATGTAGAACCTTACTTTTTTCACCATTGAATTTCATTTTGTTAGATAGTGCCCAGTGTTCGAGTCTGTCCAGATCCTTCTGTATTTTAAGCCTATCTTCTGGAGTATTGGCTATTCCTGCCAGCTTGGTGTCGTCTGCAAATTTGATGAGTTCCCCAAATATGATAAATTTATATATTGATATAATGGAAATTTGGCTTATGGATACTGTTTGATGTTAAAATTTTGGTTATGTATAAGTAGAAGTAGATTGATAAATATAGACTCTCTGATTGGTAACTTGTGATGTATTTGTCAATGCTGCATTTTTTTGCACTGACAATATAAGAGACAGCCTTTTGTTTAAACTGCTTCACTTTGAATCTTGAAGGGAGGGAATTTTCTAACGACTATTTTGAGAAGATTAGAAAAACCTGCATACAGAATGGGAGGAGAAACCTCATATGTAAAACTAATTGGATAATGTGATTTATGACATGTAGATAAGGGCGGGGATTGTGTGTGTGTTACGATGGGTTTTGGGGGAGGAGATTTCAGATTCTGGCATCCCTCCATGAGTGCCGAAGTTTCGTTTGATTACAAAGACTTTTAGATAAATAATATGCCTGCAACTTGTTTAAATTGTCCCATTCATCGGAACCATGACATCATGCCAGAATCTCTTTTCTTTCAAAGGGGGGTCCTGAACCCCTGCTGCTGTCTCCAGTAAGAGAGATAAGCTGCCAAAGATTCAGGGAAGAATCCTCAAGATGGAAAGTGAAAGCCTGGTTGCTGGTGAAACGTCTGAAGAGGAATTAATAAATAGTTTTCTGTGGGAAGATGAATTTGGGCCGATCTCCAAACCTTGGCAGATAACTGAGCTTATCTCGTCGTCAAGCTGGAACCACTCCAGTAGAGAATACGGAGGCCAGACTGTGCGGCAAGAGGCCCCAGAAGCAGAATGGGGAGGAGATGTCAGATCATCAGCCACTGAGAATCTGGGTGAGTAGAAAATCCTGTCTGCAGATCAGACTGCCTGCCAGACCCAGGAGTCCCCTGCCAAGCCCTACAGACCGATAGAGACAGAGGGCCCCAGCCTGGGGTCTTTGCAGCAATGGGAGGTTGGGAAGCCCCCACAAGTGAAAGACCAACAACCTCTGAGCTTGCCCCAGCTAATAGAAGCCTTGCAACAGCTGAGGGTGGTGCAGAAGCCTGGAGATCAGGAGCTGGTGGGAGGACAACAGCAACGGTGGCATCAGCAGGACCCAAATGTGCAACCCCTGCATGTACAACAGGACCAGTGGGGCCAGCAGCAGTGGGGGCCCTGGCAGCCATTAAATCAGCAACCAGGGTGGGGCCAGCAGCAACTGGAGACACAACAACAGCAGTGGGGCCCCCAGCAACCAATAATGAGCCCACCCTTCAGAGCAACCTTCAATGGGGACCCAGAGAAACTTATTTTCTTCCTCAACCACATACGCTCTCATTTGAATAGCTGGGCCCATCTTTACCCAGGCCCAGGTGCTATAGTCGATGTGATTGCATCCAGCCTAGAGGGAGAAGCATCCGAATGGTTGAACAATTTATATAACGAGCAAGCCCCTGAATTGGAGGACCCCCACCTTTTCCTCCTGGGGCTAAGGGAAAGATTTGAGGACCCATCCATCGCCCTCAGAGCAGAAGAGCAAATCCATAAGATAAAGCAAGCTGGCCGGCCTGCCCTGGAGTACGTGCGGGAGTTTTGAAAGCTGGCCGGTTGGATAGAGAGATGGCCTGAGCAATCCATAATTCATCTTTTTAGAAAAGGGTTAGATGACTACCTTTCTCTGGCATGTATCTACCGAGCTGTACCTGACCAACTGCATGAATGGTACCAGGCAGCGGTGAAATTAGATGTTCAGCTCGCCCGCTATAAGAAGCCTCTCCTACCTGAACCCAAGCCAAGGTCAGAACAACCTGAATGGCAATCACCCCCACGAAGATCTCCGACTACTGTGATGGCTGAAAGACCCAAGCCCCCTGTAGACCCAGCAATTAAGTGTTTCCGATGCAGACAGGAGGGACATCGAGCAGTGAAATGCCTGGTCCCCTTCCCCCAACAGTAAAACAGACCAGGACCAGCAGTGAGAAAGAGACCTGCACAGCGGCTAAAGGGAGCGAAATCCAACCGGATGACACAGGAACCTGTTGTCCAGGTCACATCCCCCACACGGGAGGACGCCAGAACTCAGACTGGATCCACCTCCGTTCTACCGTCTTTCGACAGTGACAACGAAGGGGAGAACAACCCAATGGTGAGTCGATGCATCCTACCCTTTTTATTGCCTGCTAAACTCATAATCCCTAAGTCAGGGGCAAAAGTAGACCTGAAAGTGCTAGTCGATATTGGCTGCTCCCGACGCATCATTAGCCTGTCATGTGCCTTAAGACTGAGCATACGGGCTAAGCCACTCTCCAAACCTGTGAGGTTTGAGCAAGCCGATGGCTCCCTAATGGGAGGGACTTTAGTCACACAATTAACTGAGCCCTTACGCCTGTAAATAGGCTGTTGTGATTCAGGGTCAGCCTGTGGGTTCGGGAGTTGGGTCGGACGACTCAGAGGAGGAGGAGGGGAGTGTTGAAGAGCTTGCTGAGGGGATTGGACAGCTTGATGAGAGCCCCCAGCAAGGCCCCTCTCATCTGGTCACGATGCAGACCCAGCTATGTGAGCCTGACAGCGTGGATGAAGATGACCCACAGCTGGCCCTGTTCAAGGACGCCCGACGCAGGAGGCAATCAGTCAGGAGTAAACAGAGGAAGGCAATGGGACACCTCGGAAGGAGGCACAGAGAGGCCACGCCCTGAACTCTATATAAGGGGAATGTGTGGGGAGGGCTGGTTTGCTGAAGGCAACCGCTCAGATAGTGTTTCAAAGCTCCTGTATCTTGGTTCGTGTCTTGTTTGTTTTTGTAGTAATAAATTTGGCAGGCGTATTCCAGCCTCTTGCCGTTTGTAAAGGGGTTGCCTTTTCTGCAGGGCCGGTAGCAGGCTGGTACAGAACATAGGCGAGCACTGGGAGTTTATTTGCTTCCTGGTAGCTCCAAAGATGTCTGAGACTGTGATCCTAGGACTAGCCTGGCTAGACAAATGGAAGCCATTTATCTGGTGGGAAAAAGGAATAAGAACTGTGAGATTACCCATAGGGGCCGATCTCCCCATTGATTCAACAGATGTTACAGGGGATTTTAGCCTACCCAATGAGCAAGCGCACATGGCTGCCTTACGGCCACCTGGCAAGCTGCTCATCCCCAGCGAGTACCAGGACCTAGCGGAGGTGTTTAGTGACAAAAATGCGATACCTTGCCTCCTCACCACCACAATGATTGTTCCATTGAACTGTTACCAGGGGCCAAACTCCCCCGACCAAGAATGTATGCTATGTCCCCCCCTTGAAATGGAGGAGATGCAGTGGTATGTGGATACAAACCTAGCGAGGGGATTCATCGAACCGGCCAAGTCTACTGTGGGAGCCCCTGTGTTTTTCAAAGAGAAAAAAGATGAGTCTGTACATCTCTGTGTGGACTATGAAGGCCTAAACACTGTGAGTGTGGAAAATAAATACCCTCTCCCCCTCCTGAAAGGCTTACTAACCCACCTGGTGAAGGGGAGCATCTTCACCAAGTTAGACCTGAGAGAATTATATTACTGGGTAAGAATAAAGGAGGGGGATAAGTGGAAAACTGCCTTAAAGTGACCCTTGGGAAGCTACCAATTCAAAGTCATGCCATTTAGACTGCAGGGGGGGCCAGCCGTATTTATGCAGTTGATTAATGAGGTCATACATGAACATCTATACAAAGGGGTTCTGGTGTATCTTGATGACATTCTGATATATAGTACGAATATGACTGATCACATAAGACTGGTCAGACAAGTGTTAAAGAAATTATTAAATACCAAAGTTTATGTCAAATTGTCGAAATGTGAATTTCACCAAACCTGATTAGATTATCTTGGCTATAGAATTTCCGATGAGGGCATCGAAATGGACCCACCCAAAGTTAAAACTATAATTGAATGGCAGCCCCCAAAGACTCGCAAACAGCTCCAAAGCTTCCTAGAGTTTGCCAATTTCTACCATCAATTCATTCCCTCTTTTGCGGAGATTGCTCTACCCCTTACAGAACTACTCAAAACGGGTAAGGGAGGGGGAAAACCACGACCTGGCCAACCACTAGCATGGACTATGAGTTGTCAGAAAGCTTTTGAGAATTTAAAAAGACTATTTGCAGCTGAACCGGTCCTAAAGCATCCCTGCCCCGGGGAGCACTTTGTAATTCAAGCAGATGACAGTGACGTGGCAGTCAGAGCTGTGTTACTACAAAAGAATAAAAGTGGAGTCCTACAACCTTGTGCCTACACCTCTAAGAAATTCACGGAAGGCGAGAGGAGATGGACAGTCTGGGAGAAGGAGGCCTTCGCAATTCCGTGGGGGCTATTAACCTGGCGACACTATTTAGAAGAAAGCAAGGTGCCTTTTGAAGTATGGACAGATCACAAAAATTTAGAGGCACTAAAAACACCCCGCAAATTGTCCCCAAAGCAAGTGCGATGGGCACAGTACTTTAACCATTTTAACTTTACTTTAAAGTACATACCGGGAAGGAAAAACCTCCTAGCTGATGCGCTATCCTGACTGCCACAGTACAAAAGTGAACGCGAAGAGGTCTATGAGGCAATTATCCCCAGGTCACAACCTGCAGCACAACTCACACCTCGCAGAACCCCTAATCCTGATGACCCGGGAGTGAAGAAGATAAAACAAGATCTCCTTACCGATCAATGGTTCGAAGATAATCAAACCTCCCTAACATGCAGGGATGGTTTGGCATACATGGGGGGAAAATTGTATCTACCTGAAATCCTCCGTCTCAATGCTCTCAGACACAGCCATGATGTAAAACAGGCTGGACACTTCAGATATTTAAAAACTCTACACCTCATCCGTCGGCAATTTTGGTGGCCGGGACTAAAACGAGATGTGGAAAACTATGTCAAGAGTTGTACCATATGTGCCACCATGAAAAGAATTCCAGAGAAAACCCCTGGGTTACTGCAGTTGGTGGCAGACCCTTCTCAACCATGGGAAGAAATAGCTATGGACTTTATTGTAGACCTACCCAACAGTAGAGGAAATACTGTCATATGGACTGTGATAGATCTGTTTTCGAAGCAGGCTCACTTTATCGCCTGTAAAGGACTCCCATCTGCACAACAACTGACTAAATTGTTCCTGAAACATATCTACCGACTGCATGGCACCCCTAAGCGAATAATTTCAGATACAGGAGCGCAGTTCACAGCGAAATTTTGGAGGAATTTCCTTAAATTAATTGGATCATCTCAAGGCTTATCATCTGCTTTTCATCCAGCTACCAATGGGGCTGCAGAATCCGCTAACAAAATGGTGGAGCAATACCTCAGATGCTATGTTTCTTACGAACAGACAAACTGGACTGACCTTCTCCGTTTCGCCGAGGTGGCCTACAATAATTCTGTTCACAGCAGCACTGGCTACACGTCTTTCTGCATAGCCACAGGAAAAGAGTTCAGCCCGATGCCTGACTATCCTCAGGTGCCCTCCGCTTCCCAGACACTTGATCAATGGGTAAGGGTGTGGGAAGAGGTTTGGAGAAACACAAAAATGGCATTAAAGAAGACTTTTGAGACTTATAAAAAACAGGCTGATAAAAAGAGGGCTCCCCAAAGAACATTCCAAGTGGGGGGAAAGGTTTATCTGTCAACTAAATATTTACATCTCAAATTACCCAGCAAGAAATTGGGACCAAAATTCTTGGGGCCTTTCCCCATTGTGAAAATCATCAACCTGGTCACAGTAAAATTGAAACTACCCAGACGTTTGGGAAAAATTCACCCGGTGTTCCATTGCAGCTTACTGAAACCTTTTCGAGTCTCCACTTTAAGCCCGTCCCCTAAGAAAGCTCCTGGACTCCTCATAGTAGCGGGTCAGACCCATTATTTTTGTATTTGTATTTGTATTTTATTAAATTTGTATACCGCCCTTCTCCCGAAGGACTCAGGGCGGTGAACAGGGTATATATAAATAGAAAATACAAAAATTAAAAGAGAATTAAACAATTGCCCAGATAAAAAACAGTAACAATATAAAAACCCATTAAAAACCCTAACGTCCCCCATCAGGCCAGGCCAGCTTGTTCAAATAAATGGGTCTTCAGACCGCGCCGGAAGGAGCGAAGGTCCGGTGCCATCCAGAGCTCAACCGGCAGTTGGTTCCATAGAGCCGGAGCGCCCACAGAGAAGGCCCTCCCCCTGGGGGCCACCAGCCGACATTCTCTGACCGGAGGCACCCTGAGGAGGCCCTCTCTGTGGGAACGCACAGGGCGGAGGGAAGTTGACGCCGGCAGTAGGTACTCCGGACCCATGCCATGTAAGGACTTAAAGACCATAACCAAATCCTTGAATCTCACCCGGAAGACAACTGGTAACCAATGCAGCTCGCGGAGCAAAGGTGTAACATGGGAGTACCGGGAAACTCCCAAGACAACTCTCGCGGCCGCATTCTGTACCAGTTGGAGCCTCCGAGTGGTCTTCAAGGGGAGCCCCATGTAAAGAGCATTGCAGTACTCCAGGCGAGAGGTCACGAGCGCATGAGTGACCATACACAGGGCATCCCGGTCCAGATAGGGCCGCAACTGGCGCACCAGGCGAACCTGGGCGAAAGCCCCCCTAGTCACGGCTACTATATGGTCTTCCAGGGTAAGCCGTGAATCTAGGAGGACTCCCAAGTTGCGAGCCCTATCCACGGGGGGTAAAAACTCACCCCCCGTAAAAATAGGTGGAATATTTTGAATGTCCCGGGATGCCGGAATGCACAGCCACTCAGTCTTGTCAGGGTTGAGCTGAAGTCTGTTCCTCCCCATCCAGACCCGAACCGCCTCCAGGCAACGGGACATCACATCGAGGGCATCACTGGGGTGGTTTGGGGTCGTAATGAAAAGCTGGGTATCATACTGATGATACCCAACTCCAAAACCACGAATGATCTCACCCAGCGGTTTCATGTAGATGTTGAACAGGAGAGGCGAGAGGACCGACCCCTGAGGAACTCCACAAACGAGAGTCCTTGGGGTTGACCTCTGCCCCCCTGCCAACACCGACTGCGAGCGTCCCAGGAGATAGGAGGAGAACCACTGAAGAACTGTGCCTCCCACTCCCAATCCCCTGAGACGCCGCAGCAGGATACCATGGTCGATGGTATCGAAAGCCGCCGAGAGGTCTAATAGGACAAGGACAGAGGAATGTCCTCTGTCCTGGGCCCTCCAGAGATCATTCACCAGAGTGACCAATGCCGTCTCTGTGCTGTACCCGGGCCTGAAACCCGATTGGGATGGGTATAGATAATCCGCTTCATCCAGAACCAGGGGGAGCTGATGCGCCACCACACTCTCAACAACCTTCGCAAGAAAGCGAAGTTTGGAGACCGGACAAAAGTTATTCAACACAGCTGGGTCCAGGGCAGGCTTCTTGAGGAGAGGTCTCACCACCGCCTCCTTCAAGATGGCGGGGAAATTACCCTCACTCAAAGAAGCAGATATAACTGCCTGGAACCAGCCTCGTGTCCTCTCCCGAGCTGCATAGACCAGCCAAGAAGGGCACGGGTCCAATAAAAATGTGGTGGAGCTCAACCTCCCCATAATCCTGTCCACTTCCTCAGGGGTCACAGAATCAAACTCCTCCCAGATAACATCGACAAGACCGCCCGTGTCCTGATCGTCGGACTCTGCCCAGTTGGAGTCCAGACCGGTCCGAATCCGAGCGATTTTATCCAACAGATGTTGACCAAACTCCTCGGCACGGCCCTGCAAGGGTTCCTCCCTCACCTCCTGATTAAGGAGGGAGCGGGTCACCCTAAACAGGGCGGCCAGGCGATTATCTGCGGACGCGATGAGGGCAGAGAAGTAATTACACCTCGCCGCCCTCATCGCTGCGAGATAAGACCTAATAAAGGTTCTTAGTCGCAATTGGTCGGATTCGGATCGGCTGGACCTCCAACAGCTCTCTAGGCCCCGTTTCCGACGCTTCATCTCCCGGAGCTCCGTAGAGAACCATGGAGCTCGTTGGGATCTGCACCGGGTCAGGGGCCACAAGGGTACAACTCGGTCAAGTGCCTCAGTGGCCACCCTTTCCCAGGCTTCCACTAGGGCATCCGCCGAGTTGTGAGCAACGGAGGCAGGTGGGGACCCCAGCGCTGCCTGGAACCTCTCAGGATCCATTAAGCGCCTGGGGCGGTACCATCTGATTGTCTCCGTACCCCCACGGCATGACAGGGGCATAATAAATGGAGAGCCCCCACCAAGATCATCAAACCACCATCCAGATAAGAAAACCAGGTCAAGGGTGTGGCCTCCCTCATGAGTTGTTTCAGAAATTACTTGCGTCAGGTCCATGGCCGTCATGGAAGCCATGAACTCCCGAGGTAACTCAGATGAACCTCCCAGGGATGGTAGATTGAAGTCACCCAAAACTATGAGTTTGGGGAACTCAATCACCAACCCAGAGAGGACATCGAGTAGCTCAGGCAGGGCTGCTGCTGCGCGACTAGGCGAAAAGTACACCAGCAGCAAGCCCAACTGCGCCCCTGGACCAAATCTCAAAAAGAGAGACTCACACCCGACTATCTGAGGAACGGTGGTCTCCCGCGGACATAAGGTCTCCCTGATAGCTACCGCCACTCCCCCACCCCTACCTTGAGCCCGGGGCCGGTGTAGCACCCGGAAACCTGGTGGGCAGAGATCAACCAAAGGGACCCCACCCTCTGGGCCCAACCAAGTCTCCGTGATGCAAGCCAGGTCCGCATGCTCACCCTCAACTAAATCCCGAACAAGGGGAGCTTTATTAACCATGGACCTGGCATTCAGGTACACCAGCCGGAGCTCAGGAGACTGCACATCCTCGCTCCCGGGACCTCGGGGAAAAAACAGAGGGTCGGAGCGCCTCACCGCTTGTAAGTAGCAGAGACGACCCCCCCCGGTAATGATACGGCCCTCTGTTTATGCACCTGCTGCCATTCCCCAATGTCGTGGTAATCGGTAGTCCCATGACCCGCTCCCGAGCCCCGGAGGCAACCACACCCCGCTCTCCCCCCACGCGATCAGACCCAGGCCTGGCCTGAGCCACGGTTGATTGACCACCCCCCATAGCCAAACAACCCCCACCCACTCCCGCCCATCTCCCTAACCCCATAAAAATTTTTACTAAAAAGTTAACTAGGGGCCTCCTATTAAATTTATATTGAAGGCCCCTGCCCCTGCCCGGCCATCTCTCAGGGTCCCAGTAATCAGGCCCTTCATCGAGATTGGAGGTGTTAAAAAAGGCGGGTCGCACCCAGGAGAGGGGGGCACCCCTGAGGGCAAACAGGTCCGTGCTGGTGTATCGATACATATAAGTCCAGGAGAGTCCAGGAAAGGCGGTCCCATAGTTGATAAATTTGATAGGAGGATCGAGACAGAGGAAGTGAGTATCTGGACCCTCACCCAACTTCACTGCTACTCAGTTGGGTGCCCCCAGAAACAGGCCACCCCCTGTCCTCTCACGATTATGAAGTGAAACGTATCCTTGACTCTAGAATCTTTAAGGGAAAGTTGCAGTACCTAGTACAATGGAAGGGATACCCATTGTCTGAAGCCATTTGGGTGAAATCTAGCGATGTGAAAGCTGACAGACTTATCAAAACGTTTTATGAGAAACACCCCAACAAACCAAAAGTCAGCTCCTAACTTGTGTTTGTTTAAATTACGGGATCTGTTCTTTTTGTAAGGGGCCCCGGATGTCAATGCTGCAAACATTGACATGTTTTTGCACTGACAATATAAAAGACAGCCTTTTGTTTAAACTGCTTCTCTTTGAATCTTGAAGGGAGTGAATTTTTCTAACGACTATTTTGAGAAGATTAGAAAAGCCCCTGTACAGAATGGGAGGAGAAACCTCATATGTAAAACTAATTGGATAATGTGATTTATGATGTGTAGATAAGGGCGGGGATTTTGTGTGTGTTAAACAATGGGTTTGGGGGGAGGAGATTTCAGATTCTGGCATCCCTCCATGAGTGCCGATGTTTTGTTTCATCACAAAGACTTTTAGATAAATAATATGCCTGTAACTTGTTTGAATTGTCTCATTCATCGGAACCATGACAGTATTAGGATATGAATAAACAATGTTTATTAGGTAGAAGCTAGCTATTTAAATATTGGGTGTATGTTAGATGATACAATTTTTGGTGTAATAAAATAAGGGAACTTTGGGTTGTGAATAATATTTGGGATGTTAAAGGTTAAACTTGGATACTTTAATTAACATCAAAATTAGATAAAATTTAATAACAGGATATAGATATACCTTATC